>NW_022995372.1:5573427-6198378 GCF_004354385.1 Drosophila innubila | reverse complement strand
GAAACTGGGGGTAGTAATCGGGGACTCCATTTATTCATTTTATACCAAGCTACGTTCATGTCACAGTAATTAAAAACAAAAATAGCTCACTTTAATCAAACACAAGGAACCCCCTCTCAAAGACCTTTACTATGCCACTGTTCTGTCTTTTAATTGTTTATAAATTTACGAAAAAAAAAACATATTAAATAATTTTTAAATTATGCGTTGTTTATTTGCAAGCCTATTGAGTTTGATATAATTGATATAAATTGTTGAATTTATTTTAGATCGCGCACTTTGGCGAATAATCAAGTATACGCACCGTGTGACTGCAGCAGGAAATGATTTATTTACACTTGAAAAATGAAATTTATTGTATTTCCTTTACTTTTTTGTATTAGGTTTGTTTAGTTTAGGAACCTTCACGGTTAAGTTCCTATCACGTATTAAGCCAAAGGCAGGCAGCAATTATGCTTTTATATGAACATGTATGAACTATCCTCGCGGCAAGTAAGTATTGTATGTAATTCCGATGCCGATGCGTGTTTATTGCGACGCGGCCAGGAGGTCATTGTAAAACAGTAATGTAAATTCGCAAAAAGCCGACAATAACAATAACAACGATGACAAAAAGGAAACCGCGAAGCGACTGCGCGACGCTATCAACCAAACGAGAGAGAGTAAAAGAACGAGAGCACGCAATTGCCGGGTATGAGTACCGTAACGTTCTTAACGCCCCCTAACCCGCCCACATGCAGTTGTGAAATGCAAAAGAGTTCGACACGGAAGTGCACAACACGCCCACAACACGTCAAACGGGCAACAACACGAAAATATTTCACAATGAGAGTTTGGCGGCGAAGCGTCGACGCGTCCGTTGCGCTGGCGTTCAAAAAGGCGAATAAACAACAGAAACAGCAAAACCAACAAAAAAAACACACCAAGCAAACCAAACGCCGGCAGCAGCAGCGCAGCGACAGCAACAGAAGCAGCAGCGGCAACAACAGCAACAGCTTGCTTCAAACAAACACAAACCATTAACACTCACACACACACACACAAACGAATATTAATCTGTTAATTTTATTCTTTTAAATTAATATTTATATTTTGCATAAATTTATTATCTCAAAATTCATATAACCATTTAATTTTTTTTTTTTTATTAATTTAATAAATTTTCTTTTAGTTTCAGCTGTTTTCTAGCTAAATAATCGCTGAAGCGACAGCATCTTTGACTAGTTAACAGTCTGTTATGTTCTCTCTGACCGTTAACAGATTGATAAGCTAGCTGAGGACTTAACAGTGCTTATAACATTTACATGCGCTATCGTTTAACGGTCGGCAATTCAAAAAGAAAATATTATAGAAAGAGTAAATTAAATGAAAGAACAATATTATAATAATAATAAATGTAAGAAACTAAGATAATAAATATTGATGTTGCTTTGCTTGGCTGACCTTCATCGCACTATAGGCCACATATGTTTAATATTTATTTTCTAGAAGCCTCTGACTAATGTTAAGTGAGGCACAGTGACACCCACACAATTACGCACACGCACGCGTACATTGCAAGTAAACACCTCTACTTGTCCATATTTATACAGGGATATGGTAAACATGAAGGCAACCTGTTGACATCAGGTGGAGGGAGTTCAACGCTCTACAGAAATACCCATAGCGGCACATAAGAGTATGAGGAGGATACGTGCGTGTGCCTGTTGTTTGCATAAGCATGTGTATATGTTTGTGTATACTTGCAGTTAATGGAAGGAGGAGGACACCTACGACCATAATTATCATAAAGATACAAATATCTAAACAGCATGACTGAATGTCGGACGTATGGACTTAAATCCACTGAAGTGCCTAATCATTGATATCGGAGGTTTTATAATCACATAATATTTTTATACATTTCATTGTCTAAATTAAATATCAATATATATATATATATATAATATATATATATATATATATATATATTATTAAATAATTTATTAAAGTAATTGCAACATTTTTAATATAAAATCAAACCGCAAGAAATACTTTAATGGATTTTCAACCCTCAAAATTCAAGTAGTGTGAGAAATAAATTAAAAGTAAACCTTTATTACTTTGTTAAATTTTAAATATTTGTAAACGTATCAAAAAGCAGAAATTACTGCAATGAATAATGGGCCCGAGGTGTTAAAAATAGATATTTTATACGAAAAGCCGAAATATTAATATTTAGCTTACATTGTTAAGTCTAGTTTTTGCAATCAAGTCACATAGTGTTCAATAAAAATATGCTTTTTTTAATTTTATTAATAATTAATGAAGTAAAGGGTATTTTATAGTCGTACACTTAGTAAATGTCCCTGTTAGTTAACTGTTTGGGTCGGATTCTGGTCTCTAATTGCTTTTGACAAACGCCTCTGAGCGACTGAGTCTCAATTGGCAACAGGTTAGAATGCCAACGGCACAGGATGAGCATTCATTTTTGAAGGCACTGTATGAGAGTGTGGCTTTGTGTATGTGCATTCATTACGCTTGGCTGCCTGAGGCAACGGCTTGCCCCCACTTAACCCTCTTACACGTGCAACTCAATGGTCGCCTGCGTCAGTGTCCTTACCTTGTTCCTTTATTTTGCTCCTTTACCTTTAACCCTCTCAGGTCAAATTCTATCGTCGTCATAGCTGCTGTCACTTTTCATTCGTGTTGTTTACGCATCAACAACAGCCAAAAGGTGTTGAACACTCCACTTTCCCTTTCCCTTTCCCCACTCTTACCACTATTCGATAACTTATCATCTGCTTTGTTTATTTGATGTCTTAAGGTCGGGGCATAACTAATTTGTCAAATATTAACTGTCAAGAAAACTTTTAAGCGATAATTGTTAAAATTTCTTACGAGAGATATAACGATAATTTATTAATCTTGTAAATGTTTCCGTAGTAAATACATTTATTAAATCGGATACATTCGTTTCAAACTCAAGGTCAAATATTACTTTAGGCATGAGACAAGTATTTGGTCAAGTGATGAAATGTTATTTTAGAATAGTTTATGTTGCATACAAATATATAGATAAATTAGATTTAAATATATTTTTATCGGAAAACTTATTATAACAGTTTTCAAAATTTATACCTTTCTAGTGCAACAAGAACATAATTTTTTAAATATTTATAAAAAGATATGATAAATTAAATAAAGCGCAATTCTTTTCTTTAAATATTTATAATAATTTTTTTTAACTAAAAGCTTTTATTTCATACCATGGGACCTAAGCATTTAAGAAGTCTCGCTCTCTGACCTACTCAGCATATTGAATATTTATGGAAATGTTTATTTATAGTTACCATAAACGATCAAGCAATTCTCTCACAAAATTAAAGCTTCTCAAAGCTTTCGAAGCAATTCAACAACATATGCGATCATTTAGAAATTGTTTACAAACTCATCTAACCAAACAGAAATTACGTTGTTGATTTGAAAATTGTCAATAAAAGTGACACGTAATCATTGTAATTAAGTCAAAAGTGAGTGAAAATCAGCGAAAGTGAATTTCAATCAACAATGATTCATAGGAAACTAAATGAAAATAAGTTTATTAAAGAGATTTTATTTATTAATAAGTTCAACCTTGTTGCTAACCTAGCAATAATCTTTGTTAACCTACCATGTGGTTTAAGTCTATGCCATTTCTCCAAATACTGTCTGGTTTTGGAGTATCTGCTGTCCAGACACTTGTTTACAATATTTGTAATTGTCATTTAATTAAACAACATTAACACCCAGAGAAACTCCAGCTGTGCCTCAAATTATTTGCGTTTACCCGGCCATCCGATTAGTTTGGGTTTTAACTAAGGTAATGCTAAATGGCGCACACCGATAAAAGTCTCAGAGGCTGTAAATGACAATATGTGGGATATACTCGTGAGGAGAGCCGCTTGTTTACTTTAGATAGGCGCTACCGATGTCTCTCCCGCACTCCCAAATCAAGCTGGCAAATGTCGTGAGTAAACAGTTTGGCCAATACTCAGGGGTCTGGGGCTTAGTTCAGGCCCAGACTGGGTCCAGGGGATTGTAGCAGCATATGCATGCGTCCATGGCATGCTTCCAATGGATTCGAACAATCCGAAAAACGTGATGCACAGATCCATGAGCCTGTATAGTGGGTGAATACAATAACAAGAGGCAACAAAAAATTTGTGATTTTTATTGGAAATCTGACACATACTTAATTTGGAATGCACACATAAAAATCATTACAATATTTATGATTTTTATAGGTTCTCCTGAACATAATTAAACTTTTAAAAAAAAATTTAATTTTTAATTTAAAAAATTTTACGAATTTAATTGGAAAACATAAAATTCGGAAATTATTGAGAAATTATTTCACTTTATGGTGTGATTGAAATCTCTTTCTTTATCTATCTAACTGGAAAATTCATATGAAGACGACCATTTTAAAAGGGATTCAAAGCTCTTATTTATTTCAAGGGAAATGAAAATATTGAGAAATTTTGGAGCAATAGCTGATAAGTAATAAAAATATAATATAAAATGGAAATTTTTTTTTTTAATTTGTTGACCTTATCACAGTCAGATCTCAGCCTCTGAAATCACGTAACACCCAACGGCCAGCTCAGATTATAATATTTTCATGCTGTGCCTATATTTAGAGGCTTCTCCACTAATCTCATTGATGACAAACATGTAGCAAGTATTTGTGACAAAACACAAACACAATTCGAGGGAAAGGGACAAACGGTAAACCTTAAACCACGTGCAACCCCAGCCAAGACGTAACATATAAATGGGATTAGCACTTATAAGACGAAAATATGGAAAATTACGAGAGCAATTAACTGTGTGGGGGACTTTGAGACTTTAATGGCATTAATGCATTGTTTATCGAAGCGAACTTGAGGCGAGGGCGCAATGCCCCAATGCTGCAGGCAACAGTCACTGAGAACTAAGAGCTATGACCGACGGAATGGAGAATGAGTAATGGAAGCCTTTGTTTCCCTCCCATAAAGAACAAAAAAGGAAAACAACGAAAAACTCATCTGGGAAAACGGCGACTACCTGTTATAAAAAGTCGGGTTAATCATGTATGCTTACAATAGTATCTTGTAGAACATTCAAGTGGTAAGTAACGATCTGATAACCGATCAGACATAAAGCAATTACAAAAATCAAATACAAAGATGCACTTAGAACGAGAAACAGACAGATGGAAAGAGAGAGGAAGAGAAAGTATCTACAAAAATTTGTTTTCGTCTGGAGAGATTAGCTGAGAATCTGACAGATTTGTTATCAGCTCTAGACGAAGTACGCATAACAAAAACGGCGATTTTAAAAGCAAACCGCACTATACCAGCGACTCACAGTTTCAGCTGAGCTCTCACTTAGTTAACAACACTAGCTACATCGAGAAAACCTATAAATTTCAGTGCAAATACTACAACAACTGCAACTACAAGTCATTTTGACCCTCTTTTGTGCTACAAGGATCTATACAACAGCTGATAATATGCCGAAGGACCAAGTTGCACCTGTTATCAGTCGTTTGGAGGAATTCGAGCAGAATATGCCAGGGTAAGTAAGGAGTGATTAAATAATCATTATAATCAACACTGTCATTGTCAATATCATGACTATTGTGACCTTGCTGGAGAGAGATATTCATGTAAAAAGCATTTTATTGATAACGCGGATCAGGCAGAGAAAGAGCGGAAAAAAGAGAGAGAGAGAGAGAGAGAGAGAGAGAAAGAGAGAGACAGAAAGAGAAGCAGCCCAGAGATAGCAGCAAATTGATACACAGAGAAAAAATAAAAATATTTAAAAGTCAAGTCAATAATATCAAGTTAAAAAAAAATTGTTATTATTATAATGGTTTTGACAGTGTTTGACAATTATAAATTTGAAAATGTTGTACATTATTAAATGTATGTTTGTTATCAATTTGTAGCAAAAACAAAACAAACATTTAACAGTGAAACAAAATGAGTGAAAACAGGGAAAGAGGCTTTAACTATTATTAAGCCAAACTATTTTTATTTTCATTGATAAACTTTAGAAAACATATTTAAAAATAAACAAAAACATTGGTTGCTTTTATTATGAATAACTACACTTGTTATAAATAAGCTAAATCTGGAATATTCTACAATCGTGATAAAGTTCACCCATATTATTTTAATTACTTTCGATACTTGAATAATCCCAAAACTAGTTCTCATATATGAGCACTTCCAGAAAAAGGTCAACCACGACGAAAATTGTTTAAGTTGATAGACAAATGTCTTTATCTTTTATATACATAGTTAAAGAAATATTTGAATTGAAATAATATAATGAGTTTACAGCATATTTTTGATTTTGTTGTGAAATATTGTCACAAATATGATTTTTTTTTTTGGCTGGTTTTGTTTTCGTTGTTATTTATTATATATTCGTTTTATGCTTGCAACCTTCTTTCAAGATTTTAGTACCAAGAACACATTTATACGAGAATAGAAATAGAGATAAAGCACAACAAACAGTAAATTTTGGAGTTTCTTTCACCTGCTATTTTCTGTGTCACGTTCGCGACTCCAAAATGCAGTTTTGTTCAGTACTGTTCATTCAGTCGAAGAAAGTAGCTAAAAATTAATATTTAAAGAAAGTTAATTGCGCTTAACTTAATAAAAAAAAAAAAATTTGTGTGCGTTCGCACTAGAGAAACTTTTAATTTAGTTTCCCATACGCCATCGTAAGTTCGACATATTGGAACAAAATGGTATTGTTTTTCATATTTGCTAACTTTTTATGCAGATGAGTGCCAGAAGTACCTAGACAATGTTTGGCAAATAACGAAAACCAAAAATGTATTGCAGTAGCTCAAACAGCATAATTTTTGTTATTAAACATGTAATCCATATTATTAATATCATTGTCAAATTTCTAAGTATTGAAGCTATTAATTTGTTTTTTTAAATAAAATTTGATAAAAAATTCTTGTCAAAAACTAGGTGAAAACTCTGCCACGTTCACGATCGTCGAATTACCAATTACTAACAAAAATTGTAAAATAAAAAAATTATAGTTACAAATCAAAATAATTCCTAAAATGAAAACTACACTATTTTATTATGGATTAAGAATATTTTAATTCAAGTTTCGCATTTTTCAAGATGAAGTCAAAAGTGCCTTCTATTTTTCGCCGCGTTCTTGATGCATTGTTTTCTATAAATAATTCGAAAATGTCAAGTCTTCAAAGCTTGTATTTTATAATAAAAATAGTGTTGATAAAATGCATTAAACAAGTAAGAAAACATTTTTGAAAATGTAAGCTTTTGACATTTTTTTTTTTCATTTAAAGACGTACGAGTGTCGCATTCTCGACCCTGGAAATGCATATATTTTTATACTATCTCTCGATTTTCTAGCTATCTCAACTCAAACTACAAGCTGGCTATTCTGATGGACTTCGATGGCACCTTGGCACCTCTTGTGAATAATCCCGCCAACTCGAAAATGTCCGTGGAATTGGAGAAAATACTCCGCAAGTTGGCAAACCATCCACAAATATTTCTGTCTATTATTTCGGGACGGGGTCTAAAGGATGTGCAGACGCACGTGAATATTGATGGTGTGACTTATGCTGGCAATCATGGACTGGAAATTGAGTATCCAGATGGTTCACGTCACGACTTCGAGTTGCCTGCAAGCGTCAAGAAGAACTATACGGCCATGGTGAAGGAACTGAAGCAGAAGTTGGAGAAAAATGGCGCCTGGGTGGAGGATAAGCGTGTCTCGGTCACCTATCATTATCAGGGGACGCCAGATGAGCTGAAGGATGAGCAAAGGCAGCTGGCGGTGCAGATTTGTCAACGTCACGGTTTCCGGGCCAATCAAGCACATGAGGCCATCGAGGCAAAGCCACCAGTTAACTGGAATAAAGGCGAGGCAGCTCTCTACATCCTGAAGAACCAATTTGGCGACAACTGGTCGGAGGAGGTTCGTGTGGTCTTCGCAGGTGATGATACCACCGATGAGGATGTCATGCGGGTAAGTCCGATGTTGTGTCCAGTTAGAAGAAGCTTCTAATCTTCGACTTTTCCATACTCAGGTACTCAAGGGTTTGGGTCGCTCCTTCCGCATTGCATCCGATGCACAGGTTCAAACATTTGCGGATTTCCGTTTGCCCGAACAGAATGTGATGACCGATCTGCTCAGGTGGATAGCTCGCGTCTATGTCTAGACATTCTAATTAATTTTTAACTTAGTGAATATATAATGAAATGTAGAAATTTAATAAAGATAGCTTTATTTCCGAGCAATTGGTCAGCCAGAAATATCGTTATCCACTTTATAAATAATATATGAAAACCAATCAATGGAATTTCACTGAAAACGCCAAAAGAATCAAGATGCTTTAAGTCAAACATTTTGAAAATCGTAAGAAATGTTATATTATACTTTGGTTTTTACTTTTCTTAATCGGTTAATCGGTGTGTCTACACAGTTATCACATTTATAATACCTCTTTTCTTACACTGAAAAAAAAAGACCAACTTCTAAATCAAGAACATTCATCTTTAATATTTTGTTCTTAAAATAAGATTATTTTAAGACCAAATTACAAAAACTAATATTATTAATCTAAAAAATCTTAAAATCGGTTCGAGTTCCACTCGTAACAATTTAAAATAGAATTTATAAAATATTGTAAAACAGAATAAAATGTAAATAAATTAAAATTAAAAGAAAAGAAAAGAATTATAAGTATAAAAAAAAATTTTTATTATTTTTATTGTTTGATTTTAATTTTAGGATAAGAACTTGGTCATATTTGAAATGTACTTAAAATCAAGATATGTTTTCTTAATTTAAGAATTTTATGTACTCGACGCATTTTTTAGAACAAAAATCTTAGTTCTGAGACCAAAATCGTGATTTTAGAACATTTTTTTTATCTGTGTAGCTACAAAAAAAGGCTAGAGTAGTGAAGCGATATTTTTAATTGATCTAATACAGTATTTTTGAAAACTTTTCAAGTTCGTCAAGCATGTCGTCTTCTGCGTCCCAACTTATGTATGTCTGATTGGTCCCCATTTTTTTTAAGCATACCTCTGGCACTTCATAATTATGACAGCATTCATCTTTCCTGCGTAGTTCGTGTCTAATGTGTAAAATGGAGTTTATTGTTTGAGCAGAAATTCTATTTCGAAATTTAGTTAAACATTGACAATTTAACTAAAGACTCTTTCCACGTCTGCGTTCTTGGACCACTTAATTAGGTGGACGTTCGAGTTTTGAAACACAATCTCTTCAGTATTGGTTGATTCCACCTTGCTTGGAAATAGCTAATAGCCCGCTAGCCGCTATTTTACAATTTATCCCGCATTTGCCAAGAGCAGCCCGCTAGATCTAGGGGGGAAATAGCTAAATTGGCAACACTGATCTTGAGATTTGAACTTGTCAAAATGGAACCATGCAATATATATATATACAGCTATTAGCATTTATTCTATGTACAATCTGCGAGCAATTCAGATCTGTGGAAATTCCCATACGCATGTAACACGAAATACTTTTCCATCGTTTATAGAGCCTGTGGAAAAACCACTTATTCATTTAATCATTAAAAATAGCACGTACTTTATATAAACTGTTCGATCAGGATTAAAGTATAATTTACGTTTGAATAAAAATAAATATTAAATGTATCTACATATTTAGCAATATCATTGGCTCACTACGTTAGATTCAACTTTTGCACAACTGCCACCTAGCTGAATAAAAACAAATTATCAAATTCTATAGCAAAATTTAAACAAATATTATTTACAATTTAGAATAAATTCAATTATTATTATATATTTTTAGGAAAGCACCACAAATTGGGGCTTCCATATATTTCATAAGTATAAGACACTTTTAACTTTAAATACTAGAAAGAAAAAAATTAAAATTTTTTAATCAGCATAACATTAATCCAATCTATTTGACATTCACATAAATCAGTAAATTATTAAAGTCGTGTGCCTTATGATATTTATCTGCTTGAACAAACTTATCGAATAGCATATCGATGTTATTGTCAATATATCCAGCTTCCTTAGCGACACGTATCAATCCGGTGGCCCGAATATTGAATTGGTCATATTGAGTTGCGACGAGTTCTTTTACAAGGGACTGCATTTCGGAGTTAGCTCCTTTCGTATATTGGTCTAACCGACTCACAAGTTCTTCTTTTGAAACTTTAGGCAGGAAATTATAAAAATTGGTTTTAAATGCGTCGAGTTGCGTAGCATTCATTACAAAACTTTCATTTGCAGGAATCCATTGCTTGATCAAATTTTGAAACTTTTCGATTTCCACATGATCAGCCACTCTGGAGTCGACAATCGATTTGGCTGTCCCAAATGTTAAATCAGCCTCATGCACTTTGATTACAAACGCAGTATTTTCAGCAGCCTGCCTTAAGTCATCCTTGAGACTCCCATTTGAATAAGCACTTACAAGGATCTAGGAAGAGATCAATCATTAAGAAATCTTGCTAACTTGATGTCCCTTAGATTACGAACCAAAAAAGAGAGGCTAACTTGGACGATTATGAAACGCATCTTCATTAGTCTGAACTGAACACTGAATTCGAAACGCCATTTAACCATCTTATATACGACTTAAGCTCATCAGAATGGAACCATGTAATATATAAACATGTTAATACGCATCACGTTCTTTGTAAAATTCGAAATCAAGACAGCTCTGTAGGAATGTACTATGTAAAACGCGTACATTAAAGTACTTGGGTTTTTCCATAATTTGCAATGCGAACGAATACAGAAATGTGAAAATACAAATATAATAATTAAGAAATTAACCATGGTGTGTGAAAAACCTCAAATTCATTTAATTAAAATATAATATGTAGTACAGATGAGAATACAAAAAACTGATTTGTTTATGTCTTACAATATTATATTATGACGAATAAGCATTATATTAATCCATTCTATATTCTCTTGAGATAAGAGAGTAAATTATTAAAGTCGCTCTCTCGGTGATACCGTTCTGCTTGAACAAACCTATCGAATAGTATATCGATGTTTTTGTCAGTATTTCCAGCTTCCTTGGCCACACGGATCATTTCGGTGCCCTTGGTCTTAAATGATTCGTATTGCTCTGCTACGTATTCATAAACTTTGTCCTGCAATTGGGAATAGGTTCCTCCCGTATATTGGTTTAAAAGGCTTCTACGTTGTTCTTTTGATTCTTTAGGCAGGAGATTAAAAAATTGTCTTCTGAATTCGTCGAGTTGGATGATATCCTGTACAAAAACTACATCCCGGGATTTCCATTCATGGGTAAAATTTTGAAACTTTTCGATTTCAGCTTGGTCAGCCAAACGAAACTCCACAATCAAAGCGGCTGTGGCGAGTGTTGAATCAACCATAATCCTATTGATCTGGAGCACAGTATTTTCAGCAGACTGATTTAAATCATCCTTGAGAATCCTAATTGGATCAGCACTCACAAGGATCTGAAAAGAGTTCAAGTATTATGGCATCTAACTTACATATTCGTTCGAACACTTACCAAAAGAGCCAGGCTCACTAGGAAGATCACGAAACGCATCTTTATAGATTCAAACGACACACTAAATGCGTAACGTCATTTTACCAGCTTATATACGATGTGATCGTCTTAAAATGGAACCGTGTAATATATAAATATAATTATCAGCTTCGAGCTCGATGTACAATCCGCAAACAAGATAATTCCATAAGAATGCACACAAACATATATTCACTGTGTATGCCTGTAGTGTTTTTTATACACAAAGTACTTTTGACCCCTTTCTGTGGAGATTATGGATGAACCATTGCAACTTACGACAAGTGAAATGAAAAATTCTATTTCTTAAGACATCAAGATTTCAGAAAAGTAAAAGTATTAAGGGCAAAAAACAAACTTCGATTCACCTTTGCAATAATAATCATATTAACAAATTTGAGAAATAAATAGCATAGTTTCTTCACCACATATTCTTTAAAAAATTTTAAAATAATTTATTGTTGTACAACTCCTCTTGGTTTAAAACTAAAATGTTATTGAAATTCGAAATTTTTCGTCATATCTATAAAAAAAAAATAATAATGGATTGGGTGGGTAATTTTTTGGGTGTATTTTACCACTTGTTACTTTTGTTTATTCCCTGTTCGGGGAGGAACAGGAGACGTGACTACTATAGAAGCACTAAATGTATGTCTGTATGTTATTGTTAACTCCGTAGTTAATTTCAAAGCTCGGATACTTTTTAAGCTTATGGTGTATGTTCGTGTTTTCGTACATTGCTTATAACCAAAATTATTTTTTTTTAAATGGGACAGGGTATTGTAATGTCGCGTGCACTCGAATTTAACCTTTAGGACTGGCTAGTTACATATTTATGCGTAGGCTTAGATTCTACGCCTTAGAACGTACAATAACTAAAAACACAAACTGAAATGCCGAAATTTAGAAAGGGCAACTCCACTTATGACAAGTAAAATGGAAAATTCAGTTGCTCGGGATCAGTGGATCTACATTTTATCATTTGTATATTTTGAAATGATATTAAAAAAAATATTTATTTAATCACCGAGTAGAGATTTTTATCAATCGGCTTTAACTAAATCCTTTGGGTAAATTGTCTTCAAGGTTGTCCATTAAAAGGACATCTGGACAGGGTAGTCAATTGTGTAATCTTCGTTATGATTTTCAGAAAATCTAGAGGTTTTTGTACTTGGTTAAATAATTGTTATATTTTAGTATGACTTTTCCTCTATACTTGTTTCAAATCTGTGTAACACATAGACAAGCTTTATTGTGAAGGATATGCCAAATCAATCTAGTTAAGCAGATCACACGAAGAGACTTCCGCTGCGGTTGAAGAAATAATAGACAGACGAACTGCTGATAATAAATTGTTAGGAGAACACCTGATTCATGAATGAATGAACCCTGTCAAAGCAAGTCAGAGTCAAAATTGATGAATATACTTGTATACTCATATTATTCATAGCAGCATCTGGCTAGTATGTTGATTGTTGAGTACAGAGAAGTGTGTCAACGGAGATGAGTCCAAAAACATGAAACGATCTCAGTGGAAGGTGCATAAAGACATCGTGAACGATCGTGCCAACCACTCGCTGTAGTTATGAGCCTACACGTATACATGTATACGCTATATAGATGTCAATCTGACGCTATATATACAAAACAGACACACACACACTCACACATTTATATAAGTTCATATGTATGTATTTAAAGATCCATTATGGTATGTGCTTTTTTATGCGCATATATCTCATAAATAACGTGCGCTATTACTTGGCCAAGATTTGTTCAACGGCCAAAGTTGCCACACTCAGCGAAGAGAGAGCGAGAGAAAAGATGGGCAGAGAGAGAGTGTGTGTAATTTTTGGTTGATCTTGCATATATGTAGATTCTTTGGCATGGGGCTTTCGTTGGCGCGTCTTGGGCATTAGTATTAAGTCGGTCGAGGAACGTCCAGCACGTCGCACAGTTTCCGGTAGATACAATATATTATAGAGTACTAGCTAGTCTAAATCAAAAATGGCTGAGCAAAAGAAGGCCCCGCTCTTGAAGAAGGAGGAGGATTACGTCAAGGCTCTCGAGGGGTAAACTAAAGATTTATCTTCTTCCTTCTTTGACTTCTATCTAACTAGAAATGTTATGGTATTAGTTTCATTACACCCGATAAGGATCAGGTTGTCCTCTTGCTGGATTACGATGGCACACTTGCCCCTTTGACCGAGGAGCTGTCCGTTATGCCCAAAGATACGGAAATCAATATTAAGAAATTGGCTGCCAATGAGAAAATCTTTATGTGTGTTTTCTCCGGTCGCGAACTTAGTGAAATTAAGAACCATCTAAAATTCCCCAATGTTACCTATGCTGGTAATCATGGTCTGGAGGTTGAATATCCCTCTGGCAAGAAGTTCAAGATCGAAATGCCCGAGGAACTGCTCGAGAAGCACAACAAGCTGGTTGCCGAGCTTAAGGAGAAGGTAAGTTTGCAAAATAGTTATTATAAAAACCTTAAAGTTAAGACCATTAATTTGCTTAGGTTGTCTGCTCCGGCGCCTGGGTGGAGGATAAGAAAATTTCGGTGACCTATCATTATAAGGGTGTCACCGATAAGCTGAAGGCCAAGCTGATCGCCGAGGCCAAGGGTCTGATTCAGTCCCATGGATTCCAGCTTATTGAGACTCCCTACGCTCTGGAGGGAAAGCCCCGCGTCAACTGGGACAAAGGTTAGTCTGAAAAGGGGGCAGGAAAAATATTTGACTAACCATAAATCAATTTCAAACTAATCCATTCAATATGTATTATCTATATATGCGATTTCGATATATATATATATATCTATTCGATTTTTGGCCAACTGTTGACGCCCATTGGCTGTCGGTTTCTGTCGTCGGCACCTGTTCGAAAACAATTCGATTACGAACGCGACGCTTCGATGATTTAATTATTGCTACAGATATAATTATTTCCTATAGAGAACGGGCGCAAAATTTCATATTTCCCTCGTGGTGGAATGTGGGCGTTTACAAAATAGAATAGTCCTCTCTACGAAAATGAAAATCTAAAATCTTTTAAGAAATTTGTGTCGACTGTCGTCGCAGTCAGCGTTTAAAAATGTCTCTCACTTTTTGGTTGTTGGGGCCACTCTTGACAAACAAGCAGAGCGAAAACTGATGTCAAAAGCGCGCCACCTCCTGAACGTATCTATATATACACTTATTAACATATATATCTATCTATCTATATCTAGAATATACAAATATTTATTCATCTCGATGATAAATTAACAAATCACTGTAATTTCTCATTTAAAATTTCGCTTTCATTTTAAAAATAATACATTTTGACGGTTTTTGTCTGTCTGCAGTCTTGGGCATAGGAAAATTTTGCGCTTTTAATAGAAAGAGATGCCCTATCTATAGATCTACTACAGCACCATCAGTGTAAGCTAACTGCTTTACACTGCTTGCATTTCGAGTGATTGTAACTGAAAGCAGTGCACTTTTGTAACCATTTCTAGACCCATCCCCATTAAAAGGAATAACTTCAATATTGATTCTCTGATCGACATGATACTTTCAGAATAGAAAGATGAATTCATTATAAATAAGTCCAAAGTAATCAAAATTTATATTTATAAATTCGCAAAGATTATTTTCACTTCAGTATATACCGGATACATATGTAATTATAATGAGGATAAATAGCATTTTTAAAGAACACAAACTAAGCGCAACTAATGCGAACCATCTTCTACTAATGATGCGATGCTTCAAAAACATATGTCAATTAATGTTGGCATATATAGAAAGACTATTACTCAGATTTAGGTATATAATATTCCATTTTATAGTTTTCTCGATGAAGTCAAACTTTCATTAAAACAATATGTACAATTTTTGTGCAATTTCCGCAATTACTTCACTAAATAAATTCCTCTCAGCACACTTAAGCTCTAAAAAGATCACATGATGATCACATATTCCATATTAAATAGAATGCAACCGCGACAAAGTATTCCAAAACGATCCACAAATATTTTGTCAAATAGGCGACATTACCAATGAGCCGCGAAAAATATGCATAATTCAAAAGACAAAAAATATTTACGGCTGGCTAATAAAAATTAATTATGATTCTGCCTGCGATTCGGCTGCGGGAGCAATAAATTCCTAGTGGAAAAATATTGCATAGAACAAAAAAAAAAAAAGAAATGAAAAAAAAAATAATTCAAGGCGGATCGCTGTATTTATTATTTTTATTTTTTCGTGAAAAATTTAAAAATGAAAAGCTGACAAGCGCATTTGAAATGGCAACAAAAGAGAGAATTGTTGGTGCCGTCTGAAAAGAAAATGCAATACTTAAGATCGGGACGAGACGGGAGATCGGACGGGACGTGTCGGGAACGCAGACGGGAGACTAATGCGTCATCAATTAAACAAAAATGTAGCGTTAATAGCGAGCAAAATAAACAACAAACAACAAAAAAACAGAAGCCAGCATAATTAAAATAATCAAAAGGCAAACACACTTTAAAAACATATATATATATATATATATATATATATATATATATATATGTGTGTGATCATATATAGCAAACTGTTGTACATATTCATATATTTCTATAGTAGATGTCTGTACCTAGTTGAATGATTTGAAATTGTGGCTTGCGCACAATTTACTTGACGGGCCGCAGGCCAAACAAAATTTGTTCACTCCACGCCCACGCAACCGACTAAAAATAATGCCTAGATGATACATACAGACAAACATAATGATATAGATAGATAAAATCTCTTTCCACTTTCTTTGGCACTGCAGGCGGTTTTTAATTTATATATAGCGAGTGAACGATTCAAAATATTGGAAGAAAAAAATATTTGTTGTTTTGCCACACTTTCATCGGTGTTTATAAACTGGAGATCAATTTATCCAGCTAGTATGGTATATATATATGTATATGAATATATCATCGGGTGTTCCAAAACAATACCAAAAATTAATTTTACAATTATTTTAGATTTACTTCAAACAGTATTCTATAGACTTTCTTATCCGTATAAACATTACATTTTAGTATCCAGGAATATGAATGAAAAAATTTGATTATTAAATGGGCTAATATATTAATTAAATTTTCTCAAATTAGAAAACTTTTTTGAAAAACTCGAAAGATTCCGGATTATGGACTTTAATGTAGGAACGAACTAAGAGAGTAATCGTACTTTCCAATTAAATATATTAGTCAAGTCTTTTATAAAATACAGAAAAACAAACCAAACAAAAATCCATACATTTGTGGCTGGTTTTCGGTTGGTTTGTATTTCAGGAACAACCCTGTATACATATTTTTTACAAATTTATATTCTAAAACTATAGTCATATTAAGAGTCTAGGTTCCTAGATTATAGAAATCAATCTAAAACTAATTAGCGTCACTTACATTTATAGAATTTTTAAATTGCTTTCAGCATTCTGTTTTAAAAATGCACTTATTTTTATACTTTAAAAAAAACTATAAGCGAGGAATCTACAAATTCCTTCAATAGAAAAAAAATTTAAATTAAGCACCAACATTTGTTGTAGTTATAATTTTCTTCCGTGAAATCCTGCTTTAAAATTCGCTTCCTTTTTAGGTGAGGGCGCCAAGATGATTCTGGAGAAGCACTTCGATGCCGATTGGGCCAAGAACCTGAAGATCATCTATGTGGGCGATGATACCACCGATGAGGATGCCATTAAGGTGCTGCATGGCATTGGCAAGACCTTCCGCGTTTCGGAGCTGCCAACGCTGAAGACCTATGCCAATTATCAGATCAAGACCGTTGAGGAAGTTGGATGGTTGCTGAAAGCTGTTCAGGCCTACTACGAGAAGAAGAAGAAGGCATAAGCTTTGTGTCCAGCTGTAGCTTAAGCTAATTCCACACATACACACATAAAAACACACACGAACAAACAAACAAACACATATATATGAAAAACATCTTTAGTTGGCTTGTAAAACAAAAATACAATGTTTTTTATTTCACATTAATATTATAATTACTATTATATATGTTTGTATGCTTTTCTCTTGTCTACGATTCGCAATAAAACAGTCACGTACTTTAATAATTAATTTGCTTAGAGGCTGTTCCCTTAAGCTATTGTTATTTGATTCCTTATCTGCGATCTGCTTTCATGGCTCCAGATCGAGCGGCTCCTGTGCGTCCTCCTCGTGCCGCTTGCTTCACTATGGTTGGTGGCACAACCACGACGGGTGTCGGATTCACAGCTGGCTGCACAGCGCCGGCAACCACGCCCACTGGCGTCACAGCGGAGTTTGTACGGCTACCATGCCGGCTTGGGGTGCGGGCGCCTGGGGATCGGCTCTTTTCGGTTCACTCATGTTAAGCGCCTCATTGAAGATCATACAGAATTCGCCCACTTTGAAGACCTCACCATTCTTGCCGGAATACAGGGTGAGACAGTGGCGCCAAATGGACGCATATCCTTTGGTCAGTCTTACGATATCGCCGGGCGTTATCAGCTTTCCCGGCTCGTCCCAAATGGACACATTAATGCTGGCTGTGGGATCGCCTACTTTGAAATTGCGCACCTCCCGATTCTCCTTGGTCACCGTGGCTACACCCACCTGTCAACAAATCAGATACAATTAATATAAACAAGATACAGCAAAATTGTCTTTTCTTCAAATTGTTATCGATAACTTAAGCAGACCTCAAGCACTATGAAAATAACATTTATGTTTTTCAGTCCGGGCTTAATATCCTTGATAGCTATACATTCGGCGTTATACATGATCAGAAAACGATTTAATTCTCTAGTAGTAAATTCGATGCGTTCAATAGTTTCTGTTGAAATTATGTTTTAATTGGACGCCAACTTTAAGTGCACATATCACATAAACAAACGCATTAAAACAGCTGAGCGGTGATTAGAGATGAGCGATATTTTAATAGCTGTTACTTGTTTTGAATAACATTGCCGGAGAGCAGTGACGTATTATGAAATGTGAATGCTAATTGTTACAAAATAAATTATTAGTACTAAAAGTTAATTAGATAATGTGAATTACGGTCTTATCAAATTACGTCTTGATCTGTATGTTTTATTAAAATTAATTCGCTAAACGCTCTCTTCAACACTTTTGAAGACACATTAGTTTTATTTTTCGAACAATAATGGCTGCATTTCTAATGTAACTTTATTAAAATTACTACACTTACAATTTAAAAATATATATAACTAGCCTACAATACATTAACATATCAAATCTTAGCATAGTATTGCAACATGGCAGGGCTGTGAGCGCGCTGAACGCCACTGTGAACTAGTTTGGAACTCAGTTAAATATTTGAGTTCAGATTATAAGTTCAATTTGCTGAATAAGCTCACTCGTTCATTCATTTAGTTCATGGGCTGGTCATCTGGCGATGAGTCGAAATTAATCGGAACAATTTCCGGTGACAAAAATTGACAGGGCAACATTCAAATGAGAACTAATTTTTAGTTAGTTTTTCTTAATTAGGAATATATTATTTAATTTTATGAACACGTCTGCTCCTACCCCTCGGATAAGGAAATTACATAATTAGTTTTAAAAAAATATCCGAAATTGGATCAAATTCTAGCAAAAAATCTTGAACAGAAGGGTTGCCAGACCTTAAATAAGATGTAATCTTGTTTCTGCTAGGTGGCAACGTCTTTCAAAAAACTAATATAAACAGAAGAGAATTTTGCAAATTAATGCTTGATAAATAAATACACTTAAAAGTAATTCAAGCGGAGCGTGTTATTGACGTTGTTAGCAGAGAAAGAAAGAATTTAAGTCTAAGCGACTGATAAATATATATATAAATAGTTGATCAACATGGAAAGTGGGAGTAGCTCGAGCTCCACGTCTGGAAGCACATCATCCAGTGGATCTTCCAGTTGCACGGACACAGGCAGCTCCTCAGACACCGACAGTAGTAGCACCGACGTTGCGGGTCCCGAGGAGAAGCCACAACAGACAAAAACACAACAAAGCGCAGTGCGACGCAAAATTCCAATGGATAATGAAAAGCCAAAGGGCGCAGGAAGCACCGCGTTGACGTCGGCAGCGAGCAAGGTGCGTTCTGTGGTGGCGGCCAGCAATCAACGTAATGGCGGCCTTTCCAGCGACGATGATGACGACGACGACGACGATGCGCCGCCAGCCAAGAAGAATCCACGTACAATGAACAATACGGTGGCCACAGCTGCAGCCCGAAGGAAGCCCTCGACGACCACGGCGCCAAAGCAGACAGCTGGGGGATTAGCAGCGGCCAAGCCAAGCAAAAGCAATAACCCGTCTCAGCGCAATGGGGACAATAAGCGACCCTCTTTAAGCTCCTCCTCGAACAGCACCGACGAATCACACAGAGAGGTGAAAAATGGACGCAAAGTGCCGCTGAAGCTGGCGAGCACGGCGACGGCTGTGCGGGCCAAGCAAATGCGCGCCAAGGCGCTGCAGGCCAAGACGAGCAGCAGCAGCAACAACAACAGCAACAGTATCAATAAGAATGGGCCAACGACATCGCGACGTGGCAAGAGCAGAAGCAGCGATGGCAGCGATGAATCCGACAGCGGCAGTGGCTCGGAGACGAGCTCCATAAGTGAATCGGAGGGCACAGATTCCAGCAATTCCTACAGCTCACAGCCGCCAACGGGCAAATCAAATGCCAAGGGCAAGCGAGCAGTCGGAGGAGGAGCAGCAGGAGACAGCGAGGAGGAGCGCAAAGACAAGGCGAATCCGATGAGAAAGCTTACACGTTCCCTAAGCATGCGACGCTCCAAGCAGCAGCAACCGAAACCGGGCAGTGAAACGGAATCGGATGCAGATCTCGATCAGGAGGAGGATGACAAACAGCGTGTGCTGTCCAAGAGTCCAGCTAAGAAATCCGCCACAGCTGCCGGTCTCAACAGCAACAGCAACAACAACAGCAGCAACAGCAGCAGCAGCACCAAGTGCAAGGTGAAAAAGGAAAGCGGAGTATTGAGTTGCCTCAAATCGCGTCCAGTCTCGCCGGCTGTGCAGCTGGAGAAGAAGTGTCCCATCGAGGGCTGCGATTCCTCTGGCCATTTGAGCGGCAACCTGGACAGACACTTTCTACCAGAGGCCTGCCCCATTTATCACAACATGTCCGCCTCGGAGTGCAAGGAGCGTGCCAATGAACGAAAGCTGCGCAACGAGCAGCGTCTCAAGTTGCCCATCAACATTGTCAGCGCGCCGGGAAATCAGAACAGCAATCTCAAATCCCTGACGACCGAGCAACGAGAATTTCTGGCCAAAATACGCGAATCTCGTGCTAATTTTCGGCCCATTAGCAACAACTTTTTGAATGACAAGGTAGCTATTAACCAAATCATGTCTAGAATCTCATTAATCGCTTCCTTTATCTTTTAACCAGGTCAAGCTGGACAAAGACTGCACGGATGAGGACCGCGAACCGAATCTGGCGGGCCTGGTGCCCGACTATGATTTGCAGCTGTTTCGCGAGGCGCAAGCTCAGGCCTCCGAGCGCATTGAGGATGAGCTCAAGGATCTGCCTGTGGGCAAGGGCATCAAGTATGCTGGCTCCACTACGATTCCTTATACAAATCCATCATTTTACCTTCTCTCTCTTACAGATACATCAGCATGGGCAAGTACAAAATGAAAGTCTGGTATCAATCTCCATATCCGGATGATGCTGCTCGCCTGCCCAAGATGTACATTTGTGAGTTTTGCCTGCGCTATCAGAAATCGGAGACGGGCATCAAACGTCATGCTGAGAAATGTGTGTGGCGTCATCCGCCTGGCGATGAAATCTATCGCAAGGGCAAGTTGCAAGTGTGGCAAGTGGATGGCAAACGTTATAAGCAATATTGTCAGCATCTCTGCCTGCTGGCCAAGTTCTTCCTGGACCACAAGACGCTCTACTATGACGTGGAGCCGTTTCTCTTCTACATCATGACCTTGGCCGATGTCGATGGCTGTCACATTGTCGGCTATTTTAGCAAAGTGAGTTTCTCCCTTAAACTTTAATTTAATAGAGGACTTGATGGTGCTCTATATTAGTATAGTATTAAAAGTGCTTTATTTGTGATATATAATTCAAACAGAGATATAATTACTTAGACATTGTTCATTTGCAATTAAACAAGACAAATCAAATGCTGGCAAAATAAAATTATTTTGACAAAATTAATAAAATTTTAATGCAGACTTAATTAATTGGCCAAACAATTAAATATATGACATTTCGATTGAAAATCCGTTGCTTTTTACTCAAGTTATGTCAGTTTGAAGTTGGTCAGACTTTGGATCTAGCAACTTTTCATGTCAAAATTTTTCTTCAGTTTGGTATGAAAACAGAAGAACATATTTTTTTTTAGCTAAATTAATTAAACTTGAACGCACAAAAAATTTATATAACCATGATAAAATTGACATTCCGCTTAAAAATCGGTTAAGTTTTGACAAAGTTATGAAAGTTTGAAATTGGCCGATCCTTTGACCTATTTAACTTTACAAGTAAAATTTTTGTCCAATTTGGCATGATTTTTTCCAAGAAAATTAAAGGCCTCAAGGACTAAGTGTGGTTTTATGTTAAATACGGTAAAAGGAGTTAATTAAAAGTGTAAATTTTCGATTTAAAACTTTTAAATTACAAAATTCCAATGCATCGGAATATCAAAATCAAGGGTAAAAAAATTTTGTGAACTAGCTTAAAAAATTTGAGTGCAGAAAGAATTCAGAGGCCAAACCATGATCAAAAAAAATTCCGCTTGCAATTCGTTGAGTTTTGATAAAGTTATGACAGTTTGAAGTTGATCAGACTTTGGATCTAGGTTTTTGATAAGTCAAAAGTAGTTAAACAGTTGTTTAAAAGTGAAAGGTTAAGTTTAAAATTTTCGTTTAACGATTCCGGTCCCGGTCCCGGTGTTATTTCCTGATCGTAATCTTTCACATTTTTGTAGCTTTTCAAAGAAAGAATAACTGTTTAGCCTAACACAATAATGTGTTCTAAATTTGAATATAGTTTTCAATAAAGACCTCAATATAACAAACTTCCTTATTTACATTTTATTCAACATGCTAATTTTGTTTTATTTCTCAACATATTACATAATTTTAATTTTTTTTTGTAAAATACTTCTTAAAATTATATCAAAAGCACTTAGTTTAAATATATGAATAGCTGTTTTTTTAGTGTCGAGTTTTTTTCTTAGAAACTTTTGAGAGCTTTAGTTGTTATTTGCAATCAAATTGAATAATACCATTTCACAGTTTTATGATTCTTTTGTGTCTGCAGCACAGACTGCAGAGATAGAGAGAGAGACTCAGCTTAGACAGTCTACAGACCCATGCCCAGAAGCAGATGCAGATGCAGACACCTCATCTCATCTCGTGTAATACATAGGGAGCTATGTACATAACTATACGTACTATAGTACGTAGTATATTGCCAGACATTTGGCATTCCTTGACCATACCCAAAAATTGTTTTGTCAACTGCGACTCAGTGGCTGAGACTGAGAAGATGATGCTACTTTGGATGTTGGGGTAAATAAGCTGACACTATCAGAGGCGTGGCAGGCGTGTCACATTTCCCCAGCAGTCCCAACAACAACAAAAAGAACTTCAGCTGGCAAAGGAATGGAAATAAAAAAAGAATGAAAAAAAAAACAAAGTATGCTCGTATATTGTCCCCGCCATGTGCACGAGGTTTCTTGACCTCCCCCTGAACGCGAGAGTGCCGAGAATGCCCCCCAAATGTGCCCCACCTAGTTGCACAGCTGCATACAAGTTTTTTGGGCGCTTACAGAGACTGGGTTTGTGTTACAAATTGCGCATGTCGCGCACAGTTGCCCAGTCTCAATCCGAATCCCAATCCCAATCTGTATCCCTGTCTGTATTGCCATTCATCTCAAACCAGGAGCAGTAGCAGCAGCTGGTTACACACACTACACGCTATTTGGGTGTCTAGTTTACATGACTCTCTCTCTCGCTCTCTGTCTTTGCATGATTTTCGGCAATGCTTGCCACATGGAGTCACAAGCCCAGACAGCAGCCAGACGTTAAGGATTGGGGCAGGCAGGCAGACAACATGGATGCTGCCTTTCTGCCGGGGCGTATACGATTGAGGTCGTGCACCTCGCTTTTGGTCTCTCGTGCGCCTGCTCCAAACAGTTGTGCCTCCAGCACACCCTCCTTCTTCTCCACCAGCCCCTCATTCCCTCGCTCTTTCATATGTGCGTTCCCAGACATCATGGCAGACGCGGCAAAACAAAGAAAAATTCAAAAACAACAACAAAGTGAATTTCGTACATAAATGTATTTCCGAATTTGCGAATTGTTGTCTTTTGGATTCACACCCAACAGCATCGCATTTTTTGGCAGTTCCCAGTCCATTTCCAGATATATGCGTATGTGACAGAGACCCCCCCATTTTATATATTTGTAAATACATATACCATTTACCATATTTCTATATACTATTATATATCTACGCATTTTCCATCTCTTTTTATCGCTCTGTCTCTCGCATCGATTCGTCGCGTGGTCATTGAACCCCCAAAAAAGCTAGAAGCGATAAATGACAAACCCCCAAACCAAAACTGTCTACTATGTGCTATATGCTATATCTATTTGTATGTCTGTCTCTCTGTCTATATATAACCTGTCCCTGACTTTTGTCTGTCTGCATGTTTGTGGCGTTAAGTATTTACCTATTGATTTAATTGTCATATTATTCTTAGAAGTTTTTTATTATTTAACTTTTTTTTTAAATACAATGACTATTATTTTTGACTTCATTTTATTGGACCTAAACTTGAAAGATAATTTAGCACAAAATTTATAGATATTCAAGCCTATTCCGGTTTTCACTTCCTATTTTATCGGATTTCAAAAAATTGAATTTTTTACGTTGCATTTGGGATAAGATTTTAAAATTATATTTTATCACTTTATTGGACTTAAAGTCACCAGCTCAATACACCAGTGAATACAATACGCAAAATATTTCCAGATTGAGATAAGAACAGGTTAAAGATGTTCACTTCCGACAAATCTTGCCGAAAGGGAAAACCGGAACAGGCCTGAATAATATAAGTTTCAGGGCGGGTTTTTCAATGTTTCCTTAAGTTTTATCAAAGAGATATTTTCAAATTAGACATTAATATCTATACATTTCACGTCAAAATATCTGTGATATAGTTATCAAACCCCTTAACTAGACATTGAAACACCGGCCCTAAAAAATAAAACTCAGCTTTTATGTAAATATTTTTTTTTAAATATGAATTTTAGTTTTTTCAGACAATTTCTAATAATGTACACACATTTTTATCGATTTCAGCATATACCATTCCTGCAGGAAAAGAACTCGTTCTATAATGTATCGTGTATTTTAACCTTGCCCCCATATCAACGCAAAGGCTACGGCAGACTACTCATCGATTTCAGTAAGTAAAACGGGGTAATTATTAAAGTCGCTTAAAAAACCAAAACAAAAAATGTTGCAATGGTGGTGTTGTTGAGCTTAAAAGAAACAAAAAAAAAAACGTTGCAAGTAGATGAAATTGAACAAAAATTTAAGAAAATTGAAGAAAAGGCACAGATTATTTTATATTTCAAATGTTGCGACTCATTTAATGAAATATATCTAGGCCCAGGTTTTTAATGTGTTCTTAAATTTTATCAAAGAGATAATTTTAAATTTAACATTAATTTCTTAATATCTCTGATATAGCTATCATACTCCTTAACTAGACATAAGCTTTCTAAAGCATATGACTTTAGAGCTATTCTTATCTGATTTAATAATGCTATACAAATTCAATATTTAGATAATTTTCAAAAAATTTCTTTTAAAGGAATCACCGAAAAATTTAGTTGGCTTTCTTCAAGAACTTTAATAGTTATTTAAGAATTACCACTTTATATCCGCATATGTTTATGATAATGATTGTAATGATTAATCCAAATTATTTTAAATAGTTGCTGCTTCAACTGTTTGAGCGATAAGTGTAAATTCAGCTGGTTTTAACAATTTTTTCTGCTTTTCTTGTACAACGCTTAATGACAGTATTTAGAACAAAGAAAGAAAATTGAAAATATTTGCAGATGAATTAAAATGATACTCGGTTATCGATTTAAGTGGTGCGTGTGAGTCATTGGTTTAAATATGGTATAGATACGTGTATATGCATTTTTATATGCATGTATGTATGTATGTACATAGTTAGTGCAATATAGTTAATCATCATTGCATGAGAGAAGTCAACATGCCAGACTCAACTCAACTCCATTCGAGCTTAGCTTTCCATTCTCCGGAGCGAAGCATGCAATTTCTGCATCAATTAAGTGTAGACCAAGGTCTGCAGGTGTATGTACAGTGAGTCTAGAAAATGTTTTGACAATATAAAAATTCCATTTTTATTTTTTAAAATAGTTACATGCAATGAAAATTATTTTGCGTTTTTAACTAATAATAAATAAAATCCATAAAAAATATATATTCTTGTCATTACATTTTTGCTTTTGTCAAAACACTTTCTTAGCTGACTGTATATGTTTATCTATGTGTGCGCGTGAGTGTGTGTGTGTAATGCATCGCATAAGTAATTTTTATCGTTATAGCATACTTATTTTTTCCACCAAAATTGTTTAAAATTAATCCGACTGAAGACAACGCCAGACCATAAAGAAATAATAATATTACAAAAAATGTGAAAAAAAAAATAAAGAATTACACCCCAGACCAGACTCTGAGCAGAGACTTCACTTGAGTCATAGGCGGCTTGAATGAATGGAAACGGCGTCAACGGCAACGGCGTCGGTCTCTATATAACACAGTCGATACATGCAATGCGGGTGTCCAACCAGTCAAAAGAGAGGCGTAGTGGGGGGGGGACGAACGAAACGACATTGACCTTACACACACAAAGGAAGACAGCAAGGCAGCAGTAAGTGAGTCAGAGCGAGAGAGGGAGTGAGCGTGGAGAGTTTAGAGAGAGCTTAGAATTTGGAAGTGGAGAGTGGGGAGTGCAAGAGCAAACAGTTTTTCGTCAATGTTAACAACAACCTACAAAATGTGTGGCGTTTGCCCTTTTGTATTGGGCAGGTGTCCCTCTGGCGGAGTACGGAGTGCAGTAGCAGTCTGCTCTGTCTGTCTGCTCTGTCTGCCTCATTAGCAAAAGCGAACGTCCAGCCCAGAGAAGCGAGCGAACGAGATGGCCATACAATTATGTATGTAAGTGTATGCAAGTACATAATATAGCCAGGTGTAACAACTGCATGCACGCAATATGCAAATGAGAAGCATAAAGGAGAAAAGCCAACAGCAACGAGGGTCGCCAATGATGTATAGAGTCCGCCCTTATCTACCGGCTAATGTATTAATTAATGAAATCAAGCTCAAACCAAAGGTTTTCAGCAAGTAAAATTAAAACAAAACATTTTTCAGCTGGCGCTTAAAGCTTGCAAATAAAATTAAAAAAAAAAAAGAAAAAAGAAAAACTGTAGCAGACAAACAGCAACAACCACAACAACAAGTAGAAGCACAAGCATCGCAATTGGCGGCAGACAACAAAGGTCAGCGCAGGTCACAATGAAAGGGCGTCGTCCTCTGCAGACGACTGACTCACTTAACGTTAGTCGAGTATCGGATACCCGGTAAACGATGAGCTTTTGCTAATTGCAGTTGCAACAACAACAACAACAACAATTAGAGCAACGCTAATTGACTAAGATTCTAAAGTTGTTAATTGTTTCTCACTATGTGAAAATCTAAACGTATTTATTTCACTGAATGTGGCAAGTTGTTCTCGAGTCGGGACAACTGCATGCGCCTTTGAGTATGCAACATTGCGCAGTTTGGCCAGCAATGCGAATCAAGCATCGATCGATAAAGTCGTCTCGACGTTGCCTCTCACACCCCCGCAGGACGACAGAGTCAAGCAGACACAGCATAAGAGCGATAGAGATAGAGTGAGGGGGGGGAAGGAAGAGGGAGTACGAGCGACTGCCGGCAGCGA
Organism: Drosophila innubila; assembly: GCF_004354385.1. Lineage (NCBI taxonomy): Eukaryota > Metazoa > Arthropoda > Insecta > Diptera > Drosophilidae > Drosophila > Drosophila innubila. The sequence continues at coordinate 6,170,754 of NW_022995372.1, read as the reverse complement.
CGTTGCAAAAGAAATCAAAACGCCAACCAAAATGCGATTGCAAACGTGAATTTTCCACCTTCGGCAGTGTCAAAGCTTAACACAGCTTACAGTAGGACAGAAAAGTTACAAAGTGAAGAATTAGGTATAGCCTTTTTTATTTTTTTTATTTTTTATGCCTAAATTCCAACAGCTGTTCCTTTTTCGAGCATAATTTCTTAAATTCTACAAAATTTAATTTAAATTATCTGAGCTATACCATCCTTTCACTACAAATTATTTGGACCATACTCTATCATTTCACCAATTTATTTTCATTATTAAAAAAACTTATCCTTCTTAATTTCTCAACATATTTACATTTAAAATAAGTATACAAAAAAATTCAAATTGAAATATATATATTAATATATATAAATATAGGAAATTGCTAAATTAGAAAAGAATAGAATTACGCACTTAATGTGGTCATGGGATAACCTATAAAATTACCATTTATAGTTTGGATAACTTAATTCGAATGAAAAATAAACTTGTCCCATTGTACGCAATCCATGTAATAACAACAGCAACAACAAGAAATTCGCGACTGAAGCTTTCGCACGCCGCTTTGTACCTTCCCTTCAGCCTCCCTTTCGCTTCAGCAGCAGCAACGACAAGAACAACGACAACAACAGGGTTCGGCTTATACCTCAACCAGTTGCAGTTGTGTCTGCTGTCGAGAGCGTCTAGCGTCTGTTTGTGTGTGTGTGTGCGTACTCTTAAATGTGTCTGTGTGGGTTTGTGTGTGTGCGTTGGCTTTTTTTCCCGAGCCTGCCTCAGTGGGTTTCGTGTTGTGAGGGCACGTCGGGCTCGTCCTCGTTGATTTACTTGCTGCACTCATTGTTGCTGTTGTTGGTATCTAGACTTTGAGAATTGTTGCTGCTTGCTGCCGCCAGACGACGACGACAACGGCGACGTCGACGCTGCCGTCGAGCTTTGGGGGTTGAGCTTTTGGGTTGAATGCACGCCAGAACGCTGTTTAAATGCCCGTCGCGACGTCGGCGTTGCTGTCGTCGTCGTCGTCGACGTTGTCGGCTCGTTCCCCCCACTTGGGAACGCACACTTTGCGGAATCCTGTCTAGACACAACATACAGAGACCGCTGAGTTGGGTTCAGTATAATTTTGTATAGTTAGGTTTGAGGGCGGTGCAAACTTGGTCACCATAAATAATGCGCCGGAACTTGAAAGCTAGTTCTATCTATAGCATACTTATGGGCATGTGTTTAATGTACTTTTACCAGGCTATCTGCTAACCCGTGTGGAGGGCAAAATTGGTTCGCCAGAGAAGCCGCTATCCGATCTGGGACTCATATCATATCGCTCCTACTGGAAAGATGTGCTGCTCGACTATCTATGCAATCGTTCCGGCAATACACTCTGCATCAAGGATGTCTCACAGGTGGGTAATCTAACTTTAAAAAGGATCTATAGAAGAAATTAAATGTATACGTCTGAAATTTTTTTCAGGAAATGGCCATATACTCCTATGATATTGTCAGCACGTTACAGGCGCTGGGCATGATGAAATACTGGAAGGGCAAGCATATAGTGCTCAAAAAGCAGGTGAGTTATGTGATCAATAAGGAATTTGTACAGTTAGTAAAGTTATTTTTTTACACAAAAAAGTTAACATATTTCATTTTGCAAAAAAATATATTATATTTTTTTCGTATTTTTTTATTACTTGTATAAGAACAAGTTAATAAAAGAATTGATCATATTGTTCATATCTATTGGGTTGAACTAATTTTAAAATTAAAAAAACAAATATGTGTACTACTGGAAAAAAATACACTTTCATGCTGTATTTATTTTAATATCGTTTGTTAGAACAAGTTTTATACGATCCATTTAAAAAATATATTTACATTTTTTTGACAATTGAAAAATTAAATATATATTATTTTGAAAAACAAACATTTTCATGGATTTTTAAGTTTAATATTTCTTATCTGTTTATAAAATGTTTTATCACAGTTCCCAATAGTTCTTAGAAATTAAAAATAAGAAATAAAAACTGAAGAGAATCGTTAGGTTAAATAAGTTTTTTTGTCAAAACAATTATTAGACCAACTGTAAGGTATCTTAATAAAATATAATAATTTTACAGGATGTGCTGGATGAGTATGAGGAGCGTGTAAAGCGTCGAGGAACATTTCCCAAAATCGATGACTCTTGTCTGCGCTGGCAACCTTTTATTCCGGCGCAACCGAGTGAATCACCATAACCACGATGTTGGAAGCACTCCTCGACGTGCTTTGTGGACTCCTCCTAATAATAATTACGATTAAAATTGTGCATAGAGATTGGATACTAATTTGATGTATAGTGCTTAAGACCTCAAGTATTTGTAATTGTATTTGTATATGTTGGTAGCTAATTGATAGTATGTATCAATATTCATAGTGAAAATTCCTAAATTCTGATTCTGATATTGACTTAAATATACTCAAGATGCGAACAAATTCTTGAAAAGCAAGAAGTTGTCTTGAGATTTCATTTTGTTGCCACTGAGCTCATCAAAAGATGAATCATGGAAGCGGGTATGAAAAGCCAACGCGTTTACAACGCAGCCGTCGATGCGGTTGGGTGCGGTGCTCGGCCAGAGCTGGGAGGGGAATAGAGGGAGTTTGTATAGCAACAGCGCCTTGCAAAAAAGTGCAAACCGTGGCTGTGGCTGTGGCAGTGGCAGAAAGGCAGCAACGGCAGCGCATTGACATTGCCGCCCCAGACACTCCTCGGCAACGCCAAACCAATACCAAAGCACAAAAAACAAAGCGTCAGACAGGTAGAGAGGCACCGCACTGGCGGACAGGGGCTGAAGAGACACAAAAACTGCACACACACAAAGAGAGAGAGACAGAGAGTTAGCGAGAGAGGGAGAGAGAGAGAGGGACGCAGTCACTGCGACTGCACGCCACGTTTATGGCCAAAAAGCATATGCAGCAGCAGCAGCACCAGCAGCAGCAACAGCAGCTGCAGCAGAGACAGCGACAGCAGCAGCAGCGACGCCAGCAGTGCGGCAAGCAACCAGTCAGCGACAATGTCGCCTGCCAGACACAGACATCAATCCTTCGCACTGTGGTAAACGCAAGCTTGCATAGTCAAAAGTTTTCCTCTACAATTTACAGTTGAATTGTTTGCTTTGCAGCTTTCATAAAATAAACAAATACATTTTGGGTATTTAATAAATACATTTAAGGGCAATCACGTAAATTATTTCACTTAAATAAAAGCAAAATTTCCTTAATTTGATTTTTATTTAAAAAAAAAAAAATATTCTTGTCCTAATTGTTTAGCTTTCCTTAGCTTGTATAAAACAAACACGTCAGCAACAATATATTATGTATATTTCACTGTTATCTTAATCGGTTTTAATTTTTTCTAATAATTTATTTTCTTTATTCATTTTAAAGTTTTTTTTTCAATTTACAGTTTAATAAAACCTTATTTTCAGCTTCCATAAAACAAATAAATAAGCAGGTAAATTTGTACTATCCAAAAGTACAGGGAAACATTTTTCACAACAATATTTCAGTAGGTTTATTTGTTTTTCTTTCTTAATATATGTCTAACAGCATTTAATATTTATATTATTTCATCTAATTATTGACTATTTGGCGCAGCAAAGCGTAAAACGTTTAATGCAAATAAACGCTAGCTATGATATAACTCGTTATTTACTCCTACCTATACAATCTGCACTCTCGCAAATTTATTTACTGATAAAAAAAATACCTCGACTTATGCATACTTTTAACATGAAACGATTTTAAACTATTAAACTTTTTGTAACTTAAAACCTGTTAGATTAGGAGAACAGATTTAGATTACTTATTTTTAAATACACTGTTTCTAACTGGTTTGAAAATCTAGTTGAAATACAAAAATGGGAACCTAGAGCACATTTATGTTTCCAGGAAAGAATGATGAGGCGTATTATCAGCAAAGTGGGAGAAATAACGCGAAATGTGATACTTATCAGAATTGTGAAAAATATAATAATAATAACTACTTAGAACGGCATTTTCAATTTTTAAAAAATTACTCGACCGAGTAAAAATTATTTAGAATTTTAATTGAGTTATAATATAAAAATGAAAAAAACAAAAATAATTTAAAAAAAATAAATTATAAAAAATAAAATTAAAATAGTATATTAAATAAAAAGCATAATTCCCATTGTAACTCATAAACAAAAATGGGTAGTAACTCGAGGAGTAGATAAACTTGCATGGACCACTGTGCCAGCTTTTTGTTGCAGTCAGTTTTTGGCTGGTGGTGCCTGCCAGTTTTATAACAAAGGAACCCCGTGAGTGAGAACTGGGCAAAAAGTATATGCAACGTATGCGTGCGTTTGTATGGTATTTGTATTGGTGAACGAAAAGCGCGGTGTAGGAAGCAGGAAGCGAAAGAAACGGCAACACATACGTCGGCTGCGGCTGCTGCTGCTGTTTCTCTGCCTGTGTATGTATGTTTGTTGCAGAGACACACACAGACAGCTGACGACGCCGGCGGAGACAGAGTCGGCGGCAGCAGCAGAGGCAGCAGCGTCAACTTAGTGGCAATGCGAAATAAAATTCGCGCATTCGGCTTTTGATTAAGCAGCAACATTGAGCATTTGATCACCAACAGCCGGCGTGCGCGGTTCGCTTCGCTTCGCTTTTCTTAGCTTTGCTCAAATCGACAGAAAGAGCTGGCAAAATAGCAAAATTAGTAAAAGGCAAAGTCAAAATTCAAATCAAAAACGAAATCACAGAACCAAATAAAATAAAAGGCCACAGCGTTTCTAGGCGGTCGCACAGTCTGCCATTTGCACATCAAGTGGCCGATTGTGTCTCTCCCACTCTCTCTCTCTCTCTTCAGTTTGTGTTTTCTGTGTGTGTATGTGTGCAATGAGAAACGGACAACTCAAAACGAAATTGAAGTTAAACTTTGCAGCGCGCGTGTGTGTGAAATTAAAGCAACAAAGAAAAGAAAAAGCTCAAGTGCAACGGAAGTTGACAGTGAACGATATAAAGACCAGAAAAAGAAAAAGTAAAAAATGAAATGAAATAAGGACAGAAAAGAGACAGACCGACCGACGACACTCAAATGACATTTGAACGGAATTTAACACAGGTCAAAAGCGAACAAAATGCTCGTTAAAAAAGAAGACTTGAAAATACCAAATTGTAGTTGAGGTTGCGTTTATTTTTAGCGATTTGATATCACAAGGCACCAGCAGCAGCAACAACAAACGACAGAACAACAACAAATATTTGCTACGCACACAGTCACGCAAAAAGAGAGGACACAAAGACAGACAGAGAGACAACTACAATTCTTGCCGAACGCGGCAAAAGAGTGACGCAAGTAGCAGCAAAAAATGTTTGAAGCGACGACCACATGATTCTACACACAATCAGTCAAGAAAGTATTTTGACAACATTTAAAATTTACATATTTTCTCCTGTAAAGAAAAGGACCTATAATTTATGGCGTCTTATTTTATATCTTGTTTCTAAACAGTTAAAAAAAAAAATAATTCACATTGAATGCGAATTTGTGTCTTGCCGAAATACTTGCTTGACTCACTGTATTTCCAAATTTCTTTTGCCCACACACACAAAACTTTGTCGCTCAAATATTAATTTTAGACAAAATTGTTGCCCAGACACACGACGATGAAACGCACACACAAACAAATTTGGCAATTTTGTATGTGTAGGTGAGTGTCTGTGTGTGTATGTTTGTGTGTCTGATCAGAATTGCAAAACGTTTTTTTTTTTTGACAGCAAACTCCAACTCAGGGTTAAGGGCGTTCTCATTCAAAAAAAGCATGTGCTTGCATTTTGCAGAGAGAGAAGAGAAGACAGATTGGCAGGCTGGCACCCACACACACACATACACATGCACTCGGCAGTTGTCGGCGCATTGTTACTATTTGAGGTTAGGAATGCCCCACCCAAGCAAATAGCTCATACATATACATGCATACATACAAATGTACATGCATATGCACATACACACTGGCATATAAAGCAGTCATGTCTGCCACAGTTGCTGCTCATTATTTGTATATAAGTATGTACATATATATATAATATATATGGTAGTCCGACATCGTCGCCATTGCTATATACATGAATACAAATGTACGTACATACATATACAATTAAATACATCACTCACACATCCACATGCTCGGCTGGGCACGACAAAACGACATTCGAACATTCGTAAATTCGAAAATACGCAATTATTCACAACGCGAGGCATTCAAAAGCTGCTCGCGATCGCAGCAGCAGCAACCGTGACACATCGCGCAAACACACACACATGGATACTTGAGCGGCAGCCAAGTCCAAGTTCATTATACCACAAATCTGCGCGAGCGGCTTAAAGTTTATGAGGCGTTGTAAAATACGAAAAAAAATTAAGTGTAGCTGCTGGCAATTCATTTAATTCCTTTTTAGCGAACATCGTGCAAAAGACAAGAGCCAAAGAGCGGGAGAGAGAGACAAAATGCTATGAACGCGTTTGCAAATTCGATTTTATGCCCTCTGTGTCTGCATTTAGCTGTGTGTGTCTGTGTACGAGAGAATTCGCGAATGTAGTGGGGCACGTGTATGTTTCGGCTGCGCCGCTAAACTTGCCAGCAGTTTGTCAGTATGTGTGTGTGTTTGTCGGCGATCACGCACGTAGCTCCGCTGCGCTTAGTAACAAAGAGAGAGAGAGAGAGAGTGCGCACGAGAGAGCGTTGAACAAAACGCCGGTTCTTTTTGTCGTTTCTCTTTGTCAATTTTTTCAGTGTTCTCTACTTTTTTTTTTCTTTTCAGCGTTTCAAATATAGAATATCAAGGGTCTCTGGCTGCTAAAATATGACAAAGACTAACTGTTGCTGCTAACAAAAGCGAACAAAATCAGAAATGTGTAAAATTTTGCATTTGGCACCTGATGACGTCATATCCGATTTACTGGACTATGTATGTATGTATGTACTTGGTATGTACATTTGCTTATGGCCAGGCAGAATGAGGTGCGCAAAGAGAAACATATGACTAATTTGGCATTGTTATTGCATAAATCTGCGACAAGCAGCAATTTTTCTCTCTCTCTCTCTCACAACAGACGGTGGGTACAAATGAACAAACGGCGTTAAAGCTTCAGCTCAAAAAGCTTACACATAAAACGCTCTTTACACATATTCATGTGTATGCATGCAAGTGTGCATGAGTTGGGTATGAAGTCATCGGCGTCGTCGCATAAACACACATACACATGCGTGGAGATCGTTAACCTTAAAGCTCCGACATGGACACAACGCGCAAGGTCGTTTCCTGCCGTCCGTGTGGCTTCAGGAGCAGCGAGCGGATGAACGGATAGAAGGCAGTAACTTCGAACCACTTGGCAACATCTGTTGGGCTTATCTATTGTTCAAGCAAGGCACACCGATGACTCGCTGTCTCTCTCTCGCCAACGTCTTTTACCGTGCGCGCTAATCAGTGACCGGGGCTGGTTTTTGGTTATCCACAGTCAGGTACCTGAAGTAGCGCGCGTGGTGGCCAGACGCTCTCAACAGCAGCAAAGGCAGCAGAAGCTTTTGTAAATCCTAAGTCTCCAAATCAATCATGTCTCCCATGTCTATTGTACTTCATCAGGTGCTCTGGTGTGTCTGGCAACCCGGCACATGTTGAAGTACACTCAATATGAGGCGACTTGCATGAAAAACACAAACTGTTTTATGAATCAACTTAATTCCATAATAAACAATTTGAAACCTATTTTCTTGTTTCTTGTGTATTTATTACTGGAACTGCTTGAAGGCCACCTGCTGACACACTTGCACCTATTGAACAGGTGGTCGCATCTACAGTTAGTCATGAGAGTATTTTGACAAAATACAAATTTACATTATTGACCAAATTAAAACTTTTTGTGTGCTGAGGAGCTGCCACCTTTTCCAGAAAAAAATCCGATCTGGCAAGTCGTACCATTATAGGTAAGATGTCAAATATAGTAACTTGGCAAGAAATACCTTTTTTTTTAATTTTTCTTAATTTTGAAGCCAGCATTTTTTAAAATTTTGCAGTAATTTGGATAGAGTACTGGATTTTAAAATCTTTTTTTTAGAATTAAATTTGTATCTTCTTTTCCAGAAGGTTGACGAACTTCAACCTTCATTAAAATGAAAAACTAAATTTTATTTAATTTCAAATTTAAAGCTCGCATTAAATTATTTTTTTATTGAAAAAATATTGCTAAGAAATTAACAAAAAATTAAATTACGCGCGTTTGCAGATTGTGATACTGTTTCGTGAGGAGCAAATTGCTTATGAGGAGTAATGTGGTCGCTAATGTGACACAAGATGGCGCTGCGATAAAGACAACAGAAAACGATAGCAATAACATTGCAGAATTTAATTTTTTGGCAACGCAAATTTCAAAAATTTAAATTCAAAATAAGATAAAATAATGCCAGACATTTTAGTGTAGTTTTAAAGCTGGTCATCCCAAACGGGTAGAAGTTACAAATTTAATAATATAAAAAATCGACTAAATTCTAACAAAAATTCTGCAAAATTTACAAATTTCTGGTTTTGAAGTTAAGAAAAACTATTAAAGAAGGTACTTTTTATACATTTTTTTGTTTTGAAACTTTACCTAAAATGGTACGGCTTGCCAGATAGTAAAATGTTGCTGAGTGGTGGCAGTACAGTGCTGCCACACCAGTGCTGCCAACTTTTTAGAGGAAATAATAACTGCTTTTGGCGGGAAAGCATCTAAAACTGTTTTTGTGAGCACTTTTGCACATATTTAGAAAAAATAATAATAGCACAGCATAGCTTAAAATATATTTGAAATAGTCCGGTTTTTGGCTAATAACGATTTTTCAGATTTTTCGAGCTAACGAACTTTGAAAATAGCCAGACCTAGCTATAAAATAGCTAAGTGGGCAACAGTGGTTGTCGTAGTAAGTCGTGACCTAGTGGCGTTAAATAAGGTCGGCTGCTTGCAAACCTTCGGTTTAAAAATTTTCGACTTAGAATTCGACACGATTTTATTTATCCAAATTACGAAAACGCATTGCGCACTACAAATTCAAACTCGTAGGCATTCAACGAAAGCGTCCAGGCAAAAGAAAGATCAAGACATCGAATTAAATCTATAGAGGGAAGAATGTTGCGTTCACTGAGTACGACACGAAAAGAACTGGTCGCATTACGGGCGGTCTTCCTCCGGTCTCAAGCGGTGCGACGTGGGGCCAACTATGGAGTGCGTGCACTGTGTCAAACCTGCAATCTACAGGCAGCCAGGTAGGAAAAAGACATCACTCGAAGTATCGCCGCTGCACGGCGTTGAGGTTAGAAACTGTGTGTTGTGTAATATTGCAAATTGCGAGGCTGCATTTGCCACCCGTTTGGTCGGTCGGTCAGTGGGCGGCAGCGTCAGGTGGCAGGCAACCAATTTGTCCAATTGCGTGCGTGATTATCAAATCAGCGTCGCGTCGCATGATGCCTTCGATAATCAACTGATAAGCGGCAAAAGTGGTATATTTTGAGTTATTCTGATTGGCAAAGCCAACAGCAGCAACAACAGTGCAATTGTTTACATTTTGTGTGCGTGTTATCGATAACAATAGCAGCAATCAGCTGTTATCATCTGTCAATCGAACGCATTTCATGGTTTTGTTTTCCCCAATCGCAGCTCAACATTGAATACCAAACCGATCCTTAGCAGACCCCAAATATTATCAACATGGGGCTACAACTTTGCGCGAGCCTACGCCGACCTGCCCGATCACATACGCGTCCCGCTGCCCGCCCTCTCGCCCACAATGGAACGCGGCTCCATTGTCAGTTGGGAGAAGAAGGAGGGCGACAAGCTAAACGAGGGTAAAGTAACACATAAAAATCCCTTTAATCTACATATATGTATATTCATGTGATTGATTGATCAATGGCATTTGTAGGTGATCTGCTGTGTGAGATTGAAACCGATAAGGCCACCATGGGCTTTGAGACACCTGAGGAGGGTTATCTGGCCAAGATCTTAATACCTGGTGGCACTAAGGATGTGCCCATCGGTCAGTTGGTGTGCATCATTGTGTCCGATGCGAGCCATGTGGCTGCCTTTAAGGATTTCAAGGATGATGCTCCAGCCGCTGCACCCGCTGCTGCTGCTGCACCTCCTCCACCGCCGCCACCACCCGCAGCTGCCGCACCAGTAGCAGCAGCACCACCACCACCACCAGTTGCCGCTCCAGCGCCAGCAGGTAGTCCAACCCCGCAAACTGGCGGACGCGTCTATGCTAGTCCCATGGCCAAGAGATTAGCCGAAACGCAACAGATGCGTTTACAAGGTTGTTATTACTAATCCCATATCCTGCTGTGCTGTGTTGCATGCACCACTGCTCCACTAATTATCCCTGTTCTGTGCCTTACTAATCCTGGCCTTTTGTGCAGGCAAAGGTTCCGGCGTATTTGGCTCACTTAAATCTGGTGATCTTGCAGCCGCGCAACAGGCCCAAGCAGCTGCCGCTCCAGCTCCAGCCAAGCCAGCAGCCGGCGCCAACTTCAAGGACATCCCATTAACCACGATGCGGTCCGTCATTGCCAAACGCCTGCTCGAGTCCAAGCAGAATCTACCACATTACTACGTCACCGTGGAATGCACAGTAGACAAGGTAAGTGAAACTAACTATTAACTATTATTTTCCCATTTTTAATCCTATTGGTTAGAAAAATGCATAAGGGTGAACGCTTATAATTATTTTCGTATATTTACTTTTGGATTCGAATTATTCAATATTTTGTTGTATTATTATTTTAAATATCAATCGTAGACACACTTATTTTATTTTAAAGAAAAATCAATGCAAATCGTAAATGTTGTTTTGAATTTTTGTAACTTTAATAATTAAAATCAAAAATGCTACTTACGATATTTATTGCAAAAATAAAAGTTGTGTCAAATTTTTTAAATGAAAATTAAAGCGTTATAATTATTTGGCAATCATTCAATTGCCAAATCAATAAAGATCGTAAATGTTGTTTTGAATTTCTGTAGCTTTAATAACAAAAATCAAAAATTAAACTAACTTACGATATTTATTGCAAAAATAAAAGTTGTGTCATTTTTTGAAATGGATATTAAAGCTTTATTATTATTTGGCAATCATTCAATAAAACAAAACTATAATAATGTCTAATATTTTAAAGATTTTAAATTATAAATAAAAATTCGTCGCCCATTTCAATAATTACGGTTGTTAACTTACCGACGATTAAAATCAGTCTACTAAAAATTATATTGAAGAAATATAAAAGTTGTTAATGTCTGGGAATATTTAACATTCTTTTCTCTAACCAACATTTGTGGGAATTTTGGGGACAGCCGAGAAAAATGTAATCAAGAAAAGAAGTATTAGCTTTACTAATATGTTAACCTTTTGCCTTCACATTGATTTATTTATAATTATTGTTTTAAGGAAAAGTTTCTCACTCCATGCTTATTTCCTTCTTTACAGCTGATGAAGCTGCGAGCCAAGGTAAATAAGAAGTACGAGAAGGAAGGAGCACGTGTCTCCATCAATGACTTCATCATCAAGGCCATGGCAACAGCTTGTCGAAAGGTGCCTGAAGCGAATTCAGCGTGGATGGGTACCTTTATACGGGAGTACAGCGATGTAGATGTCTCAGTGGCCGTGTCCACAGATAAGGGTCTCATTACTCCCATTATCTTTAATGCCGATCGCAAGGGTGTGCTAGAAATCTCGAAGAATGTTAAGGAGCTGGCCGGCAAGGCGCGCGACAACAAGTTGCAGCCACATGAATTCCAAGGCGGCACCATATCCGTGTCCAATTTGGGCATGTTCGGTATGACAACTTGCGACAAAATGTTGTCAAGTTTTTAATTAATTTTCCTTTTCTAGGTGTCAATCAATTCTGCGCTGTCATTAATCCCCCGCAATCCTGCATCCTGGCTATTGGAACCACAACGAAAAAGCTTGTGCTTGATCCAGACAGTCCTAATGGGTAACTTATCTCGCATCTACAATTGAATCATTTACTTATGGTTGTCTTTATTATAGTTTCAAGGAGACCAATATGATCACCGTGACGCTGAGCGCCGATCACAGAGTTGTGGATGGTGCCGTGGCCGCCGTTTGGCTCAAACACTTCCGTGACTTCATGGAGGATCCACAGACAATGATAATGTAAATCAAGACATTTTGCGGATCAGTTAGCTAAACACTCTGGAGAGGATTAGCTGTGTCCGCTTACTGCCACGAGTCGCTTCTGGTTCATATAACGTCTATACTTTCGATGTTATATACTATACAAAATATTGTATACTTTCATTTTAATTGGCTTGCTGTCCCACGATTCACGTTGTGCGTCTTAGCGTCAATTTGACACTCAATCGACTTTTTAAGTCTCTATATACTTAAATGTGTAATGTAGTAAAATTGATGGTACTTTCATAATATCGGATATTATTTAATCAAATCAAATCAACTCAACTCGACTCAAACCCCAATCCAATTTTACATTAGCACCGCGTAGCAGCCATTTAAATTTTCGTTGAAAAATAATTTTATGTATGTCATTTTCATTATATTAGAAGAACATTTCAATACCCGAAAATTGTTAAATAAACATATTACAATGTAGTCCATTTTATTCCAAAATATCTGCTAAATGCTACAGAAAATTTCCACAGTAGGGGCAACAATTGGTGGAAAGGCATTGTCTCTCAAATGAATCGACAATTGATTTAGTCGCTTGGGATATTTAACTTTACAGTGCGGAAAATAGTCAATATTTATTGGATCTGGGAGAATCTACTCTATATTTGTATGTTGCGATTTATATATTATATATAAGAATAAAAAGAGCTTAAAATTTAAAAAAAATATTTTTTCTCCGAAAATTGGTGAGCGTAGGGGAAAGGATGATGTAGTCAGGGAACTTAAAGAATTGCACAAAAATCTCAAAGGAGTAGAAAACAATCAAGCGATCGCTCAAAAATATATTTAGTAATCAGAATTTCTAAGCTTAAATGTTGTACCTTATTGAATTCGCTGATGCAATTTAAATATTCTGTATTACAAATGCGAACGTTTGATTATGAAATTACAGACAATGCGGGTAATAGCAAATAGTATTATTTGAATGTTCCTTAGCAAGACATTTATTACAGGGACTGAAAATAATGATTATTGTTCAAAATAGAAACATAATAAATCAACCATAAGGAGAAGTTCAATTTTTGTTTTGAATGTACCAAAATTATTGTTATTTTAATATCTCTGCAAACAGCTAATAAACTTTTATTTGAGTTATAAAAGAAAAAAAATCAAAATTAAAGGTTATTTAAAAACTTGATTTTGTAAATCACATTTAATAATTATTTGTGATTAAAAAAATGTAGAATAATTATTATTATTGATTTTTATTTTATTAATCTTTTATAAGAGTCTTTGATTTTTTTTTGAATAAAAGTCTTTAAAGACTTTGAAGACTTTTATTTTGATAAATAAAATAAAAGTCTTTGAAGACTTTTACGATTTGAAAACATTTGAATAAAAGTCTTTGTCAATATCTTCGCTTATACTCAAGATAAAAATTTCAAAATTACAACACCAGTAAAACCTACGACATTCCATGAACCTTTATTCTCTAATAATTAACTACGCTCTTTTTCCTAGAAGCAATATCACAGGGGGATAGGTTTAATCTAGTGAATTTGTAAACGTGAGTTAAAATACTATGATTATTTTTTGGATTCAAAATCTATTTTTCTGTTTTTCCAATTATTTCAGTACTTTTTTTTAGGGAAAAATTTAGATAAAAGATAATGTAGATAAAAGAGAACCAATGTGTAGTTTTAAAATTTTTATCTTGATTATAAGCGGAGATATTCACAAAGACTTTTGTTCAAAAGTTTTCATATGACAAAAGTCTTTTAAGACTTTTATTTTATTCCTCAAAAATAAAAGTCTTTTGAAACTTTTAAAAGTTTAAAATCAGAAATAAAAGTCTTTACAGACTTTTAAATTATTTTTCAAAAAAGACTTAAAAGACTTACTAAAGACTAATAAAATAAAAATCAAAAATAATGATTAATTTTAATTTTTATTTTTTTTAAATAAAAATAATTATTAATTTGTATTTATAAAATAAAAGTCTTAAAATAACCATTAAAAGTGATTTATTTGGATATTCCTCATAACAGGTACGGTCCCTGATTTATTATATTAGCTAGAATCATATTGCCAGCATGTCAGCTATATCGATTTTGTATAAAGACTATAAAACCTACCATATAAAATCATTTATTTAGCCTCATAAATATGATTCATTAAGAAGTGCCAGTATTGTAGTATTTCAAGTATTTTCTTTGCACATATATTTTCAATTTGTAGTGTTTTTTCTTTATAATTTGGGTTAGTTAAAAAAAGAACAAAATCCTGTGCATAAGAATTTTTAAATGTCAACCTCTGAAACAAAAAATCTAACCGTTAAAAAATTATTTTGTTAATAAATTTTAAGCTTAATACTCGACAGAAGTTTAAAAACCAAAACTTCCGAGTGATATAGAAATAAATAATAGATACTTGGGTAGTTTAGAAATTGAATTATATGTAACTAGTTTATTGTCAAGAGCTAAAAACTAATCAATGATGTATTTATAATTAGACAAATGTAAGCGTACATTAATTAATGTAATTATTGGGCTGGCTGCCCGTTGATTTTTGAGTCCAAAATCTTTACCACTTGGCTGGTCCCAGTTCGCTCCAGGTGTTGACATATTCGGACTGTGCTTCCAGTGAGGGGAACCACTCCATACCGCCGTAATCGATGGCGGGCATTGTGCCCTTGTAGTTGGCCGGAAGAACCGAGGGATCGAGGAATTTGTGCAGGGATTTCATATCACTGCCATGGAAGTGCATCTATAGATAGAAATTGACAAAAAAATAAACAAGAAAGTTATATAAGAAATTAATGGAGCTCATGGAGCATTTGAAACTTACGCGCTTGTTCAGCTTCTCCTTGACGAATGGCTTGAAGAGCGACCAGACCATGTTGAAGATGAAGGGTTGCTTCACAAAGTGCACCTCCTTCATGCGCAGTGGCATCGCCTCCTGGATGAACGTGAGCAGACGCTTGGAGAAGCTCGGAGAGAGTGCCTTCACCTGCTTCATGGCCAGACCATCAAAGTCCATGATGCAGACAACGCCACGAATCTGTGTCTCCTCCTCCAACTGGGCGGCAATGTGAACCATGTAAAGCATGCGGAACATCTCATCACTGGGCACAGCTGAGGGATCCCACAATTTACCAGCATTGACAATAAGGACACGTCGTCCCTTCTGATCGCAATTCTTCAGGACATTGATGACGCTGCCCTTGATAAAGCGCTCCTTCACCTGTTCCACCTGAAGACCATGAACCAAGGAGGCATACTCCTTGCGGAAGTTGGCGGTACTTTTCATCTGTAAAATAGTTTGATTAAATTTACTAACTGATTATGGAAGTTTCCAACTGACCATTGAACGGTCTTAAAATCCATGTCATGATAAAGGTTTATAGCTGAATTTGAAAAGTTGCTTCTTGAGTGAGGTGGAATAAATGTTCACTAACATTGAGGAACAATACTAATTTTCTATAGAATCTCATAAAAATTGATAATTTATAATTAAACAGTAAGGCTTGTATCAAGATTTATCTCTTTTGTTCCTATCATCTATTTTAATTTATTTTAAACTAACAATTTCGATACCTGTGTAAAATTGTATGATTAAATTTACGAACTGATAATGAAAGCTTTCGAACTGACCATTGAACGGTCATAAAATCTATGTCATGATAAAGGTTTATAGCTGAATTTAACAAGTAGTTCCATAAGCCACGTCATGGTCAACATCAGCAGCCGCATGCATTATGTATTTGCTTCATATAACTAGTATATATATATATATATATATTAACTTAATTGTATATATAGTATACTTTGAATAGGAACCGCTTATCGCTTCTGTATTAGGTTTCTTTTATTATGTGGTCTGTGTGTGTCAGCGAGTTCAAAGGCCTATCAATAAAGAGAATCGCAATCGTCGGGAATCGTACGTTCCACGACTGAAGTTGCATAGCGACAATTCCAATTCCGATTCCGATTCCTTTTCACTTTTTCTGTTTTTTTGTCTTTTCTATTTTTATTCTAGGAGCTCAGATTGCACTTAGCTTGCTGAGGTTGTAGACCCTGATGTGATTATATTCTTATTTGGGATCATGAGGTGAAGCTGTGTGCTGATAAGACAATCGAATGTTCTCAAAGATTTTATGTGGGTGGAGAGTTTGAATGCATCAAACGCATGTGGATTGTGTGTAGAATGCGTCTGCTTTGTTAGTGGAATACATTTTGCTAATGCAACAATCATTTCGAGCGTCCTGTTTTATGTGTGGATGACATTAAGCTTATACAATAACCATTTCATACTATCTCTTTTGTGTGGCAAATGTTGGTGAAGATGGGTATGTGGGTTGTAAGTAAAAAGTATGAAGATTTTCTGTTTAGTTAGTGAATTTCATTTAGCTAATGCAACAACCATTAACAGCATCCTTTTGTTCTGTGGCTATTGTGTACAATACGTCATTCTAGTTAGTGGATGACATTTAGCCTATGCAGCAATCATTGACGGCGTCCTTTTTTAATTTCAATATGTAGGTATGTGGTTTGTAAGTGAATAATGTGATTGTGGATTACATTCAGCTAATGCATCAATCATTCAAGCGTATTTCATGTGTGGTTTCTGAACGTTGAAATGTTATACACACATACGTAATACACAAATGCAATGAATTAAATATCTATGAATTATATTTTATATATATAATTAATTAATGAGTGTGTGACTAAATAAATGATTGTTTAATATTTTAAAAATATTTAATTATACAATGAGTATAGAACTTAACAATGTTTAAGGACTAAATTCCAATAAAATTTGTGTACGCACCTTTTCCAATGCACTCTCAGGATAAAAGTGCGTGGCGCGCAGGAAGATGGTGAGGAATGCATCGTCGTCCTTGTAGTTGATCTCTGGCGTTGCCTTCAAAAGCTCACGCAGTTTCTTAATGGCTTCCGCTTTCACTTCCTCCGTTTCGCGAAGTTCTACGCGGGCAATTTCAATGGTTTCTGGCTTCAAATAGCCGAGACGCAGATTGAACGCTTCTTCACTGATGTCGGGGGCAGCCATGTTGTGTGGAATGTAACAGTTAATGTGAGCCTGCGTGTTTGAAAATGCGTTCCAATTAGAAAATCGGTTATTTAGATTCTTTGTTTATTTGTACTGAGGCACTTTTGAGTAATTTGAAAATTGGCAGCGAATTAAGCCAAAAACACAAACGCCAACGTAGCTTTCGATTGCAGTATGTTTACAGTAATTTTCAGTAATAAGTCATGCCGTCTATTTACCTATGGGCGTGATATGAGCAACGACTAAAGTTATGATATTTTTTTTTCACTTCCTATGTGTGTTTTTTTTTTCTTTCTGTAGCTCTAACGGATTTCAATCGCGTTCTGGTTCTGCCTGCTCGCGACTCGTGCGTTTTATACCAACTGAAATTTGCTTTTGAAAAACCCTTACGACTGAACGTTTACGTCTATATGTATAATGACAACGACGCCGATCGACACAAGCGACTATCGCAAATACAAATACAACTACAATTACAAATACAAATACGAAGGCAGCGCTTCGATCGCAGTCGCCGCTGACGTCGCAGTCGACTTCGACGTTGGCTTGTCTTGAAAATGACTTCGGTTTCAGATTAGAGAACATCTCAATCGCTTTTAGATCTTTTAAGTTTTGGAAATACTCGTATTTATAAGATACTGTTATATTATATTTTTAGGTAGTCTAAAAAAATAAATAAAAGTCCACGCTGTCAATCACCTCACGCCCTCGAGAAAGGCCCTTCATGGCATGCATTTACCTGGGTCGTGTGCAGTGTTGCCAATTAAGCTTTATTCCCGCTAGATCTCGAGTTATTCGAATTCATATGTATAAATTCCGCTGGTGGGCTTTCTAGCTATTTTTAAAGTTATAAAAACTACTGCAAATTTCTTTCGTTTTTTTTAGTTTTATTTTTTACAAATAAAATAATATTATAAATTTAATGAATTATTAATTATAGTTTTTGAGATCTTGGTGTTTATGTAAGCCGACAGACAGGGCTAAATCGCCTCAATTCTTAATCCATACTTAGTGATCCAGAATAATATCTGTTTATCTGGGCTTCTTGTTGATTTCGCAGCTTTTCTCGCTGCTTTTTTTAATGTTGATATAGCTTTTTTTGTTGAAAGTAGAGTTGGCAACACTGGTCGGGTGTGTCGTCATCGTCACGATCATTGTCATCCACTGTGATAATTGCGGGTTGGGTCTTCAAACTTGAACCCTTGGTCAGCTAAACAGAGCGTCGCGTCGCAATATATAAAATGTCAACTTTGCGATGTTCACTAAACAAAAATAAACCAACAAAAACAAAGGCCAAAAACATTGATAGCGATAAACTATTTGTATGTTGTTGCCGGGAACTCAATAACATTATAACATTCATCGAAACATTCGGTTTCTTTAGCGACTAAAGTCCAAGTTCAACAATTTCTTTAGCTGATAAGAGCCCCGAAAATTTCAGTTATTATCGTGTATTCATTTTCATTTCGAACGGGTAGTCAACAGCCGCTTTCACTCCCCCTCACTTTTCGTTTTCCGCCACCGTCTTCCTTTTTGTCTCCGTCTGCGTCTTCGCCTCCGTTTTCATTCTTTCCCGATAGTCCTTATCAATATCAGCAGCGCTGCAACGCAATCGACAAGTGTCTAAGCAGCGACGCCGAAGTCGACGCTGACGCTGACTCTGTCCTCAGTCGGCGCTTATAAAATATCCCCTCTATCTATCTCTCTCACTCTCTGTCTCTCATTCCCTTTCTTTGATGCCCTATTGATGGGTAGAATAATTCTGTCTATGCATTTGAAACAAAAAGATTTTTTAAGTAAAGATATACGTTGTATAAAAAAATTAAATATTTATTCCAATCTTAATCAAAATCCAATTAAATGATAAATGATTTTACATTTTATACTTTTAGATTTATATTCTAATATATATTAGATATTGTTAATTTTTTGAAATAAAATTTTTGATTTAGTATATTTATTATAATTATTGATACTTTTCACTTACTTACTTTAAAAATGTAGACTTAAGTTAAGGAATACTTAAAATTTAAAATATACTTGAGCATATATAAAAATTTTATTGATAGAAAAAATATTTCACTAATTATATATATTTTTTAAAATGCCATTATTATATTTCATATATATCTCATATTGTAGAGAATTCAACTTCCAAAAAAATATAGTGATGGATTATAATTCCCAATTTAAACATACAGTCAATAAACTCAAACACACAACCAAATAAAAATAAAATAAATAAAGAAAGCAGAAGATTCAATTCTCAAGAGCTGTCATTTCTTTTAAAAAAGATAAGATAATATTGGCAAATCAGGTTATTGTATCATAATTTCAAAGATAATTTACGTAAGCCTCGATAACATTTAGTAAAGATATGGAAACTTTATTTGACAACTCTTTACAGGGTAGAAAGCAGTTCACCATTAAAGCATATTAAAGTAAAGTAAGATTAACTTTTGTTGATTTCATAATTGTTTTGGGGCTTTGTGTTAAAATTATTGGATGTATCAGGTGCTACGAAACAGTTGTTTTTATGGGTACCTGACTTTAAACTTGTATATTGTGTATATGACTGTTATCTTTGTTAATTTTTCAGTGCTTTTATATTTATATATTTTATTATATTATTGAATTTGACAGACGCTTCGAAACGTGCGCTTTGTGTTCCCAAAACGCCCCTTACAAAAATAACATTTTTCTTTTCAACTGTAAATCCATATTAAATATATATTATACGTATAAACAAGCATACATTCATATATGCAATACATATAGTGTTTGAATATAACTGGATATGGGTTCTCGTATAGTGTAGTCATAGGGCAAAGTCTTTGCACTTGATTCGATTTTGTTGTCATCGTTTCTGGTCTTGTTGTTGTTGTTTCTCAATTTCAATATTGTTCAAGTATTTGTTGTTTAGTTGCTGAGTGTGTTCAATTTGTGCTTGCTGTTGTTGTAGTTGTTGTTGCTATCGAACTTCTGTTTTGCTGTTGTTAATGATTATTTAAATATGTTAAAAGATAACACACATTCACAGCTCAATTTGTATGACTTTTGCATTCATTCGATTAATTATCGCATTCATTTCAATAGATTCGTTTACACGATTACGAACACTTCTACCTTTCTCATAATCCAGATTTCCAGATCATCTGTACACAAAGACTGAACTGCTGTAAATATAATGATAAATTAATCAATAATGATAATTTAAAAGTATTATTCTTTTTCAACAAGATATTATTAATACGCTCTTTCCTCAACAAGTTGTATGAATTTTTGGTTCAGTTTTAGGCAATTTTTATTATTATTAAAAAAATATTATTTGCATTGTTAATATTTTACACTTTCTAATTTTAAATTTTTGTCAATTATTTAAATTTAATTGCTAGGTAGAAAATTTCCACAACAATGTTTAGCTTTATTTTTAAAGGTATTTTCCTTTTTTCCAATCTTAAAAAAAAATTACATTAGTTAATAGTTGTATAAGCAACAAATATTATTTTATTTTAAAGGAAAACAACGTTTTTACATGTTTATAAATGTTTATTATATGCGAATTCAATACTAAGGCAATAGCAATGCCTACAAAATTAAAACAATTATTTTTTTAAAAAGGAAGGAAACGGAAAAAGGAACTTAAGAACATTGTACTACAGTGCAACACTATCATTAGTCATATATTAGGCATATTTAACTAAGTAAGTTGTTAAATTTAAAGGTTAATTTCTAAGCAGATAACATGTCGAACGGGATAGTCTAAGTATTCGACCAGAAATAGTTGAGTGTAATATAAGGGAATATTTATCAGAATCGGAATACTTTACGAGCTCTTAACCATGTGTTCTAATTTAGATAAACCCGTCGCAACTAACTATGCCAAGTACAAATTCTCGTTCCATTTGAATCGTGTTATGGAAACTATATAAAGACTTTCAGCTGTACTTTGCACAGACCGAGGTTTTCATCCATTCATAAAGAAAACAAGTGCGAACAGTTTATAAGTTAAGTTAATGATATACATTCAAAAATCGTATGATGAACTTTGGATTGTGTATAAAACTTATGCTCAATTAAGAGATAATGATTCAATTTGAATTGAGTAATCAGGTAGTTAGAGAAAGGGAAATAAGAGAGAGAAAGATAGATAGTGCAACACTCTATAAGCAGTTGATATTGCGAGTACATATGAACTAAGGTGCAATTGTTTGATCAGTGATTTAGCATTGTGTAAATCAAGCAGAGCTACACATGTTGAAATCAATCTAAACTTTGATCGCGCCTCACAGCGATGACGTGAGAAAGAATCTTTGAACACTTGACTGACTAACTGCCTGACTGACTGACAACACCCAGCTCTAAACTGTGTCAAGCACTATTCCTATGGCATAGGCTTGTAAAACATCTTGTTACTAGAGTATTACAAGTACCTGACACCTATAAGTGGTCAAACAAATTTAACGGATGTGCATTATATTATTTTTGGAGAACCCCCTATGAGTAATATTCAATTTTAGTAAAATAAAAATAAAGATTTTGAAAATAAAAATGTTTAAAAAGTTTAAAATTGATTAAAACTGGAAGCAATTATCAGAAAGTAAAATAGTTTATAAAGTAGATCCATATGATTTCAAACCGTTCGTCATTAAATGTTAATGAAAAATATAAATATTTTCGTTCTACAGTCTACAGTTAATTTCTGTAAGTCTTGACTATTAAAAGGGCATCCACATAAATCTAGAGATTATGTAAGGCAATTATGTTTGACCTTTTTTGTTGGACAATAAATACTTATGTTTAATAAAACTATGCTAAGGCCGATCACGGATATAATATATATACGTTAATTTGCAATTAAATTTGATGTGTCAGGTTCAATGATAATGTAGGTTTACTTCAACTTTTGTTCGTGTCGCTTACATCACGTAAATAAGAAAATCAGATAAGCAGCTTATACTTAATAATTCTTATGTAGTTTATGATAAACAACAGCTCGTTTTATGCGGAAACAGGGAGGATTTTTAGCTCACCACCGTTTTACCTTATATGGTTAGTAATCAATCAATAGGCCATTTGGCTACCTTTATGGCATTCTGTTATGCCAACTTCAAGGAGGCATAATTAAGATAAGTGACAAACCGAAATTAACTGATAAAATTGTTTAAAAATAAATGAAATAATATGTATCTGATTTTCTGCATGGCTGCACAAATTGCAAAACTGCTTGAGTCAAGAACAAAAGCGTTGAACTTCACATTAATGGCCTTGGACAAGTTTTGAAAAAGAAAGAAAGAAAAGGTAAGAATTTCATTCGAGTCGAATGAAATGTTGCAATCAGCAGAAACGAAGAAGGTTAACTCCACTTATCAGTGGCAAAAATTATTCAAGTATGACAAAGTCCGCTTTAGAAAGCCCCCTACGGTAGCTGCAGTTTATTTACTTATTAATAGATTAAACACTATCGACAGCACCTTATCACACACTCAATGAACCGTATAATTACCGGCTAGTTTATTGTTAAACGAGCGCAAATTAAAAACAAAGACAAACATACACAAACAATAACAAAATATAAGCTTGACGCAACGCAGCGAAGTTTAAATACCCTATAATTTTTGTAAGTTTTTACAATCCAAGCACATTTTAAATTATCGAAAAAACTAAAAAAAAAATAAAACGCAGGAAGAAGTACACATTAAAAAAAGCGAATTGAACGTCCTTTGCTCTAAGATTTCATAATAGGTATAACTAATAATTACAAATTTTATACAAATATATATCACATAAACCACAAAATATTTTTAAACCGACTCTATTACTAAAACTACCTTTCTTTTAACTACTTACAATTCCTCGTCCTTTTCTAGATTTAGTAATGCTTAGTATCGAGGGCATAAACAAAATTGAACAGTAACATTTTTATGTTGAAGCGCTTACTTATGTTAATATCTGTCTGTTAGTTTCATTGGTTACAAAGGCAATCCGAAAGTCGTAAAACTCCGCGTCAACCCAACAACAATAAGTAAAACAAAATAAAAACAGAAATATAACATGCAAAAGCTCTCTCCATTTGCTTTGTGCTTTGCAGTTTGAAGCAAAGCTTTTGCCTCCCACAAGTTGGCAGCACCGTATAAAGAGTAATTTAGCAGGCAGAGCTTTTTATATGATTATTGGAGTACTCGGTTTGTTGTTGTTGCTGCTCGTACTGTTGCCACAGCTGCTAGTGCTTCTTTAAGATACGTACATACGTATGTACGTTTGTCAAGCTTGACTTGGCCATTTAATTAATTTTAAGAGCGGGCAAGCGAGCTTCCAACTCAGAGTAGTTTGAGCCGTGTTGCGAGTTGGACGTCGTGAATCGCTGTGCGCGTCTTTTATTATTCATATTGACATCGTACGTACATACGTGTGTACTTTCGCCGTTTCGTTAATTCGCCAATTCGCCGTCTCGCCGCGTCCTGCACAAACGCAAAATCAAGCAAAAGCACAACAAAGTCAAAGCCTTTGTATATGCAACTTGGACTGTTTTGTGGGTCGCTTGCAAAATATCTGTAAAGTATATCGTGAAACCTTTTTTTGGCCAATTGCCATTGCCAATTTTAAATATTCAAGTAAATAGTGTGAATTTTGGGCAATTGTTGCGGTAAGTTGCAGTTCAGTTTTATGTATGTTTAAAATACGAGTTGAACTACGAGTAATCCCATTGTTGTTGCAGCTGTTGTTATTGTTGTTGTTAATGTTGTTGGTTATGCGCATGCGCGGCAGCGTTGACACACTTTCTGCCTTTGCCTGTTGGCCGTCCGTGCGTCAGTCTGTCTGGCAGTCTATCTTTCTATCTACCTGCCACACCAGGCAGTCATAAGTCTTGGCTGGCATTCAAGTGCCAGTGCCGCTTGAGCGGATTGGCAATAAAAACAATTACCACTTGCCACCGTCCGTCCGTTGCTCCGACAGCCTGCAGCATTTCGTCAGCGATTCCATCTACCATTTGGCCCATTCATAATCAGCTCGATAAGCTGCAGCTTTTAGCTTTCAGCTCTCAGTTCACCCGCTCCCAGCTTTAGACAATGAAATACCGCCTTCCATTTATGTAGTTGATCTTCCGAGCTGTCGATAATATCATTGTAAAAACAGAAAAAATACACTCAGCGAAAAAAAGCGTGTTAGAAACATAATTATTTTTTATTGTTTCCCCTTTTATAACTAAACAATTGTTTTTTTTCTTTCTTTTATTTCCTTTTAATCAAATTCCATACAATTTTAATTCGATTTTAATTACAGTAGGCTACGATTTATTTACAGTGTGGTTACTAAAAAGTTAAACAATTCGTGATATTATTGTTGCTGTTCGCAATTGTTATTATTTTTGAAAGTTTCAGCAACGAGAGTTTTTAGTATTTTTATATGCCCATCGTAAGGTACGGGTAAGTTTTTGAAGTTTGCAATAGCTATAGGCAGAAAGTATATAATGTTTATAGGAATGAGGAAAGTGTTTTTGATGAGTTATAAAGTTATGAAAATTTAAAATTTATTATCGTGGTTTTAAGTGTTTAATAATAAAAAAATGAATCAATGTAAATATATATGAATATTGAAATGAAAGAAACAGCAAAAATGAATTATTATCAGAGTTTTCTAAGGAAATGCTTGTTTTTATACGCTGTCAAGTAGTATGAGTACGAATGTATTTGTTAAATGTAGCATAACAAACAATTAGCTTGGAAATTATTTATGGAGTCTCTTTGTCAGTCCATTCATTCGACTGTCTGTCTGTACATCTGTCTGTCTGTTTGTCTGTCTGTCGCTCAGTCAATTGAAGGTTGTTGAGCTTGACACGCACCTATTTAGATTTCATACAATTTGCAGTTCTCACTGTGAGGGTTTTATAATAATGCTGATTCATGGGATCAACATACGACAGAGACTTATAAATATTTTCGAGTGCATTTAAGCTTTTGTGCTAATGAAACCAAAAGTACAATGATAGACATTCGACGCGGAGGTTGAATTGTATTTGGTTAAATAATTTAAGCTTCTATCCATATAATATAATATTAACAGTATCAACAACTTCTAAAAAACGACGACCTTGATGACGAGTTTGTATTCGTATTCGCTTTTAGTATTACGGCGTCCAATAAAAACCGCCAAAATGTGAACAGTTGAAACTGGAAACCAGTCAAACATCTTTAGCAGTTGCTTTATTTCTCCTATTGCCTATACAGTTAGTTGGTCAAGTAGTCTTGGCCAAAAAATTGAAAAAATCGAGCAAAAGCCGTTATTGAAATTTTGGCATTTGTATAAATTCGATACACGCGATAGACACAAACATTTTCATATCACAATCTGTACTTGAGTTGAAGGCGTATAATTTCTGGTTGGCCAAATACTTAAAACCAGCTCTCGCCAATTCTAGACTAGGATTTCTAGGGCGACATTATGTTTGATATATGCAAGTTAGTTTCTATGCAAATTCCTTTGCAGTTTTGAAGTTTTTGCAGGTGTGATTTAAATAGTTCTTTTATTCGCATGAGTTTTGGAATTTATTTAATTTTTTTTTTAAAGCTGTCAGATGTTTCCTCTCATTTTCCATTTAAGCCTTTTGTTTCTTCTCTTGATTACCTCAACCTCAACTCGTTATACTTGTCTTCTTAAACTGATTAACAATCAGATCATTTTTCGAGTTCCTCAAGGTTTCGTGATGATTTCAGATCTTATTATATCGTTTTTCGCATTTAAGTTTATTTAATGAATATTCTCTTAAGTAACTAATAAATTGTTGGTTAGTTATTGTTAGTTATACACCTTTTGCTTAGTAATAAATTATTAATGATCTGAGATCATGATTACCGTCTAAAAATATCACCTAAATATAGTTATTTACAAATTGTATAGTTTACTTGAGAAATAAAACACTTTAACTTGACTTTTAAGCACTGTTATTTAGATAGCACAGCATGATGTCAGTTATAAAAACATTATACATTGCAAATAAGGAATATACAAAATAAATGATAAACAAATTGTACACACTATTACTATTAAATGCAAATTAAAATTAAAGAGTATAGAAAATCTATTGTTAAAATATTGTAAGACGAGCATTTAGCTACTCCAATACAATTATAGAGTTACAAAGGTCAGTTATCAGAATTCCTGGAAATAAAAATAACAATAAAGCTCAACTCGTATTTGCATTTCTTATTGTCGTATTGATTGATAATATAATTACAATTAAATCATTTGTGTGGATTTTTTTTTGTTATATTTTGTGTATATATTAGCACGATTTGTCATGATGTTTTCCCATTTGGCAAGCCCACAGTTTTCGGTAATTATTTTTCATGTATTTTACATACTGTTGTTATTTTAAATTAGCTCGTAACAATCTTATGGATGATCATTAACTGTGGGTTCGCGTGCGGTTCACACATAGACGATCATTACTAAGTATTACAATCGCGACTTCGGACTACGCCTTAAAGCTACGGGTCTTTGGGGTCTGTAATGCATATTGACAAGTCATCGCCACTTGCATGCGAATATTGTAATTATCCAAGTCTTGTTTTTTTTTTTTTTGATACGTATCTTGTCATATGGTTAGTTGGTTGATTAATTTTAGAGCAGACTAATGCGTGCTCATATACTTAATTTATTTAGTTTTTATGAGATCTTTCAATTGCAATCCTATGTCAGTTCGAAGTACAGCTTAACAATTGCATTTATCTTTGTTTTATTCAATCAGGCTAATCAGGCAAAAATAACAAATACAATAAGCTATTCGGCAAGTACTTGACTGGTTATACTGTATACATACGTTAATCGCAGTTGCTCATAAATAATACATAAGTCTATACTTGTATCCGATTAAACTTTTCGCGTATACAAAGAGTCGTTGGGGTATTAATGATATAAATACGTATGTTTTGCTTATACAGTGTTCTTATACTGAGTATTTCACATAATCATAAATGCATTTCGCACAATGATGCTTGATAATTCTCCCAGAGATGAGCGCGTGGGCAGAGTATCTATCGTCAACTTTGACTGCATAGAATAAAATTGATTCGTTTTTATATAATAGAATATTCATATGTATTAGTGTGGTTAGTTATAAATGATTAATAAAAATTCAAGTTCAGGTCATAGCTGTTAATAATTTTACAAAATTTCTATTAAATTATTAAATGAAATTATAATTAAGCTATTCTGTACTTAATCAATTAATTTAACTTATACCTTTCTGCACATTTTGAGATGATTTAATAAAAATAAATAGATTCGAGATCAGAATAAACAAAAATAAATGACAAATTGGGAAGGTTGTTTAAACAATAGTGTGCTGGTTGAGAAGGGAAGGAGCAGTAGCTATATGAAATATGAAGAAAAAGCACGCAAATAATGCCGACCTCGAAGCCTACTTAAAAATGCACAATCTCCTTGTACATAATTACAGATGTTTAACTTAAGGTGATAAATGATGTTTACTTAAGATTGAGAAAGGGAAACTGTTTGTCAGAAGTTTATTTACTCACGCTCCCAACTCTATTTTATATTGCGGCATATTGCATCGGTTTAGTTTGGACACAATTCTCTATGTTTGTATATAAGACCAAGTAGCCGACTACCGATACCAGTTATCAGTAATTTCAAATAATACTCGTACTTATTAAATGCTATTTAGTCGTCGACTACTGCAGATAATTCGACTATTTATTGAGCGACAGCTAATTTCAGAGCAGTCACTTACTAGGATCGTTTCCAAGTGCAAGACACGTCTCATTGTATTGTCATTAAGTAAATTAATACAAGCGAGGTCAGTTGTAAAAACACTATGAATATGCATGCATACTGTGCTCCTTATATTTCTTAAATATATAATTGATATAAGGAATCAGTATGTATAATTATTTATAGATGCAAGTGCATTTATCTACATTAAGAACCTGTGGAAAGATACGCCCATTAAGTGTGGCAAACTTAATTACGATTAAAGTTTATAAATAATAAAAAATGTGATACGATCTCCCGCAGACCTTGATCAAAACTGGAAACTGGTTTAATTGTTTTGTTTACTTGTGTAGACAATACTATATTGTACCCGTTTTATCAAGGCAGTTGCAGATGCATGAACTCTCTTTGTTGTGATATACAACTAATATATACATTAACTTGTTTGCTTTCTGGAATATTCCTAATTAGCATTAGTTCATATTCCTTTTTCAAATATTCACAAAGTCCACCTACAAACCTGTTTCTAAATATTGCCCATCATTTTGTCTGACAACTTTTCATTTATCTTTATATGTGTAAATAAATTGAACTTATTTCAAAGTCCAGCTCAGGCACTTTTTTGGTTTCATTACTTGATAATTTATATAAGTATTTTTTGTTTTAAAAAATAGGCATTACATTATTGCGTATAAGATTTTTAAATCAGCTGTCTAGCATTTATCATTCAGATACATTTTAAGATATACTAAATTGTCCTTAAATTTCAGGTCCAGTATCGTCGGGTTTTCCGATACTTGTCAATATATGATGATTATGAGAGAGTATTTAAGTCTTGGCATTACATTTGTTTCTGCTTAATGTTCAGTCTGATTAACAACGACTCTTTCCTTTTAACTGTTATATTCTTCAATATAAAAATCGTCTGATTGATGTAATTTACTTGTCTGGTAATAATTTCCTGTTTGTGTCTTTTTCGACTTGATAATTTATAATATTTTAAAGCCCCGCCTCTATTTTTAATGTAATGACCATTTCAGTTGTCTATTCGTTTATATATTTTTCTCAATTTTTTTTAACTGCTCATCATTAGGTTATTTTTCTTGCCAACTTTTTTGTAATTTACGTGACACTTTGCATGTGACTAATTGGTAATTAAATCTGTGTCACGATTCAAGTACTTAATTCAAATAAAATTAGTTGCACGCTTTTCGGATTTGTTTTTTTTTTCTTTTCAATTTTACATATTTTTTGGGTTTCAATTCAGCTGCTCTTCAGTTTAAGGTCTACTGTTTAAGTTATGCGCATAAATTGATGGGATGTTGAACTCATTGACAATGTAAAGTCCAAAAAATAATTTTTTTACGAAACTTCTGGATATTTTGTGGGTCTGTTGAGCAAACTGACAGCGATTTTAATGGTCAGCTCGATGAGTACTAAAAATAAAAATAAAACTCAAATTAAATATTGATTTAGTTGGCGCTGTGCTCTGGCCATGACTTTAACCTTGAAAATGTCAGACAACAAAATAGAAATAAACTTACTAATTGCTCTTTTGACCACGTAGCTGTTAACCGACTTTTGGGTCAGTTAATGTGACTGTGTTTGGGGGCTACAATACGATACCAACTCTGTTGCTTTTGACCAACTACTTAATGGATCAGGTGTAGAGCACAAATCGCTACGTCATGCTTAAACCAAGCTGGGCCTGGTATTATTAGCTATCAGCCAAGGTGTTGCCAAGTCGTCTGCGAGCAGTCATAAATAGACAACATAATGATGAGTAGAAGAATTGTTTTTGCAACAGACGGTCATTTAATACCCTTTTATCTCACAAAATCTTGTTTATTTTAATGTTAACTTAAGTATGGATTTCTTTCCTCTCAAATTTGTTAATTATTTTTTCCCTTTCTTATCTTCAAAGATTGTTCTTTTTTTTTTTATAAGCAGATATAGAGTTGATGACTTTCTTTTATTTATAGATAATCTTTTAATTTTTACTTTATTTGACAAATTTTGAATTTTAAAGTACTTTATTAATCAAATCTGATTTTAAAATCACCTACTCTCGTTAAATCATAATTACTGCTTTTTACATCTTTTTACGCCAATTTAATGTATTTAAAAAATCAATTTTCGAGTAAAAACTAATTAAGTTAGTAAATATATGCACAAGTCAACTCATTGCATTCACTTAACAAAATATTACACTATATTAATGTGCCCTTTGTTAGTGTATTGACAAAAGTTTAGCGGCTTTTTGTTTGTGACGTTGTGTGACCAGTTTTGGTAACATTGTCTATTTCATTTCTATTTCCCTTCCGCTCATTTGCCGTTAACAATGTGTGCTTGTGTGTGTGTGATTTTTTTGTCCGCATCGTCTTCCGTTGTGGGTTTAATAATGAAGATCAGCATTGAGTCATGTTTTATCATTGGGCCAAGGCATTGAACTGACACTGCGATCAAAGCAGCGACGGAAGTAACCCAGTTGTTGTTTCAGTCGATTTTATCTACAAAAATCATTGAGTTTATAGAAACTACTTTTATTCTCGTTCGCAGCTCGAACTGAACAACATGGGCAAAGCGGAGTGCATAAGCTACGATGGCAATCAGTTGCCATATATTGATCTGGGCACCGCACATATACGCATGGATAAGGAGGAGGCGCCAGAATGGGCACTAAAAAAGGCGCAAGATGAACTACGTGAGGTAGACGGCGTCAAGGAACAGGCCATCAAGGAGCTGAGGGAGTTACTACAGAATGAGAAGCATCTCAACTTGCCACTCGACGATGAATACATGATGATGTTCCTACGTCCTTGCCACTATTATCCAGAAAGTGCACTGAAGCGAGTAAGTAGAGAAAATAAAATATTATGAAAGTAATTAAATTTAAATGCAGAATGAATTTAAAAGCCAACCCATGATCAAAATGACTTCCGCTTGAAAGTCGGTCAAATTTTGATAAAGTTATGAAAGTTTAATGTTGGTCGAACCTTTACCATATACCATATAAGGAGTCGATTAAAAGTGAAAGATTGGGATTTAAAATGTAAAATTTTCAAAATTACAAAAGTAAATTTAACTTGTAAATTTGACTTGTAAATTTAAGAACATTTAAAACTGATAAAGTATTGAAGAATCACAGAAAAAAAATATTACTCAGTTAAAAAAGCAGATTGCATAATATAAAGTAATGAATTACTTATAAGTAACATTTTCTATTATTCAAGAACTTTTGCTATATTGTCTAAATTTTTCTTAAATTATTATATCAATTAAGTATATGTATAAAATATTGCTTGCATTAATTAATGTTTAATTTCTTTATATCTATAGCTCAAGAATTTTTACAACATGAAGCTGAAGTACGGCCAGGCCTGTGAAAATATTGTACCCGCCAAGCTGCGAAATGTATTCGAGGCCGATATACTTAACCTATTGCCCACCAGAGATCAACATGGACGTCGTTTGCTGGTGCTCGAAGCAGGCAGTGAGTAATCGTACTCATATATAGTTAATGGAAAGTTACATGAGTACATTTTTATATAATTATTTTTACTCTTTGTAGAGAAATGGAAGCCATCACAGGTGCCGCTGGTGGATCTATTTCGTGGCATACAACTGACCGTGTTGGGATCCATGGCGGAGCCACATTCACAGATCTGTGGCGCAGTTGTCATAATTGATATGGAAGGTAATAAAAAAAAGTGTTGTCATTAGATAACTTTATGGTATAACTTAATGACACAAACTTTACTTTGTGCTTTATGATCTGAACGCAATCATAATTGTTCATGTTTTTGCAGGCTTACCTTTGAGCCACATTACACAGTTTACACCATCGTTTGCCGCCATGTTGTTGGACTATATACAGGACTGCATCTGTATGCGTCTAAAGGGTGTTCACATTGTGAATAATTCCTATATCTTCAATATGCTGTTTGCCATATTCAAGCCGTTTATACGGGAGAAACTGCGCAAGCGCGTGAGTAGATAGTATAATATTTAATATTATATATCCAGGATTTACCTAATGTCTGTATTTGTCTGATAGATCTTCTTCCATGGCAAGGACTGGAAATCGTTGACCTCACACATTGAGGCTAGTGCACTTCCTCCTAAATATGGTGGCTCTGCCACTTGGGAGCTGCCTCCTGGCAAAATTTTAGGTGACTTCTTCGAATGCTACTCCAAGGACTACGAACGTAAGTATCTAATGTTTCGTCTTTATTATAAAAATATAAATTAATGCTATTTACTTTCGCCACAGAGGCTGACAGCTATGGCTTCACCGAGGGCTACAAGATGAAGAAGAAATAAATGGACCTTTATTTTGCGATTTGCATTTTAACATTATAAGAGGGGTCAGTTGTGATATTGCAAATATTGTTTGTACCGTTTAACATTTAGTTGCCTGCTCTAGAATTGTTAACAGTTAAAGTGTTTTAAGTTTTACACTCTCACTCACAGACACAGAATCTAACAAATGAGGAAAGACTTTAATAGGGCGTTCATAAGGCATGTGTATGTATATTGTACTTTGTATTTTAAGTATACTATGTATTGTTTATTATACAGATTGTTGAAAATTAAAGCAATAAAAATATCTAGTTTATTACCATTCGTACTGTTAACGGCTGTAATTGTAATTATAAATGCTAATTTTATAACTACATTGTATATAATTATATACATATAATCCATAAAGCTACATAGTTTTGAAGCAACTGCAAAGATATTGCAAGCAGTTCAGTCGGGCAGCAGTGTTAACAAGCAGTGTGTTTTCAAGCAGTGAACGCAAGCAGTGTTCTACAGTTTAAAAATCATAATGGTGTGCATAGGGTGCAGTTTAAGATTCACAGTCAATGATGTGCGATAATAATGTTCAATCATTTACTATATCTGCTGACCATGAAGTAATTTTGAACGATAATTGTCGAAATCAAATAAATGTAGTCTCAATATAAGGTTAAAAAAAATGCTTGTGGCAAGTATTTATATAAACTGTTTAATTCGTCATCTTTATCTTTAGCATATAAAATGTGTTTACATCCAATATAAAAATGTTATTTAAAACTTGACTGATTAAATATACCTAAACATTTCACTTACATACTATAAAATTATAAATGTATTTCTGTATATATATGTATTTGTTTAATGAGTACTCGTATGTTATGCAAAATGCCGTGTCTTGATGTTATAACCAAAGCATCAAACTTCCAAATTTAGAGAGCAATATTTTTCTGGATCTCAAGAATTCTGTTCGAGGCTTGGTTCAATTTGGTACCAAATAAGTAAGTAAATTTTCGCAATTATTTCCATTTTCCATTGATTATTTATGCCAATAAGAAATGGTTTAATTAAAAACTTGCGAATTATTAAATAAGTATCTTTTAAGATTATGATTTACTACTTGATAATTATTCTTCGAGTTCATGTTCAAGGGGTAAATAATTGAAAAAGGTTTGTATTTCAGCCCTGGTTATAACCACATTCCGCAAGTTAACTTATCTTTGGCATTAGCACTGCTGAATGCAATAGACACAATGAGGGAGACGTTGCCTACACTAATTTACTATAGACTATAGACTAAGTAAAGCACTAGGATGGATTACTGGCTAATGGAGAGTTTCCGTTGATCCTCCTTAAATTGTTAATCCTTTTTGCTGTCCGTCTTCTCGCTGATGACCGTGGAGGCGGTGGCAACGCTATCTCTGGTCTGAGATTTTGGCATCACCATTACGTGTTTACTATTCGGAACTAGAAGAGGAGAACTATCTATAGAAATGCCTGCATTTTTTTCGCAGACCAATGTGGAGGCCTTGGACTTGAGTTCCTCGGCGCTGGAGAATTGCGACCGACTCTTGAACTGCCCGTTGCTCTTCACGTCGTAATGTCGATTACGGCAAGAGCTGAGCAAATGTTGAGCTGGTGTCCAACAGAGTAGAATGAGACCAATGGCCAGACAGAGACCCGAGAAAATTTGGCCAGCCAACAGCACTAGAGGCAACATCTTTAGCTGATCCGCCAACTCCGGCGTAATTCTCACCTTCTGCTCAAACCAAATCAAAGGGAAGAATATGCGTGGCACATCCGTATACAAAGCAATTCCATCAATGGGTTCCACCAGCATGTTGACCTGGAAACGTGCTGCGACCTCCAAGGGAATGCCTGTACGTGGCTCCACCACCATGTAGAACTCATGATCCTCCTTATTGGGCTGCAGGCCCTCCACCTGATCCAAGTAGTACTGGTCGGCATTATAGAAATGCGGATAAGACATAAAAACAGGCGAATCGAAACGACAGGCGGTGACATTCATTACGCCGGAGGGCGCACATTTTCCGCCGCAGAAGCACAGATTCTCCGGATAGAGTGTGCCTATAAGAGAAGATTTTGATTTTAATGAGAGTCAAATAAAAAGATTAAATTAAAAATAATTATTTATAAGAAAGACATTGATCTTCCGTAAATATATAAGACAACTTTAGATTATAATATATTTGATAGCCATAGCTTTATTCTTGATTGAGCAGCAGCAATATCATACAATTAAAATTAGCAATAAAAAAAAATTGGTGCTCCTCCCCTGCTTGTTCCACTCGCTACACGCGTGCTACAGTCGAGCATACTTGACTATCGAAGACCCCGTACTTACTATGAAAAAAATAATTCAAAAATATTTAGCTCACTCGACGCTCTTGCAGAGCGCCTCGGTCCCGATCGGTCCTATGACAGCTATATGATATATTGGGCCTATTTGATCCAACTTTGGACAAAAAATGTAAACACCAAGTTAGATGCATATTGTATCAGTTTGGTTGAGATATCTCATAAAACAAAAAACATTCTCGCACTAAAATTTGATTTTCGATCGATTGTGCCTATGGGCGCTATATGATATTGTGGTTCGGTCCAAAAAAATAAGTACGGGGTGTAAAAACAAACTTGATTTGCCTGCAATATAGAGGAATCTTCAAACTATGTCTGGTATCACTAGCTCTTATAGTCTCTGAGATCTAGGTGTTCATACAGACGTCAGGACGACAGGACAGAGGGACAGACGGACATTGCACATATTCTTTTAAAATAAACTTAATAGACCCCTGTACTTCTTTTAAGTACGGGGTCTAAAAAACATATAATTATCGATTCACTGACACTTAGATATTATATAAATTATTTTGGTGTATCAAAAAATTAGTTTAAATACTTTTTTAATCGGCTATAAAAATAATTAATTCAAATAAATTCAAATTAAACATATGAAAAATAAATGAATATGTTCCGGATATAAATATACAAATATTTGCAGATCAATAAATGTGCTGTCTTCAATATTGGCATGTCTAGCTGCGAAAATCTCTAAGAACTAGGTTTTTGTATTGTATAATTTTATAAACACTTTTGAACTTTAGATGAGTATAATAATAGACTGTTTACCATTATCAACGGAACGTGCTCCGCCTGTAAATTTGTAGCCCTGAACTCCCTCGATCTCCACGGTTTCCTCATAGTCCAGGCGCAGAGTGCGACACATGTCGGGGGTGAAGAGACCCACGCTACCACCAGGTTGAAGCTGTGGGGGCTGGAATTCACCAGCCGAGCCATTTGTCAGTCCACAAAACGACTCAAAGAAACCTGTGTGAGTCTGATAATTCCAGCTGTGCATTTGACCAAGTTTAGTTAAATCATCGGCACCAGTGTAGACATTGAAGACACCTGTGAGATCAGCGCTGCCATTGCGCGTATAGAACCAGCCGAATTTATCGAAGGGCACTTTCACATCATCTCCAAAAACAGGGAACGCACGGGCTGCATCGATCATGGTATCGCTATAGCCCGTAAAAAGCATTTCATCAACAGTTTTGGTAACTGATATCTCTCGATCATAGATCTTCAATCCCGTATCGACAATTCCACGCTTGATGCTCGACCATTGCTTGGCCGTGGCTGCTGCCGACTGCAAATTAAGGAAATTAGCATTGAAATAAAGTAAAGTGAGCACGGGATACCCTGTACGAACTTTGTCAATAGACATACTAAGGATATCAAATTCTGGAAACAATTTAGGAGAGCTACAAAGGAAACTTGTAATTTTGAAACGAAAATTTGTAATAAGACCTAATTAGGAAATTTAATTTAAAATAATCCGAAATAAAAAATTTTGTTTTTTTGAAATCACGTGATTATTTATAAAATTTTATTGAACTTGGTTTTTGTTTATTGTTGTTTAATTTCTATTATGAAAATTATAAAAAAGAAAACTTAAAAAAATTTTTAATGTAAACAACCTAGTGTTGTTTGTTACAGTTTTAGTTTATTTTCAATTTGGTTTAACATAACTAAATTTTCAAATTTTGTTGTTGCTTTTTTTGAGCTTTTAAACTTGACATACTCACCAAAGTAACTGCATTAAGTGTTGTCACCTCATCGTCGAGACTTCCTGCACTTCCTGCCGCATCAAAATAGTACATACTGCGCCGTCGATATGTGACGGAGCTATTTTCTGGATGCCAGACAATGTCGACCTTGTCGGGCTTATCAATGAAACGGTAGGGTCCAAGTTGTTGTAATATAGGTTTGCTGCTTAAATTGCCGAATTCCTCGGGATTCGTCCAGTTGTACATGTAAATGTCCAAGTGCAGTTCAATTGGTGGCGTCTTCCAGTTCTCATAGACTTGTGTGTCGGGTGCCAGCACCATTTCCTGATCAAAGATCAAAGTTACAATTGCCATTAATTGAAAAATCTTAACAAGTGTGCACCGAACATCATCAGCAATCAATCAATTGTGTCGGCACTTTTGAGCCACCTGCGTGACTTCACTTGGTCTAAATTGGCGTTAAGCGATTGCAGCTGGCCAAATAAACTTGAATTACCTTATGCTTGATCCAATTGAATATATCCTCCCAAAACATTCCGCACAATATGCCAAAGAGTCCAAGGCAAAGTCCAAATATGCCAATGAATAATCCACGATTACTACGCCGCCGCCAGAGGGCGCTATTTTGTGTGGGCATGGCTGACGTCAATGGTGTCAAAAGTGTTGCAAGTTCTAAAAAAGGAAGTCATAAAGCATAATTGAAATGTGAGACTCGTATGCGTAAACTTAAACAAAAAAAATTTTTAAGTAGTTTTACCAATTTATATAAATTTTAGTATATTTTTTAAGCTGCGTAGTTAATAAAAAAAATTTGACTTTGAACTTGTTCGATGAATAATTTTATTGCTGACACACAATATATGTCCACAAAATTGATTGGATCACGATTGGAAATGTGAGCTAATTTGAAAATTCATAACATTAAAAATATATACAGCTCAAGTGCATAAGCCAGAATAAAACTGGAACTTGCACGATTTTTAAATGAAATAAATAATTTAATATTTTTCACATTTACATAAATAAATTTTAAAAACTATTACCATGAGCTTGTATGAATATTTCAGTTGTATATGACAACATTTAGCTTAAGTGCATTAAGGCAGACACAATTAATTTTAATTGTTGTTTAGAAATTTGTTAAATTTCCAAATTATTTGAACAATTTAAAAAATTTTTATATATTTAAAAAAAATTGTTTTTATTTTTTGTAAACTAAATACGGGTAATGGAAATATATGCTTATATAGATAATTTTTTGTCAGGTATTGGGTTATTATATAAACAATTTTATGAAATTAAAAGTCATAATATTTTTAATTAAATAATTTTTTTAAATTTAAAATAATTTAAAGCCTGTAAAATGGGAAATTAATGGTAAATTAGCAAGTTGTTGCATACTTTACGGCCTACGGATTCTCTGTTTAATTTAACAGAGTTTAAAGTCTAAAAGAAATATAAATAAAAAAAGGCCTTGAAAAGTAAAAACTGTAATCTGAATCATTTGCAACACGTGACTATTAGCATGTTGCAAGCACTCGTATAAAACAAATGGAGTACTAAATGCACTTTTATAATTTGTTCTCATATTCATATAGTCTAACTGTCCGTTTCAGTGATGATAATTATAAAGTCCGCT
Organism: Drosophila innubila; assembly: GCF_004354385.1. Lineage (NCBI taxonomy): Eukaryota > Metazoa > Arthropoda > Insecta > Diptera > Drosophilidae > Drosophila > Drosophila innubila. The sequence goes on along the minus strand of NW_022995372.1, from coordinate 6,132,721 downwards.
ATGTCAATGCACACACATATACATATACAAACCGGCGTTTAAGTTTTTAATCGATGTGATACGTATACTTGATACGTATACGCAATATATATGTGCGAATAATCGCAATGAGAATAATTGTTTGTATTACAGCAAAAAACCAACGATATTCGATTGAGCTTTGACGATTCAATTGAGCGTAAATCAATTGTCTGTTGTTGTAATTGATAAGCGTACTTTGAACCCGATAAGCACTTGGCTAAGAAACAACAAAAGACAAACAAGGAAATGCAAAAGAATTGCAATTTCACTCTCCTCTCTCTCTCTCTCTTTCCGTCACTTTACCTCTTTCTTATCAACAACCCAGAGTCGGTGGAAAATGCTCAACAATATTGTTTCCCTAAAGATTCTCACGTAACGTGCAATTATCAGGCATACAAATTGTTCAGATCGCGTGGCCATATGATGTATATTATACACATAAGTATGTACCTACATGTGAGCACATACATATGCTTATGCATGACGCTCTGCCCTGTGATATATTGCCATAATTGAGTCTATCAATTGACCCCGATGTGAGCTATGGTTGGGTCTTTGACACTTGCCGTTTATGTCGTGCTATACTTGTTTATATAAACTATATATAGAGAGCCGACTTGATGAATGCATTCGTTTTGATGTACGTATCTTTGCAATAAAAGAGAAAGGCCGCACTTTTCTTTTTTTTTTTTTTTGCGAGTTTCACGAATTTTGATTGGCGATTATTGAGTTATAATGGGAATGTTAAATTGAATTAAAATACGGTCAAACTTCACTACAATGAGACAGTCAAGAATTCTGATGATCTACAATTAAATAAAATTTATAAGAATCTTTTATGATATTGCTAAGTATCTATAGATTTAGAGTTGTAAACTTTATATTTTATATTTATATTTATCACAAATTTTTCAGAGTCCATTGAGTACTCCACCTTGAGCTATATGTGTCATAATTTAATGAAAATCAAGCTCAACGCCAACGCACGAAATACTCTTGAAACATCCGCTTGTAATAATTGGTTTCAATTAGGCTATTATTTTAATTCTTTTCTGACAGGCAAGCGGCAAGCATAAAGTATTTTTCGTTATTGAATTAAGCATGTGATGTTTCACTTTGCTAACCAAAATCTTATCACGTTATTGGGTGTCAGACAAAATGAACTATTAGTTTATCTCGATCCATTAAAATGAATAGTTATAAATATACTATAATTCAAAGTCTTGAGTATGTGACCTTTAGCGACTGAACGCCCCCTATTAAATAACAAAGTGAGATATTGATCAAGTTTAATAGAGTGTAAATATCTGTAAGATGCAAAAGTATCTCATGTTAGCTTCTACGCTTAAATGAGTTGAAAATTGCTTAAAAGTAAATTTGGTAACAGCAATGTAACTTTTAATTGCTGAACTACTTGAATTAATTGTAACTTTTTGTTAAGCTAAACGATTTGATTAGCGTTTGACAACTTTATTACCACTTTCAATTGTGAAGTAATTAGTTTTCTATGATTAATTACAGATCTAAAGTATTACTAAATAGTACTATGAATCGATTATAAAATTATTTTCATTGAATTTTAATTGAATAACACTGTGCTACAGTCAAAAAACTTGTGGGATGCGACATAGCGGAGGTTGTTGATACTGTTAAACGAAACATTGTGGCATACTAGATTTTTTGTTGCACATCGAAATTTTAAATTACAGTAAAAAAACAGTTTTTCGAGGTTGATGGAGTTAAGCAATCATATATCTTAAACTATGCATCCTACAATATAGGGTAATACGTCGTTGGAAAGGTAAAACTAACACCTTTCCAACGGCGTATTACACTAAGAGCTCTGATAAAAATTTAGGGAGCTACTTGTAAAAATAAATGGATTTTTCAGATGTTTGCATCGTCACCGTACTTTGAACGAAAATTACTATGTCAAATTGGTATAAAACTACTAACGTTTGGTATCCAGTTTTAAAAAACATTTAATTTTGAGTCTTCTGCAACTAAGTTAATTATCATCAAATTGCTGACAGTATTTGATCAATTTTAGTTCTATTTCGCTACGTTTACGTATTTTTATAGGACCACAGATCCGAAAGCTTATGAAAAGTTAAAATTTCAAGTCCAAACTGAACATTATTGAGAAGCGAGCTTGGAAATGTTATATTGCTCTATGCGATAATTATATTGGCAATAACAGGAGCGCCGACTATGTTAGCGTACAATAACATGAACTGCAGCATGTCTATAGAAATCAATTTATTGCATTCCCATTTAATTTTGTTCCCAGTAAATCTTGACCAGTTCAGCGCCGAACAAGGTGAACGGTTTCAACAAGAAATCGCTACTAAAGAAAAACGCTCTGATGGCAAAAATAAAATCATCATAATAACAAATGATTGCTGCTCACTTAGCACGGATTGAGAAACACATTTTAATCAGTTAAAAAAAAAAGATCGAGTAAACATTTTTAAGTGTGTACTGAAAAATAAAAAATAATATTACAAAATGAAATAGTTTGATAGACCTTTATTAATTTTACAGTTCTTAGAGACACTATCACTCTAAAAAATTATTAAAGAATTTACTATAAAGTGCTCAAAAATATTACGAAAGTCGACAGTGTTATAATGGCGCGCTCATCAACATACTGCGAAACATAGTGTTTCCGAAAATCTATTTTAGCTTTGCTAATTAGTGACCGATTTCAGAAAACTCATTTTACTTGTAAAAATAGGTTCTTTTTTAATAAAAAACCAAGGCTAGGGAGTTTCTAACTAAATATAAAAAAAAAAAACAAATTTTTTAAATAGCAAATACTCTAATAATGGAATGAAAACCTGTTAAGTTAACTATGCCACATTTAAATACCTAAGTTTCATTTTTCCAAAACCGTTAAAAAATTAAAAATCACTGGTTATTTGACGAAGCTATTAAAAAACAGTTTTTTTTTTTACCGTAATTTAAAATTTCGATGTGGTATAAAAAATTCTAGTATGCAAAAAAATGTTATTTACCTATACCTACATCATACGCTATCCCAGAAGTTTTGATTTGATTTTTTTTTAGCACCGTGTAATTTTCTGGGCCACGAATTTATAGCAACTTACAATAATTATATATTTGCATGATTACACTGTATTTAATAGATCACTTAATGTGGGAATTTGATCTATGTACTGTTCGAGTAAAGTAAGGAATAGAGCTAACTAGGTTGCAATTTAATTTAACTGATGCGTCAATCAAAAACATAACACTTACACCATATTAAGATAACTTTACAGATATAAGATACAGATACATTTACCAGCTACAGCAGATGACCACAAAATGTGGTAATGTGGCAACCGCAGATACTTAGTCTCTAGAAGCGAGGCAACGACGCAATTGCATTTTTTAGTACTCGTACTCGTATTAATTCTATATCTTATTTAGTCTCCCCTTCTTCACTCGTCGCAAATCTTCCGCATGTTCATTTCCACAATCGTGTTCTAATACTAAGTATGTTAATTCGTAGTTTTGAATAAAATTAAATACTAAAACAGAAAAGATGCTGTTACGGAAATACAATAGAAAGAGAGAGAGAGAGAGGCTACATTCATTAGTTTGTTGTAAATAATAAATTAACAGTTCTATTGGCATAGTTACTTAACTGTTCTATGAAGTAATTCTCTAAAGCATAATCTTAATCATTGTTAATCATACGTTTTACTTTAGCAGCTGTTTGTCTACAAAACCCTATCGAATGCTAGATTAACAACTCAAGTACTTACGAACTACGAGTACATGAGTACTTGTGTACTAGACCCGGTATGTGACCATTGTTCATCGTCTGTAGTCTGTAATCTTAATGGGTTTGCGTCCGATTAACGACTGAGTGTAAAAACAGCTTTGCAATTGCGATTATGGCCAATTGAATGTTGTCCTTTTCTTATTTTTTGGCTGACACATGGCGTTTGTTTGTTAAACAATAACATTAACTCACTTTTGCAGAAATATCCTCAAGCGTAACGCGATTTCGATACTACGGAAAAGGGACACGCGACACGTTTGGCAGGATTCTCCGGTTGAGCACGTTGATTTAGTTGATATCAATTTTAAAATTGCGCTCATGTACCGTTACTCGCCAAAGCTTGATTACGACTGTGCAGGGCCTTTTGTGGCGGACTGTCGACTGTCAACTGGCAACTGCCTCAGTCTCTGCTGCGACTGCGGGTACGGCTGTGACTACGGCTACGGCGTTTGATTCTTACTGCGAGCACTCGAGCAGCTGTTGCTGATGAATGTCTGTATGTCTGAATTTATGTATGTACTGCATACATATGTGTGTGTAGGAGAGTGACTGCAGTGTACGAGTATGAGTAGTTAGCTTGAAGAAGCGCTCAATTTTGTGTGGGTTAATTTGCGCTTTAGCTTTTCCAAACGAGTGTCATTGAAATTTGAATTAAAATGCATTAAATGTCAAGCAAATGCTTATCAAACTGTAAATATGCAAGTCAAACTGTAAAACATATTTAGTATACAAAATAGTTGCAGCGCTTCTAAAACTGTAGCTTACATTACACAGTTAAGAGATTGAGTCTGATTTAAATATAGTTGAATATGTAAATGAGCTTTTATTAGCGAAGCAAACTTATTTATTTTCTTTTATGTCAGCTAAGTTCAGTTGACCTAGAGTAAATTAAATATTTAGCTAAAATTACTAAAAATTAATATAAAATTCTAAACATTAAATCTGTAAAGATAAATAAAAATATTAAATATGGAAACTTAAAGTCTGAGAAGATTAAAATGAAACTCATACTGTAGCTTTAAGTAATCACAATCTCAAACTGCAAATCTGGAGCAATTTTATTATTCTTTATCAAGTAAACATAAATTAAAACATGCTTTTAAACAAGTATGCACTTTTTATTTATATTGAGTGCATTTTGAATTTTTTAAGGTGTATGTAGAAATGTAAACAAATCATATAAAATATCAACAATGATAAGAAATTGACAGCGCCTATCAATGCGGCTAATCGAAGTGATTAGCACTAAGTGAACAAGCACATATTTCAACCTACATAGTCTCGATTGTATTCTATGTACAGTTTGAATGTAAGTAGTTCACGATTATTGAGCAAATTTTGCATATCGCCAGTCAATTGAGAATTCTCACACACACACACACATGTACATCATGTACAACATGTACAAATTATCACCACCCGCGATGCTAAAAATGAAAATGTCACTAGCTGAGGCAATAAAGCAATCAAATGTCGTTGCATTAGACGACAAATGCCTCACTGAGTATTTGGGCTCCTTATTGGATTATGTGAGAGTGGCGTGTCTATATGGATTAGCAATAGTACTTATTAGTGGTGGATGTCATCAGAGCCGAACGTTCTATTGTGGTTGGCTTATGTTGCAATTTGGCCATAAGCTTGCGTACACGTATAAAGCAAACGTCTAAAACTGGGGCAACGCAACTTATCTTTTACACGTTTAACGGCTCGATTTTGAAATACTGCAGCGTTGCCAGCTGGTGTTACGTTTGCGCCTAACAGTCGTGAAGCATTAATTTAACAGGAATGTTAACATCGAATAGTAAGTTTTGCCGAAAGTTGGCAGCGCTTAAATTGCTTAATGCAATTATTACTTTACAATACTTGAATAATTTCAAATTTAATTCAAAAAAAATATCCAAAAATCAAAAAAGTTGTGCAAAAATTAAAAAAAAAAATAGCTTCAATATTAAGATAAATTAAAAAAAAGTTATTTTCTTTCTAGATCGAAATTGCCGGTTGGAGTTTTGCTCATTAGAGTAATGACCGGCTCACAAGTAAGAAGTTTGAATTTCGTCAATAATGACGACAATATTAGTAGAATAAAAGCAACAATGTAAATGAATACCATATCTTATTGCTTTAATATTAACGCTCGTTTGAAATTGGACTCAAGAATCTGCAAAGTATTATAACAATTTTTCTTCTTCTTATATTTAAATTTTACTTACGCCGTTAATCATCCTGAATCGACTCCGAGGCAATTCTAAGATGTATTCACCAAGAAACCATTGTTCTAAAATTAATTCCTAGTTCCCGCTTTTGAAGTTGAAAAGTTTTGTTCTTTTAGTCCTTTCATGGACAATAATATTTAATATTTTTGGAACAATTGGACCTTTGATTCTATGCAATTTTGTAAATTATAGTTCCAACAAGAGTGTTGATACCAATCTTGTCTATATCGGACTAAAATCACTCAATTTATGCTAATAATATTATGCTAAAAAACAATACCTTTTAAACTTCAAAGCTCTGTTGGCAATGTCAGAAGCTGTTAAGAATTCGCAAATATGTAGTCGTAGAAAAATTTTGTTAGTAATTGGGATACTTTTTGGAATTGTTCAAATAACATGTTGCTTTATAAATTGCATTCAGTTGGTCAAATTAAATATTTATATCAAGATTTTTATATGTTATATCGTCATAAGTTAAACACACTGCAAAATCATTTTGTCAACAGAATCTTTAATGTTATTGAGTATACATAAGCTGCATTCAAATCACTCTCGTAGTCAAGTTACACATAGTTCGTATTATTGGCAGCTTCGGTTTCGTCGACATGATGCGTAGATCGAAACTGTATAAGAATGATGAGGTAGCAAGTGGCAGCGCCAGTTATCTGAGATTATTAAATAAATATCTGTTTAATGTCAATCCATAAAATATAATATTGTCATACAAACCGTAAATATTAGCGTACGATCCAATCGAAACAATCCAGCTGCAGTAAAGCTGACTTTTCGATGGGTCAACTGTAATGATAAGCGAAACAGACGATCCCTCAGTTCCAGATCGTCGGTTATATTGAGAATCTTGTGGACAATCGCTGCGCTGAAGCTGCTATGTCTGATGGTACTGCTGCTGGCTTCCACAATTAGAAATATGATCACAATATACCATATCATTTGAGTCAGAAAGAAAGCAAAGAATTCATCTGCTTCAAAGTAATCCAAGCGTTTAGGATTTAACAGGGCCTCCAGTATATAAAAATCATCAAAGAGTATGAACAAAAAAGATATGGCAATGATACCCAACAAGGGATAGGTGAAATACTCCTCGATAGTTTGACAAATATCACAGAGCAGATTATGAATGTTTGACACTTGTCTAATGGCGTACTCTGGATTTTGTCGTATGATGGAGGTAACACTGTAGCGCTGCATTGGAGTGCTAATCAGATTACGTAGACGATGCTCGTAACGCTGATGATTAACCGCCGAATGCATGGGTGATAATTCCAAGGCTGTATTCTGTTCTATATGGGCATCTAAAATATCCTGTAGTATCTGTGAATGACACAAATGAATTTCTAATCTAGTATTTAAAATATAAATATTTAAAGAGTTATACCCTAAAATAAAGATTTAATATAAATAGATTCTTATATGTATAAAGCATTTTCTTTAAAAAATGCTTTTCGAGGGGCAAAATAGGTAGATAAATATTTCTCAAGGCCTTTGATAAAATCAAGTTAGTTTTTAATTTAACGTCTAACAACAGTTCAGTACTTTTGTTTCAGTTTCGAGTTGATAAATCAAACATTTGCAATTTGTTGCTTGTGCGTATATATCTTAAAAATATATTTTTTTTTCTAAAAAAAAATTATTTTTTTTAAATTATACGTTCTTTATTTTATAATGGATGTCTCATATAAGAAAGTTAAGAACGTAGCTGTTTTGAAATCTGATGTGACCTCTGTACGGTTTTTAACTGCATGGATTAAAAAGATTACACAACTGGAAATCCGTTCGTTGTTCGAACTTCGATCTGGCGAAGTTTACTGTCGAATAATGCATAAGCTATTTCCGAGTTCAATAGAATTATCAAAAATTTACTTTGAGTCCGAAAGTGAGGACGATTTCAAGTCGAATTTTATACTCCTAAAAAACAGCTTCGACAAGCTTGGGGTAAACAAGATAATTCCTTTACAAGAATTGTGTCAGGGTTACGGACATCTTGAATTTGTCAAGTGGATTTATAAATTTTACCAGGTAAACAAAGTCAATATGCCAGCATATGAAACTAAGGGGGAAAGTTTCCAATCTATTAAAAAATCTGTACCGATTTTAAGCGTCGTTCCCTGCATATTGGATAGTGTAAGCTCAAGATTAGAAAAATCAGCTTTGTCTTATTTAAAATCAGGCGCGAAATTGTCCAAAATGAATCAAAAAGGTTCAATGAAAGAAAAAGTTGCATTACGAGAAATTAAATATCGTCAGGTTGAGAGATTTATACTCAATCATAAGGTACTTGCCAAGCATCTTCTACAACAAATCAGTTCACTGGATTCAATGTCGATTGATGAGCTCGAAAAGAAATGGGAAATCATACAAAATATATCACTTCAAAACTTTGAAAATTTTTTACTCACGATGTATATGATTAATAAAATCACAACTGAGAACGAATAGAGCCAAAATTTTAATTCAAATCTCAATTAAATTTAATTTAATTTATTCTTGTTTTTTAATTATACTAACCTCGTTTACCATGCTGAATCGACTCTGGGCCAAGTGTGTGGTGCAGAGAAATTTAAAAACCATTAGGCTAATGTTAATGTGGGGCAGTGCAAAGGCCGTAAAAGTAACGAATGAAGGCGAAATTGTGGCACTGATAAGTAATCCAAAGCTGACACATAAGTAGATCACGTTGAAGATCACCATGCCAAAGGAGATGAGAAAGCTGAACAGTAAAATGCGTTGATAATCCAACTTTATGCCAAGACGCACAAAAATCTCATCCACAACGATATTATTCTGTATGATGCTGACGAGTTTCTGACGCTTAAACATGGCAAATCCAAAAATTGTGGACATGGCAATGATTCCCGTCAATCTCAATGTGCTGTCTCCCAATTTGGTGATATTTGTTTGAAAGAAGTAGCCGATGATGGAGTCGCCTTCTCTGATGGACGTCGCGAAACAAAATACAAAGAAGAAATAATGCACAATGCCGGCCACAAAGGAGTATGTGGATGTATGAACCTCCTTATCCGCCTTCAGGTTAAGTCGAAACGGTGCTAAGCCCACCAACGAAATGTAAGTCAACGGACGCAGCGATTGGAACACATTATCCGCCTGTGAAATGCCCACCCAGAGCCTTAAAGCCATTTCCAACTCTGGTTACCACAAATTCACGTTTACTCGTCTCGCCGTTTCACAATCAACTGACACAGGGAAATATTGCTGCAATGCCATCATCGCAGCTCATTCACGTATGTATATCTAAATCGTTAATACACCTGAGTAGCACAAGTCGTTTGGACAAGTGGACGGCATTAAAAGCTAATATCAACAGTCGCAAATATTTAATTAAGCTTAAATGTGTAACATAACGTTATATAAGCAGCCTTCCATGGAAAGGGGTCCACTTTGCTGTTAGGCATTTCGCAATAGGTGAATTGCGAGCTGAATACTCTTTGCCATGTGCATTTTCATATTTCACATGACGATGTGACTTCATATACCAAAATTTAATGACGAGTCCTTAGTAATAAAAGTGGGAGTAAACAGAATTGACAGCAATTCATTAAAATAATATAAAAATAATAGAACAAAAATAAGCATTATTTTCATCAAAAAATGTTCGTTTTATTACAGCTATAATTGATGTTAATACTACCAAAACAAGTTAAAAATTGAAAGTCGACTTTAAGTTGCACTTTTTTTTTCTGTAATCTAAATTTACTATTTTTTTTGCATGAATAAATATCAGTAAATAAAAAATAAATTATAATAAATATGCATAAGCTTAAAGATTGATTTATGAAGAAAAGAACACTAGAAAAATAAATATGTCAGGTTACTACTTTTATTTGACAGGTTATCACAATTATTTTCCATTTTGGAACAGTTTATTGTTTTCTACAGAGCTTTCAAATAAGTGTCGACTCAAATTAATCCCCTCAGAGTTCAAGGTGGCTACCAATCTCCTACGTAAAGCGCTTTTGGCTATACCAAATCGGATTTTTTTGTCGATAAGCTGCGAGCTTTTGACCCAAATAAGTACAGTGGTTTCGCCCTTTGGAAGTGCACTCGATGACTCCAGAGACACAACACAGGTTTTCCCTCCTCCGCAGGGATGGGAGCTGGTCCCGATCTGATTCAGAAATTGCTGAGGAATTTTTCAACGACCTTTGCGAGAGGTTTACTCCATTTGACCTGGCTACTGATGGGGAAGTGCTCGCCACTACCACTTTTTCCGGAGTTATCCCTGGCCCTATTGCTGCCATTTCCCCAATCTGTGAGCCTGAAGTTGTTGAGCAAATAAAACGCCTTCAGCCAAACTAAACTCCTGGGCATGATGGCCTGGATGGTAAAACTATTATAGCCTTACCCGACAAAGCCACTGCTGCCCTTACTAACATCTTTATTGCCATGCTCCAATTCTCGCATTTCCCTCCACAATGGAAAAGGGCGCTTATCGTGATGATTCCAAGAAGAGCTTGAGCCATAACACTCCTGCCGCTTTCCGTCATATAAGCTTGCTCCCAACTTTTTCCATGACAAAGCTAAAGGAGAATAACGCATACTCATACAATAACACTACAAATATGTGTCCAAAACTATTTACAAGTTTTATGTTAAGTTTAACTGTATAAAAAAACAACAATAATAAATTAATGTTCGTATATTTGTGTTTAAAAAAAAACAACAACTACCATTTTGATATTTACCATTACCAATTTTCCAGTTTGCAAGACACAATTGTAATTTAATTATCATTCTCGCAATTAACTAATTAAATTTTGCGATGATAATCAGTTTATTACTAATAATTGATATATAAACATACAAGAATAATGAATACAAAAGCAACAGCTATAGAAACCACTTAATATTATTTGCTGCACACCATAGAACGTGTTCATTTAAATGTCACCATAACCCAGACTCTGGCCGGGAAATTGTCCGACAATTGGCTAACCGGTGCGGTTCGTCATATTTTGTAATGTTTCACAACATTCGAAACCATTGCTATTCTCATTGCTGGGCGAATTCGATGTAAACTGCAGCAGAATAATAAGATAGGTAGTCAGAGCTCCGCTGATCTAAAGAAAATAAAGGAAATGAGGTGAAACTGACATGTAGTTAAAGAAAGAGAATATGTCCTCACTGTAAAGTAGAGTGTGCGATCAATGTTGAATAGACCTGCAGCTGTAAAGTTGATCTTAAGGTGCATCAGTTGCATGGAGAATTGTTGCAACTTCTCCCTCACTTCGGCACTCTTTGTCCTGTTGAGTAGCGAGTGCACAATGCCGCCAGTTTTCTCACTCTTCTTGATAGCCCGATTACTGCCCTCAACAATCGAAATGATTGCAATCAAATACAAGATCATTTGGCATGAGAAAAAGGTAACAAATTCAACAGTTTTGAATTTGCTCTCTCGCCTCGATTTTCCAAGCAAAGTCTCGAGCACATAATAAGCATCAAAGACAATGATCAGGAAGGCAATTGAAATGATCGTGAGAAGTTGATAGGTAAAATATTTGTTCGCTGTTGCAGCTGCCTCGCAAATCAGATGATGTATCTCCATGGACTCTTGAATGATTTCAACTGGATCCTTGGTCACAATGGTATACATTGAAAAGGAGTCCAGGCATTGTAGAGATCGTTGCTTTTGGACGCCCTTAATGCTACAAGTGTCCCACTGGTGAGCGAGGTTCTTCAGCACCTGAAGGAATAAAAAAAAAACTATTATTTAATATAACAATATGAGAATAAAAAGTTCTCAGCAGACCTCATTTAAAGCGCTGAAGTAAATACGTAGTTTAATTAACAATCCACATACGAGTATGCAAACACTACAAATTACAAAGTTGGGCGAGAAATAACTAAGGATCGCCAAGTATGACATAAAAGTCATGGCGGTTGTAAAGACCTTCAAGTAACTGTATCCCACAAAGATTAAGAGTGTACTTAGAAGAAATGCAGCCAAACCATTGATTTGATAAGCAGCTTGAATCTGTCTGAAGTTAATGCCCACACGTGGAAATAATTCACTTTCCAGACTGTTAAATAGCTTCATCAGGTAAATCAACTCCTCGCGATTTATTAATGAGACAACTAACACTGCTATTATGCCAAACATGCTATTAAACATTTCCAAATCGGCAGTTAATCTCGATAGATTTGTTAATGACAAATCGCTCATCATTGTGCGACGTTCAAAGATACTACAGCAAAAATTGAGCATATAAAAACAAATCCGAGCAATAATGTTGATTAAACCGATCCACGAAATGCGAAGTCTCCCCGCTGCTGAGCTGTCCACACAATATGGCACAAGGCCAAAAAACAGAGCCAGACCAAAGGTCACACGGTAACAGCCGTAGACGTTTTCAGGTCGCGCCAGTCTATCCAAATACCCCGAAAGCCACATGGCGTATGGGCAATGTCCTCAATTGAATTCACTTGTAGAGTGATAGATATACCATCTTCGAGATGATAATGATTACGCTTTATTAATTCATTAGAATGCCGGACGGTTAATATGTTAACTGAATTTAACAGGTAGCATTTCAACTTACACTGAGCGAAAAGAAAATATGTGAGTGACCATATTATCATCAAAGGGAGAAAATAAGAATAACTATTATTATTTTGTGTTAATTATTAATGTGCATTAACACCAATATTATTGAACTTGCCAAAATATTTAAATATTTCTATGGTAATCACGTTTAACTGCTAATCTGTTCTTGACCCAAATCTTTAATTTAGTAAGATCTAGAAGAATGTCTTATAAAGTTTAAATATTAATTTGCGCAGAAAAGTATGCTAATTAAATAACATAAGTTATATTTCTTAGATTTCCTATTTCTAAAGTTATTATTTTCTACTAATATAATTGCTAGTCGTTGCTTAGATCCCCGTCCTTTGGCTTACCTTATTTAAAGCTGCGCAGAAAAGTATGCTAATTAAATAACATAAGTTATATTTCTTAGATTTCCTATTTCTAAAGTTATTATTTTCTACTAATATAATTGCTAGTCGTTGCTTAGATCCCCGTCCTTTGGCTTACCTTATTTAAAGCTGCAAAGTGCTGCCAACAACGATGAAGTATTGCTCCAAAAAGCAGAATGATACTGAGCAAAAATACCTGCGGCACATAGAAGGCAACAGTGGCTGTATAAATGGGTTGAACATCATTCCAAAGCAGCATACAAATGGAACTAATTAAATAGCCCAACTGTACGCCGGAGATGAGAAAAAGTTGTGTGTGCCTTAGTCTCATTATTCGAGGATAATTGAAGCAAACGCCCAAATTGAGCATCCGATCATCAATGTGAGCAATCAGATCAAAGTGGTCAATCAATAAACGCACTCGAAGTCCACTGCAGAGGAAAAGGGTGAACATTCCCATCAATCCAATGAATTTCTGCAAAGAGTCTCCGACTTGAGAGATTGCGGAGTGGAAAAAATATCCCACAATGCTCTCCTGCTGAATGAGGGCAGTGAGAAAGCAGTAGCCAAAGAAACTAAGCTGAAGTAGGGCATTTAAATATCCGAGGCGACTCAATTGGAAATGCCGGGTTCCCGTCTCGCCCCTCAGCACAAAGGGAGTCAACCCTAGGAGATAAGTAAATAAAAGTAATGTCTGCTCTGCGCCGTAAGCATCGCGTGGTCTAAACAATTGCCTCCAAAATGACCACATGACAAATTAAATGAAAACTGATTTTCCAAGCGACTGTTGAGCGGCTTTTATAAACACCTCAACAATTGTTTCACCTGATTTATTGATAGAGTTTAAAACCTTGAACTATTCAGAGCTTTGAGTTGCTGTCTGGATACACGTAATGGAAAACCTGTCACAGCAGACAGTTTCCATTTATTTGATGGCAGTTTAAGTTTCGTTATTTGTTTGTTTTTGTTATGAAATAATAAAGTGTGGTCACAGAAGGGTTAAGGGAACGTTTGGGGAGCCAAAGCTGGCGGGTTGAGGTCATTAATTTAATTGAATTTGGTCATGCGCTAATTATTGAGTCTGACTAACAAGCTTATAGCTTTTAAGACGCCACGAACAGCGGAATGAGGAAAAATAAGATGTTCTTTTTATGTGAGGTATCCTGTACTGGGAAATATTTTTATTTCCAGTAAAAAACATGAAATCATAAGTTTTATTACTCGATCTAAAATAAAAATTATAAAATCATAATTCAATTTAAATTTTTTACAACTCTAATTCTACATTTTTTTTTAAAACTATTTAACGAAAGAAAGAACTAAAATTGATATACTATATATACATTTTTTTTTAATTTCGACCGGAAAATGTATTTTAACAAAAATAAAAAGTTCATCTTTTTGAATCTTAATCGTTACGATTGCTGGTTTACTTATTATTTATTGCTGTTGTTTCCACATAATGTACTTTCTTGATGAGTCCGTTAATTGAAAGTATCGGAAAATAATATATGCTAGCAATTTCTTACCTTGTTGACCATCACAAGTCGCATTTCGACGAGATATGTGAAGCAGGAGAACATGGTTACAGCAATTGCAATCACTGTATGCTGGATCATGAATGTGAAATGCAATGCCAGACTTGGAGATACTTTCGAGGAGTATAAAAGACCAAAAGTGCCCCAGGAGAAGGAAAAGTTCACAATCAACATGGAGATCATGATGGCATAACTGAATCGTAGCACTTTACTGTACATGATCTTGATGCCAACACTGTGCAGTTGGAGGTCCATGGAATAAAATTTTTGAAGGCACTGTTCTAGTCGATGCTTTGGTACGATGGCCGTCAGATAGATGACAGTGACGCCAATCAGCCCACTAGCAATCTGCATCATGTCGCCAAAGTAGGTTATCCTCGAGCGAAAGAAATAGCTGGCAACAGATTCGCAACTGTTCCAAATGGTAATGATATAGCTCACACTATAAAGTACAATATGAAGAATGCCATTGACATAACCGAACCAGGTTTTCTTAATCTCCCTCTGGCCAGTTTCATTATTATAACTGATGTAGAACGATGTCAATCCATACAAATGGGTCACATGGAACAGAGGACGAAGAGCCTCGTAGAGTTGCTTAGCGGACAGCAAACGACGCAATCGACGCCTTAATGGATGTTGAAGCTCAATTTCTACATCAGTATCCTTCTCCACATCCATCCTTTTAGTCTCGTTTGTCGATGTCGTCGTCGTGTGGTCGGTTGAAGGTTTACGCGTCAACTGAACTCGAGAAGCGACAACAATTTGCATGTTGTCAACGTTGAAGTCAACGTCGACGTCGACGCCTACCTAATGAGGTGGGTCACACATTTCACTCATATTCATTTCCATTTTCATTTTCATTTCCATATCCATTGTCCATTGTCCGTTGCCATTGCCCATTGGCTTTAAGCAAATAATTCCAGCATTTTTATGTCGCTTGACAACGGAATGCGGGATAATGAAACATATGTCAAGAATTTTTTCCTATTGGATTAAACTGTTGCACTTTAATTAATGCCCATTTAGAGGCGAATGCTAACTCTCCCTCCTTGGGGACCCACTTAACACAGGAGTATAATTTGACTTGCGATTTTACCTAACGCGTTTCCTACTGTCTCAATAAACGACCGTTCAACGACAAAATACGAATATTGTTATACCCCCTAACCGTTGATAAATACACATATAACCTACATATAGTAGAGTTCTTTTGAAAGTGAAAGCTAGGTGTATATTAACTAATTGTAGGAGCTATACATTTCTACTGAGTGGTAATATTTTGTATTTAAATATGTTAACAGCAATCTAGTTAACATTCAACCAAAGTATCATAACTTTGTTAAAACTGGACCGATCTTCAAGTGGAATGTCATTTTGCATATGTTTTGGTTTTTGTTCTATATTCAAATTCAATTAATTTTGTTAAAAAATTTTTTTTTTTTAATCTTCGTCTTGATTTTAACGAAAATATTGAATGATTACCGAAAGCAAACTGCTTGTGGAAGCTCGATATTGTTTTAGACATATGGTTTCTTGGGCAATTATTTTTAGAATTCATCGTATATTACGAATTTCATAACCGCTTTGTCGCGAAGAAAATTTACCAGTCTAATGTTCATCTCTGAGTTATTTGTTTTCATAATCGTAAACATCATTTACTATAATAAATTTTATGGTTTCCATGATTGAACTTGAATATGTTTTGTTCAATTTATGTTTGACAAACGAGCTGAAAGTGGACATCTAGACATATAAAAGCTCATAAAAAAACAAATAAGTTTTGCTCATTTGCCTTTGAGAGTTAAGTAAGTGTGGCAGCTAACGTGGCTAACAGGGTAAAATGCAAAAAATAATTAAAAAGGCAATAAGAATAAAGACAAAGTATGCAAATGTGTTGTCTTTTGTGTGAATATTATATATGAATAGCATTTGTCGGTGAAAATGCTTGAAAAATAGTTTACTTTGGTCTCGGTAATACGTAGTTAAAATTTGAAGGTATACAGCATTTTTATGGCAATATTCAAAGGGGGCTTTTCAGTTAATCCAGTTAGTGGCTGGCAATTAATTTGTTAAACTCTTTTGTAACGAATAATTTGAGCCTCTAGCAATTTCCCATATTTGCACATTGCTTTCTGTTTGGTAAATATCCAGTTAGTGGCTGACAATTAATTTGTTAAAATTTTATTGTAACGAATTATTTGAGCCTCTAGCAATTTCCCATATTTGCACATTGCTTTCTGTTTGGTAAATATCCAGTTAGTGGCTGACAATTAATTTGTTAAAATTTTATTGCAACGAATTATTTGAGCCTCTAGCAATTTCCCATATTTGCACATTGCTTTCTGTTTGGTAAATATGTTTGGAAATTAATTGAAATTAATTTGTTGTACTCCGGTGGGTTTTATTATTAATATTCATATTTATTCAAGATATCTTTAGTGTCTTTATACATTATGGCCAATGTTTCTCAGTAATTATTAATATTGGGGGAGTTAAGCAAATACATCAAATATAATTATTGAATTTCTACATATTACTCCGAATGCTTATCATATATTTTACGCCTTTCTAAGTAATTAATTGGTGTCTAGTCAAATCGCAGAAAGTGAGCCAAGAAACATTTATAACAATATTAACTTAAATTAAGTGTACATTTGTTTGAGGTTAGACTGTAAAATAACTTCCTGCAAGCCTCAGAGAGTAATAATTTGTAAATTACAGGGCGATAACCTAAGAGAGGAATTGACTTACCTGATTGACGATACTCAAACGTCGCTCGAAGCTGAAGGCAATCACACAGAACAAACAAATCGCAATGGATACCACTGAATGTTGCAGGAAGAAGGTCATACAGACACAGATGGAGGGCGTGACGCCCAGTGAGACGAGTAGCCGGAACACGCCTACAAAATACACGCCTAATATGAGCAGCTTGAAGACGAGCAAAAGTATAGAGTATCTGAAGATTCTTGAGTATTTTACACGTATTCCAATATTGGAGAAGTTCGTGTCGAGACTGTGTAGAATTGTAAGAGTGCCGAGGAGCTTGCAACGCTTCAATATGGCCGAGGTATAAATTACAGCACCCGCGATAAGTCCATTAAAGATCTGCAGACGATCACCAATTGTGGAAATCTCAGTGCGAAAAAAATAACCCACAATGGACTCGCCCTGACGGAGCGAGGAGATGTAGCAGAAACCGCACAAAATGATGTAAACAAATATGTTAAAGATGCCAAAGCACGACATCTTCAGATAGGATTCGCCCATCTTCCGACGGACCACATGGAACGGCGTCAAACCGTAGAGAAATGTGAGAAAAAATAATGGACGCAGTGCCTCATAGACCTGCGAAGATATGAAATATTTGCGCACACGACGCAGCGCTGTGGACATTTTAACGAGAACGCACAACCGACGGCCTCAAAGTGACAACTCGAACTGCAGGCAGGATACGAGAACGAATCGCGTAAGCAAAACATGGAACAACAAATACGTGTATATATAAATAGTTCGCCTTCTTTAACCGGAAATGTAACCGAAGCAACAGCGTGTGCGATATGTTCATTATGAAGTTCATTATCGAGAGCAAATTCATTACGATGTTCATTATGGAGATGTGAATGCAGCAACAACAAGTGCTGGGTGCTCAACAAGTGTGCGAATGTCCTTCGGCAGAGGCATCTCCTCTTACTCTGAGTACACACATTGTCAAGCAGCCTTCGTTGTCTGTGTTCAATTTAATATTTAGCATAACTGTCAAGTGATAATGATGATAATAATGATGATGTTGAGGATAACCGGCTGGGAAGTATAACATTGACAAATCCAGCACAAGAAGCAAATAATTAGTTATATAGTCAATATATATTTATATTTTTAAAACCGACAAAACTAAAGATAGATAAAAGTTTAAACTGATTTTGAAATATTCTTGTTGTTATTTATAATAACAAACTGTTTGACAAAGTCTAAGATACTTCGTGATTCAAAATATATTTTGGGTAAAATTTATATTTCAACTTCTTGATATGCATAAATCATTAAGATTAGAATATTATGCTTTTACCCAATTTTACTTAAAAATATCAAATCTTTTTTATTGCATCATTAATTTGTCATATACCCTAAAGACATTCCACATCTTTAGCTTAGCCTTAGTCGGACTTTCGGTGTACAGAATTTGAATTTAACAAGCTTTCCTAATAGCACAAATTTTGTTTTTATAATATACTCTTTAACACGAGTACTATGTAACTTAAATATCCTGTCATGTGCTCATCCCTAACGTGAGTCAACTGGCTGACTGGTAATTCATTATCAGCATATATTGCTTACAGTCTTGACTAGACACTCAAGTCACAATCTCATTCCCAGTCGCACTCAGCTGCACCGCAATACGATGCGTATGCGCAATGTGGAACATATTATGAGATAGAGAGAAGAAAAGAAAGGGCATCATCCTCTGACCTATATGCTGATCAGTTTGTTCTTATTTCCATCAGCCGCCTTGTGCGCATGCATAATAAATCGCATTTATGGAGCATGCCATTGAAAACAAGTAGATAGTTAATATGCGACAACAATTTGAATGACGTGAAGTGAGTTGGGCGTAAACAGCGAGTCCAGGCAGTATTTGGATACTGACAATTGCTAAAGGACATACAATGAGTCAATTACGGTTATTACGGATATGTTACGAGAATTTAAATACGAATACGCGCACTCACTATTGAACAAGTCCATTAAAGTTTCATGTTGCATACTTTTAGGAGGCAGTTGAATATTAAATATTGCAGCCTAAAGCATAACTTCAAAATAGATTTGTGTCAAAGACTTTTTGTACAAATTTAAGAAGATATAATATGTCTGATGGCTCTAGACTCTAATTGTCATAAAGGAATGGTAGAAAATAAGCTCACAGATAAACATCACGTTATTGAAAATGTAATAATTTTGAATATATTCAACTCACCTTATGTAATCGCGATATTCGACGTCGTATCGCCAGAGCCAACATACAGAACATGACAATGGACATGGATATGGTGACCAGTTCATAGATCATGATGAAGGTAAGCTGCCACGACACGCCCATGTGGGCAAAGCAGGCCAGGCAGACGATAACGATGGTGCCATCCAGAGTCAAGATTACTAAAAACATTTTCCACGACTCAAACTGTACACGAGGATAATCCACCGCACAATTCAAATGCAACAGATGTCGATCGATCCTCACCAGATTCTCAATGGTGCGACGCAGTTGATGACGCAAGAAGAGAGGCGCAATGAAGATTATAACGGCAGCTATAATGCCAGCGATATCGTGAATGCGGGCGCTCATCTGGGAGATGTGATTGCTCATAAAGTAGCCAATTAGGGATTCACTGTTGAGATTAGCGTGGGTGTAGCAATAGGCGAAGATTAGCCAACGACTGATGGCATTCGCGAATCCATACCACGATTCCCGCATCACACGCTCCCGGTGGTAACCGTCGCGGGTGACGTGATACGGGGTTATGCCCAGGACTAAGGCCATGCCAATGAGGACCCTTATGCTGCCATATAAATCCTTCGCCTGAAAGTTGCGATTCCAAATGCGTTGCCACAAACTCGGCGACCTCAAATCAATGTGGCCAGTCATGTTGACGTGATGGAGCACTAAATAAAATTGAATTGAATTCACAAATGTTGCATACCTTGCGGAGCACACGCTGCCTTCTGTTATCACAGAGCCAATATCGCGTACCGTAATCGCATTGATGTAATTAGGCCGATTCGCCTTATTCCCAACACCAATTAGAATTAGAAATGAAAATGTCAAAAGAATTAAACTTGATGATGCTCTTCTTATCATCTATACTTAGCTTTTGTAATAATGGCTAATGACAACTCACCACTCTATAAAGTCATTGGATTTCATTCCGCAATTGCTTCTGCGTGTCAAATTGAATCAAAATATTCCAAGCGGAAGTTTGTCTTTCTATCGAGTATTGAAATGAATTGCACACTATTTGGAGCGTATTTAAGTGCAAATAAAAATTAAAACTTAAATTTGGGTGAGTTCAGAAAAATATTTAATTGGATGATAAAATATTATACCAAGCAACAAAATGCAATATTTCTTAACAAACTCGTTTGAAATCCATCGGATAACATAGATTATAACTAGACGAAAAATTAAAAAATCCTCATTAAAAACTGCTTTCTTTTCGTTTTTTCTTTGAAAAATTGGATATCAAAAAAATTGACGTGTTAATTTGATTACCATTTATTTTTTAAAATTAATTTTATTTTTACTTTATAAATATTTTATTTTTTAATTTATTTTTTATTTAAGTCAATAAAATAAATAAGTTTTAAAGAAACATTAGTTAAAGTTAACAACTAAGTGTTTATATAGACCATTCAAATTTGAAACTGAAAAGATTAAAAGAAAAAAAAAACAAGTAGGCGGCTACAGTCGAGCATGCCCGACAGTAGGATACCCTGAGCCAGGTACTCTGTATAGCCAAATTCGGCCAGGATATCGAACACCAACTTAATTGCATATTCTATCAGTTTTGGTTAAGATGTCTCAAAAAACAAAATCCATTTTCATACTAAGACTCGATTTTCGACTGAGCTATATAATATTGTGAACCAATTTAAACCAAATTTGGTTAGGACGTAAAACACCAACAATAATGCATATCCCGTCAGTTTGATTGAGATATCTCAATTAACAATAAACTTTTTCACACTAAAACATGATTTTCGACTGAGCATCTCTATGGCAGCTATATGATATAGTGGTCCGATTTGAACCAAACTTGGTCAGGATGTAAAACACAAGCTTAGATGCATATTATGTCAGATTGGTTGAGATAAAACCAAAAACTTAATTTTCGACCTATCATTCATATGACAGCTATATGATGTAGAGGCCCGATCCTAAGCTAATAAAAAGCTTGATCTGCTTACCGTGTCCAGAAACCAACATACCAAGTTTGAAGTTTCAAGCTCTTAAAGTCTCTGAGATCAACGCGCTCAGACAGACGGACGGACAGAAATTCGGACAGCCTTCTTCTGCCTGTTACATACATTCTGCCAAGCACATAATACCCTTCTTTAATGGGCCCAGGGGCAAGTCAAGTCTGATTAACATTTGTGAAAAACTTAAAAAAACCTCATCAGATAAATTTATTTATTTGTATTATATTTACAGATACAGGGATATTTTTAATTATTTGAATTCCAAATTTATTTACATATATGTATATATTTCATTACTCAGACACGGACAAGGCCGGGTTACACCAGTTAGCATTTTGAGAAACACACACAATGCATATTTAACGAAGCTCATACGCCATGTGGATGCCACATCATCGGTAACTGTGCTGCATCTTCAACAATGGCAACTCGATTGCATAATGAGAGTAACTTAATGAGCTGACAGCGTCAACAGATTCAGCTTCAGCTTCAGCCCCAAAACATCGTGCAGTCGAGTATATGAAAAGTGCAACAAATCATGTGGCTCACTTAGAATTTTGTCGCACAATTTGCCAACACACACACTAACGACAACAAACACAATGCCACACAGCCATAACAATAACAAATAAAAATAACAATAAGAAAATAACAAATGCAACCGCATTGGAAGATCTGCAACTTGTCTGGGTCTGAGTTTGAGTCTGACTCTGGTTGGATTTGCTTTTCTTTTGCTGCTTTCTGCCTCTGCCAGCGCCGACGATGTCATGCCACCAAATCCCCGGGATGCTGCTGCATATGTTGCACAGACAATGAGGCATGTGGCAGACTCGAGTTGCATATCAATTTCACATAGTGCAATGCTCATTTCAGAATTGGTATTTGGCGCTAGATGACGTTAACTGATTAATGTTATCGCTGTGAACTTCCAGAAGTAAAGTAACATTTTTGCTATATCAAAAAAAAAAATTTAACTGTAAAATATATAGTAAAAGATTGTCTAAAAACACTATTTTGGTTTGTTATTTTTACTAGGTAACTTTTATAATTTCGCCATAGGAAAGACTTCAGTACGACAAACTTTCAACCAACTTCTAGTAAACAAGTGACATTAGGACTAATTTCAGTAATCAAAATAATAAAATACAAATATATAAAATAATAAAAAGTAGTTCTACTACTACAACTAATAGCAAAGCAAGAATATTATTAAACACAATAAAACTTAAATATTACATTACAAATATATACATAAAATAAAATAAAATTGCCTAAGAAATTTAATTTCTAGTTCATTAACTTGTGAAAGAATTCTTGTTAAAGGATAATTAATAAATACAACAATTCTTGCCGCTAGTGATGTTTATCAATAATACTTCCAAAAAAACTTTGCAAAACAAAGTCCAATAAAATGTTTCAGGTCTTAAAATCTATTTTAAACAAATATTCGTATTTGATAAAATTGAATTAAATGCAAAACATAAAATCTAATCGAATAATTAAAAAAATGTATTTAATTTGTTACAATGATTAGAAAGATGTTTTCCTAATAGAAGCGGGGTATTTTGAGCGTTGTCACATTGTTGTTATACTGTTGAACTGCAACATACATAAATAGAATACACTTGATTAGAAATTAAAAAGCGTCACCTGGCGGTTCAAATATGTATAAGTACTACACTAAAGTGATAAGAATAAACAATTCAAATGACTCGAATGAGTTCAATCTTAAGAGGAGGCACGTTATTTGACTGATAAGAGTTGAGCCCTAAGCGGCGTTATCAACCACAGTTGACCCACAAGTTCAGAGAAGACAAAAAACAATATGAGATTGGGAATCTTCATGGGCAGCTGCTGTGGTGCGATGTGGTTTAGTTTTCGAATTGATTTCAAATGTGGCGCACGGGGATTGTAAAGCACGCAGCTTGCCAGGATTTAAGGCGTCTTCTGGCCAGAAATGCCTCAGCAGCAGCCGCAACTGCAGCTCCAACTTTGCCACAATCGGCGGATGTGGTGGTGATTGGCGGTGGCTCCGCCGGTTGCCACACACTCTACCACCTGGCCAAGCGGGGGGTGAGGGCGGTGCTCTTGGAACGTGCTCAACTGACAGCTGGCACCACATGGCACACAGCGGGTTTGCTCTGGAGATTGCGTCCTAGTGATGTGGACATACAACTACTGGCCAATTCAAGGAACATGCTGCGTCAACTGGAGGCAGAGACGGGCCTGGATCCGGGCTGGATACAGAATGGAGGCATCTTTATAGCTCACAACGAGACGCGTCTCGATGAATATCGAAGATTGGCAACTGTCGGCAAGGCACTCGGCATTGAGAATGAAATACTCTCCCCGGAGGAGACGCAGAAACTGTTTCCGCTGCTCGATCCAAAGGCGTTCATTGGTGCCCTCTATTCTCCGGGAGATGGCGTCATGGATCCCGCCATGCTCTGCACAGCCTTGAGGCGAGCGGCGACTGCAAATGGCGCCCAGGTGATTGAGAACTGTGATGTGCAGGAGATTCTCGTGGAGGAGGGATCACGTGGCAAGAAGGTGGTGGGCGTGGCAACGCCGTTTGGCAACATACGCACCGAGACGGTGGTGAATGCCACAGGAGTTTGGGGACGAGATCTGGTAGCTCGTCATGGCTCCCATCTGCCATTGCTGCCCATGAAACATGCCTACATTGTCTCCGAATCGATTCCGGGTGTGCGAGGTCTGCCCAACATAAGAGATCACGACTATTCCACCTATTTCCGCATTCAGGGCGATGCCATCTGTATGGGAGGCTATGAACCAAATCCCATACTCCTCGATCCCGTGGCCAAGGACTTCCACTTTGGGCTCTACGAGTTGGATTGGTCCGTCTTTGAGACGCATGTGGAGGGAGCACATAAATTGTGCCCGGAATATGCCAAATACGGTGTGAAGAGTACAGTGTGCGGACCGGAATCCTTTACGCCGGATCACAAGCCTCTGATGGGTCCCGATCCCATTGTCTCGGGTCTCATGCACAATTGTGGCTTCAACTCCGCTGGCATGATGTTTGGCGGTGGCTGTGGCGAACAAATGGCCTTGTGGATCATCAATGGGCAACCGGATGTGCCCATGTTCAGCTTCGATCTGCGACGTTTCACTCAGGAGCAGGGTCAGGCCACCAAGTGGATAGCTGAGAAATCCCACGAGAGTTACGTGAAGAACTACAGCATGGTCTTCAAGTACGATCAACCGCTGGCAGGACGTGACTTCCAAAAGGATCCGCTGCACGAGCAGATGCTGCAGGCCAACGCCTTCATGGAAGAGAAACAGGGCTGGGAGCGACCTGGTTTCTTCCTAGGCAACAAAGTGGATTCGGCGCCGGTGCTACCCTATGATTGGTACGGCAGCTATGAGCATGCACGCCACAAGGAGAGCAACTACGAGCGTGTTCTTGATGGAGATCTCAAGTACAACAGCTTCTCGGAGCATCATGATTTGGTAAGATTCACATGAATAAAAATAGATTCCTTTAATTACGTAGCATGGGCAGAGAAGGGTATTATTACTTCGTGCAACTGCTTGTATTAGATTGACCCAATTAAGTAGATTATCTTAAGTCAAGTTATTATTTGCCTCGATTTAGAACTGTCTGACCGTTTTTATAATTACGTAGATCTCAGAGACTTTAATAGCTAGAGACTCGAAATTTAAAAACACATTTTTTGATAACCCTTTATACCTAAAAGTATTCTATTTACAATTATATATTATTTATTTTAATTCCCAAAGAACTGTTATGATTACCATTTTTTTTCGTGATCATACGCCAATCAAGAACAAATCTAATTTATTTTTTTAACTTTTGCGCTAAACCGAAATACACGAGAAGCTTTTAAGTTGTAGACTTGAATTTGAGAATTAATGCTGCTTAAGTATGTATTTATCAAGCCTTAAAATTTCATTATAGTTAAAAATTATTTAATAATCCTTTTTTACATTCAAATTTTACACAGTATTGGGGTAAAGGAATTAGAAATATATCATAACATTCTATTGGATTTGGGTTATCTTAGCGCTGGGTATCTCTAAGTCGATCCTACTCAACTAAAATGCTTACTCTCTATCCGATCTTAGATTGGAGCTGAGGCTCACGCCTGTCGCAATAATGCTGTGGTCTTCAACATGAGCTACTTTGCCAAGCTTCTACTTCAAGGACCTCAGGCTCAACAGGCCGCGGATTGGCTCTTCTCCGCCAACACCAATCGCGTTCCCAGCAAGTAAGTTAATTCTTCCTGAAGATAACTGATAGATTACTTAAGATTCTCGATTTCTAGAACTGTCTACACTTGTGCCCTCAACGATGCTGGAGGTGTGGAGGCGGATGTGACTATTAGTCGCCTGGTGTCTGGCTCTGGGCAGCTGCATGATCCCAAGTTCGAGGGTCAGGGCTACTACATTGTGGCGGGAGGTGCCTCCGCCTATTACACTTATAGCACTTTGCTTGGAGAGATGCGACGCAAGGGATTCAATGCCAAGTTGAGTGACATTACAGCGGACCTAGGCGTCATCTCTATACAGGGACCGAATTCGCGAAAGATTCTGCAGCCACTGCTCGACTGCGAGCTGTCGGATGAGCAGGTGCCTCCCAATAGCACCAAGTTGGCCAAGTGCAATGGCATTGGCCTCCGCCTGCTCCGCGTCAGTTTTGTGGGTGAACTCGGCTATGAACTCCATGTGCCCAAACAGGATTGTGTCGCCGTCTACAAATCTTTGATGGCCGCTGGAGCGGCACAGAATTTGCAAGATGCCGGCTACAGGGCACTGTATGCGCTCAGCAGCGAAAAGGGTTATCATCTGTGGAGCTATGATCTGAGATCGGATGACACTCCTCTGGAAGCAGGTCTTGGTTTCACCTGCCGCAAACAGGGCGACTATCGAGGACGTGCCGCTGTCGATCGTCAACGAGTCGAGGGCATCAAGAGGCGCATGGTTTATCTGACACTTCAGGAGCAGGTGCCCATTTGGGGCCTTGAGGGCGTCTATCGCAATGGAGAACCTGTGGGCGTTCTAAGACGAGCTGAATACGCTTACACGCTGGGCAAATCTCTTGGCCAGGCTTACATCACCCGCAGCGATGGTAAAAACGTTGATGTGGAGTATCTCAAGGTGGGAAACTACGAGGTGGATATTCTGGGCAAGCGTTATAAGGCTGATTGTCATCTGCGCAGTCCTTTCGATCGCAGCGGACAACGTGTTTTGGGCAATTATGAGCCGACTGGCAAATAAAAGATATAAATATATTTAAAAATAAAATTTTAATATTAATAAAAGAAATTAATAAATTTAAAAAATTTAAAATAAATAATCGAGTGCATTATTTGATTTCTAAGCAATCATAATTAAAGATATTCAGAATCTGAATATTAGATTAAAACTCACGTCTTTATGTATGCTTAGAGTAACTTAGTATACAAAGGAAGACATTATAAATAAAAGACATTGAGCTCACTTTCAAGATGCAAAACAACACAAATACTAAACGCAGTGGAGAAGTTAAAGTTCGATATGTCGAACTAAGTAATACTGTACTGTACTGTATTCTGCTTAAGGAATCCTAATTCATAAATTCAAATAGTATTCGCAAATAAATAATTTTCTTTTAAATATTTATAGTATGTTCCCAATTATGCTTGCTATAATATTTTATAGTTTCTTAAAAAACTCAACGGTAATTAATTTTGAAATCCGCAGGGTATATATTTTCGAATTAATGCCTGAAAATATACTTTATCATATTTACCAACCAAAATTGTTCTCTCGAACTATGATAATTACCTATTTAAGCAGATTGACAAACTGATAACGCAAAATCTTTTTTTTTTTTGTTTACCCATTCGCAATGGGTGCAGTATAAAGAAATATTTTATTAAAATATGTATTTATCATGTGTATATGCGTTTGTCAAATGCTGAACTTTGTCTATTTATAAGTACACACATTTGTTGTATTAGTTTGACTAGCAAATTGAGTTCAAAAACGTTTTAAACAAACCCAAAGCGATGGCAATATGAAGGTTCTTCAAATAATAAGACAACATCTGTGACGATTGCTCTCGGTATTGTTTGGTTTGCTTTGGTAAATTGGCATGGAGTTTGCTTTATATTTATTAAAACACATCCTTGAACAATCTTCAATTCTATTTTTATAGTTTCAAAAATAATAATAATAAAAGCAAATTGTTGCAATTTAATTCAGGGTTAATGGAAAATGTTTGGATAAACTTGAACTGACCGACAATTAAATTGTGTACCACTTCGATTGCACAGTGTGACGAAACTGTGAACAATCGAGAGATGAATTGCGGTGTTAATTCTGTTGTGAGTTTTGACCTTTTGTTACAGAATCCCAAAAGTTTGGCTCGCGGTGGGCAATGCAAAGTCAGTCAGTCAGTCAGTGGGTTATGGTTATAGAGTTACCACATCTACAGACACAGACACAGTCACAAGACAAGTTAATTAGCTCTCTCAATAACAGCTGAAGCAGCAGCCACCACCGAGTTAGAGTTCGAGTTAATTATGGTCTCATAATATGATGTTATTGTAATTTATCATTGTTTACGCTTTGTGCGCGCACTTCTTGAAGATTCTACCGCTAAACGGCCTTGTCGAATGAACAAGGGGGAACAGCTAACATAAGGAAGGGGTTAGACGGAAGGGAGACAGAGGGGGATGCAGCGCCCAAGGCTCTGAGTGATGATAATCGACGGTAATGCCAATTAAATGACAACATTTCTCCAACAATACTCCAAATACTCACTATGTCGTAATGTTACATAATTCCCCAAACAATAACTTCGCAATAAGTTGAAAGCAATTAAAAATTGTCGTGCTTAATGACAAAGATGTCAAATAGCTGATTAAGCCCACCAATTCAGGTGTGGGATGAGGCAGAGAAAAGTGAAAAGCAACCTACACATAGGCATTTCCATACAGACAGTTAAACTTCAGTAAGGCGAATCTGTAGCTGGCAAGAAAAATTGTAAGTATTTGATTTATAAAGTAACATTTAACAGTGTTTTTAAATTTATATCAATTCAATACTATTTGTTATTGCCGATTTCAATAAAGCAGAACATTTGATTTATAGACTTATTTAATATTCAAAAATATTTTTATCTTACAAAAGAAATAAACAAATAATTAAAACAAGTAAAACAATTTTTTAGTGATATATTTATTCTCAAGTATTCTCAAAGAATTGACATTTAAACAAAACACTTTTAGAGACTTAAGAAGTTAGTTTATAAATAAATTTGCGTTGCTAGGAATAAGCTAATGTAATAAATGTTCAAATTGTGGAACAAAAAATTAGATTCACACGAGATCGTCTTATGGATGCTTCACTGCTTAATATCATAACGGGCAATTGTAAAGGCCACGGGCAGTTGACTTCATGGTAAGCGGCTTTAATAGCAGCCTAGTTTTGTGAGACCCAATTTTAAATTGGCTTCATTGCCAGCTGGCGGGGGTTGTATGGTAGGGGCCTCCTTCCAGATCTAATTGCAGTCATAGTCGTGGATAATGCGAGAGAAGCAGTAGCACTCAGGGCGGTCTTATCTTTTCTTTGCAAGTCAGCAAGTCAACCATATCGACAGACAGATAGTGAACATTCAAGTCGAGCCACTTCAAGTTCAAGTTCAGACTCCATCCTTAAGTCAAATCGTATCGAACAAACTGCAATTTGGCAATGTTCACACTTAATGAATTCACACATTTTCTGTCCGTTGCCATCTGATGATGATGCCCCTTTTTGCTTTTTGACTCTTGCCGTGTTGTGGATGCTGCATAAATCACTTCAATGAATGCGCTCAAAGTCAAGACGCACTGAAAGAAGATGCACGGCAACAGTTTTGATTTCAATTTTCAATGATTTCAAATTACGATTGAGTTTAGATGACGTAGTCACTTGAGATCTACGAGTTGCAATTAAGCAAGTAGGGGCTCCCAAATAAGACAGAGACTGACTAAAAGATACTTTGTAATTCCAGTTAATGTTACTTCAAATTTATGTTTAGAAATCTCAAATAATTTTAGAGGTAGATATCCTAAGGTTAAGACTCACTTGATCACTTTTTTGTTTACAGGGTATTAAAATTAATGTACTCAACGACCTTACAGCATCTGTTGCCATAATTTTCGATGTTTGTAATGTGTTTGAAGATGCGCTTGTGACTCCCAAAGTGCGTGCAATGTAACTTACCTTGTTGTTCTCCAGCTGAACTTGAATATTGAAAGTGATCAAAGATCAGAAGCTGATTCGATATATTGATGCGATATTCCAATTATATTTGCTGTTGCAATAAACAATGCACACCTGCTGGGAGGCATAAAAGCATCGGCATTCAAATTAATTAAAATATTTGAAGAGTCTGAACATAAACACATCAGCACATCATTAATCAAAATATTTCTGACTCTAATAATGGAACAAAGGCTGCCTGATACACTTAATGCTTAAAAAAAAATTTATATATTTCAAATATTTTTGTTTTGTTATTTTCTATTTTATTTTATTTTACTTATTTTGTATTTATTTCTCTTATTATGTTATGTGGTTTGGCTAATGATGACCAAATTGTGCCGGAAGCAATTTCGCTTCATTGATTTTACTGACATTATTGACACAGTTTTGTAGCCACCTGTGGCTCTCTGCTGGCCCCCACTTTGAGCAAAGCTGCAAAAATAAAAGTTACATAAACGAAATGTAAATAAAATGCCGATAAATGCCGCAAGTATCTACAAGTGTGCCGCCAAGGGGGCACAACAAAAACTGAAATCGACACTAAAAAATATTTAAAATCAATAAATAAATCAATATTTATTTGTTTAAACAAAGAGCATAACGGACTTAAAATGTTTTGCATTTCTATATAAATATTTTGGACTTTTGGACAACATTTTTGCCACAGTCAAAACAAAAGACTCAGGCAACAAACTTGATTCGAGGAGCGCGCACTTGCATACATGTTGCATGCAACCACTGCTACTGCAGCTCGAACATAGCACAGTGACACAATTACGACCGCCTCCTTTGGGCCGACGGTTTACTAGCCCATAACTCAATTAACAATGAGATGTCAAGCTGAAGTTTTGAGTGGAAATCGTTTTGGTTGCAGCACTTGAAGCGCCAAAGCTGCGTATCGTCTCTTGACTGTTTGTTTTTGGCCATATGCACACACATACACAGGCACACATTGATCGATAGAGAGAAAGAGAGAGTGAGCGTGAGCGTGAGAGAGAAAGAGAGGCAGAGGTGTACAGACATAGTCACAAGACCGCGCATAAGCGCGGTTCGAGACGCGTTCGAACGGCAACCGCAGTGTCAAGTTGTTCGTTGTATGCCGTTCGTTGTACTTGTTGTTGTTGTTGTCGTTGTCGTTGTTGCTGGGTGTTTGTTGTTTTTTTTAGTTTTGTTTTTGTTTTGGGGACAAGCTATAAACCGTGGCAAGATCGTCGTTGCGTTCAGTTGGTAAAAGTGAAGCGTTGCGTGCGGTTGTCTCCACACTCCATAAAACAATTTTAAGTACATCATTTTCAATTAGTCTCTCGCTTGACTTGATCAATCGCCGCTGCGTTTTCAGTGTGGTGTTTTGATTTCTAACCAAGGTGATTATCTAGAGCACATCCTTAAAGGATATTAACTCATAAAACGTTAAAAACTTCAAATAAAAGCCGTTAATTTTATGACTTTTAACTTGTGTTGTGGATTTCTAAGTGCGTTTTCAATGCTAAAATAAAATGTTGTTTAAGAAAAGATGGAGTACATAGATTATATTTGCATAGAACATCTATAGAATGAATGGATGTTCATGTAGCATGCAAAAAAGTTATTTTGTTTAGTCTTTGATTTTTTTTCTGCAGACATTGGGGAGGATTATTATTTGCTCTGCTAATGATAAGAAAACACAATTCTGGATCCAGTACATATTTTCAACCCTTTTGCTCCGCATTGGAAGTGCTTTCTTAAAAATGGAGAAAAAGTTTCATATTTTCATAAATATATTTGACATTTTTACAATAAAAATGTGCAATTCGAAAATAATTTACATTCGATTCAACGTTGATTTCGACTCGAATATATAGCTGTCCACACAAAAAATGAAGAACAGATAAATTAAAATGTGAAAAGTTTCGAAAGCTTATTAACAAAAAAAATTAGCAATGTTAGAAAAAAGGATCATAGAATAAAATGTTGAAATCTTAATTTAGAATGCCAATTATTTTTTTTAACAAAACTAAGTTTTTTTTATACGTTTTATTAATATTATGCGCACAAAAAATGCTACTTAAGGCATTTTCAGTGCAATTTCAAGAATTAACAGAACAACAGATTTTTAACATGGCAAGGTTCGAAGTTCGAACCCAGTTATTTTTCAAACTATAGTTCTAGTTATGTGATAGTTGGCAACTGTAACAGCTGAGCCACGGGAGGGAAAAAAAACTTAGGATTCAATATTTTATGCTCAAAGTCTAAAATAAAATCTGGAGATTGCTTAGCTGAAAGCAAAACTGGTCTTCTTATTGTATAAGAAGTAGTAAGTAAGCCAAGTAGAACAGTTAAGAGCTTTATAAATACTTAAGTAGTTATCGTAGGTACTTCAGGTTCCGTATTTACACAGTTCGCCTATCTTGGAGCAATTAAGTATGCCCTAGTTATTTACTTTAAGCACTTCTGGCGAGAACAGCCCACACCTATACAAACACACACACACACACACCCTCCTCTTGTCACCTGCCTCCTCAGTCAAATTAAGTGCATTGAAGCAGAAGATTGCGCAATATGTTTTGTGCTTTTGGGCTTCAGTGCAAATGAGCGGAAAATCTAATTTTCCAGCCGCATGCAAATTTTGTAGTGTTCTTTGAATTTTGTTATTGTTGTTGTATTTTGTTGCAATATGCCAAAATGTCAGTAATGGCGTTGTGGTCATGAGCTAACTGCTGCTGTTAACGGCTAAACAATAAATGCTACTGCAACTTTGGAGGTCGTAAACGCAAAACATGCTCATAATGCTTAATGTTAAGATAACACCTGAAATTAAAATCCCAACAACAACAACAAGAGAGCTGAAAAGATGTGAAAAATGCCATTTGACATTTTTGGTGGGAAGCAACTGTGCTGAAAATTACACAGAGCACAGCTGATGGCCAAGTTTTGTATAGCATCGTGACCATACTAAGTATATATCGTATAATGCAGGCAATCTCCAAACTGAACGTTAAATTCCACTAAAGAAATCGCAAGTCACGTCTTCTCTGACAACTGGCAACTGGCATCTGAAAACTGTAAACTGGCAACTGCAATTTCAAGGCTGCCAAATTGACAACAAATAATTTATTTTTAATACGATGCGAAAGTCGCACAATCGCAGAGATCTTGAGCAGATCTCCCAAAGGAAAGTTATTCACGTTACTCACAAATGACAGTGGCGTGGCTAAAAGGGGAAACTAAAAGGGTTTATTCGAAAAGGGTTTATTCCCCCTAGCACGTAAGCGTGTCTCAAGACACTTATACGTTTAATTTCAATAACTAAAAAAGTAATTAATTTTTTAATACAAAAATATTTTTAGAATGTTGTTAGTAAATGCAGCTAATCAATTGCAAATGCTTAAAATCTCTCAGAAGTTCTTTTTTTTGTCTTGCACATGTCATGTGGTTTTTTGTGCGTTAAATTTCATCTTTAAAATTTGAGTTATTTTTGAATTGATACAACTTGAAAAATAACCGATCAATTTTACTAATTCTTTTTTTCGTGAAAGGTACGTTTAATTATTAATCAAATTAAATAGCATATTTGTGAAAATATTTAAATTGAGCATTTTATCACAGTAAAACTTTTTGAAATTTTTTTAAATATTGTCGCCTTACAGGTAAACGAAATCTTCTACACAGTTTCTGAGCTCATTTTTGAAGTCAAAGCCCCAATTTCGTCTTGTTAAAAATTGTTTGACCTATTTCTGTTCATTATTTTGGAAGATAATCTTAGAGGGTTAAGTGAATTTTGACTAGCAAAAATGTGTTTAAAAGCTCCCCTCTAAGTCTAAGTCTCTGCTTTAAGCTGTGTCAAACAGTTGTAGGCGCAGACATTATGCATTCTAAATTATTTATTCAAGAGCATATTTATTATTCAGCTACTCATAGTTATGATCTCTCGATTACTTGAAGTAACTATGTATGGTTTTTTTTACCTTTCTCTCAGCGTTCGAAATTTGTTCAACTCATTAGCAAGTTTGTCAGAGTTTTAGACAGACTTCAGAAGACTCTCTCAAGAGTCTGCCGTTCGCATCTTTATATAGCTGCCATATATCTATATACATACATCTTTTTTATGTCATGACCAAAAAAGCTGCAAATATTTTCACTATCATTTCGTGGTAAGCAAACTGACATTGTTAATGTTATTGTTATTTTTGTTGTTTATTTGTTGTTTTTTTCCTCAATGTTTTTCTGTTGTTGTTGCTATAAAAAAAAATAACTCGAAGCTCTGCAGCAGTAAAAGTAACGCACCTTGCACTGACCAACCTGACAGCTCCTTTGCAGTCGTCCCGCGCCAACTGTCTCATCTGTACCACCTGTCTCCCAGCACCTGTGCAGCCACCTGTCTGGCCGATCACAAACTTGCTTGCTCGCTTGCAACTTGGCTGACTTTCTTCTACAGTCTGTCCAGTTGTTTTTCTACATTATATTTGCGCGACTTTGTTTATTCGTGTCTGTCTGGCTGCTGCGGCTGCTTCTTGAAAGAAAACCTCGTGCCTTGCACCGCCTGCCCCATAGCTTGCAACACGTACCTCTTGAGGCAATTAAAACTCACTGCAATTGCATCCGCATGCAACTTTCTTAACAGTTTTGTGAGCATCCTGCTTGGATTTAATCAGCCCTTTCAGTCTACGCTTCGATTTGACCCCGTGACATAGCACAAGTTGTTCTTGCAACATGCGTCTAATTAGCACCAACAACAATGCCAGCAAACAGCTGCATATATATGTAAGTATATATGTTGTACTTATCAAGATATACAAAGGCTTGGAACAGACCTACTTTTGGACAACAGCCAACTGGTTGTTGTTGTTGCTGTTGTGGTTGGCAAATCCGTCTTCTTTATAATTGCTGTCATCGGTGCATCATGACTACAACAAAAACTCGTCTCAGCATGGCGTTCTACATACGGGTACTCGCACTCGCACTCATACTCGTATTCATACTCAAACTATTCACTCGCCAAACCAAAACAAACTGATTTCTCTGGGAAACTGATGAGCCGCTTTTCAAATGATTTCCCATTAACAGAAAGCTGTCAATCAATTAGAAGCACAATCGCATCAATAGACCCAGATTCGATTAGCTTTGACAATGTCTATATATAGATTCAATTTCGCAGATTTTTAATATGACAAAGGTCTCTCAACTCGGTTTCTTTAGTTTAGATACGCATAATCGAAAACGTTTTCAGAGAGACATAAGATTTAAGGTAAATTAAATTTAAATTCAAAACTGATATTTTGTAATAGTCTCATTTCTTGACAATCACTACTCCTAGAATCAAGAGGTAGCTTTTATCAATAAGCCATAATCAGTTTACATACCATCTTCACCTTTAATCCGTGCTCTCTTATATTCTCTCACAAACATTTCTCAATTAAAATTAAATCAAAATATTTCGAAATTATTAAACCATAAACAAGTTGCCACAATAAATGCGTTACGAATTGTTCAACTAATAATATTTTTGCAAATTATCAACAGTTGAATTAATTAACAGCTATTTGGCAGGTAAATTAATCAACGGCTAAATAAAATTTGTGAAATGAACAAACAAAATATACAAGCAAACTTTAGCTTGATGGGCGAATTAAAAGCTCGTGATACATAAATAAGCAGCTAAAATGTGGTAGATTAAGTGACTAAGCAATACCCTGTAATGTGGGGCAGTTGATTGGTTGATTGATTATTTATTGTGGACATTTCATCAAAATTGTTAGAATATTAACAATGGCACATACATAATATGTAAGTTGTGGTAGTCTAATTGTACTGACTCTTAAAATAAATTTATTGATAAGTACAGAGTATAGAAAATACAAATACAAATAGGAAATTGCTACAAAATAAATGCAACAAGTGTGAAAAACCTGTTGTGATTAATTTGCAGATTTTTTGGTTGTTAAGTGTGTCTAAGTCAGAGATTTATAGACATTTTGTGACAGGGGTATGATCAGGGGCTGGAAAGATGAAGGGGGTGCATGGAATGAGGCAGTTGAAGAAGGAATGCAGCTGCATGAAAAGACAGGCAGATGGCTCCAAGCATAGCACGGAATTAATTATTTAACACACAGACAGATTTTGGAATGTTGCACAGATGTTGCACATTAATAGTCAAAAAACCAAACTTATGAACATTTAATTTTTAAGCTTTGGCGATTGAACACGCTTCGAAGGTTGAACTATTATTTGTTTCTTTTTGCATTTGTTATTGTTGAATCTTACCACTTATATAAGGAAATGAAGTGGCGGTTAAATTATTGAGCATCATCATTATCATATTAGTCATAACAGTGCAAGTGTTTATATATGAATATACAATTGTTCATATTATTTGTACGCCTTTCTCCCCCAACTGTGATCCACGCAATTTACAAGTGCGCACCCAAAAAAAAGCCAAAATACAACAGAAATAAATAACCACACAATATATTCAATGAAATGCGTTTAACAATAATTGCATAACAATTTATAAACGTTAACCAAAAATCGAATTGGCCACTTAAACAACGCGCTAAGAGCCGACAATTGTACGACTTCGAATTCAAGTTGGTTTCTTTCTTTCTTCACTTTGGGCCTTCTTTTTTTACCCACGACAATTAGCTCAGCATTAAAATACAAAACAAAAAAACAGATGCAAGTGAAGCAACCTGAAATTTCAATTACAACATAGCAGCAACAACGAGATACTCGTACAAATAAAAGTTAAAAAATAATAATAAAAGCAAAGTCTTTGCCGCCTTATCAGACGGAAGACACAAGCTCAGACAGTTGAAGTGTCAGCCAACTGCGTGTAATATGTGCCCCAAAAACGTTCGGCAACAACAACAATAGATCAACAATAACAACAACAAGCAGACAGCAATGCAACTTTCTCCATTAAAGCTAAGAAAAAAAAACTATTTGGTATGCGAAGCTAGACTTTGGGTTTAATAGCTAGAAACCACCACCAAGAAACCATTTGGCATGTGCTCTGCCTCAGAATGAGCTTCATCCAGCTCACAAGTTTTAACTTCAGGCTGAGTTCTTCTGTAGTGTAGTGTTGTTGGCTTAGGTCAGTTTTTGGGGCTCGCTTTTTGCTACCATGGAAATGGGTAAAGGTAAAGGTCAAGTTTTAAGTGAATTGTAGTTTATGACTTGAGTTTGAGGTGCATGTAATAAAAAAAGTATGTAGAAAGTAACCCAAAAAGAGGGTCTAGAATTGTGGCAAGAATTTTGAGAACTTGATAAGGGAAAACAAATAAAAACACACAAATATTGCAAAGTTCTTTCAATTTATGAATTCTTTTTCTCTCATTATTAGAACAAATGTCTCAATTGATGAAACTTTTATTTCTGTCGATTTTCTAACTATATATTAGAACCAACTGAATTTAAAAAGAGTGAATAGTAGATATATAAGTCAGATTAATCTGATATTTTGCTATACTATACAGATATTTTACTATATCTTTGAAAAGAGAGTATCTAAGAGAAGTAAGCTTTATTCTATTGATTTCTTTACATTCCAATTCACATTTTCAGATAATAATATTTTGTAAATGTTTCTATAGTAACAAGACTTTTTTAGCTTTAAAAATAGCATTCTAGCTTTTCTTTGTATTTAAAATACATAATCTTGGTTTGTCTCAAGGTCAACTCGATTGTATTACCAACTGATTGAATAGCTTTAGATCATAGTTAAATGTAAAAACAATTTCATTCCGGATCTAATTGCAGTTAATAAACATTTTTATGTAAGTTCATCAGCAGATGCGAAGTTAATGTACCGGAGTCGGAGACAGAGTCTGATGTGGGCACAGCTGCCATCAATAGACCATAAAATTTGCATACAATTTTGTTTAATTTAAGTCATAATAATTTATAGTAGATAAAAGCATAAAACAATAAAGTAATTTGCATAGAGGTAGTCAATTGATCAAAGATTTGTTGCCAGGCAGAAATTGAATCCATTGTAGAATTCTCATGATTACGAAATAGGGCCGAGATTAAGAGAGACAAGGCCAGTTGTCGAACCCAAAATCGATAATGGAAAACTACTCAATTAGGCGAAATGGAAATGGAAAAACAAATTGTGACGATTTTAACAATTGCCAGACGGCAAATTCCATACACAAAAAACACATACACAAATAAAAAAAAAATCAAAATAAAAGACAAAAACAAAAGTCAAAATCGCTCAAATCTATAGAGACCCCATAGATCTGATAGATCTATTTCCAATCAGTGATTTTGCATAAATGAATGGTGAGATTCATCCAAGCGGAAATGGGTTGGGCCTTTCGTTGGGCCAATCGTTGGGTCAGTCGCCTGATTTTCCCCCAAAAAAAAAAAATAAATAAATAAATAAACATTTTCATTTGAAGCTTAGTTGTAACCACTTTGTCACTTGCAGTGTTTTTCTCTCTCTAGATTTAACTCGTGCCACGCCCACACGCCCCCGTCAATATGTTTGTGCTACGCACGTTGCTGCTGCTGGCAGTGAGCGCCACTGTGGCTCTTGCCCAGCGTCGTCTTGCACTGCCGGATCCGAGGAGCTGTGCCAACCGTGTCCGTCATGCCACGTATCGTGATGCCCGAGGCGTCTCACACTCCTACTTCTTCAGCTGGGAGCATGCGCCGACGCGCAGCCTGGAGGTCGACTGGTTGGATGCACGCAACATTTGCCGGCGGCATTGCATGGACGCCGTCTCGCTGGAGACCCCCCAGGAGAATGACTTTGTGAAGCAGCGCATCGCACGTGGCAATGTGCGTTACATCTGGACGTCGGGCAGAAAGTGCAACTTCGCCGGCTGTGACAGACCCGATCTGCAGCCGCCGAATGAGAACGGTTGGTTCTGGTCGGGATCGGGTGGCAAAATTGGTCCCACCTCGCAGCGCAACACTGGCGATTGGTCCCAGACGGGAGGTTACAATCAACCGCAGCCGGATAACCGTGAGGCCGCCCAGGGCAATGATGAGAGCTGTCTGTCCATACTGAACAACTTCTACAATGATGGCATCAAGTGGCACGATGTTGCATGCCACCACATCAAGCCATTCGTCTGCGAGGATTCCGATGAGCTGCTCAACTTTGTGCGCTCCCGAAATCCCAATGCCCGTTTGTAAATTTAATTTTAAATAATAAGCGAAAATCAAAAGAAAACAAAAAGAAACGAAAAACAGGAAAAAAAAAAGAATATTTATGTAGCATTAAAACGAAGCATTGATTGAGTCTTTGATTGATTGATTGACTGCTTCCCAACGCGCTTTGGCCAATTCCGTTCATATTTTTATTATTTTTATGGTTTTGTTTGCAACAAATTCTAAAAACAAAAATTTGAATAACAATTTCCGTGTCGATTCGCGCATGAAAAACAAAATTGTTAAATAATTTTAAAAACATATTGTTAATAATAAATACAAATTGAAGCGAATGTAATTGGTTTGCTTAATGTTGAAAAATCGTAAGTGTTTTTGGTCAATTTATGGTATGCAAAAATGAAAGACTATTTCTTCTTAAAATTAATGTTGGTAAGCAGAATAAATTTACTTATCAATACCGTTAAAAGAGGTAAGAGAAAGCTTTACATTTAAATGAGCTAAGCTTTGAATAACCAATTGACCGCCAGATGGCGCTGCAACCACAAAATCCACGTCAGCTGTGGTTTTTGTTTAAAAATCTTGACGTAGTTACATAATTTCGAAAGTCAATGGCTTCTATTGGTTTTAGCAGGATGCTGGAAATTTAAATATCATTCAGTTCCCGTAGGAACTTTAGACTTTTCGATCATTTGAATCACTCAATTCTTTCTTAACTACTTAACATACTACATACAGTTTAGCATATAAAGACATAAAATTGTTAGATTGTATACCATCTGTGCACCAAAACAGAACCGTTTTGAGTGTACACTATATATATGTATACATACATATATATTCAAAATCATTTCAGAGTTGGTTTTACAATCCATAACAATGGAAAACAGAAGTGAAAGGAAGCAGGAGTTACCGTGTCAATCATTTCCAAATCTATCGCTGAATCCCTTAGCATCGGAGTTTATACCATCGTATTTGAAGAACAGTTCGAACTCTAAGCCATATTCAAAGATGAGTCCAGGTCCGAAAAAGAGTAAGAACAGTCAGAATATGAAATCGAAGACAACATCGACGACAACTTTGGTTCGTCGCGAGGTTGTTGGCGATGCATCCTATTTGCATGCTCAGAGGCAGCTATTTGAATTGTTGCATCAACTGGGGAACAAATTCATGCCCCTAAAAGCGATCGATGTGAGTCTGTC
The DNA here is from genome assembly GCF_004354385.1 of Drosophila innubila. Lineage (NCBI taxonomy): Eukaryota > Metazoa > Arthropoda > Insecta > Diptera > Drosophilidae > Drosophila > Drosophila innubila. The sequence continues at coordinate 6,092,652 of NW_022995372.1, read as the reverse complement.
GCCAGACGGACAAGGTATCAATGTGCAGTTCAAGGGAGAACAGGGAACACTGGCCAAACAGATGCTGGACGAGAACCTTTGCCTGGATGCATCCTTGCACTTGGAGATCAGCGAACGTTCGTTTATGCCACGAAAATTACCCAATGTGCTTGCTGCCAATTTTATGGCTCGCATGGGAGATGTTCTAAATGACAAGATGGAGTGGAATGAGCAGTCGGATGTTACCAACTGCCCATCAACCACAACCACCATCGATTCAGATATTACGCAAGAAAATCGGTCCAAACGCATCAAGTCCTCCGTCTCTTCTCTTGCCAGTGAAATAAGCAAGACACACAAGATAAGCTCCAGCATACTAGGAACAACAACTATTCCAAAAAAGCAGTTGGAGTTAACCAATCCCAATACCAGTCCCACTGTAATGCCTGAGATCATGACCCTTCCAAAACTAAGTCAGATTACCAAAATTCCCACTCCCATTGGCGGTTGGAATGGAGTGAAGACTGTCGACAGTCGAACCGAAATGCGTCAACGGTCCGGAAATGCTAAACAAGATTCACAGCATGAGTACGTCCATTTAAAATTGCTGTAATGTAGTTTACAGTCTATATTAATATGCTTACATTATTTAATTAATTTATCACATCAATTAACACTTTTCTTCTCCCAGTAAAAAATCGATTAAGGGTAGACCTACGCCCAGGAAAAGCATAGGTCAGTCCATTAAGAAAAACACACAAAAATTGGCACCACGTGGCACATACACATCTCTGATGCGCCAAACTGAGGCACAGAAGGTGAGCTCAGATAACAGACATATTTTTCGAGTTTGACTAATTCCATTTTTTTGCAGCGTCTGAGTCTTTTGAAGGATGACAATAACTAGGGGAGATGTTTTATCAATAGACACACACACTAGGGATATAAGGAACTAAGGGTCCTGGGAATATATTTGCTATATCATTTTACATAACAAGTGGAAATTGTAATTGTTTTTAACTTCGCGATCAACGCATTTGTAAATCAACGACTAGTTTCTACTTTAAGTTCTCATAGATAGAATCAAGCAGGGAACAGGAATAAACAATAGTTGGTCAACATTGGTTATGTGGCCAATAGAGATAGAGTGAAAAATGGAATAAACAGAAAGAGCAATGTGAATAATTATAATAAAATTTTGTGTTTTTTTTTTAACATTTATAATATTTATTTATTCGTTAATCGATTTCACTAGAAAATGCATGTAAATATATATTCATGTATTTGTTGTATCATAGTTTCTTTTTTTGTTTTTTAAATACTTTGGTAAGTTCTGTTGCACCTGTTCTGGAACTTAGAACTACAATTACAATTAATTGTTTTAGGTAAATACATTTAAGTTTATCATATAATAACTAAATTTTTAAACAATTTCATTTTTAGCTATTTGAGTTTTGAAGAAGACACAAAGTTAGCAGATTTGATCTTATAATGGAGCTCATTGCGATTACTACACATTAAGTATATTATTTTAAGCATATATTTAATGATAATTAATTAAAAATCCTTTTTCATCAGTTTTTGGGTTTGATGCACACTGGAATCGTAATAATTAAAATAATAATATAAATAATAAAATGTACAATCAATCTATATAAACAGTTATATATAAGCTAACAACAATTAAATTTCGTTTCGTTTATGTTTAGGGCTATACAAAAATATATAAAATTAACAAGTACATGTGGCTTTTTTTCGAGTGTACTGCAACATAGTCAACTGGTGAATTGACTGTCGTGGTTCTGGTTGTGTGCGTGTATTTTTATATGCATGTGTATTTGGGGTACTGATATTTGACGGTATGCATTTGGGCTTTAATATACGGCAAAACCAAAACCTAAAACAGAAATTAAAAAATTGAATTAAATAATGAATTTGTTCGGTTTTGATTTAATTCTTGGGAAAAGTTTTAAAAGCAATTTTAGTATGAGTTATTATTGATTTTAGTATTGCATTTGCTTAGTTTGGGTTAGTAATGACCAAATACCTTTGCTACTTAGTTAGTCACATGGATGCGCGTTTTAACATTTAAGATGAGAGACGACAGGACGAAATTCTCAGTTTACCTGCTGCCAGAGAAAGAACAACGGCAACGGACAACGGGTACGACAACGACAACATCAAACATCAAAGATCATACATCATACAAAAGGAACACCAAACATGTTGATAAAGGCTACATGAATTAGTCTTCTACTTGGCTTGTTATTTGAGTAATTGTAATAACCATTTTAGTAGCTGTGCGTATGTATGTAAATAATTTTGGTTTTTGTTTTTGTTTTGAACTGAACTTAAGCAGTACTTGAGTTATGTGAGGCCCCACTGATCGCATTGAATAAAGCCATGCTATTGCGCTGGGCTGCGGTGTCGGCATCATCGCCAAGCGGCTGGAACGATTCGTCTTGGAGTAACTCACTGAGTGCCTGACACAGTTTCTCATAGTTCTCCTGAAGCGCATGATGATACTCCTTCTGATCCGCGCTAATCATGCGCTCGTTCACACGTAACGCCTTGTGACAAACGCCAATAAAATCGCTGGTTACCAAAAAGCAAATATGCATTATTAAGTGTAGTTAACTGGGAGTCTGTTAACCTACCGAAAGACATCCTTGAGATCCTCGACACGGTCGAGTGAAAAGTTATTGATCACCTTGGCATCCAGGAAGGCATGTGCATAGGCCAAAGGACCCGCGTTTACGGTAACTGCAACGCTACCCTGCAAACGTAGCTGCAACTTCTTAACATCCGCCGGCGGGAGAATGATCTCCTCCAGCTCTGAAACCTTTGATTGCATCTCATCGATGGCCACCTCAATGGGACTCAGTTCGATTATCTCGCGAGACTTGACGGGTATGCGCTTAAGCACATAGGGAAATGAGTATTGGGCTGAAGGAAAATAAATGAATAGCTGATCATTATAGTAATTTAAGATCACTCACTTTTAATGACAGTCTTGCGTTTCCACTGATCCTCTACGCTGCCACGTGCAGCGCCCGACTTGGTGAAGGGTGTTTCATACATAAATGTGTCCACATCGTGATTTTGTTCGAACTCATTGAGACGTTGATCAAGCTCGTCTTTGCTGAAGAAGGGTATCACATGGGTCACCTGTATGTAGGCCAGTTTGGCATCCAATTCGTCAACTTTTACCTAAAACAAGTGGTAACAAGTAGTTTAAAAAATAAATAAATAAGCCCCATGGATCTCAAAGTAAGCAAAGTGATATATGCGATATTTTTTTTCACAACAATTACATTTTAGATGGCAACCGTGGATGGCAAAGCTTTTCCAGCGATCAATTAGGCTGCTGAACAGTAATACCAAGTGGCGCCATCTGGCCTTAGCTTTACGCTCTCGATCAAAGCTGCTTAGCAATAAAAGTGAACGACAGATGGCGACGGTACGAAAGTCGTAGCAACATTTGAGTTTTTCGGATTACTTAAACCTAATATTCTTGCTATTCAAAAAGTACAAATATATATCACAAAACAACAATTGTAGACATAAACTAAAAATCGCAATACAAATAATAAATTATTTGTAATCTGACAGAGTGCATTAACAACAGACCCAAATTAAATACGCAATTTTCTACTTAATCCAGTTTTTTTTTTTTGTCGTCATTCAACCAAGTGAGAAAGTAGAAGCTAACATGGACTGTGGAAATGAGATGCATCAACAGTTCCTCAAGGATTTCATACAATCGCTGCAGGCTGGCAGCGACGATAGTTATAGTTTAAGCGAATCCTCGTTAAATCCCAATGCGGCGGAGTTTGTGCCCTCGTATCTGAAGAGCGAGGATGAGGAGTGTGCTCCATATGAGGATAATTGCCAGGCGAAGGTGGCCACAGACGAGGTGACGACGTCGACGACAACGCTGGTCAGACAAGAGATTGTGGGCGATAATCTGCACATATCACAACTGGATGCTCAGAGTCGCATTCAGCGACAGCTCTTCAATATGATGGATCAATTGGGCAGTCACAATTTTCCCCTCTCCGCAATACAATTCAATCTCAGCTCGGATGCACAGGGCATCAATGTGCAGTTCATGATGCCAGGAGGAGCAAGTAGGCCACTGTGGGATGACAATCTCTGTCTGGCATCTGGACTTCGTGTGGAGATCGGCAATCATGAGACTCGGCCAGGCAATGCCCTGGCTGCTCAATTTCTTAGTCGCATGTGTGCAGCCCTCAATGGCAAGAGTCAACAAACGAAGGAGCCATCGATCTGTCCCCGATGTACGGCTCTTCCCAAGAAGCACAGTTACACCGAGTTGGAAATTGAGCGCCAGATTGAGGACATTAAGGCCTTTGAGAAGCTGATCAACAATGATGGTGGCACACGCTATCAGGAGGCCTTCAAGGAGCTCTGCCACAAACTGGGATTGGCGACACCCGAGGAGCAATTGGTCAATTCTGGAATTTCGGCAGCTCCAATGCCCATCAAAACCAACGATTCCGAACTCATCACCAAAGATCATGACATATGCTACAATGAAGATGAAGAATTGTCAGGATACGACTGGGATTCGTTTACGCCAGAATTTAATCACATGAAGGTCTATAGGTTGACGGATGTCAACGAATCGGATATGATAAGAGAGGCAGATGAGGAACAGTTATCATCTAAAGAGGATTTCGAACTGAATGTGCCACCAAGCACCCCAGCCATGTCCACGACCAAAACCAATGTGAGCTCCGTCTTCCCCAAGCTCTACAAAGTAGCCCAGAAGAAGTGCATCAACAATGCCCGCAAGACAGCCATCCACAAGGAGAAGGAAAGCAAATTGCAGAGATGCCGCATAACCTCACCAAGCAGAGGAGTCGTGCCAAGTGGACCAACAAGTAAAAAGCAATCAGAGCCACTCTGCGTCACGGGCAATCGTCCTAAGACACATGTCCGAGAATTGCCACCCAAATCTGGTGTAGTTAGAAACCACATACCCGACATGGCGGACAGTCAAATTCTAAAGTCCAATTGTAAAATAGAGGCAAGTTCCCGAGTCAAAAATCAGCAAACATCGGAGCAAGTTCATGTGTAAGTTAACAATTTGATCGTCAATCAATTTATCAGTATATCTTAGTAGCACTTATTACATCAATCATAGCCAAAGCAATAATTGAAAATGGGGTTTAAGTTATTGAATAGATTTATATTCCACATAAAAGAATAGAATATAATCGAACAGAATCAATTTAATTAACAGCTGACAGTAATAAAAAAAAGAGAAAAAACATGATAAGCTCAAAAAATAAAATATCTACTCTTCAAAACTTAAACCGATTCAATAAAATATTTAAAATCACTTTAAGAATATTCAATATTTTTTAAAACTTCAATTTTAGTTCAACTTGATTTCTTATTACACAATTCTTTTCTTTAAAAAAAATTAGGGTTAAAATTCATCATAAATTAAAAAAATAAACTGTAACATATCAAGCTATAACCGCAACGTTTCTCAAACGGAATTTTTTGAATTATTTATTATGTATATTTTTAAACATAATATTTTACCAAAAATCTCCTTTAGCCCATTTAAGATGCCACATAAAATAACAGATAGTATTTTTAATATAGGGGGATAAATGCGCTTGTTACTTATTTGCCAAAACAACGAATTTAATGTCGCTTAAGCTTTTCTGTTTAGGACTTGTATATCAAGACTATCTAACCTTATTTATAAGTTAATTAAAATAAAATATTGCAGTAACAAACATAGTAAAGCAGCCACCTTGCCACGGGCAACAGGTAACACTGGCGCAGGACAAATGCAGAGCACAAAACAGAGTCAAGCAGGAGCAGTTCCAAGAGTTGTGGCGCCACGAATGACACAGGCCTCAAAGATGCGGCAATCAGAGGTGAAGCGCGTAAGTCAAAAATATCATTTATGATATTCAATTCCACTTCTTTCCCATTATCATTGATTATCGGTTTTCCATTTTCCAAATCCATTTAGCGCTTAAGCCTAATGCGAGGGGAAGACACTGACGTCCAATTTAATGAGTATCTGTTCAAATGAGCTAGTTCCACTTATTTGTATATGTATGTATTGTAGTTATTTTAGTTTGACAGCCGCAGCCGTATTCTTAAAAATTTGTTAGGTTGTTAGACATTCTAAAAAACAACTATAAATCAGTCAAATGATCTTAAGCTGTGTGAGATAACAAATAATGTTAAGTATTCATTAGGAAAAAATAATATACATACTTTGTTGTAAACAAATAGCAAAACCAAAAAAAAATTCTATGTAGTTTTACTGAAAAATTTTTGGCAAAGGAAAAAAAAATATATATTCTCCTGATAAAATCGTAAGTAAGTCGTAACGATCACACTAAATAGCCCATGAAATCACTTGTGGATCATTGTTGAACTGGTTGCGACTTGGAAGTTATCATATTGGATAATCTCGCATACTCGAACCATAATGAGTTTCAAATAATATTTTCAAAGGTTTTCATAGGAAGAACTGACTTAAAATTATTTATTTTTCCATAATTTAATAGATAAACATTTTCTCACATACCGGAGATGAATCCATAATAAGTTTGACAACATCGGCGCCAAACTTCTCCTTATACTGTTTGGCCAAGCGTTCCGAGATTTCACTAAGGGATGTCAGCTTGGGCTCCTTGTACACATACTCAATGGCGTGATCCTCCTCGAAGTACATCTGAAAATACGCAGAAAACTTGTTAGTCAGAATATTAAGGAAAATACCACCGTGAACACTTACAAATTCAAAGGCACACAAATTATAATTACGTAGAAAAAAGAAAACTTAAAATATTAAAGTTTTGTATGAAAAAAAAGTGTTATTGGTATATTTTATACAATAAATACATTATAACTATTCCATTCAAAAATTAATTTACTTCAATTCAATCAAAATATAATTTGCGATCCCAGTTTTACATTTTTTTTACAAAGAGCAAAGCCTGCAAAACTTTACTCATTTTGGGTGTTTACAGTCTTGATTAACTTCGAAGTACTCACCATGCCATAGAAGACCACACGATAAAAGCGACCCAGCATGCGCCTTCCAGATCTATTCACCTCCACAATCTTGTTGTAGGCCTGGGTGAGATGCTCATAGCAATGGGCCAACTCGATGAAGTTGCGAGCACGCTCATAGATGGGCAGGATGAGCTTGTAGAGTTCTCCGAGGCACTCGAAGCGTTCGGCACGATCGAGAAAGTCGGCGCATTGTTTCAGCTGTTCCAGCAGCATTTGCTCCGTGTACTGAGAGTCCTGGGCACCCGCATCCAGCTTGAGTCCTTGTTCGTCCAACGGAATATTGCGTGAGATCTTGCCAAAGGCTGTCGAGGACCAGCTCAAAGTGCAGCCACCTTTCAAACGCAGATATTCACACATGAGAGCGGCAATATGGAGATGACAGCAGGCCGCCTCCGAGAGATTGCCATTCTGTTCGTGATTCCGGGCCATGGTGACGAGCCAGGTGTGTCTCAATTCCGGCGTGGATGCATATGAATTGGCCAGCGAATATTGGAGCTCCAGAAGACGCTCTGGATCCATGTGATGAGCCTGCATCTGAGCCGTGGCCATGAGAACAGTGCGCACACGACGTGTCAGATCCTTGACCTCCAAGGGGAATCCTGTGCCCTTCATTGCCTTATCACTATTGGCATAACTATTGATAATGGACAAACTCTCCTGGAAGCGTGCATTATTCAAACCAATCACATTGCCAATCATCTGAGACACAGAGATGATGACCTGCAGATGAACTCGAGTCAAGGCTTTGCGTCCACTGAACTCAAAGTTGCTGCGCATCAGGAGATAGAGCACGGCACAGGATTCATGGCGTATGTCCACCAGGCGACTGTCGCAGGCCTTGAGCAGCTCATAGACCATCTGTCCACAGAGCATGGCATTCCCCTTGAACAGGGCCATGGAATAATTGTTAATAAATGCCCGTAGAGCCGCAAAGACGTGCTTGGAGAGACGCTCCGATTGTCCCAGCTGAAGGAATCGCAGATAGACACGGGCTAGCTTGGGCAGCACCAAACTGTCCGCCAGCAGCTGTCGAAACTGGAGCACATAGAGTCCCAGACAGTCCAGTATAATCATGCCCACTTCAGTGGCAAGGTTCGATTCGTACAGTGCCTGCTGTGACCTGGCTGACATGTCCATATCCTCCAGAAAATGCTCTCGAGTCTGGGTCAGTGTTCCTGTGCACGGCTCCTGGTGGCCATTCTCCAGCACTGGCGGTGCAGTCCGTGCGGGAAGTGTATGCGCCTTCGTTGGACGTATCACTCGAGCATCTGTGGCAAGGATCACATTCTTCTTACCCACGTATCGAAACTGCAGCAGACACAAGTCCAAAATGGATAGAAACTGAAACGTTTCCGTCTCGTTGCAGTTCTGCCACCAGCCAACCATTTGATCCTGCGACAGGTGCTTCACTATGAACAGGAAACCCAACAGCAGATCCTTGCTCTCCCCAGCGCTGAACTTATCGCATCTGGAGAGGATCTGCGCATGGGTTACGCTCACCGAACGATTGTGTCCATTGCGTAGGGCAACATCGGTCTCCCCATTTGTGTAGGCGCCAATTGTCGTCGTGTCCTGCGAGTGCTGTAAGAGATCAAAACAAAACGAGAAAATAAAAATTAAATGAATATTCAATCAAATAAGTAAATGATTTAAGAATGTAATAAATCATTAATACAAACTTATTAAACATTTTTATTTATTTTCGAATATTGTTTAGCGCCATCACTTGATTTATTTCTTGAGTAAATCTAATAATAAGATCAGTGACAACATAAAATTTAAAGTTTAAATTTTAACATTTTTCAATTTAAACTTTTAACTTGGGTTGTTTGTTATCTATAAATGTGGGAACAAATGTAAAAAGTTTGAATACTCCCAGAATTGGAAGCTTAAAAATTTAAATATTTATGAACTAATATTTTATAATTTTAGTTGCTATCTATATATTTTTTTTAAATTTATTGTCAGTGCTATCACATTACTAATTACTTGAGTAAATAAATAAATAATTTAAATTATAATCTTAAGGATTACTTACGCCCGAATCGGAGTTGGAGTTGAGCGATAGATTGGACACACCATTGCTTATCGCTGAGCCGGCGATGGCGGCCAGATAATTGTGCTCCTTGATGTGCATGGAGGTGCGGCAAGGACTCGGCTGATCAATGTGCAATGTTAAGCGATTCTTGGAACGCGGCGTGGAGGTTAAGGAGCCAAAGTTGGAGGAGTCCTTGCTGAACACATAGCTACTAGAGCAACTAAGACGCTTCGTATACGAGGCGGAGTCGGCATAGACATGACCATTGGGAGTGCAGGCGCCCGACTCCGACAGATCATCTATGCGCTGCAAATTGTCCATGACAATGCCCAGCCAAGGAACATAGAGCAAAGCGATCCTCGACAGCTGACCACGTTGTTGATAGCGTGCATCCAGCTCGTGCTTAGCCAGCAGATCCTTAAAAATGGCCAGCGCATGACGACGCACATGACCCACTTCATTAAGGCTGCTCTTCAGCTCCTGCAGCAACAAACCCGAGAGGAAATGCTGTCGGCAAAACTGCTCCGAGAGCGTAAAATGCTGCAGCAATTCCGGCGGACGATTTTTAGGATTCAGCACAAATGGCAGATTCAATGGTACATAATGCTCATGCTGGCAAATCTCCTGCAGAAAGTTGAACTTGTATTCGTGAAGCACACGTGCGTTTCCCGGTGCGAAATGTTCCATGTAGAAACGTATCAACTTGAAGACAAATCCACGATCCATATAACTCAGACACTGACGCACAAATCTGGCCAGAGAACGATTGAGTTGCTGTGTCTCCTCGCCCAGATCCTCGTAACGCGTTGTTATATAAGGCACGAGGATTTTTATTAACTGCTCCACACGATCCGCATACTCCTTGGGAAATCTTTCGTTGCGCAACATTCGAATGCGTCCGGTAGCTAAAAGATGTTGCGCCATGCTCTTAACAATCAGATCAAAGAAGATCGATGAGTATCTCATGAACTTGTTGACTATTAGGAAATCCGTATTGCTCGGATTGAGGAGATATGGCAAATGACGACACAGTTCTCCGTGCACAGTCCGCATCCTGGCCGTCTGTTGACTGTAATAAGGAGCATGGAACACATACTTCACATACGCTGAAAGCAGCTCTGTGCGATTCGCCTCATCGCTTATCAGATGTATAATGTTGGTCAACAAACGTATGACATTTAAGCCAATTTCCTCGGATTGTGTGTGCACCAATAACGTAAAGAGTTCATTAAGTAGCGTAGGCAGAAAATTGATCAAGGATCTCATGTCAATAGCATGCGCTGCTTTCAGAATCTTGCAAGTTTCCATCTCCGCCGGCAGAGCTCCAGATTTTCCACCTTCCAGCAAACGTTCGCAATGGGCAAAGAAATTGTGCAAATGTTGATCTGCAGTCAAAACCGTAGAATCCAGACGTAAACCAACGTTATAAAGCTGTCGCTGATTGTCTATCCATTGAATCTCCGGACCGCAATTCTGCTGAGAAATTGAAAGGGTTTGTAGGCGGCCAGAGGGGAAGAGATTACGGATTTGCGGATGGTATAATGCATGGAGATGGTGCGAAAAAGAGAACAATTGAGAGCGGGTTTTTGTTTACGGTTAGACAAGCAAGGAACGTATGTGAAAGTAAAAACAAAAAAAAAAACATTTCATGAGTCGATGATAAGCGACAAAGCGACAACAACAACGACAGCAACTTACCCCCTTGCCAAGGCCCAAAGGCTGTATGGACAGATATCCCACAGGTAAGGTCGCTGCCACAGGCAACAGCTTCTCCTCCAGACAGATGCGATTCTTCTGCAACAATGGCAACCAAGCATACCCGATGGGCGTCTCAAATGCCGCATGTGCATCACGTTTCTTGCTCAGATTGCAGGACACATGATAAAACGAGAAGAGCAAATGATGTTCGGGAAAGAGACCAAGTGGAAGGCGCAGTTTGATCTCCTCATACCAAGTGGGCGTCACATTGTGATGGAGAACGGGACAGGCTATCTGAGAGACCAACAAATCCTGTCCAGGTCGGCCATAGATGCACTGAATAAAATCAAAAGAGTTGCATTAATAGATGTAAACAATTAAGAATGTTACAGTCAGATACTCTCCACAAATTAAAAAAAAAAAATATATATATATATATCAATAATTATTCTAAATATTTATATTCCAAGAATCGAAAATGTAAATGGGACTTTATTTGAAATAATTATTTTCCCCAAAAAATCTTCAATAGCTCCTATTACTAAGTAATAAAAAATCAGTAATAATTATTATTACTGATTTATATTATTATATTATTTATATAATTATATTATTTATATTATTATAATATTATATTATTTATATATATTTTTTTTAATCACAAATAATTATTAAATTGTATTGAGAAAATAAAAATCTTTAAATAACCATTAAATGTGAATTATTTGCCTATTTCTCATACTTTTTAGAGTGGAAGTTATGCCTGTTAAATATATTTGCACAGCCTTTTCTTTCTGCTTTTTTTCCGCTTACCTTCAATGGTTTGCTGTACTCCCCATCTCCATCCCTCAGCTCCACCACGACTGTAATGTTGCGAGCTCGCGAAAAGATCTTTTGACTATCAAATTGCAAACTCAATGGATAAACATAAAGATGATTGCAGAAATTGGTATAAGGAAACGCATCCCGCTCGTGTTGACCCTGAAACTCGGTGAGTTCCAAGGTGAGCGGTTGCTTGGCGGAGGCACTGAAACTAGACAAGGGAGCTAAAGATTTGCTGAGACCACAGGGCGTCGTCTGATCCAACAGCTGCAACTGGAGACGCATGCAACCCGGGATTATGGTCAGCTTGCTGAGTTTCTCCGGCTTGCGATAGTCGAGCAACAGCTTGAGCATCTCTTCATCCTTTAGTTTGGGCAACTCCTGGCGATAGATCGTGTTGAACTCGAACTCTCGCTGAGGATCCACATCCAACTCGTGACTGTAGGCCTTGAATAGGGGACGAGCTGCCCAGGCGAATGGCTGGCGATAGTGTCCAATGTGTTGGGCACAACTCTTGGCTGCCTTGTGCACCTTCTGTCCCAGCTTGGCATCCCGAGCAGCCTTCACATAAGGCTCTGCTGCCTGGGGAATGCCGCACTGCAGCACCTTCTCAATGCGCAGCACGATATAAATATCCGCATGTGGAGCAGTCACCGAGAGGAGGCACTGCCTCAGCTGTTGGAACTGCTGGCGAGGACACCGAAGCAATTCCGAGGAGACGCCATCGAAGAGAGAATGTGGCGCCTGTGCTGCATTCTTTTCATCACTCTCCGAGCGTCTGGGAACGCCGCAACCTGCCACAGAGGCGGGCACAGGTGTGTTGGGCAACAGTTGAGCCGCTGAAGCCTCGTTGATGTTAAAGTAGAAACTCTCGCTGAGCTTGCGACCTGCCTTCGCATCGTACAGCGCCAGGCTGGTGATGTAGGGTTCCACCTGGCACAGCTGTTCCCCTCCAGCTCCCTCTGCCATATCCGTGGGTTGACATTGTAATCGAAAGCGTAGACTGCGGCAACAAAGGAAAATCCTTGTGCCAAAGTGCTCACGATACTGCTCCAAATTATCACCAGCAATGGCTTTGCCCGGACTCTGATAGCAGGCAAAGAGTCGACGACGCTGCTCTCGTCGTGCCTGGGCAATGGAGTGATCCGTCTCACGACCATACTTCATAAGCTGTGGATGCAGCGATTGATCCAGGCCTTTGAGTGTACCAAATGTTATTGGCTCCATCGCCGGTGGCTGTAGTTGGAGAGTGGCCTGAGGTTGTCGCTCTAACGATGCATTGCGCTTCTCCTCCTGCGCCTTGTTCTGGGCCAGCACCGAGGAGAGCTTGCTCAGCCAATCCTTAAAGTCCTGCTCATTTTCAGCTGCCAATGTAAATGATTTGTGTCCTGCGGTCATGCGCAGCTCAAAACAGAAGCGACCACGTTTTGGATTCTAGAATGAGATACGGAATTTTGTTGGAACGGAATTGGAATCTCATACTCCTGAATAATTTGGAAGTGTACGCACCTGCACCACCTCCGTGCAAAAGTCCATGACAATGGTGGCCTTTGCTTCGCCCTGTTTTTCATCCTTGTGCAGCTCAAGCATGTAGGTGCCATCGATCTCCTGGCGCAGATAGCAATAGCGACGCTTAAAGGACTTGTTGCCAATATTGGCAAACATGCGATCCGAGGCTGAATCAGGTCCCTTCAGCAGATATCCTTGCTTGGTGATGGTGTCCGCCTGGGAACGTGTCATTTGCTCATCTATGCGATCCTGATCAGCATCAATTTCATAGACTTCCTCAAGCAATTCCTCGCCAGGCGATGTGCTGTAAGATAAAAAACTGTTAAAAGAAATCGTGTAGAGATTATGAATGACTATAACACCTAGGTAGATCATGACAGTTTCCTCCATAAGCGCTGTACTTGTAGTGAATGAGATGATTCTTGGCACGATATGTGTACAACGCTTGTCGTGTGAAACGTGTGCACTCGGCACGTGTTCCTGTCGTCGTTCCATCGATTACATCCTCGCTAGTTGGATGCTCCTCATCCCCATACTCGTCTACCTCCTCAGGCTGTGCTAGATGGGATCGCAGTGTTGTGGATGACAATGCTGATTCGTAGGATTCATGTGACAACTTTCGACTTGTCGAGCCATTGGAACACTGTGAACTCTTTCGGGACAACTGACCATTTCCATTGGACAGACTCGTATTGCTGCTGTGTCCATTCTGGTAGCTGCCATTCGACTGCAGGCTGCCCTGTCGGCTCACCTGACTGTGTCCATTGCTGCCCAACGCCATGGAGCCGTGAAGTGGACAAACAATCGCCTCATTTGGTGGCTCAAATCGATCTGCCACGGATTTGTCATTGCTGCGTTGCTTACGTGGCATAATGATCTCCTGAAATGAATTTATTGTATAAATTGTATATCTTAGAGTAATATATATTATGCATAATCTTCATAAGAAACTGAGTAAATCGATTTGCGATATAATTGAAAATTAAACGTTAAAAAAAAAAATATTATAATTTTTTAAATTTATTCACTTTAAAGGCTGCATTACGATCAATCAAGTTAATTAAACTGATTTTCATGAAAAATGAACAACTGAACAAAAAAAGTTCAGAATATACATGTTATTTTGACAAAATTATAAAAATGTTTATTTAATTATAAATTTTACTTGATCTCTATTAATGAAACTGGAAATCTGTGCAATACAAAATGCTTGACATATCAACAAACTAGAGTTAATAGAAAAATCCATTATTCTGAATTAATGTGCGTCGAGCAATTGCGACTTGTTTAAGCATTAAAATTTTAAACGAATCGCTTCAAAAGTAAAAGTTTTAACATAAGTGAATAAATTATTTGTGGTGCTTTCTTTCAGCTTAAGTAGTTTTTCTTTGTCTTTCTGATATTCCAACTTACCGAGACATCATCTGCTGGATAGATAAGCAGCTCCCGCTGCGGATCATTCTGTATGAGCGTTTTATTTTTGGCTATAAAGGCTTCAAAATCGATGGGCTCTACAATGAGGGGTTTGTTCTGCAAGTAAAGAGAAGGGAAACATTTTGGTTAGATATTTGCTAATTTATGTATGCCACTTGTAAAAGCAAAGCGCAGCTATTAATAGACTCCCCCAATAACCGAATCCAAATGCAGCTATCCTAGAATTTATTGAATCTAGCCACGCCATAAATTTATGGCTGCTTTTCTCGGTGCTTCCCCCTTCGAGTTCTCCTCTTCCCTCCGTTTAGACCTTGACCGCATTTTACAGCGGATGTCGACGTCTCCGTGGTTGTATCTTGTAATGATATGTTCCATGTTTTAGACACGTCGGCGTGGGCCCAGACTATTGCCATAAACAAATCGATTTTGTTTAACCATTTGGCATTTTGCAATGCCCAGCAGACGTTTTGAGATGTTTTGGTTTGCTTAGCTTTTGTTTTTGATTTTGGATAAACGATGACACCATGGAGGTGCGCCTAACTGACACCAGTAGGTTGCAAGGTGCTATTACTACCCAACCCAACCCTTTTGTGACATGGCGCCATCAATCCAAAAAGGTTAAAGTGTCATTTCCGGTGTCACCTCTGAGTGTTGTCATTCAATGAGTAACCTGAGCTTCCTGGGCTTGGTTAGGGACTGGAAACTTCGTGTGATAACTGCGCAAATGTACACCAATAAATAAAGGATTGTCGAGGATTCCAAGTGTTTCATTAAACGGGTTGGGTCAACATATATAACAATAATTGTCTTAGGTCAGAACATTTATTAAATACATACTATAAATTATCATATATTAAATTTAACCAATATTTCCTTTATTTCTAATTTGAATTATTAAGAATAATATTTTTCATAGCTTTAAATTATACGTATCCCTAATGAAATGTTATGTCTTGAATTTTATCTTTCAATTTTTCTTAAAGTTTAACCTTTCTAATATTTTTATCAATTTTATTTCCCTTCAGTTCTGTAGCTACCTCAACTCTCTGAATTTGTAGCTTAAGCATTTTGTGAAATCTGTATACGTTTTTATAATTAATCTAATCAATAATAAAATGTTCAACAGAAGCCGCTCACAACTGTAATTTGCATAAAGTTTAAGAATTTACATGTTGTTTATTATTCATATAATGAAAGTTTTGTTTTAGCAATTCTTCAACATTTATACATTTCGAACTTTCTGTTAAGGTTTTATTCAAAAGCTCTTCCGTCTTGCCCTGCGCTTTTGAAAGCCTTGACTTAAGTTATCGGGTTGCTTATACGCAGTACAACCTGTGGTTACACGTTCATTCAGTTCGATGCACTTGACGCCTGTCACATGTGGAAAGCATTTAAGTTGATAAGCCCAAGTTTCTCTTCTACCTCTTCTCTTCTATCTCTTTCGCCCCCTCTTTTTCAAGCTCTTTCTGTTTTTTCACGCATTGCATGCAAATTGCCAACGACGACGACGTCACTTGCGTAATTAAAACCCCTTCTCCTTCCCCTAACACCTCAGCATGTTTTAGAGCCTACGGCGACAATTGCATCGCGAATTACGCAAAGCAATTACCAAATCAATTGCTTAGTCAAACAAAAACAAAAAAAACTACAGTTAAGTTAAAAAACAGATTGTTGAAGACTATGATATATACCCTGTAACATTGCCTAGCAGATTAAGTCATAATATACAATTTTTAATGTAGCCTAATTCCTATAAAGTGTTGCCTGAAGAAATACTCAGTCATTGTTCTGAACAGCTTAAATACTCTAGCAAATAATCTTTAGTTTAAAATAAAATATACTTTTATAGCATGTAAATAAAAAATTTATTCTATAGACATGTTGTCTGTTGAGATGCTTTACCATGGGAAACTTCCTATTAAATAGATTTCAGTGAAAAACAAAATATGCTTCATAATGTATACAATGTATACATTGCCTGTTGCCATATGAAAAACTCTTTGTCTCTTAATATATGCTGAGACTTTTCAAAATACTCTAAAATACTTGTGGATAGTAGAAAAAAAAATGGCTGAAACCGTAGAAAAAATGAATAAACAAAGGATATATATTAAATTAAGATAAAATTATTACACAGCTTCTTAAAAAATTTTACTAAAACTATGCCTAAATTATCTCGTACTTTAAACTCGTACTTATAAATGAAAAGTTTATACATTTGATAGAAATAATAAGAAAACCAAAAAAAAAATTTTGGGTTTAAAAACATGTCACTCAGTCAACACACAGCTAAGAATTTCCGAGAATTGGGTATATAAAGTCATTAAGCTGGGCGTAGTCAAAATGCCAATGAAAGGCCAAGAAACTTGTTTCAATCAGTCAGTATCGGCACTACCAATCATCAATCTATCAGTTGATCAGCAGTAGAGCCCAACACGCAAATTTGTTGTAAAATAAGAAACTGGCAGGCAATGAAAGCAGCAAATGGCCAACCACAATATCAGCAGCAACCACAACAACAAAACAGCAACCACAACAACTGGTCCAGTCTGTGTGGCAAGGCGTGAAACCTGAGCAAAAGGCATCAGCATCATCATCATCATCATCGTCATCATCTTCAGATTTTGTTGGTTGAAGGCGCCACCACAAAACGTGATGTTTTTATGCCTACTTCTCGCTAGGCGCTGGTCATGCAATTCCAGTGCAGCCAAGTGGCATGTGGCATGTAGCATGCTACTTGTCGCTGCTTATGCTGAATATAACAATATACAGTGGCAATGACCGAGCCATAAACGAGGGGGAATCTCATTGATTTTGATATGGTTATTCGATGGGCAGCTCGACAATGTCACTTGAGCAAAAGAATCCCATAGGTCGTCTAGCCCCCCGTTTCCCTTGCACCACAATTAACCCACTCTAGCCATCAATTTAAATTGCAACAATGCAGTTGCCTTTTCAGACATACAAATATCTTGAGTTCGAAGGGGGGATAAATTACTTTTCGTTTTCTGTTTCGCTTTGAAGTGAATTGGAAACCATTGAAGTGGCCGTCTGCCTTTTCGCCTTGCCACTTTTCTCCCTCCATCCTCCACCATGAATGTGATTTGCATTATGAGTCTATGGAAAAGTTTTGACTAAATTTAGCTTGCCCCACTGCATTAGTATTTGTATGTATGACTGTGTCTGTCGAACTTTTGACCCACACTAAAACCACCTTAACTTTTTTCTGTTTCTTTTTTATATATTTTGAAAGATCAATTCATGGCATCATTTCGTAGTTTTTATTTCAGCTTTTTAGTTTTCCAAAAGTTCCAGTTCGCTTGTTGCCATCAAATGTTTTTTTTAGTGCTGCCAATGAGTTATTGGATTGCCAAATTGACCAACAATAAAGCCACAAAGTGTTTTACCATTTTCAAGAGCTCATTCAAATCGCATGAGTTTTCGATTGTTTTAATGGATTTTGCTGATAGCCTTCAGTGGGTTTTTTAAACTACAACAAGGTAAAATGTTATCAAAAAGCAGAGAAACATATAGATTTAAGAATTATTCTGCATTTTATTTATTTATAAGATTTTCTTAAATTATTTTAGTAAATTAATTAAATTAATATTGAAATTAGATATTATAATTTCAACTGTAAATTAACTTTAAAACTTTGTAAAAGTAAATGTCAAAAATATTAGTAAAAGATGAATCTAAAAGTACGAACGCTTAAAAAAGGCCAAGCGTATAAGTATAAATGGAAATGATTTTAGGTAAATTAGATAGATAGCTACAAAATACAAATACTACAGATATACAAATTCGATGGGTGTCAAAATAAAAAAGATTAATAGATAAGGCAAAAATATAGACACATTAAGCTGATAGGTACTATCGATAGATAAATACTAAAGTTTCTATATATATATTATTTAAATAGAAACAAACAACAAATAAATATATTCTAAAATATTAGTTTTTATATGAATTTCCTCAACAAACACAATGAGTCATTAAGTGATTAGGAACAAGTATATATACATCTGACATCCGCAGCTAGAACTTTTGGATACCCTTGCAAATTCCATAGAGCTATGCACGCGCCCTGTCGCCATTTCCTTTTGCAGCTGTTCTCATACATATTTTTTCATAATTTGTGTATATTATCGCATATAAAAATACCGCGAGAACGAATTCTGAATTTGCATTGTGAACTTGAGCCATAATAAAAAGACGCAGAATGTTGATAAAAGGGAAAAGAAAAATGCATAACTATGTCGTTGGACTTGTGTGTGGATATTTTTATACATTTATAAGGTTTAACTTTATCAGCCTCTGACATTGGTGCCGGTTTCCCAAGTGACGCAGCGGAAAAGACCACAAAAGGCCCGGGAGTTTATAATGTTTTGGTCATCATCAGTGCGAGGTTTTGGTTCAATGAACCCAACTGTGTGAGCGTAACTGAAAACTTGTTAACTGGGCTGTAACAGGAGGTAGCACTCGCATTCAAGTGCAGCTCATATGTGGTGACAAGTCAGCATTTTATGGTCTGGAACCTGATGAATTGCCATGACTTTATTTGTAGACCATTTTGATATCATAATCAAAAGACAAGCGAATTCCATTGGGACATTTGAAAATCTCTCGCATTTGTTATAATAACTTTGACAATCGACACTGACAATAACAACTTTCTAAGCTGTTCACGACAATTCTTTTGAGAAAGAGCTTCAGTTTTTATTTTTATTTATATTTTTGATCACGGCAAAAAATTTCACCCAGTGTCTGATCTTGGCCTGTAAATAAATCTCAATCTAATACAAATACCTTTATGAATCGTTCATAAATTTACATGACCGATTCAACAAATAAGGAAGTTTATCATTAGGCGTTCAATTCAAAGAGCGCAGACATGTTGGATAGTTTAGAGACATTCATTAGACGGCTTTTTGTTCACTACCACAATGCGATCTGCGACTCATTTAAGTCATTTTAAATAATGCCAATACCGACCTACTATTATAAAGCATTTTAATCGCATCACATTGCATAAGTTTCAAGTGGGTAAAAGTTCCGCAAGACTTTCATTCGATTGCGAAATGCTCATTATGATGATAACACCAACTAATAAGATGTTGTGAAGTCAGTAATGTGAATGATTCTACAAAAATATTTTTGAACAAACCTATTCAAATCGAATTGAATTGAATACATATTTGCAAAAGCAAGTATACGACAATATATAAAAAAAAATCCATAACTAATCAATTTCATGCACTGATATTTGAAATATATATGTATATATATATATACATATATATATATATATATATATGAATTAATACTCTAACAATAAACTTACTTCAGTTTACTAATTTAAATTTATATGTTAGACTCTGAGATAATGGTGTTATTATAATTTAAAATTAATTATTTATATTTTTAAACGATTTTAACAACATTCACTTATTTCCATTCTAGTCTTTTACTATGTATTTTAAAAAATGTTTTGTCGAGATCTTAAAAAAATCATTAAAAAAACTCTAAAAATACTTTTTAAAGAAAGTAATTCTTTTAATTCTAATCCTTTATAAATTGACTTCGGTGACAAATTCGTTATCCCATTATGTTGCACAGTGTAGCCCCAAAGATCAGCTTGAGGCGCTTAAGCGGCTTTTGGGTTCTTGAAACTTGTTTTCGGGTCATCGAAATGGCAACTCGAGTGGTTTATGGTGGGTGTGTCGGCATCTAGGCCTCGGCGGACAAGGCACCACTCAGTGTGGCAGCTTGTAAAAGTTCAAAAGCTGCAGCTTAAAAGGTTTATTCAACTCAACACTCTCTTGCTTTTCGACAATTGAGCAATTAATGAGAGGAGACATTTACTTTTGGCCATCCTGCTTAATTAACACTTATTTCACACCCGGCAACAAAAAGAAAAGCGGCTTTTGGTCCATCATAATTAGTTGGACAGGCGCTGACAGGTTCTTTAGCCTGTTGTCTTTAAAAATTGTTTATACAATTGAAAGTGCTTAGTACATTTTAGAAAGTAGCTGCATATACACAAACACACACAACTAAGCAAACGCAATTTTGTTGCTGCACTGAAACTGTCAACTTTCCCAAACAACGTCCATTTAATTGAAGACGGGAGTAATTACAAGCTTAGATTGAAGACTGAAGACACGTCGCAATATTCTTTAAACAATGTTTGTCATACAAGCCATTTAAGACTACAATTGTTTGCTTTTCTTTTACTTTCTTTCAAACGGTCTAACAAGCATATCAGGTCTTTAAGAATTGAAAAACTATACCATGTTCATCTTCTTTTTGTTGTTTTTGTTGTATATGTAATTAGCTTTTGCACTTTTGTTGCGTGGGAACTTTTTGTTGCCCTCTTTAACTGTTTATTGCACTTGCTTTTCATGCCTATTTTTACTGTCGTTTTACTTTGAAGTTGTCCTCAAGGTTGACCCTCTGCATTTTACATGCAATTCTTGTTGTCTACTGTTAAATTGTTATTCTAGTTGTTGCTGTGATTGTTGTTGAGCAACTTCTGCAGGGCAAAAGCGTTTGAGGCAAGTCGAAACTGTTGTCGAGGTGGGAAGTACTAGATAAATACTCAAGTTAAGTGGAGCAGGTGACCTTGAAAGGTTAAGCTGCCGGACAAGTTACCAACTTTATTATGCATTTAAGCAGCTTTTAAGGTTACTTAGCAGCAATAAGTGTTAAGGTGCAGATGTGGAATTGACATAATTATATTAAGATAAATTATTTTAAATTAATTTATAATTTATAACCTACAATTATAAAAATATTTGGAATTAGTCTGCAAATCAAGTTTTATTATTTATTCGTAATACGTAATACTTTAGTGACCATTTATAGAATAATTAATAATAAAAATTGTGTTTTTTAAACTATTCTAATTTAAGTTTAAAATTACGTTAAATAAATGATAATATAGGTATTGTTTTTCCTGCAAATTCACTATTACATATAGTAATATGAAGAGTATCTATCTTAGTTGGAAAGTATAGTGTATATGTTTATCTATACTTTGTTAACTTAATTTCTTATCAGTTAACTCAACTTTCACATACAAAATGCATTAAACAAATCACTCGTCAGACTGCCACGCCCCTAAATCTGTGTAGATGCATTCCTCATTTCCCATTCCTCTCTTTCCAACCCTTTGGCATGTTGCACCCTTTTCCTTTTGTGCTTCTCGCACTTAAGGGAAGAGTCTGCGACTTTTGCATGTTGGCACTTGTACTTGTTTGTTGACAACTGTCACTCAGTGTAATTGTTGTTATAGTTGTTTTTGTTGCTATATTTGCACTTTTCTCTATTGCATAATAAACAAACAAATTGTTGTCATGCGCCACACAGTGACTTCTCCTCTTGCCTCAATAAAAACTTCACTTCAATTTAAATTTTTCTCATTTAACTTCCCCAGACTCTGTCTCCCTCTATCTTTCTCTTTGACTCTATTATTCGCATACATCATTAAAAATGTGCATACCAAAACTGACGCATCGTAAAATTGAAATGCAACTTTTCTCATGTGCGCAGTAATCACATTTTTCATGTTTCTTATTTTTAACAACATTTCCCAATTGACAACATTTGTGCAAATGTCATTCACTTGTAGAAGGCGTGAGAAGGGGTGAAAGGGGGCGGGTTCTGACTGCAAATGTGTGAGGAGGCTATTAGCAACTGCTTTATAGATTTCTACGAAACGTATCTAGATACAATGTATCTATAGACACATGTATCTGCAAAGTTAGTTGGCAAATACTCCCGTGTTCACATTCAAATCTCTTGTTGTGTGTGTTTGCCTCTTCAGTTGACACATTTACTAAAAGCGAATAGCAAAAAATTAAATTAAAAAAAAAAAAAATAGTTAACTCGCTTCCGTACGGAGCTCTAACAATGCGAGCTTTGTTTTGAAGTTGGAATCTGTCTGTGTTTTTCGCAATCGCATTCTGTTTCTTTTTTTTGTATTTTGCTTTTTGCTCTTTGTTTCTCTGTGTAAATGGGTAAAAAGGGTATGTGGACAAACAATCACAATGCTACATGTCAGCGACCTTTACTTGTCTGATATATCACATATTCTTTTCAAAATCTCTGAGTGTGTTGAAAGTTGAAAGGTCTGCTGTCCTAAATCTATGTGACACGAACTCTATAAGACAAACGTTATTCAGAATATAGCTTAGATTTGACAAATATAAAATTTTCTTTTAATAGAATCATCACACAATCAAATGTAATTTAAGACAGAAAAAAAACATATTTATTTATTTTTGATTATTATAATAAATGATTTAATTTAATATTATAATCAATTTTTAATTTATTGACATATCAACTTGTAAGTAATATAAAATTTGCAATATATAACTTTAAAGCTAAATATTAAAATAATAATAATTTTACAAAGTGAAGTGAATACAATTTGTCTAATAAGACCTCCTTTCACATTCCTTATTCTTCTTTTTATTTTCAACTCCCATTTAAAAGTCATACTTTTTGCTAATCTTTAAACTAAGTTTTAACTAACAAAAAATCAGCTGCTATAGTACATCATTTTAAAGACCCTTCAAAACCTTCTTCAACAGTTTGATGTATAAGCAGATGAACAGTTAAATTATTAACACCTTTCACCTCATGGAAAGATTGTGTCTGGAGTTACTCTCTCCTACAGTTTTACAGCTTTACAACTTTACAACTTCCATTCATAGATTTATCAATATCTATTCGTTGTGATTTTAACACCTTTCGCAAATTCTTCTGCTTTTCACTTGTAATCATGTGGGTTCATAAATGAAATGGATCTGTGTATAACTTATTTGTTTATCAAGCACTTCAATTCTTAATTTACACCACAATTTATCAGTGCAGAAAATCCAAGGAGAGCTCATAAATTAAGATGCCATTAATTTGTATAAACTTCGAAGCTCGTGGAATTCGCAGAAATGTTTTTATTATGGGTCAAGTGATGCGTCCAACACAAAGAGTATACGAAAATAGGCAGAAACTGAAGTGTAGTAAAGCTAGAAAATATCCTGTAAAAAAATTGAAATACTCTGAGACTTATTTTAAACGTAGAATTGATTTTTCTCTACTCTTTGTTTTACATATTATTATACTCAAAATATTTTTTAGAATTCACTATTAAATTTTATTTTAACTATGTAAAAGTATATACCCGTTTTAATTCTATTATACAGAGTATACAAAATATATTTATGTGGAATATCTCTTTGGGTGAAAATCCGAACAGAAATTCCCAAAATAAAAGCAAGACAATTGTATCGAAAAGTGTGAGAAGAGTTCGCAAAAATATCTAATACATATTTTCATTTGTTTATTTTTGTGATTATTTTGTGTATTGTTTGTGCATTGGTTTGCCGACAATTGTGTCAATTCCGGCAAATTTCGCGGCAACAACAAATATAATCAACAATTTATTTTAATAGCATCAATTTCAATTGTGTGCAACGGTTTTGCCGCTAAGCGCGAAGGTCTCCACATCTCCGTATCTGGCAATTTGCGATCTAAATGGAGCATTCAGTGACCCTGAGTTGAGATAAACAAGAAGCATAACAATATTCATAAGCCATAAAACTGATTGCACCTGTAGTTTTATTCATTCAAGCATACACTCTTCACTTTCCCCTTCCGTCAAATAGAAAACCTATTCAAACAAAAAAACTTGACTCATTCTCAACGAATGAACAAGTTTCAGAGACTTGACTTGGGTTTTCCAGTTTTTCACCGTACTAGAAAACATTTTCAATGTCAATATTAGCACGTCTGTCTCGTGGTAAAATAAATTTAGTTAGCTATGCATCTTATAATGCATGACAAACATGTATTTAGTAGTTTCAAGTATGGAAAGTCGGGAAAATGTTTGTATGACAGATGAATGCGTGGAAAGTGCTTAAAATATTACGACTCTTGGAATTATCCCTGTGGTATATTAAATTACTTGTAAATGATGCATGACACGGCCAAATTAATCATTCACAACACAACTCAGAGAAACAAAACAGGGGAAATTGTGTGTCAGGCAAAGTGAAGGTCGCATCAGAGAATCAATAAAATGAAAATCTTTGTTACAAGGTATGATATGATGTGGGTTGAAAATGATTTGGGTTATTGACAATTGTTATACGTAATTTGCTTTACCAAAATTGAGAGACTGCGCTGATAGCTTCCAGGGCAGTGAATCTAAAATGATAGAGAATAGTTAAGAGAAGCTCGGTTAAGTACAAATTGTTTGTTTAGTAACAATTCGTTGAGCTGGTGGTTATATACAAGATATATATATGATTATAATAGATAGAGCACGCATTAAATAGTAAATACACACATGTAGATGAGTCAGGTAAACGAATTAAGTAAATGTAGCGCTCATTAAAGCGCAAACACACACATAAAAAAATATACAAATCGTGGAAAGTTCAGAGGCGATGCTTCCGCTAGGTAAACAACGCCGAATAGCACGAAAAATACGGAAAGTAGACAATTAAGTATACAATATATTTGAAGCAAGCAAATAGTCAGGAATTCAATAAAGTAAACGACTGAAAGATATGCTCTTAAAGCAAACTAGTAAAAAGATTCTAATAATGAGCTTAAGGATTTAAATGTAATGTATTTAAATGTATATCTAATGTATTCATTTTTGAGAGTAACCATTTTTATACATAAATTATGTGCTAATTAATGTTAATGTTAAGAAAGATAATTAATTATATATGATAAAACAATATTATAAAGACGATAGTTTAGTACAGGGTATACGATTGGACCGACCCCAAGCAGTTGAGCCGTGACAAAAGCGCTCAACACGTGAAGCGTCACTTTCATAAACAATAAGACAGAAATGGGATAATACGAGAGCGCATAGAACAATGAAATAGAGGAAACACTAAAAACAAATACATACTCTACATATGTATGTACACACACATAATAAAAGCTAGTCTCAACAGAGGAGACCCAAATATATTAAACAAAAAAGTACAAATGTTTATAAAACAAATGCCGAAAATAAAATTTCTAACATAATTGATGTGTGCAGAAAATGAGTCTTTTAAATTTATAGAATGTATAGATATATAATGTGTAGGTATATTTAATTATTCAAATACTCGTTTCACACTTAAGTGGCAATCGAAATGAAGCTGCTCACTTCGGCTTTGCGTTATTTATTTATTTATCTCAGATTTTTGGGTTAGCTAATAATTTTTTTTACTGTTCGTATTGTTTATAATGCATGTTTCTATCTGTTCTCAACATCATTAAAAGCTGACGTCATGCTTAAGGTAAAAATGTTTTTGTTGGGGAAACATTTGTCATAAATCAAAGTTGAAAATGTTTCAAGAATTATACGAAATTTGTAAAAGGCGTTAAGGGCCTAAAATGCAAGTTTGAAATTAAATTTATAACAAATTTCTTTGAGAATTCGCTTCGTTACTAAGTGAGACTAAAAGCAAAATTAATGCTCGTAAAAGTTGTTTACTATAAATGCCTTTTGTTTTATTGGAATTCACACTCTAAAATAAAGTCGTGCAGCTGTTTTTTCTCATTAGAATATTTATTATATTCCAAGTTTTTAACTCATAACGTGTCTTTAGATTCTCGACTTTTCAATGCAGTTGTAAATAGAAAGGCGGCATTCAAGCTTCCCCTTTTAGTGGTTTCATATTGCACTTGTTATACTTGATATATGAGTGTGAGAGTGTTTGTGCACAGTATGTGTGCACATGTGAACAATAAGCAATAAAAAGCATTTATCTTTAATGAAAAGCAGGCTTAAGAACGTACACACATAAATATATTCGTAAAAACATTTAAAATAAATATATTATACATATAGTAATATGAAGAAATACAAACTCAAACGAAAATTGTTAAGATTATATAATTTATGTGATTTAACAAACTTTTCTATACTGAAATACAATGAATATATTTTAACGTAGGTAACAATATACACATTCATGTATATTGAAATTTTTGTATAAATAGAAGTACATGTAATTTATATATGATTTAATAAACTGTTATCTGAGTAGATACTATATATATACAACAAATTAAGGGAAAGGGGAGTTTCTGATAACGCAGTATTAATATGAATGAAACTATATCCGTACTAATACAATTAGTTCCCATTTATATATAAACACTGTGTCAAAACTGCAACAGTTGATGGAGTCAAACAATAATATTAATATTGTAAATGTACAAATCAGCTAATGAACCCTATATTTTAATTTTGTTATTTAAAATCTGATATACAGTCGAACTTCCCTAACTGGAATCACCATTATCCAAAAAAAAAGTTGGACTTATGGAGAATTCGAGTTTTGTGTTTTTTTTAAGTTTATTAATAGAAACAACAAATTCTTTCATGTTAAATTGTGATCTGTTTAAGTTTTTTTTATCTTGTAGGGCTTACAAGATTACTTAAAAAATAAAAAAACCCAAGTTAATAATACAAACTCATACGTTCAAATTGCGATCTGTTAATTTTTTTTATCGTTCAAATTAAACAAATCTTAAAAAATCAGAAATTAGTTACTAAAATTCATACAATTCAAATTGCTTTTACTCTTACTTTTACTTTAAAATTTTCTCAAATTTTTCAAGCAAAACAGAAGTTCAAAAAATCGGATATTAGGGTCTGATAATTATTTTTTTTTATGCTAATTTCTATTTTATACGAAAAATTCGACTAACAGAAGCACGTGCCAATATTTTTGTTCGAGTTATGGAGAAATTCGACTTATGGAAGTTCGAGTTCCGGAAGCAGAATTGTTTGTAATTTGCTCAGTAAACGCTATTGCCACTCAATTTTGTTCAAATTAGAGAAAATTCGAGATATAGAAGTTCGGGGGAAGGGAAGTTCGACTGTATTTACTCAAAATGTACTCTTATCTGTGGCTTGACAACTATGCCCATCTTCCAGTTTAACAGAAAAGTACTTTAAATATTTCCGTATGTGGCAACGCCCTTTTGTAAATAAACAATTGACATAGTACCAAATATGTCCAAAAAACATCCAATAAACCGCTGTCTAACTTGACTGACCCCAAAAATGCGCAGCTGGTGTCAACATATTTAATTAATACAATTACGGACTAAAGATAGAGTTGAGAAAGACGCTGGAACAGCAGGAGGGGGCAACTGATAAGGCAAATATTAATTTGACCAAAAGTAAAGTGAAATGTTGGTCAACAAGTCGGTGTGCAAACTCCATAACCAGCTGAAAGACACGAATCCGTCAACTCAATTGGCCATATACCCTATTATTATTCTGTTTTCATTTTTATTAAGGCCTGATTGACTGTTAGTGGGCATTTGTGGTAGTTGAGCTCATTGATGAGGCACTCTCACTTACCGCATTATTACGCACTAATTGAATTAGATATTGACATGGTACTGAAAGAGAGTGAGAGAGAGGCAAAAATGGGGAGGAGAGGGAGGGGACAGTGCCCACCCACGTTATGGATCGCTTGGAGCACACTCTAATTGGCATTGAAGCGCGTCTTATGTTGCCCCATGATTTGATTATGTGTGTTGCGGGCCAAGTAATGTAATTAGTGGAACAGCAGCTACACGTGGAGTATGCAGCATTCAACTCAAAACTCAATTCTGTAAACTGAAATGAAGTCACGCCCCGGCCACAAAACACGCCACATATTTGCTTTTATTATGTACAGAATACACGATGTACACGGACTTCAATCTATTGATATTTGAGTATGAAAAACCAGAAAAATAACAAAAAGCGACTTTAATTATACCCTGCAGCGGAAGGAGGAAAAATAGTATAATAAACCTGTGCAAATGTATGTGACAGACAGTGTAATCATATGCATTATTCATCAGATCGTGTTGTTGTGGATTACACTATAGAGAGACTTCCTACTTGTATGTTACTACACCTATTAATAACGGATGAATCTGAATATTTTTAGATGCATTTATTTTAAAACTTTGACTTACAGAGAATCGTATTCAGGTAGATAAAAAAAAATTTTATTATTTCTGAAAGTTTGGACTTACAAACCTAAAATAAGTTTATTAATTTTACTTGAGAGATTTCTAACAATTTAAAATTTATTAAATTCCATTAAACACATTTTTTTAATAATTGCAACGAATTAAAACAGAAGTGTAAGTTCTTTTATATGAAATATAATAATTATTAAAAATTTTGTTAAAATTAAAAATATATAGAGAAATTCATATTTAAAAAACTGAAGATTGAAAATCAATTATTGTTAAAACAAAAGTTTGCTTTAGGCAAGTATCACTGTAGATTTTTCAGGCAAACACACGTCATTATCATTTGAAACATGAATGTAAACCAATGTGGATGCTGCGGTATTTCAAATTTCACGGCCTTGGAGCTCCCTATGATTATCATCAAAGCGCGTTGAGAGAACGAAACAAGCAAAACAACAACAATAACAATAAGAACTGAGTAAACTCGTGTTGACAAACAAAAAAAACGAGAAGTCAAGAAGTCGAATATTCAACGCCTCTTTTGTTATTGTTTTGTTGTTGCTTATGCAACATTACATTTTGCTAGACGTCATAAATTAAAATTAAAAATGTGCCAAAAGATTTGTTTAGCTGCGAGAGCAGAAATACTCGTATTATAATTATACGTTCGAATCAAACATTTTGGATGTTGGCCAAAAAATGAAATAAAAATATAATAATGATTCTGTATGGAGGCATTGCAACACAGAGAGAGAAAGAGAGAGAATGGAGCAGAGCATAAAATGTTTATTCCATTTACATTTACATTTACTGATGCTCCCACGCATAGCACGTAACGCAACAACAACAAATGCACACATGCAATGGGACACACCCAAAACAAAAAACAAAAACTCCAATGTCAACATAAGAATCAAATGCAAAAGCAAATCCAAATGCAATAGCAATAACAGCTAAAGCTAAACTGAAGGGCAACAACAAGACTTACCAAAACGGCGCTCTCACGCACCACCTGAGAGACGCTCTCTCTCAGCTGTGCAGCCATTCCCGGCTTATTCAAGCCACGCGTGAATTTACGTTCCATTCTCAATTTCCTTTGCGTTGATAGTTGTTGTTCCAATTTGTTGTCGTTGTTGTTACTACCACGCAGAGGTAAAGCGATGCATGAAGAACAAGTTGTTGTTGTTGTTATTTCTGCTGCTACTGTTGTTGTTAATGTAGCTGCTCTTTTTGCTAGCAGTGTGCAAAAACCGGCGTCACACCAATACAAGCAAACAGGATGCGTTGACTGCGCTGCTGCTGTGTATATATGTAATTGTACACTTGATGACTAATACGTGTTATCCTGTCAGTCCTTTGATGCTGTTCAGCTTTGTTTCAATACGAGAATTCAACCTTAAAGCACCTTCAAAGGACACCCAACACAATTCATTTTGTTATACACAAAACTGGACCACACACACTCGCACTTTTAGGGCACACACACACACGTACAGCGTCAGTCGACGACAGGAACTTATAAAATTTTTTGATCAAAAATTTCTTGCCTTTTTAAACGGCACCTTTCAAACTGTTTACAAACAATGCGTTTTAATTACTTAAACTTTTAATTGCAGCTGTTTTTAATGTTTGTAAACAGCTTTACGCGAATTTTCGATACAACAGAATCTTATTCAAATTTGCCTTGTGTCTTCGGCAATCGCTGCGCGTATTTGTATTATTTTATTAAACGATTGCTAAAACGTTGAATTAACATTTTTGTCCGTCGCGCACAACCGCAACGCACGAGCGTTCAAAGAAGAATGTTTGCGAATAGAGTTGTACAAGTGAGCGACGAACGTTCGTTTCGTGCAGTGCTGCCAACTTTTTAGAGAAAGATATAGCTGTTTTTGGGTGGGAGAGCATCATAAAATTAGATGATATTCCATTATTTTACTTATTTAGTCAAATTCGTCATTAATAATGGTATTATAGGCATCCATTGCACCATTGCAATTTAAAGTACACAGGTACTTTTGCGACACCTCATGGCTATGACAGATATTATAATTCATCATGATATCCTGATTTCTGCCTGTTATCAATTTTAATAGATGTCTAGTAATTGAATTTTTTAAATAGACAGAACTAGCTATAAAATAGCTAAGTTGGCAGCAGTGGTTTTCTTGTGGCAACCTTGAATTAATAACGGTGGGGCAGCATTGGTTCCCAGAAAATGAATGCATTCCATTTTTAGGTCATTTATTAATGGTTTTTTGTTTTTATTTTATATTGAAGCTTAGAGACTGATTTGAACTTTTGTTAGAGTTTTGTCAAATTTCTATTTTTTTTTATTTTTTAAGTTAAAATTATATAAATTAGTGCAAATTATTAAGAAAAATCATCAATAGTATAAATAATTAAAATTAGTACAAATTAGTTAAATAAATGCGTCAAGTTGGCAGCGCTGTTAACATAACTCTGTTAACCGGCTAAAGACTGTTAACGATTCCGCATTTGGCGCGCTTTTTGAAAACAATTACGTTTATACCTTAGGTGGGCATTTTTGTTTTATATATGCAAATTAAAGTAAGAGAGCATATCAAAAGAGTTCCTATAAACTTTAGAGACTATATATAATATACAATCTGTCTCTATTCCGCTTGGCAACATTAATGTAAGCAACATTTCTGTTAAACTCATAATGGCACGTTGATCAACAGTGTAAATATATCGATAAGCAACATTTCTGTTAAACTCATAATGGCACGTTGATCAACAGTGTAAATATATCGATATGCCAGTGTGGAGTAAGGCAAAAGAAATAACAGCAATTTATTCAATTTAAATTTGAATTTATATTAAAAGTTTATTTCGAAAAAATATAATAAAGAACTACACATTTCCGTTATTGGTGTGTTTATTTTTGTCAACTTTCAGCGGTGCGCATAGGAAAACATACAAAATGCTTGCAATTACATACGTAAAGTGTAAAACGGCGTACAGAGAGCTTAAAAACTACAAGATGAAGTTTGATTATTATTTAAATATTTACAATAAAATATGTATTGAACAAAAAACGCTTCCACGCTCCCCAAGCTCACTTAAATCGCAAAAAGTTATCAGCGCCGCCCAATGGGCCATGGCCAAAATGCAGAGCATCTGAGGTGGCCTCGGAACGGGTGCGCGCATCCAAAACGGAGGCGACTCTCTGCTGGCCACTGATATAGCCAAGGGAACCCGATCCCAGGTAGACATTGCCATTGGGCAGGCGGATGTAACCCAATCCTCCCGATCCCAAGGCGATGGCATCGTTCTGGCCCTGACTCTGGAAACGTGGCTGAACACTCAGAGCCTGCTGCTCCAGGACTAAGGCATTGGCACGTGAGTCCAACTGGAGGCCAGATCCTGCGGCTCCCGTTCCCGTTGCGCCCACATGCGCCCGATAGCGATCAAAGAAGTTGGAGCTTAGGAATGGGGCAGGATTGTCATCGATATCGTTATCAATGATCTCGATAACAGCATATTGCTTCAACTGGCGTCCATTGGCAACGTAAGATTCCCCCGGCGAGATCAGGGCCTGCTTTCCGTATGGAATGCGCAGTGGCTGAGCTGCTGCCGGAGCACTTGGCACATGGATGGGCTGCTGGAGGATCTGAGGAGAAGCAGGAGCAGGAGCACCATGATAACTGATCGACGCAATGGGCGAGGCGAAGGATGGAGGCAAGTAGGTGCTCACAATGGAGCTGGCCGGAGGAGTTGGTGCACTGGGAGGCAGATAACGACTCAGGATGCTGCCAGCTGGACGAATCCTGGGCAGCGGACCACGTGCTGTCGGCAGCGCAGGCAACGCAGGAACCGGAGGCAGTGGCTGCACAGTGGGCAGAGGAGCAAAGTGATGGCCCGTATAAACAGATGTGCCTGGTCCTGAGGGAGCTGAGGGTCCCGAAGGTCGCGTGGGTCGATCGTAGTAATAACCAACGGGATCAGCCGTCAAAGATTGAAAGGAAACCAGAAGCAGCAGTAACAATCTGGGCAACTCCTTCGTCAAACGATAATGCGACATCTGAAATGGAGAAAGAGAGAAGAGAGAGAGGAGAGTTATTAACAATTGCATTACACATTATCGCACACACATTTGTGACATCATAATAATAGCCCCAATCAATCTTATAAATATTTAATGAGACGCAGAGACACAAAACATAATTGATGAAAATCACTTGACGTTAACGGTTATTTCTTTCGATACCCTTTATTGCATTGAGAGTTCCTTGAATAAGTCATTGGGTTTGATAACTTTTCTGTATTTTTATGCCAGCTTTTATAATACAATTTTTAAATAATTAATTCCAGTTTCTAAATTTTTTTAAGTTTTTGATTGTAGCGTGGTTGAATATAGTTCCTGACTGACTGGCATTTTCCAATTTTTTTCTCAATATCTCGATATTGATAATGATTCCATTTGGAGTTTTGAAAATAGAAAGTTTTAAATCTAAATCTCTTACTTTAAATCAACTCCTTATATGGTAATTAGCATAAATTAATACTATTAACTTGATTTTGAGACCTTTCATTTTCTTGTAAAAAATCATGCCAATTTAGACATAAATGATGACTTGTAAAGTTGCTAGATCAAAAGTCTGACCATCTTCAAACTGTCATAACTTGAGTAAAACTCAGCCGATTTTCAAGCGGAATGTCATTTTGATCATTGTTTGGCCTCTTTTTACCTTTTACCAATATAGTTCATTGGGGACTACCGGAACTGATTTGTTTCGATTTTGAAAGTTTTCAGTAGTAAACTAATAAATTTTATATATTTTCTAACAGGTTTATAAAACCTTTTTAAATTTAAGTTCATTAAATGAAAAAGGTTTAAAACTATCTAGAGAATGTTTTCACTGTTAGAGTATTTGGAGTTTGTCCATTGTGTTTGCAGATTGACAAACGTGTATTGCTTTTTGTTATTTAATTGATTTAATTTGTGGCGCACGCTTGCAGCAGCCACTGTTCGAGTTGAGACTCCACTCGATTCGAGTTGGAACTGTGGCCCGTAATTGGCGTGATATTTCATGCATGGATTGTGTCTCGAATATTGCCCAAGGCACAAACCGTAGGTAGGCTACATTAAAAACTACAGCAGTCAATCCGCATAATGGACTGCAGCTAATTAGGAACAATAACAACAACAGAAGCATCGCAAATGTAAACATGCAAAGCTGTCAACAATTGTCGCTGGGCGGTCTCAAATGGGACACGTTAATAGCTCATTTAAGATCTGGCTTAGACATTAACACAAACACCTAAGGGGGAGGGGGAGATGTAGAGAGTGGGGGCGTTAACAGCTCCACCCACCGGTCATTATCAAATCGAGACTAGAAATAAACAAACGTTGCACAGACCGTCTATTGATGATGTTAATCAAGTTGGAGTTGCCACAGTCAACGGTTGCCAGTTGCCCCAGCTGGTGGCAGGTTCAAATGTGCTGCCACTGGGTGGACTACTTGCAACTTGTGGCGTGTGGCCAACATGACTTTGTTGTTTTTGTTTGCCTTCTTGTTGTTATTGTTATTGTTGTAGGTTGCGCGTGGGCGTCAAGTCAACACAGTTCATGGGAATATTTATTCCAGCTACCAAGTTACTCGCTGTATTAACATAAATGCCGCTCAATTAAGTTATTAACAACGATGCAACAACAACAAAAAAACCAAGACGTGCTACAGGAGTCAAGTTTCAACATAAAGAGTTTAAGGCCCCAACTAAGTTTCTAAATTAATCATAATAGATAGTAAATAATAGATTTATTGATTACTCAAATAATGCGAAATTAGTCAATAACTTTAATAGCGTTAATTGATGGACTTTTTATAGATGCTAAGATATCAAATATCAATCACGAATAGGTCATACGTAAAAACTAATCGATTACATAAGAAATATTTATATATCGACACAGAGATGACACTTTTTTCAAACTCAATATATCATGATTTATTTAAATTTGGACAAACGACATATTTATTGACTAATTTTTATGTTTTTCACTATCGCTAGAGGTAGCAATTTTTTACAGAATATAAAGAATATAAATAGAATATTTTTAAGTTTCTTAGAATGCTTTAAGATTAATAACGCGACCCCATAAACAACATAAATCATAATTTGTTCTAATTCTAAGAAGTTTTCAAGAATTTCATTACAATATTTCCTATACATTATTTTTTATATAATTCATTTATTTTATAAGCCCATTTGGATTTTCAAAATCAACTTCTTCAATTCTGCCAAAATTCACAAAGAACTCATTAAATTTATCTGCGCATTTTGTTGCCAGATCTGTTGATTTCAAGTTTGTTGCCTAAGTCTTTTGTTTGCTCGGTCTATAAATCAGCAGAAAACGCAGGAAAAACTTACACAAATGCATGAAATAGTCAGAGCTAGATTTACACAGATTCCCAGTTGCTTGACCAACACAAATAGATTTGTAATAAATTATGCACTCCCGACTCCATAATAAATCAATAAATGTTGCCATACGCAACTTTTTGTTGCAGTTTTTATGCGTTTCTTTTGCCAGCTTTTTAGTAATTTTTTTGCATACGCACTCAACGCATTTTTTGTGTGTGCTGGCAGCGTGTGCCGAAAATTCAATAAAACAACTTCAAACTTAAGGCACTTAGGGGGGAAACTAACCAGAGATTGGCAAAGAGCTCGTTCAGGTTGTCGCATGGGTTGAAGAAAGAAAAATACAAGAAACACAAGTTACAAGTACTGATTTGCGACAACAACTGAATTGCGCTTGGGGGAGAAGTCCTATGATTTCTTGCTTTTATTATTATGTAGTGAGTAATATTTTATATAAATATAAGTGTTATGACTTCTTTGTTTTTTTATACGTTTTATTAATATTATAAGCACGCTAAATGCTACCTAAAACATTTTCAGTGCATTTTCAAGAATTAAGAGCAGAGGTAAGTTACAGATTTTTTAGCATGGCAGGGCTCGAACCCAGTTATTTTCCAAACTGTATTTCTAGTTATGTTAAAGTTCGGCGACTCTAACAGCTGAGCCACGGACCACACGTTATCTTTAGATAGATAGAACAAATATATTAAAAATAATAAAACAAATTTGTATATCGATCTCGTAAAAATTTGAGTATATAAATTTTATAATATTATAAATTTTAAGTACAATGCGCATAAAAAACACATAAACAAAGACTTTATTCACTTTGTCAAACTGTGAAGTTAAGGCTTTATCTGCAACTACATCTTGCCGCATTGATGGAACATTTCAGTTGCCACCTTCACTGACATCTTATGCAGCACTTACTCACGCTGTTGCCACACAGTCACTTCTCCTTAGCCAGAGCTACAATTGAAAGCAACTTGAAAGGCACAACTTGGCCAAAAGACCCAGTCCCAGTTCCAGTTGCAGTTCCAGTCTGAAATCTCTGGTCGCCGAGTTCCTCGTCTTTGTCCACTTGCGTGTTGCGTTGCCCATTTCAAACTCAATGAATGAATTGCATTGATTGAGCGACTGCAACTGCAACACACGCACCTAGCCGCAGGTCTGGGACTGACCAACAACAACAACTACAACCACATCCATTTAAGAGATTTGCGTCTCTACGCGCTATATAAATTTCGTTTTGTCGATTTTCCACTCGTTGCCCTGCCACAGCCACAAAACTGTGTCAATCTCTGCTGGCAGCGACGTCGACGTTTGATTTGCTGGTAACTTTTGCGTGGAGCTAAATTTTTTTTCTATATATTTATTTTTTTGGGCTTTTGAGGTGCGATTACATCACTTTTTGCAGCAGAGTTGCACTTTATTTTTGGGACGGAAATTAGATTTTTGTGTAAATAATTAAAATCCTTGGACATTTAGCCGCTTACTTTGTAGTCTAAGCCAGGGGCTTAATCTGGCCAAGATTGGCTCATAAAGTACAATCACTGTGCGCATATTAAGTTACTCAGTAGCCAGTGGCCACTGTGCCAGGATGTCACGTCATACCCTGCAATTGTGCAATGTGCATAGATTTAGATCGCTTTTGGAAACGGGCGGAGACTTGAAAGTGCGTCACATGAATGTTTTTATTGAATTTGCCATGCAATATTTTTAATGAAACCAGTTTAATAAACTGGTATCATTTGGCAACCAGAATGCCATTGGAATGAGGGATTCGCATGCTGATCAAAAACTAATCTTACTTAATTTGTATTTATCATTAATCATCAAAATGTACATCCTCCAAATATCTATTGCAATTTCTCAATACACAATAATATACCCGAAGAAAATAAAATACAAATAACCAAAAAAATACAAAAAAACAAACAACAGTCTTATGACAAATGTTGCATATACGCAATGCTCGCCACAAGCAGCAAAAACATGAAAAAGGAATGTACAGTGCAGTCGAAAGTAATTGAAACTTGAATACCCTTACATTGAGACAAATTTGATAGGTAAAGTAGTCATAGAACCACAAAATCTTAACTAAATTTTAAGCAGCATATTAAAGTGTAACTTAAAGTTAAATTAATAATTATTTAAATAAAAAAGAAATGATAAAATAAGAGCTTGTTAAAAAGTTGATTTAGAATAATGGAATTAAAGCATAATAATAAGCAAGGCGAAACTTAAGAGATTAACGCTGCGTTAATTAAATATGTGAGTATATTGATTTAGTATAAGTCATTTGTGAATAAATAAATTTAGAGGAATTTAAAACCTACAAAGGAAAAATAATAATTAAACAAAATATTAATAAGAGCCTTAACAACTTAAAAAAAAGCTGAGCTCAACTAAGAACAATCTACAGAAAAAATAAACCATAAAACGGCGAATAAATCAAAAATATAAATGCAAAATCAAATTATATATTTATAATTAAAGTTTAGAGATGATTTTTTGACATATTGAAATTTAGGAGTTATTATAATTGTTGTATAAAATAAATTTACATGATAAAATCTTTAGAATTTTATTATACAACTTGTTTAATTTAAATATATATTATGATGTGAACTCCTTAATGTATGCAATATAATAAGTATCTTGACAATCAATTGTTTTCAACTAAAAATCAGAACATTTCAATAGCTTTGCATTCCATAGATCCGAGCTTAGACACATTCTGCTGGTACAGTAATCACTCTATATGACATAACGCAGACAGAAACTCGCACACACACTCACAGATACACTCACAAGAGTATCAAATGGAACGACAAGTTTTTAATTACCCCGAAACGACGCGACTCGGGCCTTTCGAATGCGTAAACGAGTTGGTCAGGCAACGCAGATTTCAATTAAAGTCACATTGGAGATAGGGTAGGGGGCAGATAGCATTAGGGTGTGCCAGTGTGTGTGTGTGTGTGTATGTGAGAGTGTGCGTGCTGATGTGTTGGTCTCCTCCACCTTCGATGAGGCTGTAGCCTGGCGGCGGTTCAAAAAATTTGCGTAAGTCTGCCGCGTAATTCGAGTGCCGCCTTTCCAAATAGCTTCCAATCTGGCATCGGCATCGGCATCGCAATCTGAGAGCTAGTAACCAAGGCTGCATGGCCAACACTTTGCCAGTTGGTAGCCTAGTTAACCTGGTCGGTCGCCTGGTCCCGTCGCCGTTTGGGCTTGTAATACGCGTCGCTCGACACACAACAAAATTGATTGACTCGAGGCGTTTTTCTACGCATTTTACTTGGCATTTGTATCTTGCTCGACTCTTTTGCTGTTTCACGCCAAATGCGGCCGCATTAAAACCTCTGCTAATTGATGTCGTTCACAAGCCTCCACTTGCCACAAGTTGCCGGTTGCAACAGCTTACAGACCAGATTACAGCGTGGGCCTCGCTGACAATGATTGAATTTGTTTAATTGCCTGCAAGGTGCCTGCCACTTAAATTCCAATTAAGAACGCTTCTCGGCCAACATAAAATGCAAAAATGGGAATTTCCAAGCAAGGTTCGCAATTTTGTAAAATTTTAAAAAATTTCGGATGGATTTTTATACCAACAAATGCCTGAAACTAACTAGTTGAACTTATTTAGAGCACTCTTTTAATTGAGATTTCGTAAGGTGTTGGAAGTCTTCTCAACTCTGGATCTTTTTACTTTTCTTTACAAAATAAAATCCAACATAAGATGTCATATTTCCCATATGCTCGTTGGGAGTTGAATCATGAAGTTTAAAAAAATGGCTTAAAAAGGTTTGCAATACTTTGACTAGTAATTTTCTAATATAATTATCCCTTTAAATATGTTAAGTAGTGCACTTCAAGAATCCTTGCTTATATAATAGTTATATATAGCTTTAAGCAACAAAGAACAAAAGCTGATCGAATATTAAATTCCCTAACAAATAACCCAATATATTTATAACAAATTATTTAAAAAACATCTTAAAAATTTATTTAAACAGAAAGGTCAACATGTAATCCTTCCAAATAGAATTATTTTGATCGCAGTTATCCACCAGTTATAAATAATACCCTCTTAGGGAGTATACAAAATATGATTCTTGCAAATACTTACAGAACTCAAATTAAAGCTAAAGCCGTTTCAAATCGGAGATAATAAAATGACTTCAATAACCCGAAAAAATGTGAGTAAATAAGTAAAAGTATAAAAACTCGATTTGCGTTTTTTCTCCTGATGATGAGGTATAAAATTAAACTAAGTCAAACAAATCCATATAACGCATATTTGAACTATTCGCAATAATCAAAACTCTAGCTTCGGCTGACTTCCTTCAGTTCATGGCAAACTGCAACACGTTGCATGCTCTCTTGTTTTATTATTTAATCGAATTTGAGTTAACGCCTTGTGCTGAATAGCTTAAAGCCGGACCACGCCCACATGCGTTCCATGCGACTTGCCCAAGCCCCAATTTGTAATGGAACAAGCTACAAAAAACATTGCACAATAATTTGCATTAAATGACAAGCCGACTTGACCTGGTTAACTGATAATACTTGCTGAAAATCCAGTTAATACCTGCGACAGGTGTTAACAGTGGAGCACAAGACTTCAATTGACCTACAGAACGAACAACTACGACGTATTCATTAATTAAAATGCGTTAATCACAAAATTGCAGATTTGTTGTCGACTCAACTGCGTCTTTTCAATGGCTTTTTGTTGCTAGAAAGGCAACTTGAATATACACTATAAATAACTCTAAATCTTAAATATTTTAATTTGTCAGATTCAGATTTTTAGATACTCAATTTGATCAAATTATAATGATGCAAATATACTATAGTCTTTAGACTGATACTACCCTTCTGTTGCCTTGTGTTTGCTACAGGGTATATTAATTCTATTAACACTAATTGAAGTTTGTTGCACAAGTCTTTTGTTTAACAGCAATTAAGTTATAAAAGCGGCACGATATAAAAACATAAAAGGTTAGTTAAATTGATATATAGGTTATATGGAGTGTATATATAAATCAAAACAACTGACAGTGCCGATTGGAGAAGACATTCAGCTTGTGGCAAATAACAAGCTGCCAATTTGAATGTCATTTTTGAGTTGCGGCTAATTGCCCCAAAGTGTCAACTTAGTGCTGTTAATGTTAATGTTGTTGCAGTTGTTGTTGTTATTGTTGCAGTTGTTGTAATTGCTGTAGCTGCTGTTGTTGGTGGAGCACATTCTAACGCCTGTGACATATCACGAACTTTGTTTTTGAGAAATGCAAATTTTTTTGGGCAAAAGATAAATTTGCATTGGGCTCGCATTGAGAATTGAGTAATCACAGCAAAAAAAAAAATGATTCGTAGAAATCGAAAGGCATGCGTGACTGGCCAAATATCGGGCTAACCAACCCAAAAAAAAAAATATGAATAAAACGCAGACAGTCTTGACTTACTGTCCAATTGAACTCGTCACTGAACTCGTAATAAGCAAACGCTTTTGAACTTTTGACTGACCAACGCCATCGCCGTTGGGTAACGTAAACAAAGAGTTTTGCTATTTTGATACAAATTCGAGATAAACAAGTAGATATTTGTTTTGAGTTGTAAATGAAAGTTTCGAAATCAAATCGAAATTTGATAAATTCAAAATGCTTCTTCAACATTCATTTGGGTGTATAATAAATAAAATGAAGTAAGATAACAATTAACCAGGATACACTTTAAATGAGAGCTTAATTGGACTAAAGATTCATAATCTAACAAGTGTGGTGTCTTTCGCGTATTTTTAAGCGATGTGTATTGCATTGGTGATATAATTAAGTTTGAAAAATGAATTATGTAAATTAAAATCTTCAAAAATATCTAGTATCTATTTATACTCGACTTTTCTTAGACATAAAAATCAATTCATTTCATACACATCAAGATCGTTTAGTTAATGTTTCTTGAGAAATGTTTCAAGACTAACTGATTCTCGACTCTGCTACCGTTGATGGTTATTTCTTGGTCTATTATGACCTTTTCTTTTACTGCTTAACAAATGTAGGTAGCTTCTAGATTTCCAAACGATTTATCTTCTAACTTAGTCTAGTCATGAACTCTCCATCACTTGGCTTACATTTAAACAGTCTATTAAATCAGATTGCCCGCTGGGTTCAATGGCTTAAGACTGTTTCTGCTTGAGCTTGTTCTTCTTCTTAATTTTTCGATTGTAAATTGTAAGAGTATGATACGTATGTATAACGAATGCTTGTTGATTTTTAGACGATTGCTTTTAATTAAATTATGTGCTTGCCCTTGTTATTGTTTGTAAATTTGGTTTGTTTTGATTTCAGATATGTTTACAACTCATTACGTAATGAAACGATGTTTTGGCTCTATTTGAATGCAGCTGACGTTGCATTTCTTGTTGTTGTTTAGGCTCTATTCTTGTAATTGAACTTTG
The DNA here is from genome assembly GCF_004354385.1 of Drosophila innubila. NCBI lineage: Eukaryota > Metazoa > Arthropoda > Insecta > Diptera > Drosophilidae > Drosophila > Drosophila innubila. The sequence goes on along the minus strand of NW_022995372.1, from coordinate 6,051,238 downwards.
AACCGAAATGTGTTTTTGAAGCCTAACCAAATTGATTTTCAGTTGTTACACAACTAATAGCCAAAACAGGGAAACGCCCTGAAATGAGGCCTTGAATGCACTTGAGGTTAACGGAGATGCCAGAGACAAAGCTCTAGTTAGAGCCATAGTCAGAGCCAGATCCATGGTCTCAATCGGGCCGCTCCAAATGTGCTCTAGTTAGACAGTTCGACTAGTCAACTACTTGAACTGCTCTAAGAGGGAAACTCAATTAATGTCGTTAGTTTCACTTGAGTTTCTGTCTGTTCGTCTGTCTATTTGTCTGTCTGTCTTTCTGTATGTCTGATTGCGGCTTTTTGTAGTGCAGCGACTTGTCTGGCAAATGTCAATCGAGTCATACGCATTTCTAGGCGCAGTTTAGAGTATGTTTGTGGCATGTGGCATGTGGCTCGCCCTGTCTGCCTGCCAGTTGTGGTTAGAACCAAGTCCAATTTGACTGGCAATGCGTCGACTTCATTAAGATAAATATCTATGTTCCCTGTTCTATTAGTCAAACGACTGCCATATATCTATATTAAGTGCGTTGTCTAAACTGCAAGAAAAGAAACTGTTTATAAAAATGAATAACAATTATACCCAAAGTAAATTTCAATGTGAACATTTATGGAAGTCAAATGGCTTCTTTCATTAATCTCTTGATTATTTTTTTTAGAAAAATGTATGTCTTTCGACAACATCATTTGAATCCTTAAATATTTTCAATATAATATTTAACTTTGGAGATAAAGAAAATTTTGTAATTAAATATTTAATTAATTGATGATTTAATCGAATATAAAACTTGGCTAAAGTTGAAGATATTAAAAAAATAATTACAAATAAATCAAATTTTTTCGATTTACTTTTAAATTATTAAATGAGCTGTATTTTTTAATTTTATAAAGTCTAGTACTTCCCTTAAATACCCACTATGTTCCATTTCCTATCCTTATATTTTCAGCACGCACAGAGAATTATTACAGTTTGTGCCAGGGTATTTGAGATATCAATTTACCGCGCTTCGTTAATCTTTAGCTTCTCCGCTTAATAGCTCAGTTAACAGTGTTAATTAATTAATTAAATGTTCAAAATGCATATTTAAGTCAATTAAAAACAATAGCAAAGAGATTAACAACAACAACAGTTTTAACTACATACATTTATGCCATCATCAGATAAAATTCTACACATGTTGCTTGCCGCTTTGCCAGTGTATGAATAGTCTATAAAACTACGATCAAATGCACAGAATTGTATCAAGTCCAAGCTTAATGGCTTTTGTACTTGGTATGACTGGCCTTTTTATTTTAATAGATGTTTGTGTGTTTTTGGCCACAATTAAATGTTGTGGGAATCGCATTTGCATATGCCAATTGAAAATCAAATACCTTTTTAGATTTGCAAATTTTAGTCGTAATTTACTAGTATTTCGGTTTTTTGTTTTGGATTTTATTAATGTATTTTTTAGTTTATTTAAGCTAAGTCAATGTCATTTGGCAATCAGATTTAGGACCAAAAAAGTCACTTTCAAGGCGGAAGTAAAGGTGATCACTTGGCATATGCAGAATTTTACGACTTCGTTTTGAATGTCATCAAATTTGTTATGTACAAAAATTGGCAAATCAAAAGACTTAGGACATAAACTTGCTATCTCAATATTTCGCACATATTTGAAATGCCAACTCGAATGCGTTAAGCAGTTAACACGCTGAGTCTACTGCGAAAATACCAAGAAATGTGCATGAATTATTCATTGGTCAGGAGAGAGACTGGAGATCAGATGCAGAGTCAGTTAAACTGATGTCTGAGCCACATTTTCTGGGCATTGGGCATTTGTTCGTGGTGTTCGACAATCTGTCGCTCGGAGTTCGAATTGTATGTTAATTTGTGTTCATTACAACTGAAATGTTGTTTGGACCTACCGCAGTTGCAGTTTCAACTCCAATGGCTTTATTTAACTGACGACGCCAATTCAAATTCGAATTTGAATTTGACATTTTCAACTTCAATTTCATTTTAGAAACCGCAGCACTTCATCGATGCACTCGACTCTGTTCATTTAAAAATTAATATGTAAATTTGTTGAGTTGAATTATAAATCAGCCAATGATTGACATCCATCAAACTGATTTAAACTTAATTTAAATTGCAAATGTCAAGTGTATTTTTTATTCGCACAATTGCAAGACTTTTACTCGTTTATGGTAGAGTGAAATCATCTGTAATTTACTACTCATTGTCAATACGAACAAAGGAGAAACCTGCTCTAGAATGTTTTATCAAATGAATTGCAATAAATTTGTTATTTTAAATGTCTTATTGTGTTTCTTATATTTGCGACATTTTATCTCTAATCTCGTTTTATCAACCTGCTCAGACATTTTGAATTTAAAAATACTCGTAGTTGTTTGTTGATAAAAAAACTGCAAAATTGGCAGCAGCAAGTTATATAATTTTTAAGTCAGTTTCCAAGAATTTAGCCAATCAGCAAAAGATTGAATATTTATTGAAAATTAAAGAGCTTTTTATGTTGAGAAAAAATTAAAATAGTATATATTATTTTGATTTTCATTTCATAATTTTATTATTGATTTTAATTTTTGTTTTGCCTAATTTTTATTAATTATATTTTTTATTTCCTTAAAAGTATTAACTTAGAACTTTCAATGGAAAACGTTATTATTTAATTTGAAGCGTATTTAATTTTTTCACTAGAAGTAGTTTAATTTTTTTTTAACTTAATTTATTTTCTTTTAGAGTTCACTAAATTTTCATTCCAATAATCAAGTATATTTTGTCTGTATTAATTAACCTTCATATGTTTGACAGAAAACTCACCTTCAATATAATTATAAAAAATGTTGTATCCGCAAAAAATATTTTAATCCAAATTTACGTATACGTTGAAGCTGCAAAATGCAAATGAATGTATGTGAGTGTTAATTATCTATTCGAATATATTTAAATGGAATATTCAAATCTCGTTTTATTGCAAATGAATCATTTTATGAGCATTAGCATTTGGAGCACACAATAAATTAAAAGCCTTTGCGCGTAAATTCCCAATAAGGATGCGTTGGCTCAACAATTTTCAACACCTACACTTCACTTCCGCGCCGTATAAGATGCAAGTCAATTAAAAAGTATCTTTAAGATACTTTTAGACGCGTTCGCGATGTTTTCAGGCTGAAGCCGTTTGCTCCACTGAACCACTTTTTATGCAACGTTAAGTAGAAGTACTCAGTGAGTCTCAGCTTAACAGCCGAACTGCAGCCGAAGTTGAAACGAAAGCGAATGACGAATGCCGAGAATAGCCGAAGCTGTGCAGGCGAAGATTCGATAGTGGTTTGTGACTTCGCTAAACGCTTTGACGCGACGCGTCTCGCCCACAAAATTTATTTAAATGGTATTGAATGCATTTGATTATCATCTTTATGCGAACAGAGCTGCTCATGGCCTTTATTTTGGCTTAATTAAATTTTGCAAACAACTTTGCTTTTTGGCCAAAAGCACGCTTGGCCAGTGCGGCTTCCTTGTGACCAATCGATAAGCCACGTTAGCTGTGCATTTGTGAGTTTTGCCTATTATTTATTGGCAATCGGATAAATCATGACTAAATTAGCCATAAATTGTTAAAACTGAAAACTACAACAAGTACTCGGACACGTATCGCCAGTGGCACATTTGGGAATTGGCAAACAATTCATTTTTCAAATGCACGCTCCCAATTTTGATTATAGAAATCATAAATTCAATTTAATAACTTTATTTTACTTTTGAGATAATTCTCGACTCGGCCATAAACAATATGTAAAGTGGCAGCATGTGCATGTTAAATTTCATAATCACTTGAGCTCAAGCATAATTTTCTGGAGTGTATGGACTGTGGATTGTGAGGCATGTCGATCCGTTGTTGTGGCACCAATGAAACGTCAATGGGTTGCACCAAAGTGAGTGTGAATTATTGCACTTCGCCTCAACACGACTTCTCCATGTCTTGACGTTCCATGCTCCACGTTCCACGTTCCAATAGAAGCCTCTGTGTGCCATGGGCTGAGCCATTGACAAAGTATGCACCAAATTTGGCTAAGAGTAGACATTTAGGAATATGGTCAGGCAAACTGCAAACCACGCCAAGCTAAATGTTATCTAAATGGCATACATTTCACTTTTACATAAAACTTTGACAAGCCTCTGCAAAATGTTATGCAATCCACCGATTGGCCTCTCCAAATAAATCTGAAACAACTAATTATATATTCACTGGAAAAAAGGGCATCATTAACTTATCAATCAGGTTTTTAAATCAGGAAAGAGGTATATATTGTCATCACTTCGCACAACATTGGGTTAATTTTATAAACTCTCGATGCTACAATCTTTAATTTTGAATTATTTTAATTTTCATAACAATGCTTTTAGACCTTTTATATATTTTAAGTAATTTTCGATACAATTTCAGCATACTTGTCTTATACATTTCGCATTTGAAAACCAGCTATTACTTTCGTTATAAACATTTTAAATTTCGTTAAATAAAGAATGTTATTCTAATCGACAATCTTAAAAATATTTAATAGGCTTAAAAAAATATTTAATTTAGCTTACTTCGTGTTCATTTAACTGTTTTTATATAATAAAGTCAAGTTTCTCCCAATATAATAGTTAGGGTATAAAGGAGTCGTAGTTATTATAAAAATTTGGCTTTTATATTTGTGGCTTCTTATTGTCAACTACTTTTATTTGTCATGTGCTAATAATAAGGCTCTTTGTGATCTATGTCGCCCAACAATCTGCTGTTGATTTTGTTATTGTTATTGCTGAACTTGATCTTTAGTTTGGATGCGAACCAGTTTTTGCAACGGTTATCGATCGATAGATTCTATTGTATGTATTGAAGTGCTTGTGTCACTTTCAAATCGTCTGCGATTTCCTGTTTAATTTGCATAATATTTTTACCAGCCAAAGTTTAAATCGAATTGTAAACACATCAACGCCTTCCATTAACACCCCAACATTGAGTAGATCCAGAGACCACCCTGAGTAATGTCTTGACACTTGGCTGACAACTCAATTGACGCTGACGCTTTTTGTTGTTGGCCGACTAACTGCAGTGTTGGCTAATGTGATCCAGACACGCAATGCCTCAAAAGTCATCGTCAAATAATTCCCACCGAAAAAATCAACTCCAATAATATTACAACAGCAACAACAACAGCAAAAGTAATAACAACAGTCTGCAGATTGAGGCGCACGTTTACAGCAAATAAAATTAGCTGCCTGCCTTGGTAATTGCACGGCTTGGCCAAAGCCAAAAGCCAAATCCAAGTTACAGTCACCAAACAACAACAACAGTAAAAACAACAACCACAAAGATGTTGACGACGTGGTTGGAGACTGAGACTCAGGCTGCATTCTGCATTTGGTAAGAAGAACGAGGGTTGGAAAATGAACACCTTATAAAATTAGCGAAGTATCGTATTCATTTATAAATATAAACTAGAAGGAACAACTGGTTATTAATTGCTTAAAATCTAGAAGAATATATTTGGAAACTATCTCAGAAATAGAAAACGAATACTCAATCCAAATGCCAGAGTTTCCTTAACCGAAGTAATGTAATAATATTTTAAAGCCAAAGCTGGTAAAATCCCTCGGAAAAAAAGCTCTGATCGTCGACATGAATCACAAAATACGTTAATTTATAGTTAAACAACCAGTTTTAAATGATGTGCAGATAGAAATGGTGAATAAATTAGTAATGATAATTACTTCATGACATCCCATTAATCGTCAAATATATTTAAAACATATTAAACTTAATTTTAAAATAAATCTAAGTCGTAAATTCTTTTCTAGGAAACCAACCGATCTTATTAACCAAACAAACATTAAAATTTAATCTCGCTTGATGACGAAGTACTTAAGAAATTCAGTAAAGACGATTGTCTGAAGTCATAAATTGAACTGAAAAAAAATTTAATTAAAAATTGTTTAAAAGCTCACAAAATACTGTAATAGATATCATCAAATTAAACACTTCTTCCCACTTGAGACATCGTATGTATACAAGATTTTCCTTTGATTTTAAAAGAATACAAATAAGTTGCAGGAAAGAAGCCTAAATTAATATAATCGTCATCATATTATAACAATCGAAATGATGTATAGAATTTGCATATTCTTATTAAGATTAGGAATATTTAAGACATGAAGAGAAATTAAAAGAAAGTTCAATATGCAGATGCCAAAATCTGTGAGAAATATCATACAAGACTTTCCAGCTGTATTTCAAAAGAACGATAAGAAACAATTTATTATTTAAAGTCGTTTAAATGCAAATAGCTCCAGTATTCTGATAGATATTTCTCAAAACTTCACTTTTTACTCAAATTTATTTGAATGTAGTTGATTAATGTTAGTCAAATATGTCAAAATATTTGTAAGCACCTAAAAATTATTCAAAGTGTTTTTGAGAAACTGAGTTTAGAACTAGTTCATCACCGTTTCGAAAAAGAACAAATTGACCTCCAGTTGGTGATTCGAGTGGGAATTTTTTTTAGTTTTTTTGAGGAAAAGAATAGCAGCAACCGTGGACAAAGCCGGTAGAAAGAGAACATTTGGTTTGGCCAACTCGTGCAGCGTTTGCTGTCTTGGCCATGTTGCAATTAACTGCCAACTAAACAGCAATTGGCCACAATTATTATTATTATTATTCTCGTACGGTTATATTTGCAATGTTTGCTCTCGACTATTTGTGAGTTGTTGTTGTTGTTGGTAACATTTTGTAATTGTTTTTGGCATGTTTACCAATTTGGTTAGCTGGGCTTTGGCCGTACATTTATTTATTTATGTGCAGTTTTGGGCCATATTAAGCATATGTCTACCTATAAGATTTACTTTGATTTAGCTACCGTTTGGTGCGTGGACATCGAACAGTCGCTGTTGCAGTTGCAGTTGCAAGTACGGAGATTTAAGTTTTCGACGCCAATGACCTTAATTTGCTATGGTTATTGCTCGTTTTTCTTCTGGCACCGCCAATTTGTAGCGCATATTTCACATTCAGCTTACAAAGATCTATCTGTTCCCTGGCTTTATAAACTACTTTTATACTTACATCGTTACAAACTCGAGGGCTCAAATTGTGTTTGTATTGTCATTTGTTAGTCGTTCACAGCATGTGGTTTGCATTGGTGATCTAAGAGGGAAACATGTAAAACACTTGAAGTCTACGAGTACAAGAAAAGCTTTATTAGTTTAGATTTCTGAGCATAGCTTTACAGCTGGATATAGACATCGTTCATCGTTACAATACATGCAAAAGTGCTCCTTAAAATATATATATATAAATATATATAAATATAAATATATTTATGTATATAATGTGTATAATTTATTTTATATATTTTCATTAACTAACATACTTTTCTTTTCAATGTCTTTCATCAATGCTGTTAAAATTTCCATCATGGTGTATGTGTATATTTGCACTATTTAACCAGGAACTGCCCATTTATGTATCATTATAAGTCTAACTTAATTAAAATCAATTCAAATTTGTAACCCTCCATTATTTATTGAAATTTGTTTCTTATAGCTAACTGTATGTTATCAATATAATGCACTTTTTTAACGTTTTGGAATAAATATTGGGTAATTTCCTTAGCACTTAAAAATATTCAAATATAACATATAAGAGTTCAAAAATATATAGATTTTGTCCTCTGATGCTTAATGCTAGGTTAGTAATATTAATACTAGATAATTTAAATACATTTTTAACATTTAATTTTGTCTTAAGAAGATTTTGTATAATATTAGATACAAAATTTTAAAAAGTGAAGGTACTTTAATGAACTGCCATAAATTGGTTTTTAGATCTGATTCAAGTCTGACTTTGTCTGCTTTTTTGCGAATCATTCGAATTATCTGTAACAATAAATTCACTCGAATCATTCAAATTACCTGTATCATTTGCAATCGATTTACTCCAACTTAAGATTCGATCGAATATGTATCTCTGTCTCTCTTTCTCTCTGTCTGTTTCTGTCCCTCTCTTCCTCTCTCTTCCTCTCTCCCTCTGTCTCTCTCTGTTTCTGTCTCTGTCTGCCTCTGTCTCTCACACAATCCGATTGCTCAATGATAATGCGGCACTGGCACACGGAACTCATGCTTCTCATCCTCATCGCTGACATACATGCGGGTCAAGTCCGAAGCCACTGAAACATTGTCGCTGCTGCGATAAGAATTGAAGATGTAAAAGACATCGGCAAACATTAGCAAACTCGCATTAACTTGTATGGCCCAAAAAACCAAGCAAATATTAAAATAAAAATTTATAAACTGATAAAAAAAAAAATGGAAAAAAATCCAAAATCACCGATAGCTATTTGCATTGCAAACAGTCACGCCTTTAATGGCAACGTGTAATCGTAGGTAATATTGGAGTTTGACATGCAACCGCCTCCATTTTGGTCGCTATTGAATTCGCCTTAAATTGAATAATTGCCTGCCATAAATTTATGTGAGACACTGTTGAAAAATGCTTGGCATGCTCTCCTGGCCATTGACTATTTGGCTATTGACAGTTTGACATTCTGTCAGAGATTTGTTTCATTTTTGGGGTTTTTTTCAATTTTGATTTTTGGCATTTGCGCAATGTGTCTAATTGTCAATTAGTTTTTTTGGCCTGGCTCAATCCCAGAGCTCCAATCTCAATCTCTCAATCCAATTCACTCACTTGGCTATCTCGTTTTCGCAGACCGCTGCCACCATCGCACTGTATTCCTGATCCAAGTTATTGAGCCGCGTAAAATGTCCACCAGTCACCTCCAATCGCTCAAACGATGACTTCATCAACGCATCCGCATTCGAGTCTGCGGCACTTGTGCTCATCAATGGCACCATCGACTGTGATGAGACGGTGCCACCGCAGCCAGAGCTGCTGCTGTTCTCATTGTGCTGCGATATGTAGTTGCTGGTGCTCATCTTGGTCAGACAGGCCAATGTACTAGCCGGAATTATCGAATTCAGTGTTGTGTGCGGTGCCTGAGATGTTGAGGAACTCGATTTGCCGATCCCCTCGTCATCAGCTGTCATTGTAGTTGTGCTTATACTGCGACAGAAAAGAAATGGGAGAGCTTATTAGAGATCGATCGATAAAAATGCAGGAAACATAGAAAACGATCTTGAAATAAGTTATCAACAAGTCGGAAAGGCGATAGATATTGAAAGTACTTTTATAATACCATATATATAAAAAAGTACTTTATAGAAATTACTACGCAATTCTTGCAACAAAGTTTGGTTCACTTATAGTCTTTGCATACCCCAGATGTAATTTTTATAATTTTTTTCGTTTCAGTTCATAATTTATATTTAATATTAGTTTTAATTGTTAGTTCTTAATATAATTCTTAGACTTATTAGTTTTATCTTTGCCGACTGCAAAAATAAATTTGTATTTTCAATTTATATCGAGAAACTTAAACTAAGTTGTTTGTAAAACCCTATTTACACGTATAATGTGACCATTGGGTTAGATTTCTAAGATATTAAAAGTATCATTTGAGAATGCTCATAAATAATTAAAGTAACCATAGAAGGTGCATGTCATTCCTTTATGTGTCAAAGTGATACATATACATTCACTATAATATACAATTAAATGAACCATGGAACATTAAAAATAAAAGTGACAATGGACCGTTTATTGATCATAATGATAATAATTGATTTCAATTAAAATACCAAGAGTTAAGATCTCTTCTAATTTCTATTAAAATACCAAGAGTTAAGGTCTCTTCTAATTTCTATTAAAATGTCCAAGGAGGACACTTAGCAAATCAATTTCAAGAATTTGTTAGTCAAGGATGAAGATTTCTTTTAATTCAATTGATTGATTAGCAATACTTTTTCACTTTCAACAGTCGCAAACTCATTTCAAAGTACCCAATTTAATTTGGTTAGACAAGAGACGCCTTTTTGGCCCACAGTTCAGATGGTTGAGGCTCAATTAACCCTTTGGTACCTTGCCTCATATATTCTCACACCCTGTGGCAGTGGCAGTTGCATTTACAGTTGCTAAGTCAGTGGCTGAGTCAGCGTGTTGTACTTGTTGCTCTACTGGAAACTTGTTTATTTAATAATTAAAATGATTTATGCGACTGATTGATGTGGTGTTCAGTGGTGCTCAGTGGTGCAATGAACAGCAATCCACACCAGAGCAATTGGTGTCCATGTTTGTCTGCATGTTGTGCTTAATGCCTCCTCGATTCTTGGCTCATAAATTACAGCAGCCATAAAGCGAAATGTTAACAATACTTGTATCTATAATATGAATACGAATCGGAGTCGGAGTTGCAGCCAAAGTCTGGCCAAACCTAAAAACAAAGCACCCGTTAGAAGGCCGTCAATTGAACCCACGAGTTTTTTTTTTGCGAATTGGATTTGTTTTATACGAAAACGAGTACATGTATTTGGCCAAGTCATCTGCCTGCTGCCGTATTATGAATACTCTTATATATCAAGTACAATAGAATGCAATTTATGCTCATGCTGACTGACACTTAGGCGGACATTTCAGACGGACAGATGGAGAGTCAACCCACAGATAATTTGAACACTGTGAATGGGGCTTTCAGTTTCAGTTTGTAACGCTAGCTTGTTGGTGACTTGTCTCTTGGCTTCCTTGTGGGCTGCACAACAAATGTCAATTTCAATTTTCGCCAGGCGTCTAAAAAAATTACCTTGGAAAATTGCAATTTTGTCAGACGCACACGGCAACGACAGGCGGAAAACCCTGCGGAAAACTTCTCTGACTCGTGCTCACTTTGCAACGCCTTTGTGTTAATTTGTTTAAAGCCTATTAAATATAACTAAACTACCAATGAAGTCTGGCAAATGAGTTGGCCGAAAGGCACACTTGAATATGTCAGTTTTATGGAAAACTAAAAAAACTCGCAATTAATAATAGAAATTATTAAATAAATAATTAAAATAAGTAAATTTAGTTATCTATCAAACGCTTAATATTTATACAAATTAATTTTTCAAAACTTTCAAAACTTCAAAACAAGGAACTTTCAAAACAAGGAACGGCGCTAAAAATAAAGAGAGATCTTTTAATTTAATATTTATATTTTCATAAGTAGATAATTTTCCAACACATACTTATTTAAGAAAAAAAACAATGATTAAAAAACATGGTTCAAGAATTGATTAGATGCCAATCGAATTGGTTATTTGTAAAGAATCGTTTTGTCATTGTCATTGTTCGATGAGGTTTATTGAAACCCGTCCCATGCATTCTGAATGCTAACTCCACGCCTCTGGTTAACCCAAAAAGTGAGATTGACGCAGCTAACGATTGCGAGAATTAATTTAAGAACATAATATGTACCGATTTGCATTTCAGCTAAAGTTAAATCATATTTTTAGCACTAAGAAAGACAAATCAACTTTTTTGCTATTTCTTAAAATCAAACTCGTTTTTTAAATTGGTATTATCTATCTATATGTTATATGTAGACGGGGGACTTTGTATTCTCCATGTGTATAGATGGAAGCTAACCACAGAAAATAAAAGTCAAACTTGTTTCGCATCAACAAAATGCAACAGAGAATGATTTGAACAACAAATTAAATTTCAGCTTAAATATTTCACGTGCCGTCGAAGCGTAGAAGCCAATTTTAAATATCTTTCAATTTATAAAAACTGGTTCACTTTAGTTCAGTTTTAGTCTCGTATTCACTCGTCTTTCTCACAGTTCCGTCGAACCGACTGCGAATCTAAAGATGATGATGCAGTTGAAAAATTTGCAAAATGTCATTTTGCATTGTTAGTCGGTTGCTTTGATCGCATCATTTTTAACCTGCACAAATAAAATGCGGCAAAGGGTATACTGATATTTTTCTTATAAATAGTAAGTCTGAAGAAAGCTTGATATTACATTATAATAATTATAATTATAATAGCTTTATTATTGAAATAAATTGGTTCCTTTGCTTTATCAGGGTTCTCCCTCTCTCGTTTTTAATTTACTTTTGTGTTTCTCTCCATTAAATTCATTTAAAATAAATCATTTATATATATATATATATATTCTACTTCACACTCTATTAGTTTTGTTCCCTATGTTTTATCTTAAACTTATAGCTAATTTAAAGCCCATAGAGAGGTCATACTTAATTACTTATTTAATCGGGTAATCAATCGGTAATAGGTAATCGGCAATTGGTAAAGGGAGAAGTGGTGGTGAATGACGATTAAACATGTTGATGCGTGTTTGATTTTGATTTGAATTATTTGATTGCTGTGGCTAAGTTAGTTAATAAGTTGGCATTTAAAATGAACCAAGTAAGCTAAATTTAATCACTGCAGTTATTGTTATTATTATTGCTATTATTAAAATTTCAGCTACCGTTGAGATTATTTGAAATGTAAATGTATCCATCAGATACCCATGCTACATTTAAAGTTGCGCGTGATAATTGCGATGACTTCATTTCGTGTTTAACTCGAACTCAATTCTTTGCTCTGATCGGCTGTTAACAGAGGTCAGACAACGTATATTTCTCATATACAACTTTGATTTGGTTTCAGTTGCAGTTATATGGTAGATTTGTATAGCTGATGCCAAGCGACACGCCCAAAAATACAAAAATAATATAACTCAAAAGGTGTCAATGCATAATCAGCACAAAAAGAGTAAATACGACATTAAAGTGCTCTATATAATAATAAAAATTGATCATGTTTGAAAGCAATTTAATTGATCTGAAAGAAATTTGAGAATTTGTTTGTATCAATTAAATGAATGTTATCTGTACTTATGAATCCAGTTATTAAAGTTACATTCCTTTTTTTGTATTAAAGAAACTTAATGAAATAGTCAAAGTTATATTCAATTATTAATAAAATATTTAAAAAAAAACAGTTAAATAATAACTAAATCTCTTTTTCTGTAAGCAAATTTTATAGTTCTATTTATTTTTTTATCCAATTTGATCAAATATATCAGAAACATTGATGATCAGATATCATTCTTAATTATAAAGTATAAATATCCATTCTTATAAAGTTCTGTTAACTCTTTGATGATTGCACTAATTCCATCCGTGTACACAGCCGCATGTTAGTATTATTATTATACTAGACTATACTTTAAATATGATTTAAATTTCAAATATAGCTTGGCATCACTTTAACTTTGTTTTTTATTTTATACCCAACCCAAAACTACCCAGTTTGCGATATGTGAGCGGTTCAGAGTGCACTTATCGCGGATCTAAGAGTTATGTACTCGTACCACGAGCATAATATCAAAACCAAACAAAAAACATAGCAAAAGGGGAGAGAGAAGAGGGGTAAAAGCTATCATAAAGTGTACGCAAAATGCCGTTTACATGGAGCAGCGGGCGATCGTGTGAGGTCCAAAAGCGCCAGAGATACAAACAGTTAGATACAAAGCAGCAACACACATAGATACACACATACATATATATCTGGATACACAGAGATGTGGACAATACCGAAAACGGATGAACAAGCTTATGAATTTAGATGAGGCGAACGGGCAAACGACTAAACGGCAGGGAGGCCAGTTCTAGGCAAAAAAAAAAAAAAACAACGGTTTAAACAGACAATGGCCAAGAGAGTTGCAGTCTGACATTTAGTGCGAGATGCAAGCAAGTTGCAAGCTGCAAGTTGCAAGTTGCAAGCTGGCGACAACTGTCAACACACGAAAGTAAATGTGGAGCCGGGTCTTAAAGTTCATAAATTGGATTGAGGGCGCCATGTAAACAATATGTTTGTTGTACGAGAATGGAGACTCTTAACTCTTAACTCTTAACGGCTGCCGTGTGCCATAAATCTGTTGCATTGTCTGTGCTGCAAAGTCTACTATAAATACAAGTACATAACATATGTGGCACTTACCAATCGCTGGAATCTGTTGCTGGACCCGATCGTTGATTGCATTTGCTTCGCATGACCAACTGCAGCCAATTGGGTACCGGAGGCGTTGGATCCGGCGTATATCTGAGAACAATTATAAGTTATCAATAAATTCACCCTTTGTCTATTTAACTAAACGCACCTGATCATCGAATTGCAATGCTTGATGCTGGGCACCGCAAAAACTTCTGCTGCCTTTTCCACTGCCGCATCCACTTCGGGAATCATCGCCAATTCCTCGGATTCAACGGGATCCACATCGAGACTGCTCACAGAGCTGAGGGAATTTCGCGCTCCAGAATTACGATAGTGCGAAGAGGCGCCCGATGAGGTGGCATCCTCCAGTTCGCTGGGATCGAACTTAAGAGTCACTATAAGAGTCGAAAAAGTGGAGAAAGAGAGGAGGCACAGAGCATATCGAAATACACCGATTGACGCACACATAGAGACACAATGAGAATGATATTCAGATGCAAATGTTGGGAAATTCGGATTGGAATCAGATTGGAAAAAGGTTGAGGTTCAGGATATTTTTTAAGGAAACACGACCGGCGAGATTCCCATAATCAAATTTTTGTGTCGTCGAAAATGAGAGCAAAAATTATTGATAACGGTATATACATCACCTTTCAATTCGTTTCTTTAAGTGTTCAATGAGTTCAACTCACGTTTATCCAACGATCCCAGTCTCTTCGCCAGTCCATACATTGTCTCTGGCGTCCAATAATCTGGAATTCTGGCAAATATCGAGCCCGCATCCGCCGGCAATTGTATTCCCAACTTGTGCAACAACAGCACAAATGGTTGATAAAGCATCGTCGTCGACTGATCATTGTTCCACTGCACCACCGGTATAGACTTCTGCATGTAGATGCAATGATATGCCACCGGCTCCATTATGGGATCCACCTCAGGCAGACGGCAGTCACATTTAAGCATCAACTTGATGTAACAACATTCCACGAGCAGCTTCTGTAGCCACAACAAGTGGTGCGATTTGTGCTCCTTAATGATCAAGTCCAGCAGGATCTGCAAAAGGAATACAACTTGCTTGAATAATACTTTCTTATCCCGTACAAAATTAAATAAAAATATATATATTAACGTATACAAAAAGTAATGCTAAGCTTCTCCTTAAAAAATTAAAATAAATAAACATGTATTTATAATTAAATGTCTTATTTTACGCAATATACAAATACGTATATTATTATATTTATAAGTATTATAAAAGGCACAAAAGTGTAATTAATATTTGCACGCCTTACTTAGAAATGGTCACGTGGTGGCTCATCGAGCTCACCGAGCTCTTTCCGTTATTTTTAGCGTTAAAAAAGTATCTAGCTTCTTTTGAAGAGCGTCTTTTGATTGAGTTACGAAATAACAAAACTACCATTATTACAATTTGAATATTTTGAACAATTGGAATATTGTGCTTCTGACTTAATGTGTCTGCCCACCCCTGCTCTAAATAATCTAGTTGATCTAAGAGTATCTTCTAGTCGACTCACCTGCACATCGTCCGATGGCTTTCCGTAGGGGCATTCCTTGAGCTCAATGCCCGACTCTGTGGTGACTGATGAGGGCGTTTTCAGCAGCGCGCGCTGATATTCCGCATCCTCAAACTTCATCAGATCATCATACTCCAGCAAAGTGATGATGTCCTTAGAGAGATATGAGATTAAAAGAGATTAAAGATACAAACTGATGCAACTTACCTGGTGCAGCAACTGCTGTATAATGGTGATGCGTGTCTTTAACTTATTGCCATTGTTGCTAAAGAGCTTGGCGATCTTGCCTATAACATCATTATTCTTCTTGCCCTGCACATAATACCAATAAAGGGTATCAATATCCTCCTGTGACCAGGTGCTGTAAATTGTGAAGAATTATTAGAAGGTTTATCAGAGCAGATTTAGTTTTTTACTTACCAATTGGTGTGCTCCTGATTGTGTTCCTTGGTCATTTCGGTCAATGATGTGGTTGGTATAGTTAGCGGAGATTTGGGGGGTGTGTTCATAAACTTGTGTATGACATACTCGATAAGATCGGACCAATCCTAAAGGATAGAAGTTAAGGTCTAATGAATAAACAATACACTAATATTTCAATACTTTCAAAAAACACATAATAGGTAAATTGCAAACATAACACTAGGCAACAAATTTGAACTTTTTGGCTATTGCACGAACCAAACTCACTTTTTTTTTATAGAAATGGGGCCCCATATGTCAAAAAACATTTTTTTTTCTATGGTGATATTTTTTTTTAGAATTTTTTAAATTTGGCATGTTTTTTAAACTTTTTTCAAAAGTGCGCCCACATTTGTCTTCATATCTCGAGAATTCCAAGATCGAATTTCTAAAGCTTTAATTTTTTGAAAGCCGTTTTGAATAATATTTACAATTTTAAAAAATGTTCCAAAAAAAACTTCAATGAAAAACAATGTTATGATAACAATAAGTAAATAAAAAGCAAGTAAACATGGTTTATCGGTTAAGTTAAAAAAAAATTATGAGAGTTCTGAGTTTTTTTTTATAAATTCGACTTACATCGCATAGTTCATATTCGGCCTCCCAGATGCGTGAGAAAGTCTTCAGTATAATAGGCTGGAAGAGCACACCAATTTGTCCAAGATCGCCGCTAATGTGATGCATCATTGTAAAGATGCAATCATTAACAAACTCGCCATTGTTATTGAAATCCTCCAGAAGGATGCCATAGTAGTGCATCACCTCCAAAGTGGCAAATCTGAAAGATAATTAATGATATTATTAGAGTATTGGAACAGTGAAGGATTCCTCTTTCAACCTACTGTGAAATGTGCTCCGATAGACCAATGACCTGTCCACCATCCAATTTGGCAGCACCGTCGAGAATGAGCATTAGAATGTGGTTGGTAACGACCAAATCCTGTAGATACTGTTTGGAATGAATGCTGGGATTGAAGCGTCGCAGCAACAGGACAAACAAACATCTTAGATCGGTTGTGGAGCCAATCTGGAGTTGAAGCTGTCTCAAATGCAGACGATCATCCTCGCTGAGATGTGCGATTTTGTTGTACGTTTCAATAGCCTGAAGGAACTCTCTTATAGCTGTCACCACGAGGTGCATCCGGCGAAGGTTCGGCTTTAAATCATTGCCCTCCTGCCGGGCATTCATTTCCATTTGCTCACAGAGACTGACTCCCTCATAGGTGAGATAACTGAGCACATCGTAGGTGAGTATGGTATCAATATGTTTCATGTCCAGCTCCAGTTGACCAGCAAATTTCAGAAAGTATGTGACGAGCCAAAAGAAGTGCGAGGTATCAATGGGAACCTTCTGAAGCAAAGTGCAAAAGATTGGTTAGTTAATGGTTAAGAATTAAGATAATTATAAGTACTTTACCGTATTAGACATAAGTTGCATGTGTAGTTCATCCACCAAATAGTTGTAGCCCTTGAGCAGAAAATCCACCGTGAATTCCTTGAGCAGATTCGAAATGTCATCATCTGTGGGTGTGTGCTGAACCAGACCCTTCATATTGATGCTGTATCGGAGAAGGCGGGAAAGTTAGAATACGCTTTACAGTTCTGAGTCTCTTCATCATTATATTTTAAAAGATTTTTATTTGTAATAATAATTTGATAATCTCTTTACTTACAGGCTGCTCTTGCTGCGCTTGACGAGCTTCTTGCGACGCAGTTCCTTCGAGTCCAGTGGCATTACCAAAGTGCGTTGTTTGTTGCGTGGTTTCGTGTTGCACGGTGGCTTCTGGTGCTGTGGTTTACCCTCTGGACCCTCATCATCATTGCTGGAGGTGGAGATGGACTCTCGGTTCTCCACTTGGGTGCCATAGCCGCAATCGGAGAGTTCCGACTGTGTGGAAGGACACTCTCGTTTTTGAGGACAACATTTGCCCTTGGTCAACTGCAGCTGTCCTGCATGCGGTGACTTTTGTCCCAATTTGACAGCAGAACTATGTGAATGTGAGTTATAACTCTCGGCCAACTTGTCGGTCAAGGAGGTGCGCCGGCTGGGCAGCGGTGCAGGTGGTTTAAATGGTTCATAGCTTAAGCAAGTCGTTGTTGCTAACGACGCTGTGGTTCGGGTATCTGTGGCTGTGGTGCATGGATACACCGCATTGGTAGTGTTGTTGACATTGTCAGCTGGTTGGGTAAGATTTAAAGGTTCTGAAGTGGACATCTGTTCGTGTTCCTGCTCCTGCACCTGCACGTCGTATACTAAGTCATCCATTTCCTCCTCCGAGGATTTGTGTTGCTGTGATGAATCGGGCAAATCGGTAATATCGCTGGCTACCTCAGATCTATTGGGTTTGTTTGCCGTCACCCTGGCCATGGCATTCTGATACTCATGTCCCTTCCGGCTCACCTCCTGGAGAGTCGCCTCAGTGCCTTCCCTCAACGCCTGACGTCGCTCCTCGCAGCCTTCCTTCTTGCCACTGCTGCCATTGTCCGAGGCATCGGATGTGGGATCCGAGGTGAGCATGGGACTCGAATCACCGCTACCCTGTTTCGGTGGCGATGTGTTGCTCTCATTATCATCCGAACTATCCGAGAGAGATGCCTCGAACCAAAGGTTCAACAATTTCTGCAATGTGCTGACATGCTGATCCTTGTAGATCAAGGCAATTAACTGGACCATGGTCACACCCCAAAGCGCACGTTGTGGACATGACATCAGATAGAGCATCAACTTGTCAATGCTCTGGATGAAGAGGTTCCACAATATTGTATTCTGCATTGACATTTGTTGGCTGCCACTCGACTGCATCAAGAAATTCGAATGGGTCTCCGGAATGTGAAGTATATTACGCAACAACAACAGGCAATTGTTGATCTGATCGCATTTGTGTGGCGATAATTTTGTTTCGGATTCAAGTAAATGCTTCATATACTCCAGCACACTCTTGGTGCTCTTGGGATCGGTAAAGGCCTCCTTGCTGCTATAAAGCAGCTTGTTCAGCTCATAGATGGTGTGACGTCCCACCTCGGTCCGATACATGATATCCACTGAGAAGAGACATTCCACCGGCACCGTTAAATTCACCAGTATCCGAATAACCGACTCCAACACCGCATCATCCTTGGCATTCTCCAACAATGGTATCAAATCGGATCGAACATTTTGGCCAAATCCAATGGCCCGTCGAAAGGTTCGCAAAGTTTGATCCTCGTATGTCAATTTGTTATTAATCTCCTCCAAAATGGCTGTTAGTATAAAATTTAAGATTAAAAACAATTCTTCTTCTTCGAATCTCCATTTATTTTTAACTTACCCAATGCATTGGGGCTGACCACATAGGTGTCACCCTGGAGGGAGCCCAGCGAGGAGAAGACGCTATGCAACTGTGGAGTTGCGAGTAACCAATCCATATCAAGTTCTCTATTTTACTCTATCTTGAGGATATATTTATGGTTAAGATTGTGATTCTTAAACTGCCACTTGTGGCACATTGTCAGAGTTGCACATAAAAAGGATCCCTTGCAGGGTTCTAAGCTCTATATATTGTCCTTTTTTTAAGTTCTGCAACGAAATTTAAAATTTTATGAAAATTTATTAATAATTGAAATATTTATTATGTTAATTTCAATATTAATTTCAACATGTAGTTAAATTCTATTCATCTTAATTAAAGCTTGAGTTTGCCAAATCTATTTTCTAAATTATATATTTAATCAACCGTTTTTAATCAAATTTGTATGATAGTTAAATCTTGATAATTAAAATCTTAGTCGAGATATCTGCAAAAAAAATTGTTATATAACAAACATTTCTTTGACCGTTGGTTTCTATGCAAGCTATATGATATGGTCCACCGATTTAGTTACAGCTTGATAAAAATGCTGATAGTTAGGTTTTAATTGGAATTTGATTTATTTTATGGAAATAATTAAGAAACCATTTTTTAACTGATGATTTTTTGGAAGATATATGATATAGTTTCCCTATTTTAAAATATATTAAAATTAAAATAATAAAAAACGAACACACAAAATAAATAAAAAAAATTTAATTAATTAATTTAATTTTAAATGTTACGGCTTTGAATCGAATTGAAAACCCGTATGAATGAAATGCCAGTTAAATATATGTATTCATCATTCAAAAGCTGCTGTGGGTATTTATTATACAACCATACATTGTCCAAGCTTAAGTTGATTTCACAAAAGCGAGCCATAAATAGAAACCTGAGCTGCCCACAGTGAGCTGCATGTGACCAATTTCCAAAGTGTTCAAGTGCACTCACCCACTCACCCCCACCCCCTCACTCCTCCTCACCCCCCTCACCCCATCAAATCTCACCTTTCTCCTCGCACTGCCCATCGATGCAATGTGCAGTCGCAGCATGCAGGATAACGCGACAGATTCTCAAATTCCACACGTGCCCAGTCAGCGTGTGGTTGATAAATTGCCAATTGATTCATCGAATGTTTTTCTTTGTTGTGGTTTTTGTTTTTCGTGGCAAGTAGATGAAAAGTGGAGGGGAAGGTGATTGTAAGCTAACAGTGTCTCCTCATATAACAACAAGGACAATCCTAACCCTAACCCTTAATGCCCACGTAACTAGACGAAGCATAAGCACTCACAGGCATCCGCAGTTCGCATGTGACTTGCACACACATACACCCACTCACACACACTCTCTGTCACAACAACAAATACATTGGGCTTGACTTTGATGATTGTGTAAACGTCTCAGCTGGAGAAAAGAAAACTGCGCAATGTTTCAATCAACCCATTTCACCTCAGTTCACCCCCTTTACCCATTCATGTTAGTTTCTATGTCGTTTTCTTTTCCCCCTGCTATGTTATATGACATTCATTTCGTGTCTTGTTTTCTGTGTCAGGTTAAACGGCGTTTTATGAAGCTTCTCAAATATTAATAATTGTTAATTATTAGTTTATTTTGGTCGAATATAAGCAATTTTTAATTTTTTTTTAGCTTATCTTGACTCCAGCTATTGTTGTTGTAGGCATCAGTGTTTACAACTAAAAAGTTTCATTAAATTGTTCATTATTTGCCAACTTATTGTTAAAAAACTAAAAAAAATTCAAATTAAGCGCGTTTAGCGTAAAAAAATTACTGCTGCATACTTTTGCGCATGCAATTTAAATCGCATGTACTAAAAAAGTGAAAGCAGCTATAATACTAACCTTAACCACTTTGTTAATTTGGCTGAACTATTGTAACATAAAATTAGTTTTTAGATATAATAAATGTATAATGGTACAATAAATTTGAATATTATAAAGTAAATTTTATTTCTTCTGTGTTTTTGCAATCTTGTTTGCAATTTATACACAACAAAGCCCAGAAATAGTATGTAAAGTTTGTAGTGGAGTAATGGATATTAAAAAGATAAAAATTTAAATATATGAGAAAATATGACCATTTTACCAAATAATTTGTCTTTTTTTAACAGAATTTGTAAATGTTTTTTGTCATTTTTAAAACAAATACAAAACTCAGCTTAATGACTATTCAATTTATAGTAATTTTTCATAACTCAAATGCATTGACTAATATCTATACACACACATCGTATATGTATGTAAAAGTTCTCGTATCTATTGCAATGTTTGGGATCTTTACGAAGCTCAACCCCAATCCAATTTCCGCTGAGAGTTATGAAACCAAGTGCACTTCTATTGAGACCC
Source organism: Drosophila innubila (assembly GCF_004354385.1). Taxonomy (NCBI): domain Eukaryota; kingdom Metazoa; phylum Arthropoda; class Insecta; order Diptera; family Drosophilidae; genus Drosophila; species Drosophila innubila. The sequence goes on along the minus strand of NW_022995372.1, from coordinate 6,029,598 downwards.
CTTACATAAAATTGCTTTACAAAATACAATCAAAGATAACGAATGATATGTGTATTGTTTGTGTATTTCTTAAAAAACCTAATCAAAATGCATTTTTTCTTTCGCAAAAAAGGAAATTCATTCAAGTGTTTTAAGGAATATTTTACATTTGTGAGACGGATTGAAAAGTTGTTCTTTCTCTTTTTAATCTACATAAATAAATGGCGGGATGATAAATTCGAGAAATGGACTGACTTTGCAATGCTAATTGGGAACGAAGATTTCCTAGCTGTCTGTCAAAACAGACTTGGTCACTTGGGCACATCCGACATTTTCTGAGCCTGGCAAAAGCAGACCATTAACAATGAAAAAACAATTAATACTTGGCTATGACGAAGATTGCATACTCTTACTACACCTACATACCTGATTGATATAAATTTATTGATATCAATTTGGTAATACTATGTATGGCATACTTTTGGGAGTAATTCAGATCTCTGACTATGAAGTTTAATAAATAAAATCCGATCGGATCTAAAAAAATTATTTATGCTCTATAAACATGTGAGGCATCATTTCTATTGAATAAGTACTTAAGAAAATAGTGCAAAATTTCAGTGGTCATTTATAAACTACACCTCCTTAGATAGATAAGATAGATATTTTAATATCAATACATAAATATTTTTTCCTTAAAGACATATTAAGGAAGTTTTTAAGCACAGCCATACAAAAAAGACTACTTAACTTAATAAAGAATTGTAATAAATTACAAAAATATAAAATGATTAAACTTATACCAGAAATAATAATAATAAAACTTTGATTGGATAAGACTCATTGAAAGTGTATTAAATGAGCTGATAGACTGTGCTCAAAAGCGGTTCAATGACTGCAAATCGAAGTTAAATTTTTTCGCTGAGCTGTTTTAATTTTTTCGAGCTTCTATTTTAATTTCATGAGTGCGCTTTACACATAAACTGTATTATATAAGTTATATAATATGATTTACATATTTCCGCATCAGATTTAAGAATTTGTTAACATTTTACGTTGTGCAATTTAAAGAAGCGTCTAGAGCGAAAAACTAATCTTTTTGTATGAATCTTAATGAATTGCTTAGTCAGCAGAAAAACAGCTCTTGAGCTTGTCGCTTTTAAATATATTTACAATAAATAAATGCAAAAGCTTATAAACATTCTAAGCTTTAATTTGAAGCTTTAATTTGTAGGCTAACTGATTGTTAACTGTGCTAGGTCGTGAACGAGTTTTAAAAGGATCGGTGATCATATGATACTACTTACTATAGTTTGTGTGTCAATATGCTTACCGTATTTCTATGTGAATTATTACTGTACAGTGAGTACAGTTGCTTATAAAAATTATTTAAGTTGCCCCCTATTGTATATTTAAATAAATTACAACTTTTTTTATTTGTTTCAATTGAGGAACACTGACGATAGCCTTTTGAATTCTAGTCTTGCGTGTTGTTTTGCACGATTTCAAGTTGAACTTACGTAAAATGCAAAAACAATTTGCACATTTATCAATTGCTGAGTAAGCAACGAGATACAAAGTTTATATTATTCACTTGCACCAACACATAGGCCAAGAGAAAAAAATATATATCTAATTTCGACCTTTGTTGCAATACTAATCACTTTTCACAAGACAATAGACTTTTTGTAGTTGTAAATAAAATTTGTGTTTTATTATCTTGATTTGTTTTACGACGCGACACGAACCGTTTGCTTGAAGCGCACAAAGTTGAATGCTCAATTGATTTGCATTCTTGCTTCAGTACAACTTGCCGCTTGCACCGAGCAGAGAAGCAGAGACACAGCGAAGCTTCTGCTCACAAACACAAACGCGTGCTCGTTCACATTGCATTTACATGAGACGTAAAAGCTTCGTCCACAAGTTGTCGTTGTAAACTGTTGTTTTGCCGGTTTTCGGTTGCTTGTGTGCGTGCAAAAGCTTCTGCTCTCTCTCTCACTTTCTGTATCTCTCTCGAGTGCTTGAAGAACTCACGTGTAGTCGCAACGTGCGCACGTTTGTTTTTGCTGTTGCCAGCAGCTGTGTGAGTCTGTTGACATGCTTTTGTATGCATGTGTGTGTTTGAGTAAGCAACAATAATAACGCACCGTTAAACGATTTTTCTGCCTACACTTTGTTTTTGCTTTACGCTTGGAATTCCCTATTGATTCTTGACTTGCTTCTTGTTGTTGATGTTGTTGTTGCTCTTGTTGTCGGGGCTGTGATTTACATTGTGTGGGTGTTGCACACACAGTTAAGCCACACCGCATTGTCTTGGTTGCCTAACACTTTTATCGTTTGGTTAATATATGTATTCAATTATTTACACAACATTCACTCAACAGTTGGTCAGTCAGCGTAGCGTATGCGCAATGTGCAAATGTCTAGTCACTTCTACGAAGTCGTGAGTCTGCGAGCTCGTCAGCTTCTCAGCTCCACTGCAATCGATCAAATGAGGAGTTCAAAAATGGGCCACATTATCGTTATCACAACAATCAGCGTTTATAATCTCCAGTCAGTGTGAGTTCTCTTGTACTGCAATGTTACTTAATCAATTCTCAATACATAAGCATAGGCAATCAAGGCTTGTGATTGGCTGTGTGAGTGTGTGTGTAATTGTGAGTACATTGTCATTGTCAAGTTCAGGGAAAGATCGTACTTACGTCTCATTCACACTGCAGCGATTAACAATGCTCAATCGATATGTGTTGCGTAAAAGGAATTTTCATACACTTTAAATTATTTAATAATATCAATACTAAAGCTATCAATAATATTTAGTGTATGCATTGCTTATATAATTGAAATTAAGTTATACTTTTGTTTGCAGTATACGCGTTGTCTTTTATTTTACGCTTAAATTAAAATATTAATTTTTATTTCGTCATTATCTATAATACACTTATTTTTACTTAAAGTTTCTCAAATTCTCACTCGAAATGTAATTAAATTTATAATTTATTTATTTTATATTTGCATAATATATTTCTAGTTCAATAATATGAACAATTTAAAGATATTTTTTCTTTATTCAATAATATTTTTGAATCAATCAGAATTTTTTTTAACTGTATTGAAATATGAGTAACAGTTTAAAAACTTTTACTTACAGTGTGATGAAGTTATTAATTTTTTAAACACGAAGAGTAAAGAAAATAAAAAAGGGAAAGCCTATTTAACTTTTTTTAATTTGTTCTTATACATTTCTCAATTTAGGGATACGTTAAATATTAATGTCATAACACAAGAATTGCCGAAGGCATTACGCAAGTTTTTAACGACATGATCTTCAAAACGATTATTATTAACCTTACTAATCTACAGCACGGAAAAAAAACCAAACTTCAAATATGCAATGAGCAATAACGCTTAAGGCGAGCAAAGCAAACAGATGACGATGTCGTATACGTAATGTTAATTGAGTTAACGTTACAGAATGCGAAATACAGAGAGCGAACAATGCCAAACAATTAGAGTCAAAGCAAATAGAGAGACAGAGGACTCCTTTCACATGCACACACCCAAGGAAATTGATTGACAATAAAATGCGATGTGAAGGCGACATGTGTTGCCATAATGTGCGCAGCGTGAGTATGTCGCGTGTTTGCCAAAAAACTGCCAGCGTGCAGCGAACGCATGTTCAAAACATGTTAGCAGTGTGGGAAAATAATCAACAAGTTATGTTCATAGTCAACAGTTGACAGGAAGGCTGACAAACTTTACGGTACTAAGAACATTTTTTTTAATTGTTATCCAGCTTTCATTACTTTTAAAAAGCTTCTTACATTATTAATTTTAAAAAATTTTAATTACTTACGTCTGTGTTAATATAATTTTTTTAATTAAAAGTCTGCTTGGCTGTAGCCCTTCTGATTAATTTTTTTTCAATTCGAAGCCTTTTTAAGATAAGCAGTTAAGCTCATAAGATTGAAAGCTGGTTTATTTTACTAAATATAAACATATTTTAATATTTAATTGCTTTCCCGTTTTCCTTGAATTTTTTCTGTAGCACAATTGTAATAAAAAAAAATATTTTAGAATCTAAAGTGGTATAAATATATTTATTATATTTTTTTCAAACTTAATATTTTTTAAGATATCTGGTTTTTTAAACGCCGCTGTGTTCCTTGATCCACTCACGTGCATGAGCCACTCTGGAGTAGACGCCTGGATAATTGGGCTTTGCACAGCCATAACCCCAGGACACCACGCCCACCAGCACACCCTCCTCATTGACCATGGGTCCACCGGAGTCACCCTGGCAGGCATCCTTGCCACCCTCCATGTATCCCGCACAGATCATACGCTCCGTCACGCCTCCATATTGTTTGTACTTCTCACTGCAGATGCTTTGATTCACCAACGGAACTTGGACTCGTCGCAGCCACTCCCTTGACTCGAGCAGACTCTGTGTGTTGCCCCAACCAGTGACATAACACGGATCCCCATCCACAAACATTTGTTCCGCCTCTGGCAATTTTATGGCCTTCTTGGTCTCATCAAATTCAATTGGATGTTGCAGCTGCAGCAAAGAGAAATCATAGTCTACATTGGTAAAGTTAAATTTCTCATGTTGCACAATCTTCGCCAGTCTCAAAAGTTTTCCATTTCTCGAGGATTCGGAGCTGCCCAGGCGAACCTTTAAACGATCCGCAGTTTTGCCGCTGAAATAAAAATTATTAGTCAATGTATAATTTCATAAATTTGCTGGCCGTATAAATTACTATGTGCAATGTGCCGCAGTTAGTATCCATTGTTCCGATATCAAGGATCCTCCACAAATGTGACTCGATGTTTGCAGTGAGATTTGGTGTGGAGCATCCGTAATGTTAATACGTTCTCCTCCCACAATGCGTCCATCGAGGCGTGGTTGAAACCTCCACAGTTCGTTAATAAGCGAACGTTGCCGCTTTACAGGTTGAGGGATTAAACAAACGCCTCCTAAGACATTCACGCTGCACTGCAGCAGGAGAAGTATCAACAATTTTACCGACAACATTGTGAGTTGACTTTTGATTGCAAGCTCTGGGCTTTTATAGGCCCAAACCAGCCCCTGAATGGGTTGAATTTAAAGATAGCCACCCACTGAGCCAACATACCTGCTGGGAAGCTATCTTAAGGGTCATCAATTGACACACTACACTTTTTTCATATCAAAATAAAAAGAAAGCTGAAATTTGCATACACTCACCTGATAAGTTTTGCAAGTATCTTATATATATATATATAAGATATAATATTTCAGCATTGAGTGATTAACTACCCATTTGTTTATAAATTTTATCATTTTTGTATTAATTTAAGTTTTTTGCCTAATTTAATGTTATAAGAAAGTCGATGAGCCCTTCACCAAGAAGCACATTCGACTAAATGGGTCAGTAGCTCTCACTTGAATAAATAATCAATGTTTGAATAGTCTAACTTGTTGAGAACGGTTGCCAAACATTTTATGCTTATTTTTTGCTTAAATTTTGAACTCTTAAAACTCTGTCAAAAGTTTGACATTCCAATTTAATATGTTCATTGCTTGAAGTCTAAATTAACTATGCACTTTAATTTTGTTTATTTTCACTACATACATTTAAAAAAAATTTTTTTTTTACCCCAATAAGTGTTCTTTGTAACTTATCTATGCATTAATTCTGCATTTTAGTTATGCTGACTTGGAAGAATATTATAATTATCGAAAACTTTCGATCATATAAAAACAATTCTAATTTCCGCACAAAATGTGAATTTTCAAATTTTTTATTTTTTTGAGAATTTTAATCAGATCCAATCAAATTTAAATTCAAGTCGGTAGACTTTCCTCATGAAGAGTGGTAGATTTAATTCAGGTGCACAGATTTAATCATATTTTAAGGTGTTATTCTTTTAGGCCACAATTGTTTTACAATGTTTCAAGTTCGTAACATGAATAAATTATTAAGATGCTGCAGAGGATGTTAAGTTATCTATTCAACCACATAGATCAATTGGCGTCCCACCTCAGTCAGTTGGCCAGACAGTTGGACGCTCACGCGTTTCGCTTCCAAGTCGAGTACAAAATCGCCATCGCTCAGCGGTGTCTTGCCGGTCTTGAAGTCCTGGAAGTTGGGCATCTTGCGTGGTCCCAGCACGGGATCCTCATAGCGCCAGATTTGTAGCGAAGATACTTCTGTTTTCAGACCAATGATTTTGGCGAGCTTCTCGCGTAGAGACTGCACTGTGTCGCCCTCGGAAATGATGGCGTTCACCTGAAACAGTCCAGAGCGCTCAATGGGATTGGTGAGCTCGACGCTCACATGCGGAGCAACGCTGAAGGCAATGAAGGGCGACCCAGGACGCACTTCCTCGCGTGTCTTCTCAGGTGCAGAAGCATCATCAGTATACTTGATCTCCAAAGTGTCCAGCTAAATGAAGAGTTAACAGATTAGTAAGAGTTATTAAAGAACTCAAAGACTTGACTTACATCCAAGGTATTCTTCAGATACTCCAGATTGCTGAACAGAACCTCACGCTCATCGAACTCCAAGGTAACAGCCATAGCAGCCACACCCTTGCCGCCCGTCTCCACCTTTTCGCGTATCATTTGTGCAAAGGGCATGACACGCTTCATGAACTTCTTTAGCTCCGCCTTTTGTTGCAATGTGGCTGCAATGACTTTGTTATCGGGCAGTGTCTTCGTATCCTTGTTGTACAGCTCCCTCATGGTGTCCAGCACACAGCACTGCCACGGTGGATATGTTTTAGCCACCCAAATCAAGGCCCGATTAGGTTTCGCCGTCTGTGCATCTAGAGCCTTTTCTTTGCCGCCCTTGCCACGGACTTGAAGTAGATTTTTCAGGTTGAGGCGGAAGGAATGTGCTGCTTCCATCAGATACTCAGAGCACATGATGTCCAGCTCGTTGATGGCGCCCACCTCGGGCCAACGAGCGTGCACGACCGATTCCTTGTTGCCAAGCAATCCCCAAACATGTTCCGCCATGTGCGGACAAATGGGAGCCACCAGCAACGCCTGGCGACGTATAAACTCCAGCACCAACTCTTCATGCATCCCTTGAGCACCACACAGCTCACGGTACTTGTCACGTGCCAACTGCAATTCGTAGAAACCACTGCGCAGCGCCTCCTTGAAGAGCATCTTGCGATAGTTATCATCCGTCTGCTGTGTCTTTAGATTGAGCTCGCTGAGAAAGACCTGATCGTTGAAGGTCTTGTCCGCACCACGACGCAGGCTGCATCGTGTTGCCAGCATCTCCTTGGCCCACTCAATGAAGGTGTAGAGCCGGAGAATACCCGCATCCGCTGTGCTCTCCACAAAGTTGGCATCCTCAACGCTGTCGCCGGCATCAGCGAGACAGAGACGCATGCCATCCGCTGAGAATTTGTCAACGGCCTCGTGTAGTGTTAGGAAATTGCCATCTGACTTGGACATTTTGGCCGAGTTGAGCAGCAGGTGACCATTTACACGCATCCCCTTGGGCCACTTGGTTTCATCATTTGGCCACATTGCAGCATGGTTATACAGACAGAAGGTCAAGTGATTCTGTATCAAGTCCTTGCCAGAAACACGCAAATCCATTGGATACCAATACTCAAATTCACGACGCATAACAGCCAAATGCTCTGGCTTAATAGTCGACTTCTTTGGCAGTGGCGTCTCCTTAAAGAAGATATAGTCCCAGATTTCAGGAGTCATATCAGCTGGTTTAATACCTAGAAAAGTATAGAAAAGAAAATAAATATTTTAAATAAATAACAATTCAAGTGGAAAGTGAGATTTCTCTTACCAAATGGTCCTGGTTTCTCTCCACGGAATGTGCCGCCTTGCAGGAAATGCGATACAGTATAGAAGGCCATGTAAATGGTTGAATCCGAGAGGGATTCAATGAGCCACTGCTCATCCCAAGGCAGCTTGGTGCCCAGGCCATAAGTTCGGGAGCAAGCGTACTCATGCAGCCAATTCAAACACGCCTCAAAATTGTTGCGTGCCTCCTCGTGGAAGGTTTCCATGTCGCTTAGAATTTTAAAGGCCTGACCTTGCCATTCGGGTTCCCCATAATTGAGATACCATTGATTGCAAAGGGCTACTACACACTCATCAGCGGAGCGGGATATGATGGTCTTCTCGGGCTCGTAGTAAATATCTGCCTCCTTGGCATCCGTAAGACGCTGTTGCAAATCCTTCTTGATGTCCTGGATTTTGCGACCCGCAAATTCGCCCACCAACATGATGCCATCATAAAAACCTATTGACAAGAGATGATTGTGACAAATATGAGTATCAAGAATCAGCTAACTTATGACAACTTCAAAGTTTTTTAGAGATAAAATATTTTTAACAAATACAAATTTATAAAATTAAAAGAGAAAAGAAACCAAAATAGTTTGTGTTTAAAGTATCCTAGTTTTGTGTTCCTAATTCTTATTGGAATTCACTATATCGAGATGTACACTTACTCTTCAGATAGCACATCTCCTTGGCTTCAGCCAGTTTCTCCTTATCGTTCTGCGATTGAATCTTCAGTGTGTCGTAAGCATGAACAGCACATAGTTTACCCAGCGTGGGAACATCAATAATGGATATGGGTTCATAGGGCAGCACCATCTCATCTTTCAATCCGTACTTTTGACGGAATGCCTCCTTCTTCTGCAGATCCACCAAGGCGGCATAATCATCAGGAGAATCCGATGGCACTGACGTCACCACACCTGTGCCCTTATCCTCCTTGATGCTTAACATGGGCAGCGTGTAAATGATCTTGTGATGAGTCAGAGGCGCCGACAGTTGTACACCCAAAAGATCCACACCCTTGACCTCGGCCAGCACCACAACGTTGCCCTCCTCGGCAGTGAATCCCTGATAGGTCATGTTGCGGGCAGCACGACGTGTGCTGATCCACACCTCGTTGTCGCGTGTTGTCTGCCAGGCAATGTACTTGATGTCCGGATGCAGCCAGCAATTGGTCTGTCCGTACATAGTCTCCGGACGCAGTGTGGCCGCCACAAAGTAAATGGGCTGCTTGATGGCACTACAATGTGTGTGTGAAAATTATATATATCAATTAAATGCATACGTTCCCCGTAGACTCCAGACGTACCTCAAAGCCTTGGGCGTCTGCAACACTTTCATTTTGATGAGTGTATACTCCTGGGGACCCACACCTTCTCCAGTTGAGCGATCGTGATCCATGCACGGCTGTCCATCCTTGGGTGAATAGATGGAATAGCGTTTGCCATACATAATCTTGCCGCGCTGTTTCAAATGATTGAATTGCCAGCGTACAAAGGAGTCAAAGTAAGGATTGGCATCTGTGGTTAAGAATGTGCGGCGCCAATCCACATGGACACCGATGCGTTTCAGATCCTGCACCGCCAGCGGTGGAAAATAGTTGAGCCAATGCTCGGCATCGGCAAACTGCTTAATTTCCTCATCCTGCAGTCCAAGACTCTGCATAATCTGCCACTGATATTTGGCAGTTCCTGTTTTGGCAACGGCTTTACTCTTTTTCCCCTTGGACTTATCCTTGGGCACCTCGGACTGAGTCTCCGTGACGGCGGGCACTTCCTCCTGCACCTCGGGAAACTTGGGCGGATAACCAAACTGCTCCAGTTCACGTGCCAGCTTATCAGCACACGCCTTAATGGGCATCCCGGTGCAATGGAAGCCAAAGGGCCACAGCACACGACGTCCCTTAAGGCGATGATAGCGTGTCGCAAACTCTGCCTTCGACATGGAGAATGTGTGTCCCAAGTGCAGACGTCCATTCATATACGGAAATGGAAATGTGACGAAAAACTTCTCAGCCTGTTGCTTTTTGGGCGCCGTCGGCGCGTCCGTTTCATGCACATGCTCCGCCTCCCAGCGTTGTTGCACTTCGCGCTCGATCTTCTGCAGATATTCCACCTTGAAGGTGCCTTTGCGTTCCACGTTCGCCTGTGTGCGTCATGCGAAAATCATACATTTCAATTTATTCACCGAAATTGCAAGCAAATATTGCATCAGTTCAACATATTCTTCAAAATTGGTGCCAGTAAAGCAATATTACCTTGCTGGCACTCATTGAAATTGCGTGTACTTACCATTTTGCACGGTTTAACTATGCAATTGACTCTAAGTTCACTTAATAAACAACTAAACAATTCTGAATTATCAATAAATTGCAAATTGCAACGTGTTTACCTCGCAGCAGCGGCTAAAAATGTGCTATCGAGATGTATCGAATCGTTCGGACTAAGATCTATTGAACTAGTGCCTGAAGTGAACGAACTAACTAAATCCCTGATTGTAGGTTATTTAGTCCAGTGAATAGATCTCAAAACAAATCGTTCAGTGAATATATCTGAAAACAGTGAGGTCAGTGTATAGATCCCAAAACAGCTTGTTCAGTGAATAGATCTCAATACATTTCCTTGGTTGTGTACATCTCGGTAGAGGCACACTGTTGATAATATATATTAAAATTTGGATTAAGTAAAAATCAATTTATGGTTTTAGATTTTAAATTTATTTTTTGTTGTTTTTCAATAAATAAATATGAACTTCATAATTTTATCAAAAATCAGTAAATTGTTTGTCAACAGATATAAAAATTAAAGCCTAAATTAAATTCTGTTTCATATGGCAATTTGTTATAAACAAAAATGAATTTCCTTAAAACCCATATCAATACCATGGTAAGACCACAGCGTCCGTCAAACCAACTCAGTTAAGATCTATTCACTGAACCAACTATATGGAATCTATTCACAAACTGAACTACTGAACTAAATCCTTCAATTGAACTACGATGAACAACTCTACTATCGACACACGTAAATCGATATTTAAGATACGTTGTTGCTATCGATAATCTGATGTGATTTTATATAAGTGTTGACAAATACAAAATCTAGCAAACAATACACACAGACACAATTTATTTGTATTTAGATTTTGATTATTTAATGTTTGACATAAAAAAATTGTTGGCAATAAATTTGACACAATCTTGTATATAAATTAGGTGACCACGTAAACCTGTAATATATCGCGGTCAACTGTTGCTCAGCTGTTGTCCAACAGTTGCACAACTGTTGATCAGGAGACACACCGATTTTTTTTTTTGATATATCGCTGGTAGTCGATATTTTCAGTCCAATTAACCTATTTTTTTTTATTAGGTGAAAAGTTTTAGATTTTAGGTTAATATTAGCTGAATTACATTATTATTTTGAATATTTATTTGATAAAATGCGGCCAGTGTTCGCCCTATTGTTGGTTGGCCTCCTGTGCGCCTGTCAACTGAACAATGCAAACGTTAACCCGGAGTCCGAAGATGATATTGACAATGATTTTGCGGAGTTCGACGATGACTTTGTGGAATCCAGCTACGACACGGCAACCGCCGAGAATGCCGACTCATCGAATGGTGCGGGTGGAGTGGGTGGAGCGGGTGGTGCTGCTGGTGGGGCTAGCAAGGAGAAAGTAGATGCAACTAAGCGCACAGTCGACAACGACGATGATGACGACGGTCTTGTGGAGAATGACGATGAGTTTGAGCATTTCCAGGATGAGGAAGAGTTTGAGGGCTACGACGCCGGCGACACCATGGAACCGCCCATCGATCAGAAGACAGAGCCCAAGCTAAAGATTCCGAATATACCATTGCATTTCCGCACCCACTGGGATTCCTATTGGATGGAAATGCTCATGGTAGCCGGTCTCTTGGCCTACTTTGCCAACTTCTTTGCGGGCAAGGCGAAGAATGCGCGTCTGGCGCAGCTTTGGTTCAGCACCCACAAGGCTCTGCTGGATGAGAACTTTGCGCTTGTCGGAGACGATGGCAAGGTGGAGAACGAGAATCCAGGGCTAATCAAAGAGAGCGAAAGTCTGTACACGCTTTGGTGCTCGGGTCGCACCTGCTGTGAGGGCATGTTGGTGGAGCTGAAGATGATCAAGCGTCAGGATTTAGTTTCCCTAGTTGCGGGATTGATGCGACCACAGTTGGATCAAGCGCACATCAAAATCGAATTGTCACGTGGCTTGATGGATTCATTCGTATTTGCAGTGGGCAGTAAAAAGACGATTACCAAGGTATTCAAGGAATACACTGATTTGGTAAGCAACTAAATGTCTTCATCTAATTTTACACATGTCTAATCTCAGTCTTCCATTCAAGACTAAGTTCTGTAGTTTAGTTGCCAAACCGGAGGAACGCTATAATGTGCCCAGCGGCTTTGGCGTGCTTTCGGAAATTCCGGAAGCCACATCCGCCATACTCGAGTCACGTGTTATAACCGCACTTAACAAATACCAAAGCTATATCGATTACCTGCACATCTCGGATCAGTTCAGCGGGCCAGTGCAGCAGGAGGAAGGCACACCGCTGAAACAGCCGGAGACAAAGGCTGTGTTATATGCCGGCTTCAATTTACCCAAGCATGCCGAAATGGAAACTATTAAACCCCTGTTATTGTTGATCTTTTATCTAATGGAACGCTTGAAGACTTATCGCATGTCCAAGGAGGTAATCTTTCTTCCCCTCCTCCACTTGTATATCTTTATCTTAATTCTTATCAATTTGCAGGCCAAAACCAAGGCAGATAAGAATCGTTTGCGTGTTGAGGAAGAGTTCCTCAAGAGTACACATGCCGCGCGTGCCGAGGCAGCTGCTCAGCGTCGAGAGGATAAGCGCAAGCAGGAAAAGGAGCGCGTTCTCGCCGAGGAGGATCCGGAGAAGCAACGCCGTTGGGAACTCAAGGAACAGAAGCGTCAGGCTAAAAAGAATGCACCCAAAATGAAGCGTCTGGCGGTTAAATCTCTGTAGATTCATTAAAGCCTCTGTGCCATTTGTTTGCGCTCATCCTTAAAACCATTTGTCGGTTTAATGCCACGTTTAAGCAATAAAGTATTTGTATCCTATTGAGCGCCAAAAATTTAAGACCTATTAGTTAATTGGGAAAGGAATGGAAATTAATATATAACACCGAATAAAAATAGTAATTCATATAAAAAAGGTAATCAATCAAATAATAATCTAGATGAATATTAAAGTGGGAAAATCTATTAGCAACAAACATAAGTGATAGTGTTCCAAAAATGTGTACCTGGGTTAAAAACCGCAAACTTTTTCGTCTAATTAACAACTAATTTACAAATTGTTTATTTGCTACTACCTGTTACACCCTGATTAAATCTGGTCAAAATCGGATTACAATATATTATAGCTGTCATAGGAGCAATTGGATGCAAATTAACCTTTTGTATGAAAAACATTTATGGTTTTTGCGATATCATAGCCAAACTCACAGATTGGGTTTTGCACGCCAAAGCTCGAATTTTCCTACCAAATCTGACATTTTTTCCGGCCAAGTCTAGATTTATTCTTTTGCCAAATCAGGCCAAATTCCAAAGTTAAATTGCAGGAAAACATTTTAAACAGCGAGCAGCGTGAATATGAAATATATTATTCGTGTTTTTTTTTTTTTTCAAAAAATTTTGTATTATATAAATTGGTTTCTACTTCTTGCAATCGGCAAGAAATTACCAACAACAAAAAATTTCAAATTTTTTTCGAAAAGTATTATTATAATTGTTTCGTACGAACTGTGAAAAAAGGAGGTAGCACGTTACTCAGCTGGTACTGATTACTGATCCATTAGGAGTATACTGGTTTTAAACCTGCTGAATGACCCCAATGTTAGAAATAACGACTCATAGTTCTTCAAAGAAGCAAACACTACGCCAACACTATATATAATTTACGTTCACTGTAGCTTAAATGCATTTAAGCACGGCAATGTGATCGGATTTCAGAAACAACAAATTTGTATGGTACACGGGCACTATGATCTTGGCTGACTCGGTGCGCAACGGATTTACTCAGTTACTCACAGAAAAGATCATGTTAGCGCAACAGCTCTTTGATCATTCGATCTAATTGAGTTTCTATATTCTTTCATCTTCTCCTTTCAGTCATATGATCAGATACTTTAAATATGCTTTCATAAGGACCTGGTTGCAGGGTATCTCGTAGTCGTACATTCTCCACTAGAGCGCTGTTACTTGATTTTTGATCGCTTTGTAGGGGAGACAGAATCAAAGCAAATTTCAAAGAAATTTACTGTAGACTAAAATTCTTAACTAAATTTATAAATAATTATTTTTCTCTGGAAGATTCAACTATGTGAAATAATTTAATAAAAAAAATCTTAATCAATATTCCCAGCTCCGATAGCCTCAAGTTTAATAATTATAAGATTAGAATCTACGAAAAATCTAATTTGATCGATTCATAGAAGCCAGGGTCAAGTCATGTCAAATAAACATATTCTCAATAAATCTAATGTAACACTCGCTAACAATTTAAGCAAGGCTTCTAAGAATCGATCATATATAAAGGGTATATAAACGCCTGTGATTGCGGTTGTGACTTTAGTATTCACTTTTACTCAACAACTCATTGCCTCAAGCAATAAAATTTAGTTGCAAAATGTTGTGGAATATTATTTTTATAATTCTTGTGATAAATTCACTCTCATCATTCTCCCAAGCAACTCAAATTTTCGATCGTAATGAACCGAGCTCGCTGCCATCAATATGTGATAACCTACGCAAAATGAGGTAAGTTTCGAAATATCAAAATTTTCAAAAACTAATCGATTTCTTAGAGCGGAGCTAGAGCGACATTTAAAAGATGCTCTCGATATGAAAACGGACATTCAATTTCTAAAGGCTATAAGCGGGGATATTAAATATCTGAGAACGCAACTGGAAGAAATGAACACGGATACCGCAAATAAGCAAACTGATATTCAACAACTTAGGGCAGAACTGGAGCAACAGCAAAAATATGGAGTAGAGCAGGAATCTGATATTAAACATCTTCGAACAGAGCTGGAACAACAAAAGAAAGATGGAGTAGCCCAGGCATCTGATATTATATTTCTTAGAACGGAGCTGGAACGTCAGAGAATATTAGTAGATCGACTTGTTAACCCACACAACTGTACCGAAGCCAAGTCTAATGGGATCAACGAAATACTCCTTCCCAACTTTAGTAATCAACATTTTAAAGTTGCCTGCGATGCGGAAACTCAGGGAGGGGGATGGACTATCATCCTGAGGAGGATGGATGGAAGCGTCAACTTTTATCGGAATTGGACTGAATACAAAAATGGATTTGGAGATCTGAATGGCGAGTTCTTTTTAGGCTTGGACAAAATACACGTACTAACTAAAGAGAGAAAACAGGAATTGCTTGTAGTACTCGTAAATTTCGCTGGATTACAAAAATATGAGCTGTATGATGACTTCGCAATTGGCAATGAGGATCAAAAATATGATCTACGCACTCTTGGAGAAGCCAGTGGAACTGCAGGAGATTCACTTTCATTTCATCGTGGCAAGGAGTTTTCCACATATGATCGGAAAGATGTCCGTCAAAGATGCGCCGAAACTTACAACGGTGCCTGGTGGTACGGGGACGATAGGTGTCACGAAAGGTATGGTAAAAGTCAAATACTTTTAATAGCTTCGTTTATTAACTTGTGTTCTTACAGCCAATTGACGGGCAAATATAATGACAATCGCGTTGGCAAGGGTGTTAATTGGATATCTTTTGGAAGTTACCATACGTCTTACAAAAGGGCCGTGATGATGATACGGCCTACAAAGTAAATACTGATGCTCTATAATATACAAATCACTTGTTTCAGTTTACATTTATGTCTTGTAATATCCATTAATATATATTCTAATTTGCATATCTGTCGAGAATTTAAATAAAAGTGACTTTCTCTCTATATATCTCTTTTTTCCTCTGTTAATCTTTCTTGTCAGATTGTTATATGTATACCACATTAGCCACAAGGAAATTAAAATAATAATAAATAAACAATTGTGATGTGTATTACGATGTCACGGTTTCTGTTTTCCGGTTTTTGTTGCAGTGTACTAAAACAAAGCAGTAGAATTATTTTAGTTGTTAGATGATGATATAATTTGATAAGAAATGGTATTTATAGTTTTCCGAAAATTTGAAATAATTTTAATAGTTATAAATCCTATACTTGGATACATTTTATAGTTAAGTATATAGTATTCGAACCGAAGTAAATTTCGGGATTACGTGGACTTGCGATGGGTATATGAGGGGTTGGTTGGTTGGGTGAGTGGGTGGATGGGTGATATGTTGGGTGGTCGGGTGGTTTGTTAACATTTGACAGGGAAACAATTTTCATTGGACACATAGGCAATATGATTGCGAAGAGTTTTGATTTGCTTCTGGGCCGCATCGAAGCTGTAGGAGAGCGTATTGAGTTGTCCCTGCATCTCGCGGATGACGGCTTCGCGATCATTGACTGACAACGAGGCGGTGGCGCGGCATTGGGCAAGCTCCTTTTCGAGGCGATTGATATGTTCCTGCTGCTGGGCCTTGAGCATCTCGGCGCGCTCCTTGGTGCCGGCTATGATCTTGGCTGACTCGGTGCGCAGCGTGTCCAGATCATCCTGTGTGGTCTTCAGTTGCTCACAGAAGAGATCACGTTGGCGCAACAGCTCTTCGATCTCATTGCGGGCCTGGGTGAGATCTAGCTGACATTGCGCCAGCTGTGGACTCAAATCGGCGACAGGATTCTCCAATTGGATTTTGCAAGATTTTAATTCTTTACAGACGACCACAAGTTTGCTCTGCAGATCATCCTTCTCCTTGCACACCTGCGCCAGCTTCAGTTGCTCATTCTCCAGCAGCTTGGGAAAGTGGAGCAGCTCGTTGAGCTTCTCCTGGAATTTGGAGCGTATCTCCTTGACCTCGGTATTGATTTGCTGCTCAATGCGTTTGTTGTTCATGTTCAGCTTCTCGAGGGACACACACTGCTCCTCGACCTTCTGCTGGGCGAGCATATATTTATTGCGATAGTCCTCCAGCTGTTGCGACTGCTCCTTCATGATGCACTTGAACTCGAGCTGCTCCTCCTTCAGTTCATTGACACGCGCCCGCAATAGATTCAATTCCGCAGCATCCGCATCCGAAGCGCCTTTGGATGGCCCGCAGCTACCCACAAAACCCTTCATGCTGCAACCCGGAGAAGGGATTGAATATATATTAATATATCTTTGCAATAAAGAATTATTACTACGATCAAAAACACTAAATCTATTGGCAAAGTCACAAACAGAAAAATGGGCTTTTTTCTGCTTATTTCCAAAACATATTACAGATTCATTGGGAAACAATCACGATGCTTATTCTACTTTGACCTTTAATGAAGTTTGCCTATTTTAAACATATTTTAGAATATTTCGTCTGCATATATTCAAATAATTTATATATACATGTGTTTAGAAATATAGAAATTATTTGTCTGATTAGTTCTGGGAGATAGCATGTCTATTTTTGTTTTTGGGGTCAACAGTGATTGGGATAATTTCAAACATTTTCTATCCTGAAGATGAAATACTTCGCATTGCTAATTTTCGCTCTCATTGGGCTCTCATTGAATCTGGTTATGTCCACATTTGAACTGGGAACTTTTACCTTATTTGCGAAATAAAGTAATAAAATCTATTTTAAATTTAGCTTATTGTGTACGAAATGAAAAAAAATATTGGTATCCTACGCCTTTTCTACCACACGCCGAGGACTGAATACCACTACAACCACTACAGATTTTTATAAAGTAAATCCTTAAAGAACTATATTAAATAAACAATCTACAACAAAAAAAAAAAAAGGTTTTAAATCTTGCTAATGCAAATTTTCAATTAACGACTGACAGTTCCTATGTATATTGAATAATTTTCAGATTTGTGAGAGTGTGTAGGAAAATGTCTTACCGTTGCTCCAGCTCCTTCATCTGGCAATCCTTGCGCTGATATTGGGTCAGCAGACGCGTATAGTTCTCCTTCATCTTTTCGTATTTATCCGCTTTGGTGTTGCGTTTGCCGCCGCAAATAACCAAAGGATCAGGATCTTCGGGACAAGGAGGTCTCGACATATTCATGTCATCATCATCATCATCGTCGCCGCCACAAGATTGCGCCTCATGTGTCTCACGTTTGCTGACCTCGCTGAGCAGCTTCTTCACGGAGCTCTGCATGTTCACGATGCGTTTCTTCAGCTTGTCCAGGGAATCGCTTTTGCCACAAGGTGGACAGGGTGGTGGCGGGCAGGATGGCTCTGGCGGACACGGGCAAGGACGTGATCGCTTCGCGGATCGTGGTGGCGAACGTGGAGTTGGACAAATGCTGCTGCTGCTCTCATCACAGGGGGATGGAGATTTCATACATGGTCCCGGATTGCAGACTTGCTTTGGCTTCGATTTGGATGCCATGATGGCACAGGCAATTTCCTGCATCATTTTCATGTCCTCGGGACAGGCGCCCTTCATCTTTTGCATGGCCTTGCTGAGAGCTTTAATGAGACGATCCTCCTGGCCTTCCATTTGCCCACAACTGGAGCCAAGCTCCTCGCTGCAATCTGTGTTCGTCGGTCCACTTCCGCCGCCTCCAGCTAACGGAGCGCCACATGGACCCACACAATACGGCGATATATTGTCATCGTCCACGGTTGTGGTCAAGGTCAGTTCACGGTAGTGTCGATGGGATCCATAATTCTGCAGCTGCACCGCCCGGTTCATCATTGTGTGCAGTTTAATGTTCTCCTGTTCCATGCAGATCCGCAGACGCTTGATCTCCTTCAGCTCGTTGCGGGTCTTACAGGGTTTTCCACACATATCCATTACCGCCGCTTTAATGTCCTGTATGATCTTGTTCTGGCAATCGATCTCTTTGATCAGCGCCAGATATTCCATATACATGCGTTTCTGCTCTGGATCATCGGACGATTCACCCAGGCGAGAGAATAAATCATCCTCTGGCCCCTCTTCCATGCCACCCTCATCCATGCCGGCCATCGCCATATCCTCCTCCTCATAATCTTGCTCCTCTGCCCCACCCTCGGCGTCCGCCATATTGATATACTTTTATTATATTTTACCTTGACAAATCTAACAGCGTTGGTCGCTGTTCTTCTTGTTTTGATTATTGACGTTAATTCCTTGTTGTTGAAATTAATTTTGGATGGCTTTTTGCTTGTCTAAATCGTAACCCCAATAACTTTTAATTTTAAGCGCATAATCTCGAAATTTTGCAATAAATTCTGAAATGGATTACTATAAAATTTTAAAGTTGTTGTGTTGTTTTTTTAAACGACTAAAATGAACTGAAATATTTCGTTTGGCTTTTTCGGTATTCCACATGCGACAACTTTTATACGCCTACTTTGATACCGTTCCATTTCATTCCCTTTTAAAAAAAATTGAAAAACATGTTTTTAATTCGTCTTACAGCATTACAACCGATTCGAAAAATTATTCCCAAACGACGTTGATTTCAACGCTTAAAAAAAATGAGCCCGAGTTCCATTTAATAAAATATAATCTTAAAAAAATTAATTTAATTTTTTTTTTTTATTTTTCATGTACTATATTGTAATAAATTAATAAAAATTTATGTAATTATATTTTTAAATAAATGATTTTACCACTCCACATCGAACAGCTTTTCTCTCCATTAATTTGATTTCCATTTCCAGCTTTTTTTACTATATACTCTATGGCATATAAAACAGCACTTCAAATTGCACCTAGCCTCCACAGTGATCAATTTAATTGAAAATTAAAATTAACTCAATTAAAATATATTTTGTTATCACTTAAATACGCATATATCCACACAATAACTTATAAATAAAAAAATGAACAAAATTTGAATTCAGTTCAATAAATTATAAACACTTATTAAACCCTTGGAACCAAACAAATCATAATTAGTTCGAAAACATCAAATATCAAATATTTTAAAATATTTTAAAAGGAATACATATATGTAGAGTAGAGCTTAAAGCGAGCTTTAAAAACCATTAAATACGCTCATAATTTATAATCGATTAAAATCAAAAAAATTTACATAACAATCAAAAGATAATATCAATCAGTTTTCCACGCAGTCAACACAGTCACAAGGATGTGATGATGACGTCCAGGCAACTTGATGATATGGCCCGAGAATCATACATATATCATCCAAAATCAATAGATGATGGATACGTTGAACCATTGGCCGTATTTTCAAGTTGCCTGAGCCGCTGAGACAGGATCTCTTCAGGACTAGGATCTGGACTTTAGCGTGGTGCGTGGAGTACTGAGTCGGGAGGCGCTTTGGTTTTGTCCCTGGACCATTTGATTGACCCTCACGAGGCTCGGTTCATTGGGGCGCAACGTTGGGCACTCGAAGTGCCAGAGGAGCCACTGTTAATCCCTCCGCCCGAGGTCATGGAATAAATGTGACGACGCAGGACACGAATGTGCTTCTGGGAGACCTCGAAATTGTGGACCAGCGTGTGGAGCTGTGTCTGCAGCTCGGCAATGAGACTGTCACGTTCCTGAATCAGACTCGACGTGGAGTTCTGGCTACGACTGAGTTTCAACTCTAGATCATAGATGCGTTTCTGGAGCTCGCGACGCTGTTTCTCCGCCTGCTCCCGATGTCGAATGAGTTGCCGTTTGCTGGCCACCTGCATCGCATCCAGTTGTTCCTTCATGGTGATCAACTCGTCGGAAATGCGACGTTTTTCCGTCTTGAGAGCCGTGTTGTAATTCTTGAAAATCTTGAGATCACGTTCCGCCGCTTTCAGACGATTCACGGTGATCAGTTTACGCTTGCCAAGCTCATCGATCTTGGCCTTAAGAAGATTCGCCTCCTTCTGCAGTTCATGGAGCTTCTCGGCCATCAGGCAATTGTCCCGCATTGCCTTCTCATATTTTGTGTGCTCCTCCCGCATCAGATGTGGCAACTTGGCGACACTTTTCAGCTTGCTGTCGATCTTGGAGCGCAAGGTATCGATGTCCTGGTAGATGCTCGACTCCAGTTGCTTGTTGTTCACATGCAGCTTGTCAATCTCATGCTTCTGGGTCTTCATAATGTCCTGAGCCTTGACGCAGCGCATATGATAATCCGAAATACGTTCCTGCTGCTGACGTATAATATTCCGGAACTGCAGTTGTTCCGTCTTGAGATCCTTGATAGTGGTGTACAGTTGAGTAAATTCCCCAGTGTCCCGGTCATAGCCGTACATGAGTTTGTGATCCGGTTTCGTGTTGATCACATCCTTGAGCACATTGTACATATCCTTAATGGAAGTCGGCTCATTCTCCTGATCCTCGAGCATGTCCTGCGTCCTGCGGGAATGTCGTGTATGTCGCGAAGTATCCACACTATGTTGGCTGTATCCACCATCCACCTGGGCCGACAGATTATGCCTGATCTTGGCGGGCTTTGACTCCGCCCGTTGACGCTTCTTGGATGGGTGCAACAACATGGAGGAGCTGGGTGCCTCCAGGACCGTCATGAAGCTGCTATTACTACGGAATATCTTTGCATTCTTGTGTGTCAACTGTGATCCTATGCTGGTCTTGGACATGGAATATGCCAAGGATTCGTGTTCTTCATTGTCCATTTCATTGGACAACTCCATGTCGGGATTGGAACCGTGTCTGCCCACAAATTTGTCGTGTTTTTGTTGCATTTCCGTCAGCTCATAGTTGATCTTCATGTACTTCTTCTCCAGATCCTTTGTGGTCTCATTGTACTCCTGCAACTCCTGCTTGTACTTGGTTAATTCGTGTTTTAACTTTGATCCAATTGCATCACCATGTGAGTTAGCTCGCCTTCCATTTGTCGGTTCCTCGTCGTCCTCATCGTTGGATTCAAATGGTTCGCCATCGCTAAGATTCAGTTCATCATCATCCTCATCGAGACAAGCATTTGTAGAAGATTCATTTGAAGTCATACCTCCCTTATTGGACATTGTGTTTAGTATAACGGATGAACACTGTTGCAGGTTTTTGTAGCTTTTTTTTGTCGATGCCTTGACACTTTTTCCACTCGCATCATCCCCATCCGAGTGCCTCCCCATTGACTCGGCCCGGGACTGGCCCGGCTCTGGAGATTGTTCTCTAAGCGTCGAATTGGGATTGGATTCACTTTTAGCCGGAAATAACATTTACAAGAATTTTGACTTTGGTCGCTTTTCAATGCCAACAGAAAATTTTAAAAGATTAGTCTCATATGCGTTTACCAAAAAATAATTAGTTCTACTTGGAACAATTCGAAAGTATTTTATCCGAATACTTCCAATAGGCCTACTCAACTATAGATAGAGGGGGAGAGCAGCTTAATACTGGGGTAAAATGGGTAATAAGCACAAAGGATCTTAAATTTAATTAATAAATTAATCCTTAGCAACTCTTATGGATATATCAATAAAAATAAGTTTTAAAATGTACAAAATATATTTCATATGGAGCATTAATTCAAAAATTATTTTAATAATTAATCTATGAGGTATGCTTTAATTTATAATTAGACTAAACAACCAATATATATGTTTAACATATTTTTTCAATAAATTGCTAGCCATACAGAAGTCAGCTTTCATGATTTTGCAATAAGATAAATCAGTTTCTGAGCTGTAGGTGTTTTTTTACTAAATGACATATTAATTGCTAAGTACACAGAATGTAATGTAAATTAATAATACATATTTATAATACGGTAAGGTACTTTTCAAGGTCTATTCTATAATTATAACACTTCCACACACTTGATATCTCAAGTAAGATATCAATGCGTTCTGGCAGATCTCAAACCAAGTGAGTGCCAAGTGGATGATGACCCATGATATGTATAAACAATTTCCTATACATATATATATAAACATATAGAGTACGTATGCACATATTCCACACAAGCGTTTTGAAGGCATATGATGCTGAGTGTAATTCATGCGAAAAGTGATGATGCTGAGAGGCAGAGTACGTGTATAGACAAAGGGATTTGGGGCTGGAGGGGCAATGTTGACAGCTGTAAAAGAATAGGAAGCGATGTCGGAGAGCGCAAAAATGGTACGGCTAAATATAACAGAAGCAGAGAGCAGAGAAGAAATTGAAAAATATAAACCGAGAACTCATGTTTTTAATATAGTCACAGACACGGGGGTGCCAACAGGCAGGCAACGGGGGGCGGCGCTCTTATTAAAAAGAGCTAAAGGTGTGTTTTCAGTTTAAGTTTTTCAGCTTTTCAGCATTTCCCTCAATGTGAGGGCCGCAGTTCAATTTTCGCACGCGACGCGAGCGGCAGCAAAAAAAAAGAAAATAATATAAATAAATAAGAAAAAAAGAAGAAAATCAACAAATTTGGAATCGCAACGCTTCGATGAGCAAGTGGTATGCCACCAGGCAGATGACGCACTGCCTCGTTGTAGTCTACTCATTCTGCTTCTTGTTGCGGCACGTGCTGGCAGATGAAACTTGCCTCATACATGCCACACTATTTGTGACGCCTCTGGAGCTGCGGCAGGAGCAGGATTTCGGTCTGCCACTCGACATAGATTGCAGCAATGCGAACAACAGTCGTGTGTCAGGCACTTTTGATCTTGGCGCCCAACGTGTGGCAGGTAAGTTGCATGTGCTGCTCGATGGCAGTCAGACATCGCCATTGAACACTTCCAGCTATGGATTGGAGTATCTGGATAATTGTGCGCAACTGCAGAGTCTGCAGATCGAGAGATTTGTGGGCGATGTGAGTCTCGGATTAAGCTGTAATGGCTTCAAATTGGAGAGCATGCGCCAAGTTTACTTCCATCACAATGAACTGGGCACACTGAGTGGCATCAGCTTTGAGTTGTTGCCACAACTGAAGCAGCTGCATTTGGAGGAGAATTCACTGAAACTAATTGAATCCTTCAGCGGCTGTAAGCAATTGGAGCAGCTGAATATCCGAAAAGAGCGGCAATTGGCGCTGCGGCAATCGGATATCTTGTTGCAACTGCGACAGGTGCAACGTGTGGAGCTCACGCAGCTGAAGCTGATAGAGGCACCAGTTTTAGAGGAGCTGCCTGGTCAGCTGAAGGAGTTGCTCGTGCAGACAACGCCCATAACACCACATCAGTTTAAAATATTCAAAGGCAGCGAGCAGTTGATAAATCTGACCTTATGCCAATGTGAGCTGACTTTATTTACTCTAGAATCAGAGTCATTCAATTTATTACATCTTAATCTCAGTGGCAATGCCTTGAGACAGCTGCAAATCTTCAACTCCTCCTCGCTTCTCAGCTTGGATCTCAGCTCGAATCATTTGTCCAGTTTGAACCGCAGCTGGTTTGTCCAAATGCCACGCCTACAAAAGCTGCAATTGCAACAGAATCGCCTGCACAGCATCTCCATGTTGCAGTTGCTCCAACTGTCCCCAGTTACGCTCTCCCAGCTTGACCTGAGCCACAATGAGCTGCTGCGTCTGGAGCAGACAGAGAATACTCGCTGGGATCAGATGAGACAGCTGCGCATACAGATCGATGGAAATCCCTGGAGTTGCCAGTGGCTGCTCAACTTTTCACATGCCCAACCAGAGCTTTTCCGGCTCTTTAGCTATGACAAGTACATTTCCCAGATCAATGTGAATGGCTTGAGTTGTACACCTCAGCTGGAGGAGGATCCGCCGCAGACTAACTCCAATCGCAGTCAGCAATTGATCAATGCTTCAAATCGAAATGCACATTTAAATGTCTCCAGTCATACGGTGCTTTACGGTAATCCCGTCCAGCAATCGCACAGTCAGCGCTCCGAGGCTCTTATCATTGTTTTCATGCTGCCTTTTGGGATTGCCCTGCTCTTCCTGCTCCTTTATCTCTATCTGCACTGCGAGCGTCTCTTTCATTGGTCTTATTACTCGAGTGGACTTAGATGTTTTGGTGGCAACAAATCCTCGCGTGCTCATCGCTTTGTGGATCACATTGATATCGTACGTTATCCTGTGGCCAATGCCAGCATGGGCATCGACTTGGAGCCACAGCCCGATGGCTATGAGACGCCTCTAAGTGGCAGCGCATCCATCTGCAACTGCGCCGGACACAGACAGTCCAGTTGCTCTAGAACTCATCATGTCACCTATGAGACGATGCCCACGGAGCTGCCTTATCAGTTGTATGCTGAGATCAAGGAGCAGATTGATTCGACGGATGCGGATCAAACTCTCGCCGAGACGGCGGCATCCACAATGCCTATCTATGATCATTTGTCGTATGAGGAAGAGAAACCTCTGGAAGTGTAAGCGTCAGTTAAATATATAATAAGGTAAGCTTTACCATTTTAAAAATACTTAATATTCCAGAGTTGTAAAAGATGAATCCCTTCATACACGTTTACTTTGCTATAGTTTTTCTATATTCAAAGTAAAAAATCTAAAACTTTGGCATCTCTTAGTTTTTGGAATAATACGATAGTAGGATTTTAAATTGTAATTATGCATTTTTTTAAAAAATTATGTTAACCTCTTTTTTAAATTTATTTTATTTTTAATAATCTTAATAAATAGAACACTTTATTATTGCAACATTTGGAAGCTTTCGGGTGAAAGTATAGAAAGTAATTATAATTATTCTGTGTTGTCTGTAAGAATATTAAATTTTTTTACCAAAAGATATTTAAATTGAAAAAATTATCGAATGTGTATAAAGTCGTGCAATTATTTTAATGAATTTAAGTTAATATTTAAAAAAGAGAAGAGAAAAATCAATATTGCAAAGTTTGAATTTCATCGGGAAATCGTTTACATTCTAAACTATTTATGCTCGTATCAAGTCAGATTAACATTTGTCAAAAATTAAATTTAAAATACACATAAAACTTTTGATTTAGAAACATTGATCTTATGAACTTATTATTTCACTCTCTTTTAGGATTAATTTAAACTATTTTAACGGAAACTGCAGATTTGGACTTGTCTATGTGTCAAGGCATTTCTACCGGACTTGGCAAGAATTATTAAGTTTGTACGTCTTGTTGTTTGGTGTGTAATTTATTTCTAAGTTTTAAATCTAATTAAAATCATTTAATAATTTTTATTTATAAATCATTTTTTTAGGGAGAGGCCCGAATTTTTTGCAGGGACAACAACGCGTCTTATTATATGCTGGGATTTCTTAGGAAGCTTTATGTCCTTACTGACCGGATTTTCGTTCTCCTTGCTGCTTTCGAGCGGACTTAAATTGTGTACAATTGGATCACTCCTGCTGAACTGAACATTCTTATGTGAATCCTCAGCGAATAGATCGCGCTTTTTGACCATTATGGAACGCACATTATTGTTGGTTGTCTCCTGCATGGAATTAACTTGGACTCTTACTGGAGTTACCGTGCATAGGGGTTTGACATCCACCTCAGTATCCTCTCTGCTTTTAATTGGTGTTCCTCTGAGTTGAGATCTGGATGGCAATGTTTCTATTTTGTCTTCTGGGATCTCTGATTTGATCTGTGCGAATTTAACAGGTGTGCCCTTACGATTGGGCTTATTAGGCAGGATAATTTCCGCTGCCTCCTGTTTCTCCTCGGTCACATATTTGGGAGACAGCAGCTCCTGCTCATCTTTGACTTTGATTAAACCAAAACGTGAATTGACTGGCTTGGCAACGGTTGGAGGATCAACATCCTCGGGTTCAATTTTACATTGCAATTGCTCCACAGTTATTTCGGTTTCAGATTGATTCAATGACAATTCCTGCTTGAACTCTATTGGAGCAGTGTTTGTATCTGCTTGCTGCTCAGCTTTAAGGGGCGAAGTCATAGAAATTACTTCAGTTGAACTTGTCTGTTGAGTGTTTGTTGTTGGGGTCAGGACACTGACAATGCGAGGCAGTGCAGCTTTTATTTGCGCCTCCTTGATGTCAAATTCCATAGCCTTTACGGGCTTGAAGGTAATCTTGTGCTCCGTCAATAGATTCTCGCGATCAATGAGCACACAACGGGATTTTAGAGACTCAAAGCGCCAGCTGTAAATTTAAGGAGAATATAAGATAAAATTCAAGAAGAAATTATAGAAGTTTACCCACCGCGCCATTTCCTGTTGCACATTACGCATCTGTTCATCGATTGTGGCCTTTTGGATGTGCATGCTATGGAGTTGTGTCTTCAGTTCGTCCGTTTCGCGTCTATATAAAATGGGAATGAAGTGTTGTTGTTGTTGTTTTCTTTTTGTTTGTTAACTAAAGCTATATGATATCCTAATTCTAAACGGACAATCACAACAAAAACAAACTGTAGCTGCTAAAGCCCAAAAATTTATTGCAAAATTTGGCTACAACATGACCCAAACGTTCGGCCAAATCATACTTGCAGAAATCCAGCATGGAATCAAGCCAAGTCACGGATTTTTGTCTGGCCAATTCCCGCAAACGTTCCTGCGACACATTTAAATCACGCTCCAGTTTCACATTCTGCGCCATCAGCTGACGAATGCGTTCATTGAGCTTATCTGTAATTATAAAAATTATGCAAAAGTTACAGATTTGATTGGACTGTAAGAACTTTATAAAATAAATATCAAAGCTAGGCATAAAAAGAAGGAATGTAACTTAAGAGTCGATTTGAGGTCTATTTCTTAATGTGGATATGACAATTATTGGTCATTTAAATTAAAATTGAAGATAAAAAACGAACTACTTAAGTTCTTTAAATGTAAAATTGTTCTATACTTTGTAATTAGAAAGGTAAAATATATTGGAAAAGTTTTGCGTACTTTAATGAAGTATTTTGCTTTAGGCTGATTTTTTTAACCTACTGTTAAATACTGGTTAAATTCCATAAAAACTCAAAAAAAAGTCACAAGCAAAAACATAACATTACAATCAAAAAGAATTCGCAATATGAAATAAAAATGTATCCAACTATTTAAAAAGAAAGCTTTCTAATAGTCAGAAAAATCATAGAATCCATATTATTTCTAATTCTAGATTTTGGTCCATTTTTTAATATTCTAAGTTTGGTTTCCTTAAAATGTATCGTAATTATTTATGTGGTTTTGGTTTTGTTTTCTAAAAAATAAAAGGAACAAATACTTACTTTGATAGGTTTTATCTGCACTGCAGAAAATGGTGCTGCAAGCCTGTAACTGTGTATGCATGGCAATGTTCTCCCGCTTGAGACGATGAATCTCAAATTTGCTCTCATTGAATATCTTCTTCATGTCCAGATAGCTTTTCTTTTGGCTCGCCAGCAAGTGTTTCATCACCTGACGCTGATCATCCACCTCGGCGAACAGTGAGTTGCCCTTACGATCTAGAATTAACAAAATTAGCTAAATTTGAAGTTTATTATTTGTTGTTTAGTAACCATTAGTTTCGGGTGCACTAGAGAGCAGTGCTATCTTGGCGTTGGCTTCGACAAGCTGCTCCTGGGAGCTCTCCAACAGTTGCAGCTTCTC
Organism: Drosophila innubila; assembly: GCF_004354385.1. Classification (NCBI taxonomy): domain Eukaryota; kingdom Metazoa; phylum Arthropoda; class Insecta; order Diptera; family Drosophilidae; genus Drosophila; species Drosophila innubila. Next base: position 6,001,301 of record NW_022995372.1, on the reverse strand, counting down.
CTCCAACTCATCGCGTTTGCCACGCAGATTCTCCTCCAGGCAGCTCACTTGATCTTTTAATATCTCTATTGATTTCTGCGTGGAAAATATAAAACTTCAGTAAATAGATTCAGATAGAGTATCCTCGGCATGCCGAAGATTTAATCTTGATCTTAATATTTGGACGCACCTCTTGCTCGGCCACAGCAAATGTATTTTGCACTTTGACATCCTCAAATTCAGCCAACTTTTGCATAAGCTCAGCATTCTCCTTTTCCATTGCATTCAAACGTGCTGTGCATTCATCGTGTAAGCTGTTGGCACTTAATGCGACACGTGACTCTAAATCCCGGGCCGTCGCCTCCAGTTTGGCCTTGAGATTAACAGTCTCCTCCAACTTGGCATCGTTGTCCAGTTGCAAGGCTTCGTGTTCCACCTGTAGATTCCTGTACTTTCGTCGAAGTTCCTCCAATTCCTGTTGCATACGCGACTCGACGTTGGGGCAAGCGGCCTGCGCTTGAATGCTTAATTGTTCCAATTCCTGTGTAAGGTACTTTTCAGCTGCTAACGCAGTGTCCAAGCTGCGTTTGAGCTCGTGGATTCGTTGAGCATCCTCCTCGCGGCGTTCCTTCAGCTGCTGATGCCTCTCATTCAGCAACTTGTACTCCTCCACAATATCATCTATGCTTAAAGCGTTCAGATCTAAGTTATTATACATTTTCGTCACACAAATTACGGATTTTCTCTCATAAGATGTTCAAATTTTGAATCAAGTGTGCAAAAGTGACGCTCCAAAATGATAATTTATTCACGGGGCTGCCCCCTGTCCCAAGGCGCTGGTACCAGATACAATTTTCCGATCTGGCAAGCCCGTAGTTCAATAGTAGATGTCTAAAAACAAACTTTTTTTTAATTTTTTTAATTTTAAAGACAGAATTTTAAAAGAGCCTCGTCGATTTTTTTTATTTTTTTTATAATTAAAATTTGTAACAAAATTAAAATTTATCGTTTTAAAAGCATTTATATCGATAGTTAAACTAGCTTCAGAGTTGCTTAAATGTGGCAGCACTGATATAATGTCCCGCCCATTTTTTAAAATTGGGCAGCATGAAGCCGATAAATTCGAACAATGGCAGCACTGCCTGATAAACAGCTGCTCGCTTGGCTTGATTATTTTTGTTGTGTGCGGAAAATTGCAAACATGTCAAATGATGGAAGGAAAAAACGAAGTAAAAACTTCACGGGGGATGAAGAGTTAGTGCTCACATTATTGGTGGACGAAAGAAAGAATATTCTGCAAAACAGGAAATCTGATGCCGTTACCTGGAAGCGCAAAATGCACGCATGGAAAGAATTGGCGGACTGTTATTTCGTCAAAACGGGCGTACGCCGGGAATGGAAGGCACTGAGAGAGAAATTCATAAGTCTGAAACGGAGATCTAGAGTGCAACAAATAGCAAAGAAGCCTCTCAATTATATCAGCAGTGAGCATCCATCTCCCAAGACGGAAGTCTCTTCGATAAATGATTCAGTTACACGAATAGCAAATGCCTTTGATAGTGATGAATGTAAGTAATTTCGGAAAATCTCTCAAGGATTAGATGCATCTTGTAGTCTTTTCAACAGCCGATGACATGAGCTTCATAGGCAAAGATGATCTGCTCGCTGACACCGCATATGAAAACGACGTAAGTGGACTTGAATATAAAAAATTAAAAATTAGTATACTAATATAATTCGATTACTAGGCTACGAATCCTGATACACATGAGGAGGACATGGCTACCACTAGCTCCGAGTGGCCCACTGGCATTCCAACCACAAATTACTTACCCAAGCCACGCAATTGCCACCTGGAGGAGGAAACACTCAAGTTGATTCGACTGCAGCAGGCATTTTTCCGATGTAAGAATCAGCGTGCACAGGAAAAACACGATCTTGAGATGCTCAGGGAGAAGTCGAAACTAGATCAGGAAGTACAGGAAGGAAAACTGCGAATCGAGATAATCGAATTGGAAATTCTGGAAAAAAGAGCCAAGCTAGATTTGAAATGTGGGCAAAAAGTACATAAAAAAATTGTTTTTTTTTTATATTAACTAATTCTGTATTACAGAGGAAGCAATACACTTCGTTTTCCATCTAATTGGATGGCATGGAAATCGACTATTTAAGCTTTAAGCTCAATGGATCAAACTGTGGCTTCGGACTACCAAAAAAATTATTATTTAAATGCTCCTATGGAAGCAATACTATTGTAAATGTATCTTTAATTAATTTAAAATATCGTACCTGTAGTTAAAAATAGAGTTAAATAAACTCAACAAACAATTTAAAAAAATAAAAAAAATTAATAACGAGAAAATTTAAAATTTGAATATCCGCCTATCGACAAGCTTCCGATTAGACTCGGTTAATCGATTGCATGCCTGCAAGTCCCATTGGCGCCACCTGTGGAGCAATTAATCGCGCCAAGTTTAAAAATGAAAACCAATAACTAACTATTTATTATTCAAACATTCGGGTAAATGTAAAATAATTTTTAATTTTAGATAAATTTATAAATATATTTGCTGTTAACAAAGCGCATGCGTTGCATATTGTTTGTCTTTGGTTGTCATGGAGAAGCATAAACTGAATTACAAATTTTTATTAAAAGTGCTCTATCATTTTAATACCACTTAATAAAATGCAAGAAGATGCACCTGAAAAAACACAACAATTGCAAAATTTTCAATCCGATGATTTGCTAGAAAAGTTAAAACTACTTAACTATGAAAAACACTTGTTAAGAGAATACAAATTGAAGCCTTTATCGCGTTTTTATTTTGTCAAGGCTACGAATCCTGGAGAGCAGTTCTTTATGTTTACCTTGATATGTTGGTGGTTGTGCAAAAAACTGGGTAAGGATATGGAACGTCCGCAGGAATCCGATGATCCGAATACGGTTATAGCCAAGATCATGCAAATGCTAGAAGAAATTGTAAGTAGATTTCTCTTACCAAGGCTGAAATTTGACTTTCTCCTCTCTAAAATTTTGGAGCTTTGCAGCCCAGGGTTTTATTATGGGTATGATTTAATAAAGAGCCTGTTTACAGGATGTTCCCGTGGATTTTGCACCCACCAAGCTCATACGGGGAGCAGGTCCCATTTGCCTCATGGTGCTCGACATTTTGGCCACGCAATCGCTGAAAGTCACCAAGGTGAACTATCAGCGTCTGCACATTGCACAGGAGGAGGAATTTGTGGGCGACTATTTGGAAGACAATGCTGAGATAATACTGGAAAAGCTGGAGGATGAGCAAAATGCCACCAATCTCAGCGATGACAGCGACTTGGAGTTGGAGGCGCACAATTTCAAGCAACTCAATTGGCTGAATCGCCAGAAGCGAAATCTTGGAGAGATGTCCGCCAATGCGACGGATGAGCATAGCCGGGAGATCGATGCCCGCCTCAGTGATCACCAGGAATGGCGACTGGAGCTGGAACGTGTCCTTCAGCAGCTCAAGGTCTATGTCAAGGCCGATGCTCGCGACTGGCGTACGCATATTAGCCAGATGGAGGCCCTCAACACGGGTATCGCCAATGTGGCAGAACCTACTCAAGTGCAGCTCAAGAAACTCCACAGTGAGTTCACCTTCAGTCTGGAGAAGATCGAGAGTCGTGAAAAGCATCTGAATAATGAACTACAACAACTTATACAACAGTACAAGGAGTTGTCCATTGAACTCTCCACTGTGCAATATGCCCAGAATCAAATTCAGACGGACATGGAGGAAAAAATGAATACACTTAGTGAGGTTATGGCCGAACAGGAGCTCAAAAAGGAGGAAATGGAACGGCGTGGGCAGGTTATGTCCGATGGAAGTAAGTTAAAAAAAAAACTGTATATTATTTAAATCAAATCACATCTCAACATACAACTCAATCTATTAATCACATTTAGAGTTATATGTGTAGTTTTCAGATCGGATCATTTTAAGCTTGATGAAAAATTTTTCAAGTTCATACAGCCGAATCAATATTTTTTTTTAAATAGGCTAACATCGTTTTGTTAACTTTTATGCTTTTAAAACTTATAAGCTGTAATTTATTTGTATTATAATGTTTATGTGCTTTATCTGTAGAATTATTTTATCTGAGTCTTTATACAGTTTATATATTACGACAGGTTTTTTGGCCATTGTTTTGAAACTTATAATGCTCTTTCTTATTTTTTTCAATATATTCCCTTTTATACTTGTATTAGTGTGTATATCTTCATTAAAGTCGGAATACTCTTGTCTGAAAAATATATATAATTCGATATGTATAAGTAATCCATCAGTAAAGTGTAAGGGAAATGATTCATATATTATATAATGTCCCATTAAGTATTTTTGCAACTGTTTGATAACTCTTTTTGTTTAAGTTTCAAATAAAAATCACATTCACTAGTCGCATTGTAATGGGATTTCCCCAACAACTGTTGGAAAAATGCACAATAACATGCACTTTAGAATCGCCCAGTGAATCAGACAGTCTGCAGTAATCATTGATAAATTATCTTAATTTCCATTTTTATTTTCATTTCGATTTCTATTTCATTATTTCTTTCGACAGGTTCCGTGCAACAGATCAAGAAGGCGATAGTAAAACTTAAGGATGACATTTCTCAACTCAATCTGGAGGTGGCACTCTTGGTGCATGCCTACGATCAGGATACAGTGCGTCAAACACTCGGTGTGGCTGATCAGACAAACAACTGATAACCCTAATAAACCCCTACCATTTATACATAAATACATCGATTAAGATATTTGGACTTAGCATATTTATGCGATCTACGGCCCGAGCATTTTTCACACTTGGCCATGGGTGTGTTTTGTTGTCCTTGTTTACAACGGTTCTGATCGATCCTGATCATAATCGGAGAAGTAGATGGAAATAGAGATGGAGATGGAGGACCACCGACGTTGACTGTTTGATTTGATTGCCGAACCGCTGATAAGTTTCGTAATTGGTTGCTAAGCCAATAGGGCGGTCAATTATCACCTCTTTGTTATCTGTACACTGAACAAAAAAAAGACAGAGACAGACACACGTGTCCTGATCAGATAAGCAGCCGAGTGAGTCTCATTATCGTCCATGGATCACGTACATGAGAAGAGCCGCCACCGCCGACGCCGCAACTACCACATCTCTTAAATAAAACCAATACACTCCAAAGTAAACCTATGACGAAACCGCGAAATTCAGAGGTGTTACTACCCGCTACCCTCTGTCTCTCCCTATCACTTTCTCACACGCACCCTCCCTCACATTCTGTTTCTTTCTGTCTTTGCGCACGCGCAAACAATTTGTTTGCCCACTTGGCCCGGCTTATCAGCCCGATTCCCAATTGCCCCGGTCCCGATCCCTTACCGATCCCTTCCCAATGCATAACTTGTTGTGATTTTCTGCGGCTGCGACCTGCCAAAGGTGCTAAAAGGTTTTCCCAAAAAAAATGCAGCAGAAAAATAAGAAAAATTCTTTGCACACGCGCAGGTTTTTCCAGAATATCAAGCACAATTGAAACCCCTAAATCTAAGCTAATATTAAACATAGTCCTTACTTTTCTTAAATATACAAAAACATATAAATAAATTGTAAAAGAAAGAATTTATAGAATTCTTATCTTAATGGAATGACAAAACTTTTTAAGAATTACGTTAAAAATATCATTGACGGTTGTCGAAAACTTCAAGCTGTCATAACTTGGTCAGCTCTTAACAGATTTTGCTGCGAAATCTCTAATTTGATTCTGCGCCAAAATTAGAAAAATCGCTTTTTCCATCATTGTCCATTTATTTCTCTTGACGCTTTTTCGAAAAACTCTTTTAATATAATTTATTTGATAAACGAAAATTAAAACCTTTTTAAGTTTTAAGTTTTTGATTTTTGACCTAACGAATTCTGAAATTAAATATAGCTAGAAATGATTTAGCTGAAATTAAATAATCGAAATCTTGGTATTACATTTATTTATCGTTAACTTGACGAACTATCTTGAGCTTTGATTTAAAGTGAACTTAACGAAGGTACGCAATGAGTTTGTGAATACTAACTTTAGAAAGTTATGAAAAGCGTTGACTTTATCATCAATATTAACTTGACGAAGCTTTAGCATCAATATTAACTTGACGAAGCTGCTGCAGCTTTTATGTTAATTTAACGAATGTATCAGAAAAGATGCAACTACAAAGATAAGCTCAAAACTTAAATTCATCGGACGTCTCTTTCACTGTTTTCATTTCTCGCTCGCACTTGCTAGCGCTGTACATCTATCGCACTCTATCTCTTCCTCTGCAATGCTTTCTATCTCGGTCTTACAAAATAGAGCAAGTCAAAAATCATTTTGCGACTGTTTTTGCTTGGTTGGCATAAATTGCATTATTATTAGGCTTATTTGATATGCGCCGACGACCAAAAAGCTGCAGTGAAATTGCAAAAAGCCAACAACAAAAGCAACAGCAGCAGCAGCGGCAGCAGCACTAACAGCAACAACAAAAGCAACAACAGCAACAACAACAACAACGACAGACTGTAGCATTAAACTTGTTGTTGGTGCAAAAGCCAAGCGCAACTACTGTTCATTTCCCACGGTAGGATTCGGATGCCATTCCACTGAGTGAGTGGCAGGCAACTCGCGACTCGGCAACTTGGCAACTCGGCAACTTGGCAACTCGGCGACTCGCAACTCGCTCTGTAGCTCGAACTCGAGGCTGGTTTTTGGCCACAAAGATCTCAGACTTTCGAGTCTTTCCGAGTCTTTCGAGTCTCTGGGGCTCGTCTCTCATTGTGTGGCGCTGCTGAGCGGTGGGAGGCAGCCTCGTCTTTGCAGCAACAACAACAACAACAACAAAAGCAACAACAACAACAACAGCAGCAGCTGGAACAGAGCGAGTACGCAGATGAGTTTCATTTTCTCATTGTTTGGCACGACCAAAGTTGCAAGCTGCCCAAAATACAACAACAACAACAACACCAATATAGAAACCTGTTGCCAGTTCAACTTTAACGTTGAATGAACAAATTTGTGTTCAGTTTTCTGCTGTTTTATTTATTTATTTATTTTTTTTTTTAGCCGCGGGCTAAAAAGCATTTTCTGAGCATAAATCGTGAGCTGGCCCGGCGAGAGAGCCAAAGATAGTACCAAATACGTCCCCATTCCCATTTTCAGTAAGCAGTACTACCCCCCTCCCCCCGTCTCCTTTACCCCACATACAGCAGTCAATTGCTGTAAGCCCTGTAACTTTATTCAAGTTGTTCAGTCAAGTTGCATCTATTCACATAATTTCTCATTTCATTCAATCAAAGTTCTTCCAAATTCCCGTAAGCAGTACCTTTCCCAAGCCCTATACCCTAGCCGTTTCCCATTTGCTGTGTCCTTTCTTTTAGTTTCTATATATATTATAGCTAGAATAGATTTTATAAAACTCTTATACCCAAACCATTTGTATGTAGTACCTATTTTTCCATTCATAACCAAATTTTAGTTCAGTTTTAATTATTCGCATCATTTTTCATTCTACTTTATTTTTTTTTTTCATTTCTATTAAGCTGTAACTCCCTTTTTTCCCGTACTCTTTTTACTAAATCAGCTTTTAGCCTTCAAGCTATCGTCGAGTTGCATCTTCTCTTATTATTTTATTAAATTTTACTTAATGTTTTTTTTTTAAATTCAATAATAAGTAATTAAAAATATTTTGACACAGTCTACTAATCCCATTTCGTTTCCTCTCCCCTTTTCTTTCACCATACTCTTTGCATCATTTTTAGTTTATTTATGGATCTAATACAATGTTGTGAACACCCAAAATTTCATTCATTTCCTATAAACTGACAAAACACTAAATTCATTCAAGATTCTTTTTTGTTTGGCTTTTTTGGGTTTTGGTTTTCGGTTTCGGGATTTGTTGTCCGTTGTGTTGTTGTCAACATTTTGCCTTTTGACCGCTCGCTGTGCTCGTTATCATCAGCTCACAGTTCGCATTCCCTCCATCCCATATATGCATACTCTATATATATATATATAGTCGTCTGTCGTATATAGCCATCTCTCAGTCGGAACATCGATTTAAATGCAAATCAATGTAATAAAACATCTTTTTTTTTTTTTCTTCGTCGTCGTTTTTCCTTCTTTTTTGGTGTTGTTACCTGTTAGTGATACCCTCAACGATTAATTTGAAATTCAATTTGTTTAAGCAGAGGGGGGAAGACACACTGAAATGGAGATGGACCTGGTGACACTTACACCCACACTCTATGACACCTCAGCTGCCAGTCTCATCTTGGTATTCCTCCATTTGGGAGGAACTCCTTTGGTGGCTCTCTAAATCAACGGAAGTTCATGTGGCGCTTAGCACATGAAAATCGATCGTAAATCTTATTTCACAGCTTGCCTGCTTTCTAAACATCGTGATTTAAGTCGCAATTGAGTTGGGTTGAATTGAGCTCTGCCAATGCGGGGGATTCCATTCTGGTTTTGATCACAATAAAACTCTTTTGACCGTTGACTTTTGTGGCTAGAAACCTTTGTTTTTTTACCAACAAAGATAATTTTTATAAAAAAAAAATACATTAAAAACGATCATAATGAAAAAGGATTTGAGTAAAGTTACTAAACTACATTTTAATTACAAAAGCTTTGGAAAAATATAAAATTAAATTTTTTGCTAAAAAAAATACATTTTTATTTTCGGTACAAATTTTAAATAACATAAATATTTATTTATGTTTTAGTAAATACGTTAGAAGGGAATGCTTAACCTATATATTGAAAGAGCCTTAATTTTTAAACCAGTCAAATAAAAGTATATTAAGAAATGATTTGTTTTTAAAAAAAGTTTTTGTTTGAATTTTTAATAACACTAAATATATTAATATATGTAAATTGTTTAACTAATGTGCTTATTCAAATTTATTCCAAAATATTATTTAAAAATTATTACGTACTTCATTATATCATCGCTTATCAAGAAATATATATAGGTACATGTAGCTTTTAATAAGTCTTAATTGAGTTTAATTAATTTCAATAATATATATAAAATATATCCATAATTATATTATTATAATTAACTAATTTTTGAATGAAACTTTCCGTAACAGCTTAAAACATAAAGATTATAAAGTAGATAAATAAGCCTGTTTCTGATTATGTAAGTTATAAAATATAAGACTCCTTTTTCCCAAATTGCATATTGAAAATACTTTAATTACTAGTTTTACTTATGTTTTATGGACAATCATAAATATACTTTGATATCTTTGTACCCAAACTGAAAGATAAAAAAGTCGTTTTTTCTAGCATTATTATGCAGTACTAACTGTCTGTAGTTTCATTTAAATTTTCCATAAATTGTTAATCAATTATATTTTGTGATTAATTTCCATAATCATCAGAGAGTTGCCGCAAGCTGCGCATTAAATCGTCGATGACTTGACAAAAGTTGCTCGAGCCTTTTGTTGTTGTTCATGTTTCTGTTGTTGTTTCTGTGCACTGGGCGCAAAAGTATTAAATTTCATTAATTGCCAAAATTAACAAAAAAAAAAAAAAAAAAAAAAAAAAGCAAACAATCGTAAGAAGAAGAGATTGTGAAAAATTAAAAATTCATACGGCAGCGATGCGGTCGCATAAATTTCATGGAAGCTGCCAGTTCGAAAGACGGCGAAGACAGCAAACAATGCTAAAGGTGGAGAGAGAGAGAGAGAGAGAGAGAGAATACATATAGAGACGTGGGCGAAAGATCTCTTAACTGAGATCTCTATACTATATATACAGATATATTGTATAAATATCTTGATGTTGAAAGTGGACCGCAACTGATGACAAAGTTTTGTTGGATGGTGACGATTGCCAAGATTGCCGTCACGGTAGTTGCCAGAGTTGTCATGGTATTACGCAGTTTTTTTTTGTCTCTTTTTTTTTCTTGCGGTTCATTCAAGGTGTTAGCCAAGTTTGTACTGCTGCTGCTGCTGCTGGCAAGAGACACTTAAAAAACTTGATTTATTTTGCTTAGGTTTTTTGTGAATCCATCTGCATAAATTTGACTTATGGGCGATCGTAAATTTTGCCTTGCTTTTGCTGGCCAGACTCGCTCGATTGTTGTTGTTGTTGTTGTTGTTGCTGTTGCTGTTGTTATTGCATTTTGTTGTTTCTATTGCTGGAACAGTTAGGCGACGATCTATCAATGAATTCGGAACTCAATGAACTCGTAGTATACCTGGCCATAAAACGCTATCAATCGATCGATCGATTGAGCATCTCCATCTCAAATTCAACTCGAAACTCATTTCGTATGCATTTTAGTTTGTATGTTAATTTTGTTGTTGTTGTTGTTGTTTGGTTTCTAGTTTCAGTGTTCAGCTCCATTGTGTTTTATTTAATTTTAATTTTTATTTCGTAAATTTTAAATTTGTTGTCACTTCTGTAGGAGCGCAAAAGGTTTTTCCATTGTTCCAAGCAATTCTCAATCGAATAATAAAAGAAATACCGAATACGAATACGAATACGTGAATTCGAAATCGATTTCGTTTGTCTTTTATTATAATTGGGTGCGGTGCGGTAGTTTCTTACCTCTCTCTTCCACTTCCACTCCCACCAGTGATGTCAACTATTTTTCAGGACAGGACAAAACGAACATATAAAATAGGAAAAAAGCTGAAAAAAATAAGACAGAAAATGGGGCAACATTTTTATTAATTTTAATTTTTCCTCTGCCTTTTCTTTTAAATCATATAACGCCATGCCTCCAATATGTTTTAGGTATTTGTCAGGCAATTGATAAAGTTGGAAAGAAGACTTGTGCTTACGCAATCCGAATCTTTAGAAGATAAAATATACATATAGAAATAATTGAAAAATTTTATATTAATTATATTATTCTTATGGTTAGAATAAGATTTAACGTCATTATTTTAAAACGGTTTCTTAATATTGTTTTTACTTAATTAACTTGGCTGAACCCTTTCTACTTCAGGATTCGACCAAAGCAGTACTAATACGGTAAGAGCTAAAGTGACTAGTTCCAAAAAAGGGTTGTTGCCTGCCGGTCTTGATTTTTTTTTTTATCGTTTTCAACATCGAAGAACACGGATCCAAAAAAAAGGGCAGATTTCGGAAAGAGGATGCTTGAGATTTTTAAAAATAGGACAAATCTATCCAAAAAAGGCCAAATTGACATCACTGACTCCCACTATCCCTCTCTCGCTCGCTATCTCTCTCTTTCTTTCGCTCTGTCGATCTTCATTGTTTATTTCTGTTTCTATTTCTACGCGTTTTTTTTCTGCAGAATATCAATCTGAATCGCTGTCATTGTAGCGACAATTCAATAAAAAACATACTTTTTTTATGAATAGCTTTTTTGAATACTTAATATGTATCGGTTCATTGTAGACTCATTTATAGATAGGTGTCTGATCGGTTCGATAGGTGCGAGGCAGCTGCCTTTAGTCATGCATTGAAAATTAATAAAAATTTATGGTTTATTTGGAATTTTCGTGGCTTATTAATTTGCCATAAAGCTGGCAGGCGAAGTGTGTGTGGCTAATTTAAGTGGCAATCGGTGGCACACACAAACACACACACGCGCACACATACGCACATCGAGAAAGCGAAAAAAAGCTCTGGTTTATACCCTATAGCTTGTTAGGCCTATTTCAAAAGTTGAAATGAATCACCGATTGATTGCGGTTTGATTTGATGAATCGTCTTGGAGTTTTTAAGGATTATAAAACTTTAAAAAATAATAAAAGCTGTTGGAATTCAAATAAAACAGTGATGTTATTTTTATGTTACTTAATTACAATTTTATACCCGTTACTTAAAAAATAAGTAAAAGGGTATATTGTGTTCGTTGGAATGTATGTAACAGCGAGAAGGAGGCATCTCCGACCCCATAAAGTATATATATTCTTGATCAGCATCAACAGCCGAGTCGATATAGCCATGTGTGTCTGTCCGTCTGTCCGTCCGTCCGTCTGTGTGAGCGACTAGAGTTCAGAGACTATAAGAGATAGAGATACCAAACTTTCACCCACAGACTCCAAATGCGTTGGAGCAGGTCAAGTTTGTTTCAAATTTAAGCCACGCCCCCCTCCACACCCGCAAATCGCGAAAAACCAACACACACAGTTTTTAAGATAATACGTTTTATGTGGTCATTAACGTTATCTATTACGTAATTTCTTTAAAGTACTTCTATATATATATTAAAATAAAATAAATATCCTATGGTCGGGATCTCGACTATAGCCTTTCCGACTAGTTTTTTTTTTAATAATTTCATCATTGTATTGCTAAATTTAATATTCCCAGTTACTATCTTTATCCATTTTGCATTTTTCTTCTATTGATTTCAATCATCATCAATTTAAGATGGTCACAGTGATTTGTAGAGCTTAGTTCAGGATCGTTTTCTGGCTTATACTCGTATAATATATTATTTCTTTAACGATTGCATTTCATTGAACATTGTATACCTTTTCCAGTAGAAAATAATTATAAATGCATTTAAACTATAATAAACAATACAATATTGACCCAAAATGGAGATTAATTAAGTTCGACACCTTTAAAGGCTTAACTATTTATAGATAGAGTAAATTATATAGCCGTTAATGATAGCCTACGAGCTGAAATTGTTGCTCCAGATACGAGGACTGACGTAAGTGAGCGTTTTATGTTAAATATCAACAGCTGTTGATTTTATAATTATATTTTTTAAATAAATTGTAATTTTGCCTGTAGTTGGCTGCAGTTGCTGCATAAGGAATTGCCACTTAGCTGTCAGTATGAAATCAATTTGGAAGTCTGTTGATTGGATGTGTATATATATGCAAATTTTAGTTGCTCCCAAAAAGAGAATTCAGTCGAATGAAACCATCAAAAGTCATCGCTTTGAAAAAAGTTGCTTTAAAGCACAACCAAAAAAAAAAAAAAACAAAAATATGAGAGCCTCACAAGGAGAAACAATTTAAGCATTTTTTTTGTTAAACTTTATTGATGCTTGATGTCAATTTGGCAGGTTCACAACAGCGAAAACTTAATTAAAACTCAACTCAACTCAACAGGCAAATGAGAGGCAATCCTTTTTGGGGCCCACTTAATTAAAATAACAAAAGGCTCAGAGAGTTGTGTAAAATTAACGAAATTATATATTTTTCATTTTCCTTGTGTTTGCTGTGCATATTTGTGAATGAAGCGTTTGTTTCATTGAGCAGCAGCAGATCAGAGTGAGAGTGAGAGAGAAGCAAAATCAAAGGCAGAAGACAACAGATAAACAGACAATAAATATGAGGTCGGCTCTTTTGCGGCGCAACGCATTACAAAATGTATTTTCTTTTTTTTTTTGTATGTATATATTTTTGTTGGTGTGTTTCTTCATGTTATTTGTTGTTTGTTATTTTGTTTGCTGGGCACAAAGAGGCCACACAGCGACAACAAATGCGACAGAGCGGTTAAAAAAAAAGGCATTTTAGGAGTTTCCCATGGCGGCAGCCACACACACATACACACGCACACAAAATGGAGCCGCAACAGTTAACAACAAAGTTGGCAGCGCAGTCAACGCGGCGTATGCGTAACACGGCTGCTAGCCGCGCTGCCACTGGTGTTCAGCACTCACCCATACACACACACGCTCACACACACACACGCTCACACACTTTGAGTGAGAGGCACTGAAAGAAACGGGTTAAGGGCAGTCAGACTGACAGTTGAGCGCCAGCAGCGACGCAAACGCTGCTGCCATTGGCCGCCCAAAAGCGCCACAAGGCAACGCCCACTTACCAACTGAGTATATGTGTGTGTGTCTCAGTCTCAGTTTCTGTCGGTGTGTGTAAAAGAAAGTTGACTGCGTTGCACAGCAGCTAGATGACAGTCAGCAGCTGCGCAACAGAGACAGCACTATATAAACGCATGTGCCAACAGGCAGACAGAACGAGACCAATAGAGGGGAAAAGAGAGCGAGCTTTTAGCAGCTACTTCTCTTTTGCATATACAGTTTTTGTGTGCTCGCATTTGCGTACGCTCTTAATTAAAACGTAAACGTTACAAATTGTTGTTGTTTTTTTTCGTTGCGGGCGTGGGCGCATTTAGGCTTAATTAACAGGGCCAACAACACGCACGCACGCACGGACACGTAACGCCCCAGCAACGTAGCGTCGCTCAATATTTTAACTCACCTGCTTTGCTCTCGCACACACTCACACACAGTCACACTCGCAGTCACACTCAGTCTGTGCTCAGCGCGCTCTCATCCAATCAGCGCACGTTGCGCTCACTCAAACTCGTTTTTGCGCTCAATTGTGCTAGAGCGAGACAGTGCAGAGACAATTGAATGCGAGCAGCGCAAGGCGAGCAGCAACAGCAACAGCAGCCGCAGCAGCAGCAGAAGCTGTTTTATGCTCTTGTTGTTGTTGTTGTTGTTACTGTTGCTGTTGCGTCGCCGCTCAACTGTTTCAACACAGGCAGCTGTTAAACCCATCAAGCTGAAGTTTCGATCGTAACTTTGCAGTTGACTCTCGCGCACAGAAGCGTTCGGAAGTGAAATATATTTTATTAATAATATTAGCAGTCGAGGCTGTTTTAGCTTTCTGAGCAGACAACAACATTTTGAGCCGTCGCCGTCGCTGACTACAAAACAAAAACAACTATAATAAAAAAACCAACAAGTGACAATTGTGATAAATAAATTGGAATTAATATTTTCGACGCTACGAAGAAAAATAATTCAAGGTAAGCAGACGCCATTTTGTTAGACGTTGCCATTTTGTGGCTACTGTTGAAAGCTGCCGCAGTTACGCAGCAGCAACAATCACAACAACAAGCACATAGCGCATAACGAGTGATGAGTGAGAAAAGGGAGCGAGTGTGTGTGAGAGAGAGAGAGAGAGCGTATTGTAGTTTTTAGTGCTACTCGTCTTGCGCATGCGCAGTAGCCGAAGCTTATAAGAACTTGCTTCGGCTTCTGGTCTTCAGCATCTCCTTCGTGTCGCGAATGCTTTGAATGCGAGTGCGACTTCGACTTTAACTTCGGCTTCGGCTTAATCGCTCGTGCTTGACCAGTTAGAAAGAAGAGTTAGGTTGTTGTTGTGGCACCACAGTAGTCGATGACTCACACACACACACACAGGCAGACACAGATACACATACACATGCACAGGCACTACTGTATTGAGCCGCACTCAGCACACACACACACGCACACACAAAGGCACGCCTCAGTATTTTTTGGTCTTGACTGCGTCGTCGCCGCTTCCTCAACTTGGCGGCAGCGACGCGAGCAGCAGCCGCAGCAGCAGCAGCAGCAGCAGAGTTGACTACTATTTCTTTCAGTTATTAGTAGCATTCATTCATTCAACTTTGTGCCGCGCAAGCGTGCGTAGTTCCTCAGTTCCTTCGCGTGTACCTTACAAAAAAAATAAAAAGAAGAAGAAAATTATTAACGATCTACAAGTGATCACTCCAAAGTCTACAGCTACAGCTACACATATAACATAATACAAAGATACATATAACATCAAGTGACTTTAATTCATTCGTCGCTGTCGCTGTCGTCGTCGCGTTAATTCCAGTGATTAGCAGCAGCTTTAACACTTATCGCATTCCCATTGGTAAGTTTTGTCTAGGCGACTGCGCAGTTACGCAAGCGTCGCGTCGCCATTGCTAAATGACACTATGACACTGACTGCGCAGTCAGCGTCGCACAGTAGCACAGTAGCACAGTTGGCGCTTACTCGCATGTTCTTGCTGTTCTTGTTCTTCTTCTGGTTATGTTCTCTTCTCTTCTGTTCTCTTCTCTTCACCTATTGCTTACTCTTGCTGTTGATGTAGTTGTTGCTGCTGTTGCTGTGTTTGTTTTGGCTACCAGTTTTACGCGCTTTCATTGGCCCAAGCCAAATGTGCGTATGAGAGCCTCTCAGTGCTTCCGTTTAAGAGTATGCGAGTGTATGTTTGTGTGTGTGTGCGTGCGTGAGAGCTGAAAGTAATCAATTGTCACAGGCGTTTGTGTAGCTTTAGAATCTGCTGAGAATTTGTCGCAAAATGGCGACTAATCCGCCAATTGGACAGCACAATAATCCAGCAACAAAGCTGGCAACACTTTTCTCTTAATTACTTCTTATTTGATTATCAATTGAGGTTAAAATACACCAAGAGATTAGAAAATCATTACTTAAATTAACGTTACATAGCTAATTTAAACAGTCTGTTTTTACTAATACGTAAAAAATTTCATAGAAACATATTTAAGCTTATCCGTTGTATCCTTTTTGAGCAGATTTTCTTAATTATTTTATATATTTTTACTGACAAAACTTGATTTAAATTTCTTGTCAAATGCCGACGGCGTTTCTTCCACATTGTATTTCTTCTTCTCACACTCTTTAAGCTTGTGAGTCAGCAATTACTTAGTCAACTTCTTGTGCTGCCAAATCAAGGTCTTAACGAGGTTAACACACAAAAATCGAATCATAGACAACCGCAGATGATTTGTGGCTCTGGAATGCAAGAGATCATCAAAGTGATCAGGTTTTAGCTTTATTCTGAGTCATTTTGGGTTAATTTGCACATGTGACTAGTTAATTTTTCGTTATATTTATGAATAGTTAAATTTCCACTGAGTTGTGACCTCGTCCTTCGTTTGGGCCACACGCTGTGTGCCATCAATTAGTCACAAATTAGGACCAAGTTGAATGCTAACAATTTAGCAGTCATTTTGCACCTTGAGGATCTCTGAAAGATCCTGCCGAGCATCTTTTCGATCTCAACAACTGTCTTGTCATAACTCATCAAATGTTAGCACGCAACTAAACATATGATCGAGTGTTTAAAGTTTTTCCCACAAATTGAACCTGTAAGGAACGCATTCGTTTTGGGTCAATACTTGAGATTCGCGTCGCTTGAAAGGATCCTTTTGTGGTTGTTAGGTGTTGGCTGTTTTGTCTCCTTTATTGTTTTTTTATGTACTTTTCTTGTGTCCAGTTTCGCGCGCCTTGTTCCCAATCTTCAACTACTTGAAGTGGTGCCTAATTGTTCTCATTTGTTGTTGTTCTTGCTGGGTTTTTCCCGAGAATTCATTGCCATTAGCACAATTAGATTCGTATCAAATCGTTTCGGTGCCTTTGTCCTTTCGTTTTATGTAGCCTGTGACTCCGTTTGCCGTCATGTCCAACAGCTTATTGTCATTTTTTCCACATTTCGTCTGTAATTTTTAATGGCACCTTGCCAACTCACTGTCCGCCTCAAAAAAAAAAAAAGAAAGAATAAGAAAATGAAAGAGCATCTACCATCTACAATCGCAAGTGTGGTAATCGCTTTTGACCATGTCTCTTTTTTTTTGTATTTTGAGTCAAGACCCTTAACGTGCAACGTGTGTGTCACTCTACGCTTCTTCTTCTTCTTCTTCTTCAATTTAAGAGGTCCTTTTTGGGCCTTATCGGCGTGTACCGCTACACATTATCGGGGTGTTAAACTGTAACTTTTCGGGATTTGTAAATTTGTGTGTTGCTGCTTCAGTTTCGTGGAAGGCGCAAGGCGCACTCACACTTGCCACAGATTTAGATGCAGCTACTCCTCCACCTTATCCTGCTCCTCGCTCCGTGTGTGTTGCCATTTTTGGTGCAAATCTAATTTCACGCAGCATTAACGCCTTTCGCATGCCCTTCATAACAACAACAACAACAACTGCACTCTTCACTCCTCTCTTCCTTTTCCCTCTGTCTCCTATCTGTTCTCTACAGCATGTTGTCTGCAGTTTCCAGTCTCAAGCTGTGCCTGATCTTTCACTACTCATTGACTCAGTCCCTCTCCCTCTCTCTCTCCCTCTCTCTCTCTCTAGAGACCTCTCGTTGCGCTCTGTGTACAAAACACTAATTATTTTCACTGCGGATTAATGGGATTATCTGCATGTTGTTGCAACACTTTATTATACAATATTTGTTAAGTTTTCTCCGCTCTTTTGTGTGGTCTACAGACCTGTGGGTGTTGCTCTTTTCTTGAAGCTAATCTTAAGCCGATTTTGACTTGACGTTCAGTTTTAACTTAACATGATGTAGTTTAGGTTTAGCTGGCCCTATTATACTATAACCATTAAAATGTTGTAAAAGAAGACATAGGAGACTTACTATTGTATATGATATAATTACAAAGTTTTCAAGAGATTGAGTTAGATATTTAAAAAGTTTGATTTTATAGAAATCCCAGAGTTGTGTTTCTACAGGTTATCGTAAAAGTTGCAAGAACCCATAGTAAATGAATTAATGCAACCGAAATTTTAATTTTATACAAATTATACAAATATTTTCTACATTTCTGTGGGTTTATTGAATTTACTGAGAAAATACATATATCCATAAAGTATTTTTGCACTTAATTATTTTATTAAAGTGACTTTAAAAATTTATAGAGCGGTGAGTTAAGTTCTAAGTAAATTAGAATATCAATATAATATTTTATACTTAGTCAGTATTACTTGCCAATTATAATAACTTAAATAAATGTCAATGACGTATGTTAGAATCAAGCCAGACAAAACGTGGCTTAATTAACGTGTTTATAAGCAGATAATTATCAACTGACATTTACAACCTTGGTTGCAATGGTTAATAGTTGCCAGCCAGATAAATGAGTTGGCACTTCTTCTTGGCCATTCGAAGAGGCTGGCAAGTTAAATGAAGTGCTTAGAGGCAGTCGTAAGCCGTGGCTAATGTTGCTCCACTTAGGCCCACGCCAGAGTCCAAAAGCATGGCCAAAAGCATTACCAAAGGCCATGCCAAAGACAGAGATGTTGTCTTGCATACATATTGAATCCATATCGAATCCCCCAGATCCCCATATACCATATACCTTATGCAGGCGCCCTGTGTCGCATGATTAACGGCGTTAAAATGCCAATGTGACGCCACATTGTGTACACAAATTAACATGGCAGAGGAGATGGCGTTGGAGTTGAAGTTGGACTCTGACTCTGACTTAAACTCCAACTCCAACTCCAACTCCAACTTGGACTCTTTCTCTCTGGAGTTTGGAGTTGGATCAGCGACCTGGACTCAGTGTTATAATTTGAATATGTTTAGTGGGCATTAATGTTATAATGACAATAACTACGTAGCGTCTGTGGCTGCTGCAGCAACCCGCTGTGACGTTTGCCTTTTGTTGTCAACGTTTTTAACTCTCCAGCTGCGCGCCACAGCACAAAAAAAAAAACAACAAAAAAAAACACCAATATAAAATACTGAAAAGAAAAAATAAAACACATATAAATAAATATTGAAATCGGGGCTTGCCGAGAGACGTTGTCGCTACCAGTCAGCGCAGGCTTTTGTTTGCCGAATCCAAATCTGAATCCGTATCCCAATTCCAGCTTCGATCCCAAGGAATGTATGGCATAACATTAAAAAAGCGACTGCATGAGAAATATTCGATATTCTGGTCGAAAAACGTTATCCAGCGGCGCCGAAATGACAAAAATAAAATTACATAAAAAATAACAGTTGTTAACTACCGAAGCAGGATTCCAAGTGGTTCCAAGTGGATCCACAAAAAATACAATAATCATGTGGTATAAATTGTGGTTCAAGACGCAGGCGCCAATTAAAAATAAACTTGTTACAGCGCCACTTTAATGAAGCGACTAAAATATGGCATCTGTATGGAGTCACTTTGAGCCCTGCTCTCTGTTGAAGGCATAAACACTCTTCGAGTGCATTTGTGACGCCTTTCGGTCTCCCTTTATAGCCGTGTGTCCTATGTGAACTCGGCTTTTATTGCAACTAGCATCATTAAATTTCGTATATAGTCATCCTAAGTCGGTTAATGCTTTTGTGTGCTGAAATCGTTAAGATCGCATTACTATATCATGTCGAAAGGATGTGTTTTAGTTTGCTAAGTGGTTCGTGCTTTTGCTTATATTCGATAAAATACTAAAAGATGACCTTTTAGACTTGGTAATTGAGATTTTAAAATGTTATTCTAGTTTTATTACTTCAAGAATGAGTTTTAAGTAGCTTGAATTAGTTTTAAGATGTGTAAAATACATCTGAATAATCATCAAACACTTTATCATACCCAAACAGTATGTAGACTTTTAGTACAGGTATTTCACAACTCGATTATTTTATAAGTGAGCTTTTGGAAGGTCTGGTTAATTGACAATTGATTTACTTGGGCATATTTAAGCAAACTATTAATATAAGTGGGTTGATTGATTATTTAGACAGTTTTTCCCGAATTTTATTATTTCTTAAATGGGCTTTTTATGAGCTTCAGCTACTTTAAGGGCATAAAAGCTTCGATATTATACGTTGTGAGTGCGCTAATTGAACAATTGTGTTGCGGAAGTACAGTTGACAACAGAAATGAAGGCAGCTGGTGACAGTGGGAAAGCGATATACAGAAACCTGGCCAACAATGAATTGTACAACTGAAACAGCTCGAAAATGTTGTCGTTTAAGACAAATTATAAACGAAGGTTAGCAACTGAAACTGGGCGGTTGGTGATTTGTAAATGTCAACACCAAGTTCGAGTCGAATTCAGTTGTTTTTTAGTGCGGTGGTGCGGTGGTACAGCGGTGGTACAGCGGTTCAGGCTTTAATGAGTCATTTTCAATTTCATGTTGCGTGATTTAAGTTGACAACTTGTTGTTGTTGATGTGATGTTGTTGTCTTGGTATTTTTGCTCAAATTTATTGGCACATAAAAGATGTCGCAGGCGTTGCTAACTTTATTTAACACTGTCTTTCTCTCTCCCTCTGTCTTTTTAGGTGCTTGCCTTAAAGTGCGCCATAAACTAAAAGGCAACGGCAGCAGCAGCAGCTGGAAAGACGGCCCACCCAAAACGCCTACAACAACAATAACAACAACACCACCAACCAACACCGGTGAAATCACAACAACGCCAACGAGCGTGTGATAGTTGACAAAAAAAAAAGAAACGAAAACCAAAAGAAGCAAAAGCAATCATCAAAAAAACAAGAATAGCAGCAGCGTTGCCACATTTCACCAATACATGTGTGTGTGTGCTTCTTATCTGCAATAGCAATAGAGATAGCGATTACGCTTTGAGTCCCGTTAAAAGCACTGCGCTCATTGCATTGAGCAAAGCTCCCAACACACACATACACACGCAAACGCACCCCACTCAGCGCCTGAGTGCAAGAGATCGAAGCACACACAGTGAGAGAGTGCAAAGAGAGCGTAAGCGTAATTGAGAGCGTGAGAGTGGTCGACAAGCACAGAACTGACACCGACACCGACACCAACAACGTTACCGACGCCGACGCTGACGCCAAAGTCGACGTCAAACTCAATAAGAGAAAAATAACAGCAACACCAACAACAAGAACAACAACAACAACAATTACTACAACTTCACCCACTGATTGTGGTGAGCACTGAGCGCGCGCGCGTCTGTCGCACGTAGGCAACAAAGCAAAAAGCAAAAAGCAAAAAGCAAAGAAAAAAAGAGGGAAAATATATCGTCTGTCAAAATGTTTGCTGTAATGCGAATCGACAACGATGACTGCCGGTCGGATTTCCGTCGCAAGATGCGTCCAAAGTGTGAGTTCATTTGCAAGTATTGCCAGCGGCGTTTCACCAAGCCATACAATCTGATGATACACGAGCGCACGCACAAATCGCCAGAGATAACATATTCCTGTGAGGTCTGCGGCAAATACTTCAAGCAACGTGATAATCTGCGTCAGCACAGGTGAGTTTTACGCCCCCTAAAATAGCAGACTCCCCTCTCCACGATAGAACTTTTCCCTATTTTGTAAAAAATCATTTAAGCCTATTCGTAGTACTTACAAAAGTGCATAAACAATTTGGTGTTGGTTTTGTTTAAGATACATATACTCGATTTCATTGCTTAACTGCATATATATAGTATAGTATGATAAAGTGGGGAAATTTCTCTGTATACAATTATAGATAAGTTTGCGTTTAATATACATGCCAGGTTTTGTTGCAAAGCACATTGGTGAGAAATCACTTTGATAAGTTTACTAGGAACTTTACGATTTCAACGGATTTCTATAAGTCATATTTCTAAATAATGCTTACTTTAGCTATTTATGGGAGACTGTCAAATACAGGGAAATGTTAATAAAATATTTTACTTAGAAAATTTGATTATAAAATGGTGAGAATTTAACTTCGAAGCAAGCGATTAAACAAAAAAGTAAATTTGTTAAGATAGTAAATCTTTATAGTTAATTCTAAAGTGCTAAGAAAATTTGTTAAATATGAGCAAATATTAATAATATAGTTTTCTAAGGAAATTTAATTGAATACATGTGCATAAAAAAGGTATCAGTTCAATTAGAAGAAGATGGTATCTCAATAATAGGTGATTCTTAAAAGTTCTGTAGAGACTTAAGCAAAATATGCAAAAAAGATTAAAAGAAAAAGAGAATTGATTCTTAAGTATTTGTAGAGAGCATTGAAATATTTCGTGATATGAAGTTAGAGTATATTCTTAGATTTTTCGAAAATAATAAATGATTTTTTTTTTTTTTAATGGTTTGGAAAATATTACTACACACATATGTACAGCACCTACACATACACTCTTCGACGCACACCTATTTTAAAATCTCATATTGAGAATATTATTATTTAAACTATTTATCACAACACGATTCCTACTACATCACTATTTTGTTTCTCTATTTTCTCTTCTATTTGTAGATGTAGTCAGTGTGTTTGGCGATAAGCTAAAATTATCATAAATAAAGTAAAAAGAAAACCAACACACAGCAATATAAAATATATATATATATAAAAGACACCAGCACCAGAAATCTAAGCACCGCAGCACCAACAACAACAACAACAGCAAAAAAGCAACAGAAACAGCAACAACAACAACAGCACGCAATATCACAAATGAATTTAATATTAATTTTATAAATTGTCATATATTATGCTATCGATATATGTATGTATATCAATAAGCGACCGCAACAACAGCAGAACCAACCACAAAGCACGCCTACCGCCCACCTTCATGCACAAACAACAACATGCAACAGCGTCGATAACCGATAAACGATAGACATTGGAATGCAATCGGGTGTTGGTATTCGATAATTCGATCATTCGCTTATATTATTATTTTTTGGTTTTTGTGTTTTTGTTTATCTTCTTCACATTGTTCTATACTTAATGGTTTATCGAAGCATGCAACTTGCCACGCCCACCACAAATGTTGCGCAGGCGCAGCACCACCAATCAGCAACAACAGCCACAACAACAACAATAATTACAACTGCAACAGTAAAACATAAACAAAAACCACATTTTATAAATAATAATTGCAGAAATTCACACATGAATACCTGTGGGCGTGCCTACAACCGTAAATAATGCAACATGCAATATACCAGCACATTCAGCATGCCACATGCAACATGTGCAACATGCCCCAGCCACATCAAAAGTCAACTTTGTCAATGGAAAGCACAATTAAGCTCAAGCTTCTTGTGCTTTCCCCCGCACCAAGGACAAAGTGACTTATGCAATCGTTTTCCAACACTGCGAGCTTAGCAACATTAATCAATCAATCAATCAATCTGTCAATCAACAGCTGCAATTTTCTTGCCTTATAACTCGGAACTTGTGCGATCCTCTCGCTATATCTTATTAATAATACAATTAATTACAATTTATTAATAATAATATCAAAATAAATTTTAAGTATTTTTATTTTAAAATCACAAAAAAACGTTGAGAATGTATTACATAAATTTTTAATATTAATAATAATAAATAAAATGAGAAACTATTAAACTATATTATGATGACGTATCCATTGTTTTGTTTAAGTTTATTAATTAAAATGTAAACAAAAGAAAATTTGCAACAAAAATGTGGAAAGGATTAAAATGAAAATTGCATTCGAAAATGTTTTTTATTAGTGCGCTGCAATAAGATTGTAAATGTTTTGCTATTTATAAAAAAAAATAAAAGAAAACTTAAAAAAATTAAACAAAAAACATACGAAAAAACCATACGCAATATGTATTACATGCAGTGGACCACGCCCACAAATGGGTTTGAGGGGACGCCTGCATGCATATATAAATAAATAATAATAACAGTAATAATAACAATAATAATAATATTTTATATTAATGTTTTAAATATTTACAATGACTTTTTTGTTTTTATTTTGGAATTTTGTGTGGTAAAGACAAAACAATAAGTAAATAAATAAATAAACATATTTATATAAATGTAACAAATGCCTATTTATTGCAACATTTTTGGAATGTTGCGCAACATGACACTTTTATTGCGGCAACATTTCTTTGTGCTAATTTCGTAGTATAATGTTGAAAACCACTTTTAGATGGAGCGTTCCCAGTATTGCTGATTGTTAGTATAGTATGATCTGTGGAAAAATACTTTCAGCTTTATCTTAAGGAATTTTTGTAGACCCAATAGCTGCAAATTCTTGATGAGAATCTAGAAGAAAATAGTTGTATAATTGTAATTGTCAAATTTTTCTATTTTACTCTCTCTTCAGCTGATTATATCGCTTAAATTCATTTTCATTTCATTTTTTACTAAGCCCTTGTAGGCGATGTCTGTAATTAGATCGTAGATGAGATGAGATTTTAATACTTTCTACGTAATAAGTAGATTTCCGAAAAAGATTAGAGAACATATAAAAGAATACATTAGAAATATTCTAATAAAAACATACCAATTCTATATAGAGAAATTATTTTTGTCCTTTGGAAAATATTACACCAGATGTTCGGTTGAGTAAGGGTCAGAATGCAATGATTTTAAATGAGCATAGTTTATAGAGCAAATGCACTGTAGTATTTGCTATCATATATCACTATCGCAGAGAGCAGTTACATATATGCATTTACCCCATAAACACACATCATTAACTGCACCATTAGAGGCCCCCTTCCCCTTCCCCTTCCCCTTCCCCATTCCCGATCCCCACTATCATTGCCATCCCCAAAAAACCCAATTCAAGGGTAATAATTACCTTTGTCGGCTTAATTTGTGACCCCCATGAGCCTTTTCAACAAATTGAAGGGAAATTTTCACATAGCATTCATAAATCATTGTGGCATGCCACACGCTGCGCTTCGTGTTAATTAAATATTGACTATGTTCTGATAAGCCGTAACATTGCCGCAACCAATTTTCCAATGACCGAAAAATACAACAGAGAGAAGAAGGCGAATTTAAATGTTGCCACATTGCGCGGCAGGATGCGCCACCAGTTCAGTTCAGTTCAGTTGAGCACTTGTGTTGCAACACTGTCCAGTCGGCAGCCGATAATGAAAGCGTTTCCAAATGCGAAACGAATGCTCGAGCGGCTACTGTGGCAAGTATGTGTGTGTGCGCTTGTGTGTGTGCAACCAGGATGCAACAGCGGCAGCAGCAGCAGCAGCAGCGGGATTGTGGCAGCCACATGTGGTCCACTCTAGAGGCACGTGTGGTTTTCCAGCTAACCGCGTTGTGCTTTCTGCCCGCTTGCCACTTGCCACTTGGCTTCTTGCCACTTCCTGCTGCTGCTTATGGCATTAAAACTAAACTGTTTCCACCTACCCGCAAAAAAAGGACGACAACTGGCGCAGTTTGACTTCTGCACAGATCAACACACAGACACGCACACAACCACACATACGCACAACAAATCTTGGCCAAAATGGCAAACCGAGTCTCTTGCTGCGTGCTGCGTTTTTGGCCGCCTCCCGCGGTTTCTGTGTTGGCTTAGACGCAGTTCTCAATCTCTCAGACTCCGACTCACAGCGAGTCTCAATTTTCAATCTCAATTTCAATTTCAGTGCAAGTCTCAGTTCTCTGTCTCTGTCTCAGCCCTTTTCGCCCACCCACTCGCTGTGATCTTAGCCGTGCACTGCAGTCTTAGCTTGGCTCTTATCAATTGCGGCCATCGCAGTTGGAATTGTTGCCGCTGATTCAACACTTCGGTAGCGCAATCTTCATTTCCGCCTTCGAGTCAGCTGCATGAAGAGTCTCTCTCATTTATTGCTTTTCCAGTTGCCATGTGATTCATGCAGCATTTGGTGGCACACCACCACAAAAAACATAAGCGTTGTATTAGTCGTCGCTTTGGCTGAGACTTTAATCTGCCTCTCTCACTCATTCTCTTACCCGCTCCCTCTCTGTCGCCTTCTTTGACTCATCGCTAGCGACTTTCTAAGCATCTGGCGGCCTTCGTATAAATCTCAAGTCGACGTCAACAAGATTTGGCAACAGGTTAACAGGTTTCAATTGGCCGCCTCAAGGTGCGACTCCGTTTTTTTCTCCCTCTCCCTCTCCCTCTCCCTCTCCCTCTCCCTCTTCCTCTCCCACTTCGTCTCACACCTGAAGCGTCGCTGTCTAACTCATTAGATGTCATTTGCTGATAAACGCTTGGACTACTCTAAATCAAGCGGGCATATTGATTTTGAAAAGCACTTCAAAAGAAGATAAAATTCCAATCAAGTATTTCTATTATTTAATAACATAAAATATTTATTCATTATTATTTAATTTATATGTGTAAGTTTTAAAAATAATTTAAAATGTTCTGCAAATCTTTCATTTCATTAACATTTAGACTTAATTCGTACTAAAAATCGGACCTAGTGATTATTGTAAAAAATTAAATAAAAAACATAATTCAAAAATTACACTTTTAAATTAAAAGTATAAAATATCTATTAATAAAGAAAATAAAAAATTAAAAATTAAGACAAACAACTTTTAAAGTAAGTTAACATTTTATGCAAGAACTAGAACATCCCTAAGGAAAATATAATCAAATAAATAGGTAAAAATAGTTTAAGTATTAATTTTAAAAATTTAAAATGAAATGAATTCCTTATTTTCGAAAATGAGAAATACTTGAAGATGTTAAAGAAGTTGGTATCATACTTTTCTTGTGCCTTTTCCAAGCCCTTTTCACTGCTTGTATTAACACTCAATTGTCTTGGTAAAAAGATATAGAAAATGATTTTAAAGACTTTGAATTTTTTTCAATTGATTAGCCAAACTGTGACAAGCTCAGCTTTTATTTTACCTCATTATTACCGTTAAAAAATAAGTAAAAAGGTATATTGTGTTATCTATTTATATTATCTATAATATCACTTAACCGCAGCAAGATCAGACAGTCAGAACGGGAGTAATAGCCAACCAAAGCTATTATATTTGCAGTAGCTATTATTAGGTAGTAATTTCTTTAAAGTTATTGTATATATATTTATATAAGTAACGGGTATCCTATGTTCGGGATCTCGACTGTAGCCTTTCCCACTTTTTTTTACCTTATTTTTTGATGTTGTAAAAAAATATACAAAATTCGTGATTAAATTATTACGCAATTTTAGTTGTAAATTAAAGACAAATTAAGCGCAACTCATAAAATTAACTTTTTTCCCCATTCCATCATTTTCTACTTTAATTTACCGCCTTCTTGAAGGGTATACAAAATTCTTTGTAAAAGTATAATTAACTGCAAGTAATTAATATAGCTCCTAATCCCTTAGTTTTTTCTTCTTATTTTACTTAGAGGGTATACATATTTCGTTCTTAGCAAACGTTTGCTTATTAATTCCATTTAATTTATACGTAATATCTGACAGAAGGCAAAGTCATCTGATTGAGAGACACACAAAGAAAGAGAGAGAAAGAGAGAGACATAGAAAGGGAGGGAGAGACGTTGCCCATGGAACGTTGTGTGATGATAACATCTGGGCGACGACGACGTATTGGAATGCTCCACCTTGTTGTCATCACGTCGCATCGCATAATTTTACTTTTACTGTTAACAGACGCGACTGTCCGTCCGTCTGTCTGTCCGTCTGTCTGTCTGTCTGTCTCCGCTCAGCTTGGAGACTGGGAGCCGCTCCTGTGTCGCGGCTGTGGGCTGCAATTAAAAAAGCGCAACTACCACAATATACAAACAGTTAGTTGACTGAGTCAAAAGGGGCCAAAGGAGGGAACACAGAGAGGTGGGGAGGGAGGAGGGGGCAGCTTCCAGAGTCAAGCACGTACAACGTGCGGCGATTTGTCTGCTTTGTTGTTACTCGTGTTTGTTGTTGGCATTGTGACTGGCCAAAGATTTGTGGGCCAAAACCGAAACGGGCCAAAACAGACGATCAGTTCAGTTTAGAGTCTGGCTCTGTGGTTGTGGTTGTTGCTGTGTCTGAGGCTGTGGCTCTGTCTGTGTTTGTGGTTGTGGCTGTGGGTAACACTGTCTGTCGCTTTTAATCTAGCAAAGCAATCGTTGAATGCCACTAAACTTTTCACCACAACTTATATCAATTGTCGTCCAATGTACGACGTCAACGCGCCTCTGATATATTGGATCTAAAAGTGATCGTAATCGCAAAGCGGAGCAAGCCCGAGTTCCAGGACCAGACCAACTGTCGTCCCCAAATTCTCTTTTAGTCTCCATTCAGTCTCTCCAACTCCAACTCTTTTGCCTCTTGGCCAACAGTTAAGGGACCAATTTGTCCTCGACGGCGGCTATCACAAATTTCAACATGATCGCAAACGGATCGCCGTCTGTATCTGGAATGTATATTACGTTGTACACTAGGCAACCTTGTGGAAAACTCTGGCATTTTCTTAAGAATTTCATTGGTATTTTTATTGATTTTTAAAACATATTCTAAGATCTACTTGAGATATTTTAAGGTAGGACAAGTGGGTGGGATATTTAAAATGTGATGATCTTTAGTAGAAGTTAAGAATTGATCTAAGAATTAAAATAATTAGTTTTGGAAATAAATCAAATAAAGTTTAGCGTTTTAAGACCATTTATAGACTTATTTCAGCTACAAAATTTGTAAATTTGTATTATCCTATTTGAAGTGTAGTATACCGTTTTTATGAGGTTTATTTTTATCATGTTAATGAAGTCTGGAGAAGTAACTTACTCTAAATTCTCTGTAGTCAGGGCTTGTATAAAATTAATTGTAATACACTATAAAATAAATTTTTTCCACTTGGATCTTGGTTTCGATTTTAATGCAAAAACTTACCCCTTTTGAAACTGAAAATTTTAAATCTCAAGTTTTTACTTTGAATCGACTCTTTTATTACCGTTGCTAGTATAAAGCAACACTTAAATTTGAATCTTTACATCAAGCCATATTGAACCAAATTTTGACTTGTATGGTTGCTAAATGCAAAGTCTAAACAGCTTCAAACTTTTATTACTTGATTAAAACTCAACCGATTTTCAAGCGGAACGGCATTTAGTTCATGATTTGGCGTCTTAATTCATTCTGCATTCATTGTGTTTTTCAAAAATTCGAAAATTACTCATCTCAAGTTCTAACTTTTAATCAACTTTTTATGTCATAATTAGAGTCAATGATGTAGATCAATTATTTGTGCATTGTTTTTGCAAGATACAAGTGTAATTTGTCAGTGGTCCCATTGAGGTTGACTAGTGTGATCATCGGGCGGGGTAAATTTGTCCCTGACCCAACTCTGGCTAGGTCCAGGTCTGGAACGGTAAGAAGTAAGGTAAGCTAAGACGGCCGACTGTCCGGTTGCCTTCTGATCTGCCTTCCGAGTTAGCATTAATTTATGAAGTGATGATGACAAGTGGGATAACGGGGTCATTTCGCGCTTAATGTCGCCAACACGTAAAATGATTTGCATCGAATCGTGGCAAGTTGCAAGTTGCAAGCTGACAACCGAATGCGAATGCCGCGTAACTTTAGAGCCTGTTGCAAGGCTGCGATTGAGACTGAGACGGGAGACTGTAGACTGTAGACTGTCTTTGCTTGGTCTTTTCTCCAGCTGCAGCTGCAGCTTTAGCTTTTATTTTTTTTTTCACTTTTGCCAGCTGCAGATCTGCAGCGAGAACTTATCGCTGCCGCCCGATCATAACAACACATTTTAAAAGGGCTTTAGAGGCGTCTCCGATGTGGCAGCCTCCGAAGCTGACATAAGCAGACCGCAAACGTGACAGCTCACTTCATCGAGTGACAGTTTTGGGGGCTTTCTACTTATAAACAGAGCCTACACAGTTGTCTCTTTCTCTCTCACTCTCTCTCTCTCTCTCTCTCTCTCTCACTCTTTTTCTTTGGGGCAATTGCCTTCAATAATATTCCTAATTTGGCACTTAACTGTGATGATGAAGACGTGAAAGGAGGTGAATCGGAGAGAGGAATATGGGATATGGGATATGTGGCCTGGTCAACGATGCGCCCTGTGCGTTGACATAAATCAAGCGACTTCCAACTTTTATCACGATCTCCTAAATAAGGCGATGCGGTCTCTGAAATCCGCTTCATACATTACAGTCCGCAATCGCTAAGTAAGCTATCATCAGGCTCCGTTCTTTCTCGCAACTCTCGGGATGGTCAACTCTTTGTCACAGTGGGCCAAGTGGTGTCAAGAGTCAGCATTGCAACTTGGCCAACAGATCTTCTCTGGTTCTCCTTCTCTGCTGCTGCCTTTGCTGCCTCTGCTGCCTCATAAAATGCGTGTGCGCTCCGCGCGCGCCTTTTAATGACAGTTTGGAGCTGCAGTCAGTTTTACCCGTTTCCCTTTGCCCTAGCTGGGGATTGTTTTGCTTTATTAAGTTGTTTGTAACATTCAAGAGCAGGCTTGACTTTATATTCCTAGAGCATTTGCATATATGCTAAAATAAAAGTTCGAATGTTTTGGGGTTTATTTGCATTCTGACCTATCGGAACTCGACTAACTGTGGAGATTTTCTGACAAAACTTAAGATATTAGATATACAGATAAAATAGGTTTTATATGTATTGGAAAAGCTCAATTTTCCACATATTTCTCGATTATATATAAAGTTGAAAATTAGACTTAGCACTTAAGGTATGTTTTAATCAATTGACCAACTCCTTAGCTTGATTAGCCCATAGCCACATGTTGAGATTTGTTTAGTTTAGTTTAACAAAATATATGCCAATAACATGAAAACAATTGAATTTCCGGCATATTTATAATATCGTATATGGAATACAAAAAATGATGTTCTTATTTAGTATTTTCTAGCAAAATTTGTACACATTAGCGGAACTAGATATTCTTTGGCTTTTCAGCTCAAAAGAACTGAGTACAATGATCTAAACAAACTCAGCTCTCTGTAGGGATTTACCGACGGAACTTAACACGTTAGATTTATCAAGCAAATGGATGCTAATAATGTCAATACAATAAAATTTACCGCGATTCTGACTGTGAAAAACTCTACAAATTATTACAGCAAAGTGAGACCAGTTTCATTGCTGGTCCTTAGAAATTGTAACTCTAAGTGATTTAATTGAAAAAGTGTATTTTCTGATTCGTAGTGTGAAAATGTGAATTTTCTCGCTTGTTTTCCGCTGTTGTGTGTGTGTGTCTTGGGTGGAATTGTTCAGTGAGTTTTAGCAAATGCGATTAAAATGTCAGAGGGATTTTGGCGACGGCATCGTGTGAAGCAAATGTGGCGCAAATGTTGTTGGCCGTCTGTCAACGTTGGCCTGCAGGCACACACAGAGAGACTCTAGCCATGAGGCCCCCCTGTTCCCCTCCGTTCTTGAAGGTACCCCTAATGCCGCAGTGTAAATTGTAAATGTGCGGAGCGGCAAGTCTTGCATGTTTTTCTCCAGCTTTGGAACTGGAACTGAGGAACCGGAGGCTGAGCCCAGAGGCTCATTGCATAATGATGACATTCCGCCGCGTATTTGATTAAGAATTTTGACAGGCGACATAGTGTCGCTTTGATGGCCACCCAGACCATGAATATCCAATGTCAGAGATTTCTTGATTCCTGATCCCCAAACCCGAACGATCTCTGGACTCTGTCGTTTTAATCAACAGCGCTGATCAATAACAATCAACATGTTTGCTGATAATTTCGACCAGACGACAGTCAACAGAGTCCCTCCTGTTCGGTACCCTCTATCCCTCTATCAACCTCTCTCTCTTCCTCTCTTTCTTTCACTCGCTTGTAGGTGGCAGCTTTTTTTGACTCATTTTGCGGTGCATTCTTTTTAATGGTTTGATTGATGGCTGGCAGTTTTGTTGATCTTGCTGCCTTGAATTTGTCAGCAAATTTGTCAGCCATAAGGGGTGCTTTGGAGGGGAAGAGTAGGAGGGTGGCGGAGGAAAGTTTGACACAACGCTAACTTGTTTTGTTTTTTTTTTTTTTTTTTTTTTTTTTTTGGCATGTTTGAAGGCTAACTGAATCATTCACTCAACTGGCCAAAGTATGTTCGAGGAATGCGGCGAAAGTGAGTTGAGATGATGACTTTGGAAATCAAGTGGAAAGTTTTGCACAAGTTGTCAGCGGAAAATTGAGTTTTCAGAAATGCGTAAATTGCTGATTCATGTGGAGTATAAAGAATACTACTTTTTGTGAGTAACTCAGTGTAATTGAGTCAAATATCGTGAGGTAAACAAATATGGTATATGGACTTTAAACTAAAATGCGTAACTTTATCTCTGACTAATAAATGTCTTTGTTGGGATTTTCGTACATATGTATTTCGCAGTTTGCTTCAATTCTGAAGTGATTAATGTAATTTTAATCGAATATTATAAAATGAATACAAATAAAATTAATTCGTAGAATTTTCAAGAATTTAAATTATGAAACTGTGAATATTTTCTTTCGTAAAATTGTCAACGTTGTTTTTTAAATGCTTTAAAAGTTTACCAAGGTATAACATTAACATGTTTGTAGAGTTTCAAATTTGTATCTCATCTTTATCCATGATAAGATATCGAATCTACATGCATGTGGCAGTTTATTTGGATACATTTTTGAACTGTTTTCAAAACTAATGTTTTGAAACGACTAATAAAAGTTGAGAAGTAAAAATTGTTATTTTCAATGAATAATTCTAATAAAAATAGTCGTATATCGTCATTTGTCATTATCTGTCTAGATTATCCATTTTAAAAGTTACTGTGCCAATAAAAATGTATCCCTAATTGGTAGTTTTATTTTGTAAATATATGTCATCAATCTTTAGGCTAAAAAATTTCTGGAAGTTCAATTTTTCAATAACTAGGGAACTGAAAAACAGATCACGTCGTAGAGCATTACCAAATCTGGACAAGGCCAAAGATAATTTGAAACAATTTGCGTTCTAAAAAGGCGAACTCAAAATGTGGTTTAATAATTTAATTTGCCACAATTTAGCAGCGTTTATCAAAATAAGAATCAGAGAAACAACATAGATAGTGTGAGAGAAAGAGAGAGAGAGAGAGAGAGAGAGAGAGAGAGAGAGTGTGTCTCTAAGCAATGAAATATGCGACGATGACGAGTCAGAAAACTGAAACTGAAACTGAAGCTGAGACTCAAACTGTGGGATTGGAAACTCGGATTACGATGCTGATAAACGGCTACCTAAGTGAACGTTGTGCTGGAACGTGATCAGCCCAATTTTAACGCCCATCGAGAACTGACGATGCTACCAGAAGAAATCCAGTTGAAAGACTCGGAGACTTCGAAGATTCGACTCGTCTTGACTTGACTTGACTTCGAAGACGAAAACGGTTAACATTTCTACGAAATGTGGTGGGCGCATTGTTTCCAGCTTGGAGTCCATCATTTGGTCAGCCTATTATTAAATTGTCAAAAGGTCGAGAAATATATAGTATAGTATGTGTAGCATGTGTGCGTGTGTGTGTGTACACTGAACCCTGTTGGCCAGGGTCAAAACGCTGTCTGCCAACTTCGACTTCGACTTTGACTCTGACTCTGGCCTTAACTCCACCTTCAACATTTTGAGGCTCGTCTACGAGGCGCGTATCAGAAGCAAATCGAGCTAATTGGGGCAACGGGGCAACAAAGTGTGTTGGGGGTGGGGCAGCGGCAGGGGAAAGGGTAGGGGTAAGGGCTGAGGCACATTAAGACAATATTGCGGTCTGACCAGCGATCCTGATACAACATTTTGTTTATTTTGTGTTTAGGCCCGTGTGAATTTTCAAAGGCTCAGGGCTACAAAAGAAGAAAACAACAAATAAAGGCGATCTTATGAAAGCCGACGATTAAATACCCTTGCAGGGCACTGCATTCAATATTCAACTGATCGTTCCTAAGACAACTAAATGGCATAGTTGCTCGAACTGATTCAAATTTGTTCAAAATAAAAAAGGTTGAGTAGGTTTATTTATCAGATGAAGTAACAAACATTTTCATACTAAGCTTTGATTTTTCTAAGTTTTCTAAAATCAATATTTTGGTCTTAAAACTAAGAATTTTGGTCTAAAAATTGCGTCGAAAACAAAAAATTCTTAAATTAAGAAAACACACATTTGCTTTAAAAACATTTTAAATAAGACCAAGTACTTATTTTAAAAATTAATGTTATTTCAAACCGGCGCCTACTGCTTCAAAATTGAAGAGGTTTCTTAAATTAGAGCGCCACGGAGCCACCATTTGTTTTATATGAAATAGTACATATAGTATTTATACTTTCCTAACAATTTAAGATTTTTATTCTTGTATTAAGAATTTTGATTTTTTAGATTAATATTCTTAGTATTAGTAATATGGTCTTAAGGAGTTCTTATTTGAAGAACAAAATATTTAAGATGAATGTTCTTGATTTTAGAAGTTGGTCTTTTTTTTTAGTGTTGAGATATCTAAAACAAGGAAGAATTTTCATTTTCAAAGATTTATCGATTGTTATAGAGACGCCTTAATGCGCTACAAATTTTGTGACAAATTGTAATACCTTCGGTAAGGGTATAAAAACAACTGTCGAAATTCCAGAAGAGAGGTCTTCTGTACCGGGGTCTCTCCCTCGATTAGCGTCGTCTGCTGCCGCTTCTGCTGTGGCTGCTGCCGCTGTTGTGGCACAAATGGTGGGCGTATCGCGGCATTTATTACAGCCAATGTTACAATTTGTGGCTTTTGGATTTATGCGTTTATTTAGGCAGCGCCCCGAAATGGCCAGACAACTTATGATGGCTAGTAAGGGTAAGGGTAGGGGTCAGTCAGGGGGTAGGGGTAGGGGTAGGAGTAGAGAGTAGGGGTAACCGTAACCGTTTGCTAAGCTACCGAAAGCGTCGCCGCCTGTTGTCTGATTGATTTCTGGGAATCGGACACACAACTCCGCACTCACAACAGTGCCACACAACAAAGTTATGATTAAATGTGAGTGTATGTGTGTGTGTGTGTGTGTGTCTGATCAACAACAACAACAGCAACCGGCAACAATTGTTGTTATTTTCGTGCTTCAACTATGCGCGGTGGCAAGTGTTATCGCATTTGGTCCGCTCTATTATTAATTAGAAGCGAGCTGGGAATTGTTAAAATAATCTGGTCTCTGTCCCAGACCTTGGCCCCAGTCTGCCAGATGGCTGGGAACCTAGAAGCTTTCCTATAGTTTTTTACAGCTAAAGAGATCTTCATCATAAGTGAATAATAACTAATTACGAGCATAAAATTTAGAAAATATTTCATTTGTTTTTAAGTGATTTAAAGATTAAAAAAGGTTAATATCATAAGAGAATTACTTGCAATTTTGTTAAGACTATGGGAGCTCAAAATCAAAGTGATATCTTAACGAATGTATTAATAACTTAAAAAGGAATTAATTTTGATAAAAATGTCGAATACCTTATTAAAAAAGTGATCGTTTCAAAACAGTTATTAGAGGTGAAAATCTGAATAGAATTGGAAAGATATTTGAAACTCCAAAATGAAAATCAGCCAATTTTGACAGGTAAGATACACTTGAGTTAAAAAATTGCGATCCACCGGGAAATCTCTTTAGTTCTGATAAAACTGCAGATAGCATAAGTCTTTTATCAGTTAAATAATTAATTTAATCATCGTTTATTAATCAATTTCGTGTGTTGCTTTAGTCTAATGAGCTTTTTTATATCACATTTTTATCTAGATTAAATAGCGTTTATCCATGGCTTTCCCATTTTCCCTATCTAAATCATAAAGTAAATTGGAAACTTCTTTACTGTGCTTATCTAATATGATCTATATTTGAGATATTATCAGTTCAGTTGTTTTCCGATTTTCGATTGACTTCATTGTGATCCATATTTAAATTTGACTTCGATTAGTCATGGGAATTATCATATTTGAATGGACAAATCAATGGCTAATTAGGCAGCCTCATTTTCAGTCGGTAGCCGTTGTCCGTCGGCTGATCTGATAATATAATATGAGTAATTCCCCCCCGAAGGGACGCAATTAAAATGCCATCAAAAGCTCTGACTAACTGGCCAGCTGTCTTGAGGCTGAAATTAGCATAAAGAGTTGACGATGCCAATTGACACACATTTGTGGGTAGACCCCCACAGAGGAGATTTGGTATTTAATTGTTGCATATGCCCAGGCGCCCAGACCTAATCGATTATAAATGTGCCTAGCAATGTGCGATTAAAATAAATTGCAAAACTTCAGCTGTTGCGCTTAAGTTTCATAATTAATTCAACAGACTGGCGACAACAACAGCAACAACAAAAACAGCAACAACAGCAACAATAACCAGCAGAGTAGCCCCATCGTATAATGATTCACTAACCGGCCAGCAGTCGCTCTCCCCCTCTCTTCGCTGTCGCTCTCTTCACTCTCTGCCCATTGCAGCTTGTCAACTTGGTTCGCCCATATAAAAAGGCAGCGGCTGTGGCTCGTTTCATAAACTCTTGTCAAGCTATCGCCAGCTTCTTGTCCACATCCACAACGTTATCCACATCCACATCCACAACCACAACCACAACCACATCCACATCGATGTCCACATTCAGTTTGTTGTCGTTGTCGTTGTCGTAAAGTCGCTGGCAACACCTAGAAACGAGGCAGAGAGCTCTCGCTTATAAGTGTATTTTCCAGAGGTGTCAGGAAACAACTTGTCGGAATGCATCTAACAAGGAATTCGATTTTGCCAGCCGTTCAGTTGGTCACTCTGTCGCACAGTCTGCCCGTCAGCCCGTCTGACCGTCTGACCGTCTCTCTGTCCCACGGTCCTTGACTGCCTGTCGCTTCGTCTGTCCGTCGGGCTAATGGCACGTTGCATGTTTTACCACGCTTGATGACATGAATGGGCGCGGGCCCAGACAACAATCCACACACAATCCTCACACAATCCACCTCCCCCTTGCAACCTTCAACTTCCATATACATACACGTACTCATACATATGCAGCGCAGCTTTGCTTCCCTGTTCAGCTTTGCTTCGGCCTTAGTTCGGCTCGGCTGTTTGCTTCGATTGCTCTCTTCGTTGACGTGTGGATTGTGGATTAAGCTGCAGCAGTTCAAGCAAGCACAATAATTGATGCAAGTCCGAAAAGAGCGCGAGTCTAATAAAGAGAAAGGAATTGTGTAGATTGCAGTTGCTCAAGAGTGGCTCATTTATGCAGTTCATACAGCTGTTACTCTAGCCGAAAGCAGCTCAACTGTAAAGATTTGTACGCAGTGCGTGTGAGCAAGACAGCGAGGAAGGGAGAGATAGCGTATGCTTGATAGCAGCCCAAAATGATTGAATCAATATGGCAGAAAATCTTTCGTATGCTCACACACACACACACACACACACACACAACACACACACTATTCAACACACACAACTTTGCGAAAAGGTTAAAGAGGCATGTCGAATGGAACAGGCAGAAAATTGTTGGAATTTTTGTTAATTTGTAGGACGACATTTTGCTGCCCCTGTTGTCTTTAATGGTGATGAAGGTGACCAGCCTGATTGGGTTATGCGCTACAGACAGCAACAGCCAAAGGTACACTGATAAAAATTATTGCTTCTCGACATTTTGTGAGAAGAATATTTATTTAAACATCTTTTGAATCGTATCGAAGATTCTTAATATATTAATAATACTAGTTTTGTAAAATTAAAATACAAATAATTAAAAAAAATTAGTGTCTTTAAATGGTATCTTATTAGATGGTAAAGCTATTAAATCTTTGGCTCAAACAGTTAGTTCGGCAAAAAGAATGCCAAATATTTGTACTCTTTGGGCTTAAAAAAAAAAACGAAAAAAATTAATTAAATTATCTTAATATCTTGAAAGATTCGAATAATTTAAGATGCTTTTAAGCTTAGTAAAAATAAGAGAAACATGAAATGAATACTTAAGATTGGTGTAAGTCAAAACAGTCTAAAAGTTGTTCCCTTGTCTTTAAGTTTAATCTTTTCGATAAACTTATCAATAAATGTAACGCTTTGTTGACTGTAGCTCGTATATCGATCAGTATGATCACTTGGCGTATGATTTCAGACTGAAACTTCATTCATCCATTTACTTTGTTTCATTTTTTTTCATTTGCTTATCGTTTACAGCTGCAAGATCGTCTTGTCACCACTTTCCTGGGCAATTTGTACGCGTTTTCAATGGGAACTTGTATAGCTAACCACAAGAAAAAAAAAAACAGCAACAACAACACAATGATGATCAGTACAACAAACATTCTCGTAGGTGTTTATAATGTACACTTTCTTGTTGTTGGTCGATCGACCGAATCGCTTCGGATTCAAGTCGCGAAACGTGTGTGCAGCAATTTTTAAGTTTGTGTTGCGCATTTTCGCAGTTTACTTTTTGGACATTAAAACATCCGTTTACATAGTATTCCCATTAGCAGTGCTCTTGTCTGAGACGCTTGTCTGTCCTCCATGTTGTCGACGTCGAATTCGTTGTTGTCGTCGTTGTTCGATCTGCAAGTCAGTCGCCTTGTCTTGGACACGCGACAATCTTTTTTTTTTTTTTTTTGGGTATAAGCCTCGATTGGTTGTAGCCTGGTTTTGAGCCGTGTTGAAACAAAAGCAAAATTAAATTGTTATGAACACAAGTTTTCGATATAAGTTATGTGGCGTCCCCTACTTAACACAAATTTATGGCGCGTGGTAGCTCTGATTTTTTAGATACTCTTCCTCTTTTTCATTCTTGAAGATACTACAACTCTGGTCATTTGTGAATGCTGTTTTTTTCACCATGTTGTAAATTACTCGATTTATGAGCGTTGAGTCAGCCCTTGGAATGCGACCCGCCACCTTTTAGTACGAGTATATTTGCCAAATGATTACCAATTGATGGAGTTCAATGTGGCGCCCTCTGGCGGCCCGAACCAACCCCGAAAGACCACAAATGTAGTAAAATGCATGTTGTTTTCATTTTTACGATTGCACAGTGTCTGTCAAAGCATGCAAACATAGTAATACATTTACAAAGTACATATCTATGTGATTGTAGTATCCACCCGACTGTCATATACCATACCCTTCAGATAAATGCAAAGCTTAATGTATTAATTATAGATGGATCCGTTAAGATACAAGTTATACTAGAATAATTTTTGTCAGTGTCTTCCTTCAAATATTGTTTTAGTAAACAGCCCAAATATTAGGAGTGCTCAATTATATCATTTTCTTAAACAAATATACCCTTTAGGGCCTTCAAGTGCGGGTATTAGCCCGTCGGCTATATCATTTATTTGAGCGCCTTTCCCATATGTGAGACCAGACCAGACTTAATTAAATATCAGTGACATTTATCGAGTCTCGTGTAGCTTTGGCACGCCACTTTAACGATAAAAGTGGGTGCATATAAAAAGCATAAGCACGAAAGTCTCCCCGAAGCCCCGTTCCAGGAGCCTAAAGAACCCGAACCAGAATCAAATACCGCAGTCCTGTCAAATATAAATCACCGAAAGCTCGCGACCCATATCTATCTCTTTTTAATATCGGCTATAGCTGCTCCAAACGAGAATGATGCCATCTCAGTTCAACATATTCCCCCCAAAATGATGATACTGGGGAGGGGAAACCAATAAAAAATGCCTGGCGGCTGTGCAGGAATGTTTAATGATGTATAAAGCATGTTAGAGTTTATCTTTATGGTGGCGTTCCTTTGCCAAAAAAAAAAAAAATTAAAGTTTCAACAACATCAACTACAACAACAAGTAAAAGTATTTTGAAAATTTGTCTCCATGCAGCGTGTTTCGAATTTATGGCGCTCGATGCTATCAAAAACCTTAAAAAAAACTTTAATAATAAAAGAAAAAAAGTGTTGACTTCTGGCTCCCTTCCCCACTCCTCTTCCCTTCACCCCTCTTTTTGTGGTGTATCGTCTATGCGGGTTGCAATTAGGCGTTGCTAATTAGGTTCCCATTATCGGTCAGAGATTGTCCGAGTGAATCTACGCGACGTCTCGAAGTGTGCCAAGTGTGTGACGTGTGTAATCGAATGCCACTCGATATATCGATTAGATACTCGCACAGTCTTATCGCCATTTTGGTGGGGGTGGTGGACAGTGACATGTGGGCGGCGTCGTAAATTTGCCCCACATCAAATCTAAATTTCTCTGTTCTCGTTATCGGTTTATCGGCACTGGCTAAAACTACTGGAATTATTTTTCTTCATTTTCTTTTATATTGTTTTTTTTTTTTTTATTAGTTGCGGGTTTTTAATCGCAATTGCTTTATGGAATTTCTGGCTTTAAATGACGCATTTTATGTTCTTTCTGATAAACCGATAATGTGGAATGTGTTGGGGTTGGCCAGACATGGCTTATGCTTCTATCTCAATAGTTGCACACATTTCACATCTTTTCGATAATTTCAAATACTTATATTTTAATACTTATTTGGTAATTTTGTTACATTTAAATTTAAATTTTTCCAGAACTTAACGATTTTTCCCGAGTTTACCCCATTTTATATTTCAAATTTAAGGTACTTTCAAAGTTTTATGAAAACATTGAAAAATATTTATAGGCTGGATTTTAAATTTTTAGACCCCATACTTAAAAAAAGTACAGGGTTCTATTAAGTTTGCAAAAAAAAAGAGAGACGTCTAAGTACAGTTTCTAGTACTCTCGCTATCCTGAACTGAAGCCGTTTCTCTACCAAGAACGCAACAGGGCCACCATTTATTTTGTATGAAATAGTAAATATTTATACATTACTAACAATTTAAGATTTTTATTCATGTATTTAGAACTTTGATTTTTTAGACAAATATTCTTTGTATTAGAAATATGGTCTTAAAATGTTCTTATTTTCTTCTTATTTTAAGAACTAAATATTTAAGATGAATGCTCTTGATTTTAGAAGTTGGTCTTTTTTTCAGTGTAGGAAGTATTACTTTTATGTAAGCTGACTTTAAATTTGGTATAAATTAGTAAAGAAAACGCTGTTTCTTGCTCACTTAACTATCGGTAATATTCGAATAGCCCAATGGCTATTTTTCAATGCCTCAGGTCTCAGATAACTTACTTAAAGATTTCTGGACGTAATATTTATAGCAATTGAAGCGAAATTTTAAAATATCTCTTGGCTACAATGTCGTTAAGCGATTATAAATGTTTTATTTAGATAGATAGGAGGAAGTTTTTATGTTCTTATCTCTCTCACTTTGCTTTTTTCTCTCCTTTACTCTAACTGCTATCAAACTCACACTTTCTCTGTGAAGCCCACCCACATATCTTAAATTTATACGTAATCATGACTCTATCATTTGGCATAGGTTTTGTGCGTCATGTTGTTGTTGTGCTTGATCGGTTGTTGTTGTTTTTGTTGTTGTCACAATATATTTGTGGGCACGCACGCATTGCCATCGATCGGTGGGCTTCATCATGTCGCATAAATAATAATCAAAAGTAAAATATTTTCTATAACGCCGCTTGAGCCACCCACACACAGGCAGAGATGGAGATAGAGACAGGGAGAGGGGAGTGGTGAGTGGCAGACTCGCAGACCCGCATGTTAGGCAACCCAATGGACACACACATACATATATGTAATATACATATGTATGTGTGTATATGTACCATACATATGTGTACAACAAAGTAGCCGGCCGGCCACTTGAGAAAAAGTCGAAATTTATGGCGCAAAGTACAGTGCCCGATTGTCACCCAAGGCGAAGGGGCGGAGGGGCGGAGGGAAGCTGGGCGGTGACAGAGGGTGACAGCGGGAGGGATGGGGTGGGCCAGGGGCCAGAGACCAGTTTGAATAATGCTCAGTGCTCAGATGGAGCAGTCGCAACACTGAAACTCTGTGCAGATTAGTCA
Source organism: Drosophila innubila (assembly GCF_004354385.1). NCBI lineage: Eukaryota > Metazoa > Arthropoda > Insecta > Diptera > Drosophilidae > Drosophila > Drosophila innubila. The sequence continues at coordinate 5,959,303 of NW_022995372.1, read as the reverse complement.
CATGTCAGTTTCAATTATCGTCGAGTCAATTTGTTGAAAGGCCGCAGCAAAGATATTTTTATTTTTATTTTTTTTTATTCTTCTTATTTTTGCACCCAGAGAACACAGCGTCCTTTTGCTCCAACGTGGTCGTCAATCGATACCGCGATTCGAATCCGGGCGATTTTCGCTTGAAATATTCCAACTGCGTTGCCGCCGCGGGGAATGGAACTCTTGGCCCAAAAGCTGGCCAGGAGCCACCAAGCGCGTCTGATTATCGGCAGGACAATAACGAAGACGACTACGACGACGAAGATGTGAATGTGCAAGACGACGCGACTTTGGCATAGGGCATAACTCAGATGCTCTGCTATGATAATTTCCAATAAGAAAGAGAGACACACAGAGTCTTGGACCATGCCTGAAATTGATGATGTTGGGTATGTTTGGAGTCAGCTTGTTTACACAATTCAGCGCACATTGAGGTCGTGGTGTGCTGTGCTGTGGTATGGCTATAGGCCGGTGTCGTGTAGATCTCTTGGCCAGAAAGGAATTTGTTAGCAGTGCCATCAAAGAGGCGCCGAACTGTATATCAAGATCAAGATTGAAATCGAAGCGATGTGTCGCATCAGCTCGAGCCTCGATTGCAGCTAGACAAATGTGAGAGAAGCAGCTACGATCGATAAATTGATAACAACCGCAGCAGCAGCAGCGGCAGCAGCCACGCATGCCCATCATTATCATCATGATCATCATTCAGAAGAGCTCATCATCATCATTATAATCATCATCACTGACATGGACATTACAACTTTGATTTGCATGGAGCTGAGCGTGAATTTCATTTACTATCGTATCAAAAGCACGAAAAACACTTAGTATAAACAATGTTAACAACTTTTATGATTAATAAAAATAATTAGATGATTACAATTTGATAATTTCTAATCAAAGTTAGAGGAAAAAGTGCTCTTATATAAGCAAAATATAATAAAACAAATTAAATCTGTGTTGATGATGACTGATTTTTGAGCCATGAGAATATTTTCAAATATAGTATTTATCAGGTGTGTTCCAGAAATCTCTATAGATTTTGAAGCGAAATGTTATTCAAAACAACTGATAACGAAATGTTAGTGTTTCTAAAATGTCAGAGATTTAATATTTTCGAACATTTTTTTCCAGCATTTTTATTTAATTTAAAGATATTATATTTATTTAGTTAATTTAATTTAATAAATATTTCATTTAGTCAAATCTCTCAAAATTTATTTAAGACATTTGAAAGCAATGGTTTCTTTTTTTCAGGAGCACCAATAATTGCTCTTGGGTTGCTTTAGCGTTGCTATAAATTATAAGAACACACCTGTATATTTATTAATAGAAAGTTTATTCCTATTATAAAAATGATCAATGAAATTATGACTTAACTTGTGAGATCAGCAATTTGTGGTTCCGTCGATCTTCTGATAGTTTGAAGAAACTGTAGAAGATTTCGACTTCATCTTAATTAGTAGGCCGTTCTTCATCTTTTCTAAACACTCTATGAAGAACTAAAGAATTTAAATTCTAAAGTAGGCTTCGAATAATTTGCTAAAACATTAAATCTATTTAAACTTTTTATTCACTTTTGTGTATCTTAAAAAAACAACTGCTAGAAACAATTCTATGCAAAAAAGAGGGATAATTATTTAAATAGAAATTTGTTAATATCAAACTATAATTAAATCACCATGGCCCCCGTAAAGCGTCAGGCTCATAGACAAGTTTCTGTAGCAAATTCTTCAAGGGTCAATCCAAGCATAATTAAGAAGGTGGAGATACCAGAGATGTGCTCGGTCTCAACTCAAACAGAGGCAATCAAAATAAATTCACTGGATAATGTACAGCAATCTAAGAAATTTGCTAGGCCCAAGACAGCGTTAGTTCAACAAAAGAAATGGCCAGATGAGAAGGTAGAACCTCCCTCTGCAGAGATGGACAAACTTAACACTAGGAATAAGGCCTGTCAGACTCATAAGGTTGGCCTCAAACGTCTTGTCCCAGAAAATCAGATGGGGTCTCTGAAAGCCATCATGATTAAGAGACGTAAACTATGTGTGGACAGGGATCGTGTTCGTCTCAGAAAACTTATGGAACAGATTAATTCCGATCCTCCACCGAGATGGCATGAAGCTTCTATCATGTGGTTGGATGTGGATGTGGTTGAGAAGCGCATAGAAGAGTACGAAAAGCAGGAAACGGATATGAGAGAAGAGATAAAAGAGAGCGAAATGTAGACACGATAAACACCATAAACAAAAACTCAAATCTCCGAACCTTTTACACAAAATATAATAAAATATATAAAATAATAGCTATTTTAGGTAATGCTATTTATACTCATAAAAAGCCACTAACCGAACATTTAGTTTTATAATTTTTCGAAAACCTAGATTTTTTAAAATTTCACTATGTGCTCTTGGTATTTTCTTCAAAAGTTGTCTTTAAAAAAATGGTTCTGAAGACAAAATTCTAGAACTTAGAAACTTCCGAAAGACTTTAGAAGAGAACCCGACCAAAGGATACCCGTTACTTATTTCAATATATATAATAGTACTTTAGAGAAATTACTTGTATTACTTTGAAAACATTAATTCGCAATAACTGTCGTTCTACTTGTCCGATCTTGTTGCGATTCAGTGGGATAATAGATAATAATAATAGATAACGTCATTTAACACAAAAAACTTATTATCTTAAAGACTTCATCAGCTTGGGGTATGCAGAAATCTGTGTGATAGATAGATCTTTAGTTCAGAATCAAAAGAAATTCGGAACAACAAGTATAGAAAGTAAGAATGAGTATAAGTGAATGCTTATAAATATTAAAGAGAATTTGGAATGCCTTGTCGTGCTGATTCGTGTCACGCTCCCATCTCTAGTCGCTTAGTGTCACCCAATTCACGTACGCGCTTGACTCTCTCACGTACGCTCGCTATTTGTTCTGCTGACAAATTGGTATCTGTGTATCCGTAAGATACGCGTCGCATCTCCTGTGAGATTGTGACTTCGACTGCGACTGAGGCTGAGACTGAGACCGTTGTTGAGCCAAAAGCGTGTCAACACATTGTCTGAACCATCTCATTTGTCAGCTGATGAAGCTTTGCTTTGTTTGCCATTTGCTTTGCTTTGCTTTTTGCCTTTTCGTTTTTGATTTTGAATGCAAGACGATTTGTCTTAATGGCTTCAATGCAATTGAGTTTCCCAGCTTCTCAGCATCTCAGCTTCCCAACAATCCCACGCACAGCCCTGATCCCCAGTTCCCTCATTCGACTTTGTCAACGTTTTCATTGTTATTTTATTGTTTAAGTCTCTTTCTCACTCTCTTTGGTTGCTCCGCGCTAATGCGAAATATCATTTTGTACTTTACAACAATGTCAGCGAGCTTATTGAAATTCGAATAGATCGTAGTTCCGGTGATTTTCTTGCGGTTTACTTTAACCATTCATTATACGCTGTCCTCCATGTGTGAGAATTGCGGTTAAAGATCGCGGAAACGGATATTGGTTAATAATTAAGTCTCTCGAGCGTATGACTAATGTTCCGATCCCAGTGATCTATATGTCGTGACGTCTGACTGGTCTTAACTTATTCGTTTTCTTCATTCATAAAGTTAACCAAAATTTAAAAAGTCTTAGACTTCATAATGTGAAACATAATTTAAAAAAGTCTTAGAAAGCGCAGTAGATGACAATAATCTTATATACCCCTTACGTAAGTGTGGTTAAGCAATTTATGCAATCTTAGGATTCAACTTAAAACTTAAAATATTTTAAATAAGTTCAGGTAAATACATAATTACAATATATTCAGTAAGATTTTTGTATTTTTTAATTCAAATATATTTTCTATAATAACTAACATCGAACTACAATATTTATTTTTCAGTTCATTTGAAGCCAAACTGAATACTAGAAATATTTTAAAATGTTGTCTAATCTTCTCTTTCTTTTCTTAAAGTGAGCAGCTGTTGCTAATTTTCAATGGATATGATCATTTCAAAGGCATTAACCCAGCAGCAGGCGGCAAGAAAGTAAGAAAAAAAGTCCCCAGAACAGCTCAACGATTCGGACTTTTCTCTGTCTGGTCTTGAACAAATGATTACCAATTTCTTCACACAATTCATGCATAAAAATAATTCCCAATTAGCAGCAGGCCCCATAATGCCGAAAAGTAAACAGTCAGGCGCCTTGTGGATTGTGAATGGCGTTAAAATGCCACAGCGGTAAAAAACCAAAACAACTGAAGAGAATAATAATAATCATAAAAAAGGCGACGTGTCTCAGACCATCAGAGAGTGGTGTGGAGTGGAGGGGAGTGGAGTGGAAGCAGATATCCAAAGCGAAAGACTCACAAACTGTGGGCAGTTGTTGTGCGAGTGCGACATGATGTTGATATGTTAACAAGACACCCGAGAGTGGTGCCAAGTGGAGTGTGAGCCAAGTCCAATCCGTATCCCAATTCCAAGTCCGACTCTGAGATGAGTCTCAGTCACTGTCACAGTTGGCATTATATTCATACCTTAATCCGGTAGCGATGTTTGGCATATGTGAATGAATGTTTGTTTTTGCAAATGGATAGCAAGCCAAGGATAACAAGCCCCTTTTAAAGACTCATCCACATCCCGATTCCAATTCTGATGCCAAGTGCCAAGTGGTTGTCTGCCGTCTTTTAATTTCCATTTACTCACATCTGAATTCTTTCAGTTTTCGACTCTATAGATCGTAAGATAAAATTATTATGACCTTTAAGTTTTTCGTTTGGTTTTCTAAAAATGCGCTTTGATTTATTTTTATTGATGAGCAGACGTGTATAATAAAGCTGGGTTGGGAGCTGGGGACCGAAGACTGAAGATTGGGCACAGTAGTACTACGAGTAGTAGTAGTTTGCCTGGTAGTAGTCATCATGGAACAGCAGGGGGGGAATCTCTGAGATACCCAGCTACAGAAACTTTTATTTCACGCTGTGTGAACGACATTTTCTTCGACGGGGCCTTCGTTAAGGATTCCCTCCTACATTTCATAATTCACGGAATATTATCTCAGCTGCCGAACAATGTGGTGTGTCCAAGTCCACGTCTTTTATTTTTCGGGGCCCTTGGCCTGTCATTTGCCTGCCTCAAAAAATATATTCTCATTAAAATTGTGCTTTTGCTGCTTCTTGTCGTCAGTCGGAGAAGTTGCCAACTAAAAAAAAAGTAAAATAAAGGTGTCCCTGGTCGGGCGCCGAATATGAATCTGAATCCGAATACGAATTCAAGTCGTATATACTCATATACAGCCAGTCTTGCCACGCCCACCCCCTGTGGATTTGCTTCCGTTGGAGACGCCACTGTGGCGTGTTCTACCTCTTCTTCCCCAACAGAAAAGAGGGGGGGATAATCTGAAATCAAAGCTTAACGCTGTTTATGTGCAAATGTCGAAACAAAGATATTTCTTTAAATTGATAAAGATTAACCATAAACAAAGAGGCATGCAACAGAGCGACAAGCTTCGATTTGTGGCAAGTGGCACTGTCCACGGGGTGCATAGCATAGATGCAACATCTGAAAGGAGACTTTTGCTAAGATTCTGATTTAGTAAAAAGTGATCCTATGCTAAAAGTACAGGAAATTGCGTGAAAAACTACCAGAAAAATAAATGAAATGGTTGAAAACCAAAAAAAATGTTGTAAAACTATCGCAAAACAATGGGTTAATATGCTGAAACTAGAGCAAAATTAACGAATATTTTATTATAATTTCTAATAAGTTTTTAGAAAAAAAATAAAAATGTATTACGGGCTGTGTCAGAAATACAAATCAACCAAAAAATATGTGTTCCGGTTGGTTCATATTTGTGGATCACCCCTGATAAATTTCAGGAAATCGCTGAAAATGTAAGTTGTTAAAAAAAAAACAAATGATGAAAATTCGACAAATTAATTAATGTGCCGTTTAAATAAAGTTATTCGAATTCCTATTGATATAGATTTATGAATCATACTAGTTATACATATGTCTCGAACTTTAATTCTTTTCGAATAGCTCTACACTTGTTTCTAAGAGTTGGATCTGCCTTAGATCCCGAAAATGATCTTTTGAATCTTTTGATCTTGCTCATTCAGAGACCTCAGCTCGTAGTTGAACTTGAACATTCATTCAGCATTTTTAGAGCCATTCATTGGAAGTTTTTCTTCAGCCTTAGTCTCTGTGAAGAACTGTGTCCAAGAACTCAACCGGATGTGGGCGTTAGCAGGCATGTAATCTGATCCCTGACAAATCGGTCTATTAGAATCGTCGAAGACTGTGTTGAAATATTTGTCGCATGCAACGACGATGCCGCCAAATGGACGATGCTATGCTTTAACGTGGCCTATACCAGAGAATGTGGCCGGAGAGGAGCATGGGGAGGGGTAGAGAAAGGGGGAAGGGCAGGGGCAAACAGCGTAGGTGGCGCAGGGCAAATGTGGCATGGGGCATGGGGCATGGGCTTAACCCAAGAGCTTGCCACAAAACGGCAACGGCAACGTTGCAGGAAAAACCTCAGACTGAAGTCTTTACCACAGTTTCAGTTTCAGGCGGCGCGTGTGCCTAGCCCTTATTTTTTTGGTTTTGGTTTTTGGCTGAGTTTCTTTAACATTTCTTTTTCTTATTTTTTTATTTTTATTTTTACTTTTTTTTTTTGATTTTATGAGGCGCAAGTGGCGACGTTTTGTGGTTGCGAGGCAGACGTTGGCTAAAATGTTGCACGTTGCTGGTGGCGGCGGCATCGGGCATCGGGCGACTTGGCAACTTGGCAACGTCTACAAGTTGCAAGCTTGGACTGAAGCGGCGCCGCAGCAATTCATAAACGTGGGCGATTGATTCTCTCGTGCCTCTCATGGGCCTCATCCACAAACCATCGCCGTGGCTGTCGATGTAGCTCTCAATGTGGCTTTGAATGTGGCTCTGACTGTGGCTCCGACTTGTGGCTGCTTTTGGGCTTTGGCTTTGGCACTAAGGCTCGGCAAATGGCCCGCGGCATTGCGATTGAACTTCAAGTTATGATCGTCGTCGCAACGACAACAACCACAACAACAGCATTGCCCACATTGATGGACGTTCGCTCACGAACGAACTTGGCTCAAAACAGCAACAACAACAACAACAACACACGCTGTTACCACTTATTGATGGCACATTGTGATGGTGATGCGTTCGCTCCAAGATCCAGCGACGACCCAGCAAGCGGTGCCCCTTCACCCCTCCCCCCCCATCCTTCTGCTACCCCTAACCCTTCTCTTGCCGCTCCCCTCCTGCCACACTTCACTCATGAGGCACGTCGAATTGAGGCGTTCTACTCAAATGTATGATACCCACCCACGAGCAGCTTCAACCAAAGCTCCAACTATGATGATGACTGTCAGTGTATGTATGTGTGTGTGTGTGTATGTGTGTGTGTATGTTGTGGTGGCTCTGCCCTACTCTGTGTCCCTCAGTTCGCTTAAGGTGCATCCATGAAGCCAAGCGCCCCATGCATTCATTTTTTAAGACTTTGCTTCTTTTTTTTTAGCGTTTTTTTCTGGCCCCAAAAGACAATGCAAAATTAAGCGTTTCCTTTATTGTTGTCGTTGTTGTTGCTTGGCTTTGTATTACTTTAAGGTGTGCTCCAGGTAATAATTTAGTTAAATCATATTTTCGGCTAAAAAAAAACTAAAAAAAGAACAAGTTGAACTGCAGTTAAAATTATTTGCCTTTAACACTCACTCACCTACTCAGCGCCGCCTTTCCGACGGGGTCTTGACTCGTACCCCCTCTCCGTACACTCCGCCCTTCTGCAACCCATTTAACTCCCCATGAATGGTGCAACTCTGTTGTGCCACAAGCACACACACACACACACACACATACACATATATAGAGAGAACATGAAACGGAACTTGAGGCGTTTCTATGCTAAAAACGACATCAAATCAAATTTGAAAACTGTTTATGACGTTTGACGTTTGCTGCAAGTTCTTCTATGGGTCGTTCTACCTAATGACTTCATTCTGAAGACTGTCATGGGCATCAGCTTTAAGAGATACCTCCTCCCACAGTCTCTGAGAGTAAGAGCTGTGATCAGCAAAGTCTTTAAACTTAAGAAAGTTATTAAATTAATTCTTGACAAAGGCATGCTGAATTTTTGAAAAATCCCATTTATTTCTTATATGTTCCCGAATTATCTATTCCTATTTCATTCACCAACAATTCTTAAGTATTTCCAGCCCAAGTTTTCACTCCTCCATTACTTTTTTCCGTATCTTTAGATTCCAAGTATTCTATAACTTATAATCCCTTGATCCCTTCAAATTATCTATTGGCTTTTCTCCATAAAGTGACTTACATTTCAGATAATTGTGGTTTCTATATTATAACATTTGACAAATATCAAAGTATTTTACCGCAATTATTTTCAAGTCTCCCAAGTCTTTAATTCTCCACAACTCCTTTTATATCTTTTCTTTACAAAAAAAAATATGATTGCTACTTTCGAATATAATTATCTATATAGTATTAACGAGTTTTCAAAACATTCTAATTATTTGTAGTTTAATATATTATCTCCAAAAATAAAAAGCTCATGACAGATATCCTCAAGTTTCCTGTTCCATCTTTATCTCTCCATTACTTTCGTCTATGACATATTTTTGGCTGTTCTTGTTTTAATTTGTCAATATAAATTTTGGTACGCGAGTATTTCGGTCAATATCAAAGTCATCTAACAAGACAAATTTTTTATTTAGATATTTCTTTGAATTAATTAAGGTTTAACCGTGTCCAGTTAAACAAAGTCTTATATAAATTAAGCCTCCCACAGTGGCATATCTGACATTTTGCAACTAATTTATTATGGTCAAGAGAATACCAAGTTGTAGATTGGCAACATTAATTAGAAGACAAGTTTAAAAAAGACATTAAAAAGTGAAGATTTTTAAGCTAACAATAGAATTGACTGGAAACTAGATAAAGAGAACAGGTTCAACTGGTATTATAATATATGTATATTATGATTAAATTTATTGAATGAATCAATAGGGTGATGATGATCCTTGCAAAGATAATATTTTACTTAGAAACTCAAAATGGTATGTACTTAAATCTTATTAATTAATTTAATGCTCAAACCTATAAAGGCATTCTTCGCTTTTCTTCGTTTTTAAAAAAGGGTGTCCACATTCTGCCCACTCGTTTGTATGTATATTTCAAAGGAGTATTCACCTGATCTTTCAGTTAAAATAGTTCTAAAAAATTGCCAGCTACTTAAGTCGAATCATTTCAAACATTTGCGATAAATAAAGTGCTTAATGCTTGACATTTTTTCTTGTTAATTCATAATTAACATTCATTGGCAATTCAAAGCAATTTTCGGAGAACATTAAGCTCCACTGGCTAAGACAAGCAATAAATAAATAGATAAATAAAATAGTATCTAATATTTAATGCCAACTAACGGCAACATCTTCATAACTCAAACTGGTCGCATCTCGAATGGATTTCAATTCCAAACTCAAACTCAAATTTGAAGTCAACAAGTCGCAGCTATAATGTATAGTATACTTAATAAATTTATTTTTATTGGTGCTCTTCTTATTGTTATTGTTGTGCATCTAAGTCAAACAAAGCAGATTACAATATTTTAGATGGTCGTAAATATTCTTAATAAATATCACAACGGATGAGAGTCAGAGCTACCTCCTCAGCATCATCAGCAGCTTCAGCAGCTTCAGCAGCTCGGCAGCAACTTGCCGCTTGTCTTGTCTAACGATAAATTACAGTTAGGAGCTTGTACCTACCGTATACGCTCTGTCTCAAGACCCCAAAAAGCTTTAACACACTCTCAAGGGGAAGTCCAGGGGAAGAACTGAAACTGAACCACGTCGCGATCATTTTTTTTTAAGGTGTGACCGAAAATGCGAACGAAACTCGTAATTTTTTAAATTAGCATTTTTTGTTGGTTGTTGTTTTTGTTTTCTCACTGCCTGTTCTTCTTCTTCTTGCTCGGCAGACAACAGATCGGTTTTTATTTAAACGTGGAGCGCGCGCTAGTTGTCATAAAACCAAATTTACAAATTGTCCCCAGCAAAAGACAAAGAATCAACTCATACGAAGCTCGACATAGACATCATCGACATCATCAGGCTGTGGCACGATCAGGGGGCATGTGGCAGTGCCAGTGGCAGCGACTGTGTTGCACTCTTTGCTTGCAATAAACTCATCAATAAATTGCCGTCTCTGTTTCTTATATTGCGGTTCTCGCCAGCACCACAGCACCACCGATGAGCACCACCAACGCACTTGATGATGTGTCTCCAGTTTTCCTCTGCCTCTTCCCATCTCTTCCCGTTTGCATCTTCAGTTTCGGGTGGTCGCCTTGGCTTTCTTCTCGTTCTTCTCGATCTTCGAATGTCGCGTGGCTTGGCTAAGTGGATTTGTGTGTTTTGGTGGTGCGAGAAAAATGTTTATTGTTTCAACATTGTTATCAGGCTTAAGTAAACACACACACACACACGTCCCAAGCACACTCACGTCCCAAGCACACTCTGTGGTCAATTTTTTGATTTCTAATTTGTTTACATAAAACCACAAGAAAAAGGCAACAAAATTATTATGCTAGTTGCTTATTTATGGCCCTGTCCTCTTCTGATCTCAACTGTTCAACCGGAAGAACCCTCCATACACACACATTAGTGATTATTCTTTTCCACGCTTCTTCTTTTCATTTCTTTTTGTGATATCTCTTCTTATCGCCAAAGAATTTCGATTCTTTTATTTTGTTTTTTTCCTCTTGAATTTTGTATGAATTTGATCAGAATTTATTAGTACAAAGAAGACGCGTGTTTGCATCATCAATCAGAGAAGAGGACAAACCGAGATTCTCTCTCAAGAACCCTGGTCCTATAGAGGTAGCTTACGAAATACAACATATTTCACGCTTCGCGCCTAACAAATTAATTATGTTGCCCAGCTTTGCTTTTGGCTCTTTTATTTTAAGGTAGCTGACGACATAAACTGTCTAGGTATACTCGCTACTTTAGTCAGTTCTTTAGAGTGCCATATTGATTTTTTTAATTTTCAATATGCTTGCTTATAAATGTAGGTTACTCTAGCTAAGCTATTATAGATACAATATTTAAAAAAATAGATACTATTTTCAGAAAAGCATCTTGCATTTTTTATCCTATGAATTTTTATCTACCGTCTCTTTTAACACTTGCTTATATTTAATGTAGTAAATCCTGTAGTAAATCCTCCTCTCAATCTTCCTTTAGTTCTTTCCCAGGAAATATTTATATTCCATATTCCTCTATTGTAGCTGATTTTATCTTTTAGCTTTGACAGTCTCCATTCTTCTTTCTCATCAAAATCACTTAGGCAACTCTTTCATTTTTGGCTGTGACACATCACATGGTTCATTTGTCAGTTGAAGCGGTTCCTCGTTCCTCGTTCCTCGTTCCCCAATCTCCATTCAATTCTCTATTCCTGCTGCTGTTCAAAACTGCGTCATAACTAAGCTGACAGTTGTGACATTATGGCGCTCAATTTATGCCTAATTAGGTTGAGCTATGTCAACGATTACGACACCTAACAGCACAGATACAGATACAGATACAGATAGCGATGCAGATACAAATATAGATGCAGATACAGATTCAGCTACATTCAATACATCAAGTCAAACGCTCAGAAAACGCTGCTAAGCCGATGCAGACGAGCGATAAGCCCCGACTTCAATCCCGATACCGATCCCGAGCAGTTCCCAAGTCCCATTCCTATTCCCATTCCCATTTGAAGTTGTCAGTTGCTTAAAACCCAACAGATGCACTCAACGAAACGAAATGAAATGAATAATGCCAAAGAGTGTGACTGGACATTGAGGTGGCGGATGGTCCCCTTATATTTTTTTTGTCGACTCAATTACTGTTATGTAAGCCCATTGAGTGCGAAGATCAGCGATGCATATAACCAGACAACAATACACTATATATCCGCAAATGCCCCGTCTACCTCCGGCCTCCGGTCTCCGGTACCAGTGCTACTACCAGTGCTACCTCCGGTTAAAAGTACCTAAGCCTTGTGGCGGCTGCCGTTGACAGTTAACAGTTAACGGGCCTTAAAGTGCCCATTTCGAAAGTGTCGTGGCCCAGGACATACATATACGTGTATATAAAAAAATACATAGATACTCGTATATTTCACGCTTATCAGCATTTCAATTTCGTACCCAAAAACGGGTCACAAATTGCTCAACTCTGTTGGTTGTCGTTTATCCTCCGTTGTTGCCTGTTGTTGTTCTTGTTTATTAGCTTAATAATTTGTGCCCACTTTGCGACCCGTTGAAGAGAGTTTTACAGTCCCACATCCATCCCATTTTTGTACATATATCATATCATTTATAGAGCCTCTGGTGGTGGCTTTTTTGTTAGGGTAGGCGTGGCGTGGTGTAGATTACACACTGCAAAACAGTTGCTGCTAATTGCCCTGCTGGGCGAGGGTAAATCTATCACCCTCTCCCTCTCTCAACATTTTACTCCCTCTCCGTCTATAACTAGCTCTATCTCTGGTCTCGGGGGTTGCTTCCCCTTTTGCAAATGGCAACCATGCTGTGATAATTAAATCAACATTGGGGCGGGCAAAGCGCGTTAAATGTTTGAAGTTCGTTTTGATTGCCGTTTATCGTTTATCGTTAATCGCATATCGCACATCGCCGTTGGCAACATCATTTACTCTGTCATGATCTCTGTTGTGGGCGTTGACAGCTCTCAAACATAAAACAACACACATTTTTGCATATCTTAAATGGAAATCTAACTATAGAACTGAAAATTTTAAAGTGGAAAATACGCTCAGATTCTTGTCCTCCAGCAAAATGTTTAAAGTTATTGAATTATGCTGTGAAAAGCGGTATGAACATTTTATAAATTATCGAAATATGTGTGCATATACTATAAAATAATATATTTTTGAAAATGTATCACTTGTTAGAATACTCTGTAATACAGAGAGGCTGATATCTTTCATTCTTTTTTGAAATATCTCAGTTGATATTCATTAAAAGAAATTTGGGTAAAGAAAGCAACCCGCTCTGTTATACCTTTAGTTGTATATGTAAATAATAAAAGAGCGTAGATTTTACTAATGGCCCATTAATCACTTGTCTAAATATGCGCCTAGCACCAAAGAACCAGACCGACTATTCACATGGAAAACGCACAAAAATCCCACACATTGCTAATCCTTAAATACACAGTTCAGTTTGTAGACCAGTCCTAAAAAAAAAAAAAAAAAAACAAATACACGAAGAAATATTTCTTAAATGTCACATTTTCACCTGAAGATTGCACTAGCGTAAGAAAGAGAGAAAGAGCATTGCTATGAGAGCGAGAAAGAGAAATTAACGGAAATTTACAACAGCAACAACGACAACTAACTGAGAACTGACGGCTATTACAACACCTTGGCCAGGGAGACAGACGCTAAACTCTATATTTGTTGACAAACATATATATACATAAGTATATGGGGGGCGATGGGGGGAACGGGTAGAGGGTATGTCACTACGGCTATACTCAGCGATATCCGTGCAAAGCAATCTTGTCACTATATTATGACGTTAATGACAAATTGACGGCAAAATGCTTTTGATGTGTGTGTTGTTTGATTGTTTTTCGGTTCTAATCATGCCGACTGCCGCCGAGGTAGTTCAGGGCAATGTTCTGGGGGGGTGGGAGTGTCCACTGTTGATCGCTGAGTGTCGAGCACCGAACACCGAGCACCGAGCACCAAGCACGGAGTGTTGAGTGGTGTTGGGAGGTTGCTTGCAAATGATTTCGTTTTAATTTAACCGCATTGCGTCCCCGTCAATTAGCAGCTATAGCCTTAGAGCTCAACGTGTCTTATCAGGGCAGCCAAAAGTCATATAACCCAGAGCACATACACGTACATACATCTATAGATGGGCTATACCTCTCTCTCCATGCATATCTTTATATATATGTGTGAGATAAGCTTCTCTGATATCTGTTGCATGAGTATGGTTAGTTCTCCGTTGAGTTGCTGTTCAGTTCTGTTCAGTTCTGTTCAGTTCTTGGCATGTTTGATGATTGTGTGTAGTACACAACTCGTTGCGGCGACTGCTCCGTGCTACGTGCCGCGAACTTGTCAAACAAGCCCTGGACAAATACATACACTGAGACTGCGAGACTGTGTATCTGTATCCAAAACTGCAGAGTCTCATTGCCTGTCAATTAAAGTACTCGAAATATACGTGCACACTTCCATACATATATATAAAATTACTCACATTTCTCACATTTGTCGCATTTTGTTTGCATTTGCGCCCCGGGTGCCATAAAAAAAGAGTGCGACCCAACGACCGAGTCGGCTGCATCAAGGCGCGATACTTATAGGGTATATTTAGGGGATATACACATACATCTATCCACACATATATTTATATATGTATGTTATTCATATTCTACTTCAGTTTACCCCTTTGCCGCAGCTTTTCCGTCGGCAAAACTTGCACCATCCAATAAAATCTAATTACCTCTTACTCAGGGCCCTATTACGTCGTCGGTACCGTCGGCAAAGGCTCTATCTATTCACTTGCACGATTTTCGGCAGCTTTTCTTTTCTCGACACCATTGGAGTTACCATAAAGCTGACTGTCAGTTCCAGAAAATGTGCTTCCCATTCTTTATGGTCGTTCGACGTCGGCGATTTCAAGGCATTCCGTGTTGCACACTTTGCATCTGCTTAGAGGTTAAGAAGGTAGATGAAGCATCTTACATCTATATATACTCAGTAGTATTGACGTATAGTTAGTTAAAGAGAGAGATAGAAAGAGAGAGAGAGAGGCAGAGAAAGCCAAAATAAGGGTTGGAATGGATTCTGTTGCAAACCTGTCCAGAAAATTTGTGGAGTTTGCAATATTCTGAAAGGTATTTATAGAAGATCAAAGAACTCCCAATTACTTTTAGCACACATTTAAAACTTCAAAACTTTTTTTTTAAACGCAAAGGTTAATATTCATATTTTTAAATTTCAATGCTATTCCAAGAATGGTTTCTTTCAAAAAGTGTACCAGATAATATACTAAGTTCGATAGATCCCAAATAAGATCATCTAAAAATACATTCACAGAATTTCTTAGTGATTATTTCATTGCTTAATTTGATATTCTTAAAGCATTTTGATTACTTTGAAATAATTTTAAAGGATTATAATCTTTGATTTCTTTTACAAAGTCTACTTAAGTCAATTCTACAGATTTTCAACATAATTATTGTCACATTTTAGATTTAATTTCTAGCTAGAATTATAGATTTAAATAAATATATTTTAAAAATTTATATTCTTTGACCGTTATGATCCGTTAAATATCATCACTCTATCGATAAATATTGCATCGCTCATTCATCGGTATAATCAGATTACAACAAGAGATCCCTCATAAAAGCTGTTGTCATTATGAAGAAAATATCACCTATGTCGGACCACAGATTTTCCAGGTTCTCTTTATTTTTAGGGGCCTCGACATGTTGCCATGTCTCACTAGTGTCATCGTTTGGGGTGTCACTCCCCTCTGGCCCCCACAAACCAAGTGTGTGTTTGTGCCTCCAATATATAAAAACGTTTACGATACGACACCTAATTAGGCACAAGAACGCCGCATAATTTACGTTTCGTCAAACGTTGGCGCAGTAACTCGTCAAAGTTGGAAACGGAGTCGCACTCGTTTGCCAGAGGCGTTGTCTGGGGCAAGAGAGAAGAGAAGGGGCAAGGGTGGGGTAGGATTTTGACTTTGACTTGGACTTGGTCCAAGAACAAGAACAAGAGACCGAAAGGCCTACGTACATCAGCGTTGTGCAAACATGGATTCGTTCCCTATTGAGGTGCCGTCTAAATTTGATGGTTTGTCGGGCTGGTGGGGACTCCTTCACTTCTTCCCTTTTTTCCTGCTACTCCCCTTCATCTCCAACGCATCTGGCACAGACACACATACATCAAATCATAAAGCAAATGGTGCCGACAACTAACTGGCCAGACATAGTCAGCGTCATGACATTTACATTCACATTCACCCAAAACTAAACCAAAGACAACAACAGCAACAACAACAACAATTACAACAACAAGAACGTTCCGCTTTTTGCGTTGGTTCCGGGAAACGCAACAAAATTTCACAAGCACAACGAAAATATTTTCAACTCAACTTCAAAGAAACCAAACCAAACCAAAAATGAAAAAAAGAAAAAAAAAAAAAGCTATGAGGTGCCACGCCTTAACACTAGACACAACATTGTTGTTGTTGCAGATAGAAGTGTGTTGTTGCTGCTGGGTGTTTTTTTTTATACTCTTGCAGAGAGTAGTATTATGTCAGTAAGAAAGATGTAGCATTGCAAAAAAAAAACACAAATATTAGTAATATATACATGATAGAAATAACATCTTGTATTTACAAATGTGTAAATTTAAGAATATTGAGAAAATTTTAACGGAGTCAGATCTCTATACAATTTCTTCCTATTTTAACTAAACACAATTTGAAAAATTTTAAAAATTCTGAAATTATATTGATGTAGAAGTATTAAGATTATCATATCTTAAAATAATAAAATAAAGCAGTTAACATTTTTTTTTTTTTTTTTGAAATAAATTTGTTTTTTAAACTTCAGTTATGTGCAAGGGCATTTAATAATCGTCGTGAGGAATATAGCTTGTTTATTTTTTACCCTGTTAGTATGGTTAGTGTTGCTGGTTAGCTGATGTGCTTATTAGAGTAAGTCAGAGGAGAGTCCGAGCAGGAACCCGTGGAGTACTCGTACACATTCAAATACTCCGTATATGGCGTCCGAGAAAGGGACCTGACATTGTCAATGGGGCGTTGCGGAAACCTCAAAGCGAATTTAGTGCGCTCACTCCTCACAGCTCCAGAGCTCAGAGGGCTAGTCGGTTGGGGCTTTATGACGACAATGCGTTTGCTGTCATAATTATTAGTCAAACACAAACAATGAATTTCATAATTTTCCCATCAATATACGAGGCTCCGACTTCGACTCGGACTCGGACTCTGACTCTGACTTGGGCTCAGTGTTGAATGTTTAAACATCCGCTCGCCCGCACGCGCCGCCATCCGCTCTGGGACACAGTTGGAACTCTAAGCTTGTGGTTGGAGGCTGGAGAGGAATGGAGTTTATCTCTTTCTCTCTGTAGGTGTGTGTGTGTTGTGAAAATGAAGCCGTCGCGCATAAAGTGTGAAATTGCCGGCAATACGCAGAGACGCTGCTTCAAACTGTAACCAAGACATGGAGGGGGGAAAAAAGGGTGGACGGGGAAGAAGAAGAGCATCATCTGTGTCGGTTAAGTCTGTCCTGTGCCGTCTTGGCTCTTGGCTCTTTGGCTAATGGCCTCAAAACGTTGTCGCTGCTGGGACATGTCTCGTTCCACGCTTGTTCCATTGAATAGAACAATATCCGCGTAAATATTTGCAGAGAGCACAGCGCACAGTTTGTGTGTTTAAATGTTGCCACAGTCAGAGTCAGAGCAAGTGGTTTTGGACCTGGTCAAGAGCTGTAACCCGTAATTGTTGTTTGATCGTTGTAATTGGTTTGTGTTGAAGCTGGCGCAGGAAATGCAACAACGTCGCAAACGTTGTCGGCTTCACATTGATCCGTTTAACGATTGACAAACGCAGCAAAAACAAAAAAAAAAAACGATCTCAACAAGAGAGTGAGAGGGAGATGGCAATGCGTTAAGAAAGTGATGGCAATAGTCGGCAAATGGGGGCTGTACCGAAATGGGGTCGGCGTTTTGCTTTTGAACTTGTCCGCATCTTTTGTAGTCGATAATAAAAAATTGTTAACTTTGTGGCACAGCTGCGATTCTTCTCTCCAAGAACAAGAGGAAGAAGAAGAATTTTAACGGCTACAAAACTTTAAGCTGGGCTTGGGAATTGCACGGAATATTACGTGGGTGGGCGGTACATATTGATAGCGCCTATTCCCATAAGTTTGTCGTGGGCATGTACTACAATGTTTGGCCAGGCGATAACGATAGACAAGAACGACAAGAGAATGATGGGAAAAGTACGAGTAGTCACTTTGTCTCTTGTCTCTCCGTGTTCTCAATGTTGTCAAAGGCTTGTTTGGGATCGAGTAACACCTTAATGGTACATTAATTGCCCTTGTTGGCACTTGAGTGATAAACATCGCTACAAATATTTGATTTTTAGTTTTCAACAAGTGTGTATAGTAAATAATGTAACAACTCATAGAATTGTTGAAGAATTGTAGGGTGGGGGAGCATGTAACCCTGTTACAAAGGGGGCATGCAAAGGGTGCAACAGGCAGCAACTGGAAATACACTGAAACTAGAAATATAGCAGCTTTGTAATTCTAAAAAGAGGATTTATGATATAGTTCTCTCAATTTATGCTCATGTCATAATCAAATCTCCCAGCAAAAAATATTCTTCCCATCAACAATAATTCTCCAGAATTTTTTCAATATCCTATGATCTTTTGTTTTTAAAAAATACAAAATTGGGTTTTTTTATATATTTTATTTTGCGATTAATCTAAATAATATTTTGATATATTATGATAAAAGTCCACAATTTACTTAGCTTATATGTAGTTTTATATATCAAGACAAAGTCAAACTTTTTCGTACTTAAAAGAATATCAATTACCAAATAAATTATTAGCTAGAAATATCATTAGCTTAACGTGAACTTAGACTATATTAAATGCTGTAAGCTGTAAGCAACTTAGGGGCAACGAGTACTTGCAACACAGATCAGACACATTGTGGAGGGATTCGAATGATTGAGAGCTGCAATGAGATTTTAGGAGTACGCTTCCATTTCTTTGAGAGAAGATTGTAGAGAATAGAGAAGTTTTTTGCAACTCAATCGCTGACTGCAACCAAGTCTCGCGTAGAGTTTCCAGTTGTTGCACCACCAACTGTGGCATTAGGCAGAACCATTGACAGGCCCAGATCGGAGCTGGATCCATTGCTGTTACTGGTACTGCCAAACAGATCACCTAGAGCACCGCCCACTCCGCCCGTGGCCGAGAGATTGTGCGTCAGACTGTGACGCCTCAGATCACAGTTACGTCGAAACACCTTGCCACATGAGGCACAATTGTAGGGCTTGATATCGGTGTGGGTGAGTAGGTGCGTCTTTAGATTCGATCGCTGATTAAACGATCGATTGCAAACGGGACACTTGTGAGGCGACTCCTCCATATGGAGTATCTTATGGACGGCCAGAGTGCGTGATTGGCAGAAACCCTTGCCACATTCGGCACACTTAAAGGGCTTCTCCTTGGAGTGAATGTATCTGTGGAAAGTAAAGAGAGAGAGCAAACAATATGGTAATGTTAGGAAGTGTTCAAAAAAGAGGAGAGTAGTTTTTAGTGTATCTTTCTTGACATATAATTTCGATTAAATTCAAGATCGATCATTGTAGAATGAATTCTTCAAGATTGATAACATTCTGAGATGTCTATTCTGTACTCTTACCTCTGATTTTATGTCTGCTTCGACAAAGTAATTGACTATCGAAAAGAAAACTCAATTGAGAAACCATTTCCATAAAATTAGAAATCGAACATTTCTGATCACTTACAAGTTCTATAATGAAATCTCTATCGATGGTCTTCTCTTCCATGCATACTTTTTAAGAAAATAATCTTTCATTATCAATAACTTCTGCTAAATTTCAAGCTCTTTATACAACATAAAAGTTTAACTTAGTTTATAAATAAAAGTCTCTCTGTTTTCCCCGCATTCTTCTTCTACTTTCATCAGGATGTGTCATCGATAATCTCTTGGAGCAATAGATATCCATAAATTCGATGAATTTCTTGTTCGTACCTTGCAATCCTGAAGATTGAAAGCTAAAGATCGATAGTTTCCTATTGGATTCATTTCTCTTACCTATGATCCCTCAGATGATCCTGACGCCTAAACGCCTTGCCACAGATGTCACAGGAATAGGGACGCTCATCGGTGTGAGTTCGCTCGTGAATCAGCAGATTGTAGGACTTGGTGAACTGTCGATTGCAGAACTTGCAGATGAATTGCTTCTTGGAGCGTTGAGCTGCCGCCGCAGCAGCCGTGGAACTGTTGGTTGCCTCCTCGCTGCTGACGGCACCAGCAGTTGCTGCCATGACATTGAGCTTGTCCTGGTACATGGTCGCCTGAAGCGAGTGGAGTGATGTGTCCGTTTCGCTGGCATTAAAGTTGGACGGATTGAAGATGAAGCTGCCATAGCTGCTGTCTAAATCGCCAGCCTCAAAGGACAATGCGTCCTCGCCATCGAGCAATGGTAGATCGCATTCAGCGGCAAGCTCAGCAGCTGTGGCACAATCTAATGCCGCCTGTTGATTGGCGGCAGCAGCGGCAGCCGCAGCAGCAGCAGCAACAGCGGCGCTGACGGTGCCAATTGAAGGCAACGGTGGAATGCATTTTGAAGTACTTGAGTTATTGCTGCTAGTGTTGTTGTTGCTGCTAGTGGTGTTGCTGTTGCTAGTGTTGTTGTTGCTGCTGTGGCTATTGCTGCTGCTGTTATTATTGTTGTTGTTGTTGGGTGAGCTGACAATTGCTGTGGTGACACTGGAGGCGCTAGAGGAGCAACTGGACTTTAATTCAATGCTGGCAATGTCAATAAGCGTGGGCAAATTTGTATTGTTCTCAGCATCGCTGTTATTGTTGCTGCTGCTGTTGCTAGTGTTGCTGTTGCTGCCGTTGTTGTTGTTGTTGTTATTGTTATTACTGTTGCTGTTACTGTTACTGTTGCTAAATCGAAACACATCCGATTTTCCAGTTAATCGCTGCAGTGCCAAATACGATTCGAGTGCCTGCAAATTAAGTGCAGCTGCTGCTGCCGAATTTGCCGGCAGCAATGCCGCTTGTTGCAAGCTGCTGACCATGGTGCCTTGTAGTGATAACACCACAGCAGCAGCCGCTGCCAGATCATTGGTGGCAGCAGCAGCTGTTGCTGTTGCCGCTGCCATTGCTGCTGCACTTGATTTCGTGCCACTGGCAACTGTTGCTGCTGTAGTTGGTACAGTTGCTGCTGCTGCTGTTGGATTAGTTGCTACTTTGCCTGCTGACAATTGTTGTGCTGTCTCTGTCCTAATGTGACTTGTGCTCTTCAGTTGTTGTTCTAAATTTGTGGTGGTTGTTGTTGTCATTGTTGTTGCTGCAACACTTTGCTGCTGCTTGTTGCTGTGAGCTTTGTTGTTGCTGCTGCTGCTGTTGTTGTTGCTTGTTTTAGTTGTCGCTGCAACTTCTAATGCTTGTGACGCCTCTGTTGCAGTTGTTGTTGTTGCTGTTGCAGCTGCTGCTGTTGTTGTTGTTGCTTTTTGTGGCAGTGTTTGCATAGTGTTGTTGTTTTTGTTGTTATTGCTGTTGTGCTTGCCAGCTGCAGCAGCGGCAGTCAATTGCTTCGCTGCGTCCATAAAAAGCCCAATACACTGAGCCACTGATCCACTGATCCGCTGATCCACGCACACACAGCAGGATATCGATGCTCAGACTTTGCCCGTGGGCACAAAGATGCAACACTGCCAGTTGTTGTTGTTGTTGTCAGTTGTTGTCAGTGGTTGTTGTTGCTGCCTTTAGTTTTTATTGTTTGGCGCACCTACGCAGGTTGGTGGCTTGGTGGTGCTGTGTTGTTGTGGTGTTGTGGTTATCGTCGTTCGTGGCTCGTTTGCCTTTTGACTTTGCACATGAATATTAAAAACCACACGCCATCATAAATCACGCCTTAGTCACGCTTTCAAAAGTCATAAAAATCGAATTTGACGTTTTCAAACAGACCAACACCAACACCAACAACAACAACAGGGGTGAAAAACAAACAACAACAAACATAAACCAATTGGCAGCTCACTCGCCACACGGTGCACAGTGGTTCAAATGACGTAGCACACGCGCACAGCTTTCAAAGCTTCCCAACGTTTCGTGGGCGTTATTGTCAAACCAAAACTTGAAAATCAAATAAGCATCAAAAGAAGAACTTTTTGCTATATACATATATCATTCAGCTAATCGTAAGCACAGTTTAGTTTATTTTCTTGTAGGTTAGTTTTAATCAACGAGTATTGTTTCCGTTTCTTCTGTGTATTTTTATCACTGGCACTTCCGTAAATAAATATCAACTATCGATAATTTGATTATTTTTGAGGTGGTTGTAGTGTTAGTGGTGCTGCTTCTCTTGCTGTTGCTGTTTCTGTTGCTACCTCTGCGATCAGCCGTCGTGCCGTGTGCGCTGCACAATATTGGTAAAAGATCACGGAATAACTAAAAGTCCATTGCTCTGCGAGCGGTGCGCGGACCTGAGACCTGCGCTCACTTGTTGCTCACCGAGCCACGCACTCACGCTCTCTCGCTCTCACTCACGCTCGCACTCACCAACACATGTCCAAGAGCAGTTTAACTCAAGCCAGCAGC
Source organism: Drosophila innubila (assembly GCF_004354385.1). Classification (NCBI taxonomy): domain Eukaryota; kingdom Metazoa; phylum Arthropoda; class Insecta; order Diptera; family Drosophilidae; genus Drosophila; species Drosophila innubila. Next base: position 5,936,815 of record NW_022995372.1, on the reverse strand, counting down.
ACGAGAGCGCCACACGATCGTTTCAGTCTTGCATGCATGCAGAGAGCGTGCTCAGAGCGCAGTTCGTGAGAGCAACAAGCAGAGAGCGAGAGAGTGCGCGCGTGCACAATCCAGGTGCAAACGAAACACGTTTTGTGTGCTTGTGTGTTAAGTGGTGCCATCTCACACATACACACAGACATGTGCATAGATAGGCAGAGAGAGCGATCACTCACACACACACTCACACACACTAATGCAATGATGGCAACCGGTTATTGGCGCTCGCTGTTGTTGTTAATATGGCAAACGCTTAGTTTTGAGTGGGTGTTCTTTCACAATTGCTATAGAAGTAATCGTTGTGTCTCTTGTTGTTGTTATTGATGTGGTTGCTGGTATTGTATTTGTTGTTGCGGCTCTCATAATTTGCCATTACTTGTTTGATTATTTACTTACGTTTTACATTTTCACTGCATTTTTTTTATGAATTTCACTTTTCCCCATTTCCTCTGCCCTCTTTTCTTTAATTCTTACCAATTATGCGTAAATTTGAAAATTTTCTGGAAATTTCTAACAAATCGTTGATAGCCTTGAGGCATCGATTGATGTTGCGCTTAGTTGCACTTGACGTGATCGCAGCGAAGACAAAGAGTTGGTGGATCACTTGGTGTGCAATTACATAATTACACATTTAACAGCTGTAATCGATTATCGATTAATTTCAAGCATTTATGTAGTGTTGAATAGGATTGCGTGAAACAAGCGATGCATGGATGAAAATGTAACGGTAAGCGAATAGAGAATGTATGAATATGTATGATTTTTTGCCTTCCAATAATTCAGAATTTAATTAAATTTATTAATATGTATAATGATATTGATTAATGATAATGAATTTTTAATTAATGTGAACTCTTTCTAAACTTACTAATTGATTAAATCAAAGATCATTTGAAAATTATGTATTTCGAAATTGAGTATTTTAATTGACTTATGAAAACCATTAGTAATTTCTTAGTCAAGCTACCAAATTAGTTGACCATTTTTAATTTTAGGTTTAAATTTTCTTCCCTTAATTTCGCGAAGTGCATTTAATTGAATAGGATACGATCACTTGTTAAAATGTATTTTTTTTTTAATTTAAAACTGGATTCACAACCACTTATCGAATGAATCACAAATCAGTTAGCTTTAGTAAGAAAATTGCTTGGATTTTAAAAGTTAATTTTACTTTAGATACTTTTCTATTCATTTTGCCCTTTGATTTCTCCCGGTGTATTTACCTGCTAGCTGATGCCCATTAAGGAACGCGTTGATTTCTTAAGCCCAAGGCGCTACCCCCAACGAACTGGTCGCCTTCCGTCCGTCTCCCCTTCTGGGCTCATTGGAATAATTTAGCTCGCACGCCATAGCAAAAAGCACACGCCCCACAGATGCAGATGGACTTGCAGTTGCAGTTACATATGCAGATGCTGTGGCAGTTGCAGAGTCAGAGTTACAGCTACAGAACAATTCAACGCCCCTAGAAACCAAGCACTGAGACTCGAATTTGGATTGGAACTTGCAAGCTCTCAACTGTCAATTATTTGTACATATATGCATGAGAGTTTGGTTTTGCAAGTCGGATACTCGGATCGGGTACTCAGATGATTCTCAGATACTCAGATACAAAGAGAGAGACTCGGTTGCTTGCATTTTAATGCGCTAAACGGCGCAAGTAAATAACCAATAATCATGGGAGCTGCCTGCTCCGGCTGCCGGTTGGTCAGCCTCAGTTTCAGCCTTAGCCTCGGCCCCAGCTCCAGCTTCAACTTCAACTCCAACTTGAAGCCGTCCAGCTTGGATGCTGCAATTTATTTTTGCATTAAATTGCAATTTGGGGAAGGATTTGAGACTGCGACTGAGACTGTGCACAGTTTTCTACCATTTATACAGATATTATCATGATTAATAATGCACAAACATGTCATATGCTCGTTTCGTGTGTGTTTGATTGGAGCGCATTAGGAGCGCGTCTCGTAATGATCGCGAAATCTGCAGATCACCAGACGATTGCAGTACCAGGCTCATCTTCAGTTCCAGCTTCAGCTCCAGCTCCAACTCCAGCTCCATGTCTGTAGTCATCCCACGGTAGCAATTATGTCGCTTAGTGCACCCCAAACGTTCGCTTATGATGATCATTGCGGCGTCGGCGCCTTCAAAAGATTAGCGATCGTCGACTGCATTCCAAGGTAAACTCCATGGGGATTTTTTTTTTCGTTTATTCGTATTTCGTATTGACACAAGCTTCCTTTAAATGACTTCCTCACACTCTCTCACTCCCTCTCGATCATTGTGATGTCGTTATATTTCGATAGTCGCGCTTTTAAATGCGCGTTTCCTGTGCCGCGTTTCTGTCAGGGACACGATCGACGCGCCGATCGCAGGCTCAGTCTGAGGTTGATTCTCAGTCGTCCCGACTCAAGGCAAATGGTACATGATTTCAAATTTCAAGTACAAGTTTACATAAAGATCGCTTCGCTAGCCAAAAACCAGTCGCCAGCTATATCTACAGCTTTGACTCTGACTCTGGTTCTGTCTCTTGGTTTGGGTCTAAATCTGAATCTGAGTCTGAGTCTGGGCACGGGAATGCCTTGCAGCCTTACACCATCTGTCACAGGGCAAGGCGCGCATTGAGATCGGCAATAAGAATGCGCTAAACTTGATTCCTTAACGCTGTGCGCGCATGCGTGGGCTGGAATTACATGATCACGATCAGCGATAAAACTTGATGTTGTACATAGCGCACAACATGAACGAGAAAAGGGGAAAAGAGACAGGTTCGGGCTCAGGCAGAGCCACAGGAACAGAAACAGAAACATAAACAGGGACAAGGACAGGAGCAGAGCAACAACTCCGCACAACAGAAAAGCTTCACTGAAGATCATAAGTCCAAAAAAAATGTCACAAAGTTGTAAGCGAACTGGGGAACTCTAGCAAAAATTAACGGAATTAAGAAACTCTAAAATAATTTCGAAAATTACTATGCAACTTTTATTTTTTTTAGATTTTAGATTTTTTTTAGAAAATAGTTGATGAAATATCTTTTGTGAAATATCAAATACGATAATTTCCCAGCGATTCAAAGACAATAAAACAGAAATTTTGACAGATTTCGCGATGAATACTCGATTACAACTGAAATCTGGAGATTATCAATTCTATATATGGAAATGACCTACAGAATTGCTGGGAATCGTTTGCCGTGTCAAATTAGTGATAGCTGTCGCTAAATTTGATTTTGATTATCAGTCTGATTTTCTATGCCGCCTGTCATCTTTGCCGATCGCTGATAATCGTAATGCTCAAAAATATTAATCTGCTTTGATTTTGGTGCGACATCCCGAAGATGCCGACCCCTTTGGAGGAAAGTAAAAGTCATAACACACATCTATGACAGCGATCAAATCGACACTGATCTTGGCCCTAACCAGTTAAGGTCGGGATCAGGCCAGTCCATTGTTAGGCGTGACTTTTTATAGGTACAAGTAATTACCAGGGGCGTTTGCTGAGTTGCCACAGTTTCGAATGTTTCAAATGTGCCACAGTTCCCGGTAACAGACGGTGGTGATGGTGGCGGTGGCGGTGGCGGTGGCGGTGGCAGAAACTGTTCATTAGCCGCAGGCGTTGCCGTTGATTGGACCAACTAATCTTTATCCCAGTCAAGATTAGGCGCTGGCTACGCTTCATATTGTTATTATTATTTTTATATTTCTCTTTTTTTTTTGTCAGTTCAGTTTTCTTATGAAATACTCGTTGTAGGATTTTGTGGTTGTGCGTGCCACAATTATTGCTTGAGGGAGCTGTGAGGCGAGAGATCTCTTATCGATTTTCGTGTGCAACGTCGAGGAATTGACATATTCACTTGGTAATATGATCTATTGAAAAGACCTCGGGGCAAGCCGGCTGCTTTTTTCAGTCGTTTTTTGAAGGTTAAATTTTTCTTGTGACAAACAATGGAGGAGAAATCATAATTACAATGGATTAGGAAATATTAATGTACGTTATTGCTCTTTCATGTTTTGCCGTTCCATCAGTTTTTTGGGCTTGGGATACTTGAGATCTCTCAATGTTGTTGTTGTTGTTGACAATGTTCTTGAGGCAAATGTACAAACAACAAATGAGTTGGCGCATGGACAAAGATCTTGAGCAAATAGAAATATTGACAAAGTGTTTGAGCAGGAGATTGTAAAAGGAAAATAATCGTATATATTCACTGAGAGAGTGGGAAACACATTTGAGGTGTACTTGAATTTCAATGAAAAATATGCACAGAACCGACTATTGATTCTAAATTAAAAAGTATCAAATTGTTAACTGGCTAAACCACTTTTCAACACTATTTATAATCAAAACTGTTTACTTAATATTTTCTTCTCTGAAATTTTCAAATATTAAACATTGATTCACTTACATGGCCCATTTTAAAAATTATTGGGTTTGATCCCCACCCTACCAAGATTACAGAAAACCCATACAAATATTTTTGTTCAGATGAGGTCAAATTTTAAGTCTAACAATAAAAAACAAATACATTTTTAGCTTGAGATTACCATCATTTTTCAACACTAATTGTTAGACAATTTTTATTTTTCAATCTTAAAATGCATTATCTCTATTTGTTAAGCTTTTTATCCTAAACTTTTCGTTTTGAGTTTTTTTCTATCTCTTTTCCTCACAGTTCTGTCTGCGGAAAAGCAAATTCATTGAGCAGCTTTTGTTAAATAAAATTGTAACTTTATTTCAGTTGCCAATTTTGACCACGTCCGAAGTGATTAAGCTTCAAGCAAAATGAGGCAAAAGCCTAACAACAACTATCAAACAACTGAACCCAAAAAAATAACAGTGTGAATGTGTTGCACCCTCCCCCCCTTTCCTCCTTAAACATTCCGTAAATGATTTGCATGCCTACACCTCAGCAACAACAACAACATAAAAAGCAACTACAATAAAAAGAACAACAAATTGAACTAAGGACTGAGCGAAATCAAATCGAAACCATCTGGCCAAAATGCGTCGTGGGAATCAGTTCAATATAATTTGCATGGGCAAATAAGTTGAGAGCGTGGTTCGGGTTGGAGTTCGGATTCGGGTTCGACTTTGACTTGGGATTGCGAATGTCAATTAATTGCAACAAACGGAGTAAAAATTGTAATGAAACAACAACAATGCAAATGGAAAATTGTTGCAATTTTCTCGCGATTGTCGGTCGGGGCAGAAGTAAAAGGAAGTAGACAACGATGATGACGACTGCCGAATTATTGACTAACTGACTGACGGAATGACTGAATGAATGGTGTGAGTACCCCCTCCATTTGTTCAAAACACTCAGCAACTGACTGACAGCCGAAGTATTTCGTTGTGCATCGTTGAATCTTCGGAATGGGAATCATTCACCGAGACACATGTCCGATCCGAGTTATTGCATTGCTATCGTCAATCGGCAATCGGCCAAATGTAGCGCCATTCGTGGCCAACGCTCTCTTGCCAAATGCTCACATTGTTTTTAGCCAAGAGGCCTAAATGGCCAAATTGATGCACGCGATTTAACGTATCTCTGATTGAGCTAATGACTGAGGCGAGACTACGTGAGAAAGAAATAAATTTCAATTTCGCATTGGCATTGGGTCAACCATCGACAACAGGGACAACAAGAACATCTCAAGTGGACTCGGATATCGTAAAATGGAAGGGGTTGACCTCCATAACATACATAGGTCTATAAACATGTAGCTTGAGAGAGGGAGACATTATTATTACTTGAAATAATAGATCCCCTCATAGTTCACCCTGAAAATCAGCTCCTCTGATAATCATGACAAGCATATGTCCCTGAGATGAAGAGAAAATAGAAAAAAGGAGATCAATAGAAGAGGAAAGAAGAAGAGACAGGGAGATACTGATGTATAATAATTGTTTTAACAAAAATAACACGAAATAAAAATAAATAATACTCATAGAATAATGATTATTTCTTGAGTTTTATTGAATCAAAAATTAAACTTAAGGTGTTATTTTGACTTTACAACAAAAAAAAAATTAAATAGTTATATTATTGGAAATATAGTTTTCAAATTGTTGTTGAATTTTTTTTCTTTAATTTTAAAAAGGTTCACTGACTAGGAATGTATATAAATTAACTCCATATATTCCTTATAAAAAAGTCAAAAAAACGCCTTTATTTTTGTATAAAAAAAAAAAAACTCAAAAAATAATCAATATACTGTGAGCTTTATTTTTTTGCTCAAAAATAATGATTATTTTATTTTATGGATAAAATAATAAAAATTATAAATTTTAAGATCATGGTGAAATTGCATAGAATTACCCTTAAAGAAAAATGTTGGTATATTTCACGTTTTTTTTTAAAGTAACTAGAAGTGAATGATTTTTCATTTGATTTCAATTGAAAAAAAATAACAAAATAATCATGGTTTACTGTCCCTGCTAACTTTAAATCCTTAAAAATTTGAATTAAATTATGAAGTATCTCTAAATTTCAGTTGTCTTCTGTCAACTCCACCGGATATGGGTATTACGTGAACTACCAATTGGTAGACTGTAATCCTTATTGTGCTGTTCCACCATAATCCACCCCCTATGGTGACTTATGATTATTCTATTGGCAACTCATTTCCTGCTGCCCATTCACTTTCAATTTCTCAGGGTTGTTCCGATCTTGAGCCTCCACTTGGTGCACAAAGGCGAATACACAAATTAATATTATAGGACTGTCTGGAACTGGGAGACTGAGACTGTGAATGTGACTGGGAAGGCCTTTAATCATTTTTAGCTGCGCTTTTTATTTTTGTTGTTGTTTTCTTATGTGGCCAAAGTAGAGCACCGCAACAGCAGGAGGAGCCTCAGTCTAAAGCTGTAAAGCGTGGCAAATATACGCTTAATTGGCTGTAGCTCAGCTCAGCTCAGTTTAGCTCAGTTCAGTTCGTGCTGGAGTTGAGCTTGAAGTCAGCGTTGGAGTCCCATGAGTTCCCGGTGCAATAAAATGCAAATTAAACGGAGGAATGGAGTCTTGGAGGCCGGAGCAGGCACATTTATTTACTTAGAACCTCCTGCTGTGCTTCCGAATTAAGTTTAAGCCCGGAGGCTAAAAATGCAAAAATGAGTTTTACTAATTTCTTAACTTGCAGCAGCCAACATGATGGACATGCCACAAGGGCAAGGTGCAAGCACCTCCTTCTTTATTTTTTTTTAGTTTATTTTCGTTTTTTAGTAACTGAATCTTAATTCTTGCATAAATCGATTTTAAATGAGTTTTTTTCAGCTTTTTTCTTGGCTTCGAACCCATAATCAAAATGTAGCGTCGCATGCAAATGTGCAGAGAAGAGTTCTACCGGTAGCGCACCAAAAAAATAAGAGAAAAAACTCCATGGTCACTCCCACCTGACTGCCGAAAAAGCGCCCGAAGGACGACGACGACGACAACGATGACGACGGCGAGAAAGAATCGGATGCGTTCTCTTCGGCGTGCGTTGAAAGTGGGGCGTGTGCCGTTTAGTATGCAAAGTGGCCCATGGGCTGTACACCGGCTGTACCGCCGTACCGCTGTGGTACCTGCTGCCCGGTAAACCAGACCCTCTTCATTCCCCCACTACCCTTATGCTTAAAGAGAAAATGAGTTATGACTTGGACTTGGACTTGGCTTGGCGGCCTCAACTCAACTCGTTTGCATATTTTAGGCCACCGTTTAATTAAAGGTTCCACAATTCTGAACATTTGAAACAGGGCACGAGCACGAGGGTCTGTCAAGAGCTCGCGACTCGCCCATAACACTTCAAGCTCTGAAAAGACTTAAGAACTATAGGAATTGGAGCTGTATCTGTAGCTGAAACTGAAGCCTCCAGCTTTCAAAAGTGTGTGTGTGTGTGTGTGCTACGGCGGCCTTTTGTGCGCTCAAGAACCTGACAGAGGCTTCGGGTCGTCGAGTCGAGTCTTCGGGCCTGTAGCTGTCGAGTCTGTGAAGTAGGCGATCTTTTAGCCATGGCCCTGTTATTTTAACGCACTCGTCGTTATATCGTGTGATATTTCAAATCAATAACCATAACTTTGGGGCCTCTAAATAACTCTATTGTACGGCGCTCAAGATTTCTCGGAACTGCTGGAAAATACTCTTTACTTTTTTTTATAAAAAATCGATCGATCGATCGATCGATGAAACCCTTGGATACCTTATGATGCTGTGCTGCGGGTGTCGTCATCGTCATCGTCATCCTTATCAGCAGCAGCAGCTAAAACTGTTCTGGGTGGCTTCTCAATAAAGCCTCAATCTTTTTGGTAAGTCTTTCTTCCTACCTATTCTCTCTTTCTGTGATAGAAAGCGGTTGATATAGTTCTATCTCTGGTCTATTAGCGCTGCTGCCTGTTGTGCATTTTATTGTCTCTCGTCTCATAATTTATACGCAGCGACACCTTCGTCGTAACTGAAACTGAAACTGAAACTCAACCTGTTTATCACACGCATTAGATCGTAACGTTGCAACGTAGTTTCAGCTGCAGCAGCTGACAACGCTGAACGGAGACGCCACAAAGATGCACCTTTATAAGGTGCACACACAACCAGACAAATACCATGAAGGGGGAACAGCGCCTTTTGTTCGTTCGCTCTATAAATTCAAGTGGATATCAATAATAAATTTCACTAATTTCTGTCATTCCACTCAAGTGCTACAAGTCTCTCTAGCTCGATTTCTCCCCCTCTCTCTCAGCCTTTCCCTATCGTTGTTGTTGTTGTCGGTGTTTGCTGCCTGTAAGTCTGTGTGTTAATGTCTTGCTTTTAACCACTTCATTGTTCGGGCGTCAAAGGTTAAGAGTCTCGCATGTTGTTGTCCATGGCTGTCGCCATCGTTGCCGCTTGTCTGCAACAACAGCAGCAGCACCAACACAGAAACAACAACAACAACAACAACAGCAGCAGCAGCGCCGCCAGCAACATGGACAACAGCGATACCCAAAGCAATGCTCAACCTCTCCCTCGCCCTCACTCTCACCCTCAACACCGCCCTCACCCTCATCTCACCTCATCGACAGATACACGGATACTTTTGCGCTTTTGTAGTTATTTTTCTTGATTTGTATTATATGGTTTTGTTTCCACATTTGTTCGACTTTTTTCTTCTTTTTTTTGGTTGCTGTGCGAGCGAGCATTTTGTGTGTGTGTGTGTGTGTGTGTACGATTGTTGTTGTTGTTATTTATCTTTGTATTATTTTCATTTTTATACACATCATTTGATTTCATTTCATTGCTCGACTGCTGCCGTTGTCGTTGTTTTTGCTGTTGCTGGGTTTTCTTAGTTATTGTTGTTATTCTTTAAAACGCCTCAAAATGCAATTGTTGATCCATCCATTCATTCAGCTTGAATTGTATTTGTGTTCCCATCTTTTGATGGGTTTTAATGGGTTTTCTTTACATAATTTCGATTGCTGGAACTCTAAGCAAATGGTTGTCCTAAGGGTTGAGTGTCTGAAAGGGGTGAAAATGTGGAAAGGTGAATACTTTGAGATAGGTCACAAGAGTGCTTGATAGTTATCACTATAGAAAATATTCTAGGAAAGACATTCTGGAATATTTTCAAGTGGTTGGGAAACCAACGCCTTGATTACATTTGATCATTAGATTTTCGTCAAATAATTTATTTTTAGTTTTAAATTTAACTATATTTAATAATCTTAAGTAAAAGTTGACAACATGATAAGGATGTATTGAATAACATATTTAATCAGGGAATAATAACGGAATCAGTACCGGAACGGTTATGTAACCGTTTTATCACTGCTGCAGTTGGCGCTAGTGACGAAAGCAGGACGAAGGGAGCGAAAGACGACTACCAATATATACAGCTAATATGGAAAAATTGCTACGACTGTTTTTTGGTACCGAAACCGGAACCGCTAATGAAAATAATTCTTTTTCAAGAACCGAAAACGAAACGCTTGTACCGGTACGGTTGCGGTACATTGTTGCAAAATTTTTTTTTCATTTTCTGTACATACATTTATCATTTATCCTTTTCTAACCACAGTAGCTATCATTAGCTCAACACAATTGCTACAATTTCATCGCAATTAATATTTTATAAAAAAAGTAACATTAGCAAATCATCCTGTATATTCTACACTCATCTTGAGATGATATAGACTGTTGCCTGACTGTCTAGCAATATAAGTTCAATTACAACAAAGTCGAACCGAATCGAATCTCACCCTAGCAAAATGACGAAACGTTTTTCCTTTTCGGTTTTTTTTCATTTTTTTTTTTTTTTTTGAATGCCATAAACAATGGATTATCTAACCACTTTACAAAGTGCGTGAAAATACGAGTAAAAAGAGTCTGGCACTTGTGTAGGAGTAGAGGAATCGCATGGAAGACTTGGATTCCGACTCAGCATTCTCATTGTCCCAATGATCATTGTTAGGCAGCTGGCTGATCACAATGCCAAACAATTAATGCTGCTTATTGTTGTAATCGTATCGCTCTCAATTTTCCAAATAGATACGATAGATATTATGTGAAAGTACGAGTTTTTTTTTATATTCCCGACACTCGACAGAAGTCAATTCTTATCGAATTGTTTTCTAAATAAACGCGCCAAGAAGGCAAACGATTCTATGGAATCGCCATAAATTGTGGGAATCTCTGTGAGGGCGAGACAGATAAAGAAGGAAAGAAAAAAATAAGAGATAGAGAGGTAGATTGTCTGCTTTTATAATACCATAATAAACTGAAACTGCAGCAAAGTGAAAAATTACCTTAGCAAGTCTTAAGCGCAGCCACTAAAACGTTTAACTTTTAGCTTTCGAGACTAATGGCAAGCCAATTTGTATACGGTCTGATATTTCATGGGGTTCAGTCTCAGGTCTCTTCTGGTACTCGTATCGGGGGTTACTTTCATCAAAGAAAGAATTTTCGGTGTTTCGCATAGCCATAAACTTATTGTTGTTCCTCGATTTTGGGCTTTTGCTAAAATTGGCATTGGGTAAGGTAGCATCAACATCCATAGCCAAGTGCTGTTAACTCTTGCATGTGAAACGTTTACGTGCTGGCATCCCTCACAGCTGTCGGTCACTCCACACACACACACACATACCCATACACATGGGTTCAATCCTCCTTTTTCCCTCCCCTTTGCCCACTGAAAATTCCCCAAAAATCCTGGGACTCTCGTCTCGCTCCAATGAAAGGTCGCTTTACGCATTCTTTCTTTCAAATTACAATATTATTATTATTGTTGTTTTCGATTCAAAGCGTGGCTTATGGCACCAGTTGTTGTTGCTGTTGTTGTGTTGTTGGTGCTGCCAAATCCTGAGAAATTTGATTGAAGTTTAAAAGGCTTAAAAGCGCAGCCAACTACCAGTTAAAGTTGAAGTTTCTGTTGCGATTTTCAGTTGCCATTCAGTTTTATTGCCGGCATTATCATCCTCATCGTTTGTTGTTCTTTCGTCTTTCGCATCAGATTGTGAATTTGAATACTTCGGTCTCTTTTCCTCCTCTGCCTCTGCCTGCATTTTACTCTTTTCATTCTTTTTTTTCTGTATTTATATAGTCTGCAAAGCCATTAAAAGGTCACAGTTCATGCACGTGCAACGGTCGCAATGTGAAAAAATTTAGTTTCGATTTAATTAACTGAAATACAAAAAACTCTTGGGGATTTACAGGAGCTATAAAAGCAGTTGTTACTGTAATGCCATTAAAGAAATAAATATTAACTGTAAGCATTTCTAAACTTTTCTTTTTTATTTTAAAAGTATTTCACAACCCATCATATATATTCCTTAGCAATCATAATATTTTAAGGATACTTATGTTAGTTAAATATTAAATTTACAAAAAATGAAATACAGCGATAATTACTTTTCACATTAAAAAAAATGTTACTATAATCTATCTTATATGATTATCATTTGTTTATGTCATCATCATTATAAATACTCAATTCGTAGGTGAATTGTGATTTATCAAGCCAACCTTTGATGTCTCCGTGGATCAAATCTCACTGATATTATTCCTTAGGCTTTTCCACACTATTTTGTCTAGATCTCATTGTCTCTATCCCGCGATGCACTTGTGTCCTGAGCCCTCCCAAAAACTATAGCATATACGTTATATTTTTGGGTTTTTTTTATTGTTGTTGTTGTTTTGAGCCATCGATTGATTTATGCGCACCTTCATGAACCACATGAGCCTATATATCACAACCCGCTTGTGCTACGATATATCACAATCGTATCCATCAGCCATGAAATATTGCTGCTCCTAGTGTGCGCTCTCTCTCTCTCTCTCTCGCTTGCTCTAACTCATGATGGCATCTCTTTTACACATTTGATAGCTCCCCCACCTGGCACGATAAATTCCACGCCCGATATTATCGTCGGGCCACACAATGGCCAAAAGCCGATACAAAATTTATAGCCCACCCGGCCATAGACATTGCCGTCGACATTGAAATCGACATGGACATGGACCCGTTGAAATGATATGAGACTTGACCCCCTCGCTCTCTGTTCTTGCCTCTGATATCATCTCCTCATCTACATTTCAGTTTAAGTATTGTATATTCTTTTTAGTTTTTATTTTGTTTTTTTTTTTTTTTTGATGGTCAATTAAAATTGGTTATTATGAGTCGGTTGAGGTGCGATATAAGTGCGATATATCTCGATATTGTATATATGCATGTGGCGTTTAGGAATCTGTTTCTGTTTTATGTTTTATGCTTTCTGTTTCTTTTTTTTTTTTTGTTGTGTACTCCACACAATACCGTTCTTTTATGAGCCTTATGACATATAAACTTTTCGATTCTAATGTGTGTGGTGCTCATTAAACTATAAAAGAAGCTGAAGAACTTCTGCATTATGGTTATCGCAGTTGTTGTTGTTGTTGTCATTTCACAGGTGTGTGTGAAGGAGTCGCTGTTTCTACAGTGGTATCAATAAAGTAGTTAAGTGCCTGCTCTGTCTCTGGTAGCCAAAACGCTTGAAATGGAAGTTGCGTGACGAGACTGAGACTGAGACTGGGATTGAGACTGGGATTGAGTCTGGGATTCAGACTGGGTTCGAGACTGGGACTCTCTAAAATGACGTCCATCTGCAACAGCAGCATCGACGGCAGCCGCATCGTCATCATCAGTTAAATGAAATGATTGAAGCTGAATTGAAGTCTTTAGTCAGCGCAACACGCAAGGCAACAATTGGCTCAGCTTCTCACTGAGAAGGGGAGAAGTTGAGGACGGAGGCGGAGACGGAGACGTAGACGGAGTCTCTACTGATAAGCTGTCAATGGAAACCATTGGCTGGTCAGTGATCCAAGCTGGCAGTTGCTTCATTAATCACAACATGATGTAAATTTCTTTAGAAGCCGCTGCAGTTTCTGCCTTCTCAATTTGCATTCCCTAAATTGCGCATACGCCGCGTTTGACCTCGCATTGGTTGCCATAATATGTGCAATATCACTAATTTATTTACTGTCCAACAAAGAGAGAGAGAGAGAGAGAGAGAGAGAGATACATGCTGTGTGTGGACGCTCATCAGACGCCAAAAAAAATAAAACTACAATATTGAGCTCCATATCGATTATGTGAGGTTACTTTGACTTCGACTCCGACTCCGACTGCGACTTTGACTCTGCCTCCGACTGTTGCTTGTTGGCTGGAATGTGCAACGTCATTATTTTTATGATTGTTCAGGTATTCAAAATGCTCTCGGTGCTTTATGAACTCCTCTCGCTTGCTCCATCGACTATACAATATTTTCTTTAGTCAATCGAAGTTGTCGATGTGACTTTTATATGCCACTCAATCGTTTTAGTTGTTGCTGTTGTTGTTGTTATTGTTGTTGTTGTCTATCAGCGGTGCGGGTGTTAAAGACCACTGAAGACAATTGTTATTTTTAATATCATTGTTGGCACATTGCTGTTGCCGTTGTTGAGAGCATTCACTGTAAAACTCATACAACATCAACATCAACATACAACACTCAGTCATACTTGGATTTTGACTCTGACTCCGAGTTTGAGTCTGGCGATTGTTATTGTAAGCCATGTCTAGTGATATGATTTCATATTGTGCTTTGCAGCTTTTTCAGCCTTTCAGAGGAGGCCGCCGACGCCGCCAACGTTGAGCTCTTGCCATCCAATCCAATCCATTCCCATCCCAACTTATCCAATCCAATCCGATTCGAAGCGATGTCAATGTAGAAGTGACCGAAATGCAGAAGTGTGATCTTCAAGATATTCGTTCTGGCGATAAGAAAAATACTTAAATGACCCCAATAAAATATAAGTTTTCCCGCAGAAGCTGCTTTTTGCAAATTTTATTATTCAAAATTAATTTTATGGCAAAAAAAATGACAAATTTGGTTTTTTAAAAGCTCAAACTGTTTTAAATTTGTTATAATATAAACTTAACTATTTTTTGGTTTTTTCAAACATCTATTGTGAGATCTCGATAGTTTTTAAATATCTACAATCAGCAGAAAATTAAATTATTTTTCATGCTATAATTATTTTGTTATTATAATAAATATTTTTAAAATTGTCGATATCATATAATATATTACTTGAATCAATCGTAGACAGGATCTGATATGATCTATGAGATAAAATGGGCTTTGAAAATTTATGATATGAATTGGTGATTGAATTTAAGACCTATGATTAAAACTGATATGACTTATGATCTATAATATGAAATTATAATTATTATAATACTAGCTATAAAATAATATAATTTTGATTTTATATAACTTTCTCAATATCGTAATACCTGTTGTAATTGTAATACACGAAAAATTGTATAAGAATATCATTGATCGGATAGCATTTACCTTTAATAAATGTTGCAAGTATTGTTTGGAGAATCCTCTTATTGAATTGTTCTTAAACTCAGACATATTAAAATATATATTTTACATTATTCAATTAAATTTTTAAACATTTAATGTGCGACTTTTAATAGATGAGTCATTCAAATCGACCTTTCACATATGTTTTCATTATCCTATCAGTTCGATCTTAAAATCGCGTTATATTTGTCAACTAATCGTCGTCACTTCATTGTCGCAGCCATTAGGTATCGAACGGATCGTTAAATCTATACAAAATACTCGTATATTCATTTATATATTCACTCATATAAAAATAACAGTTTTACTGAGTGCCAGATTTATCAGGGTAACAGGGTATAAAACAAAAGCTTAGATCGGCTATGCAAATCAGGTATTTAATTTGAAGACCACCCAAAAAAACTGAGAGTTAAAAGCAATTTGCATTTGCATCATCATTCGAAAAACTGAGGAACAGCTGAATGAACGAATTGATTTGAATACAAACTCGTTGAAATATTCAATTTTCGTTCAGTGTCTAATTAATTGTTTGTTGATTTAGTTGATCATTGAAAAACGCCTCCGAGCTTGTCGTTATTTTATGTGAGGCAAACGCATAAAAATCGCTGAAATTCAGTAATCAAAAAAAATTTAGACATTCTGTCTCTCTACACACTCGGAAGACTGTAGATAGGAGAGTGGAGACGGAGACGGAGACGAAGACGTTGCTGATAAACCGGAGTCACTGCAACTCAGACAAGGCAATGAAACTGCCCACACAGACGACACAAAGTGGCAAGATACAGAGGCAGATGATGGTGCTGATGATGATGATGATGACGATGATGATGATGATGCTGGTTGCTGTAAGTTGAACCCCTACTCCAACCCCTATCCCTATCTCTGTCCCCGTCTCCGTCCCCGTTCCCATTTTTGACCGCAGCCACAATTATCAAGTGTGAAAACCAGCGAATAACAAATTAAGCGAGTGATACGACATTCAACTTGGACTCGAAGTTGAAGTCGAAGTCGAAGTCAAGCCTCGAAATGTATTGAATGCATATGGATACCACACAGTGCGAAGGAGAAGAAGAATTGAAGAACCAGGTGAAGAGAGTGGTGAGCACTACTCCGATATCAGTTTTATGGGTGGCCCACATGTCGAGGGCCATAAAGTAGAAAATTATCACCTTTTAAATTGAAGAATCCAAACAAATTGAAACGGATATCGTGTTTAAGTGCTATCGACATCACTTCTATTAGCCAAGGGAGTTGGCCACGTTGACATCCAATCCCATGCCAGGCGACATGGTTACATGACTCTCCTTAACAGCATATCTTTCTCCTGCCTCCCTACCTCCTTGCCTCCCTACCTCCTGCCTCCCTCATTCGCAGTCTGCTGTTTCCTCTCCTGCGACAAGCCAATTAAAAAGTGGAAAAAAATATAAGAAAAAGGAAAAGAAAAAGAAACCGCATCGAAATGCGTGGGTTTGAACTTGCATCGTGATCGGGTTCGGGTTCCCAATGGAAGCCTGGCCCATTAGCCAAAATGTGTAGGCTGTATCTGCAGCTCAGGTGTGTGTGTCTGAGTGTGTGTGTGTGTGTGTGTCTGTGTGTGTCTCGATTAAGCATCAAACTCGCAGCAGGATGCGTTTGCTATTTGATTTGCTGGACAGTTGGACACTTGCTGCAGTTGGCAATTATGCTGCATTACGTGACACAGTTGACAGTTTTGTGACTGTGACTACGACTTGACCATTGATATCAAGCTCTGGGCCTAATTGAACTACCTACCACCTGCCTTGGCCATGTCATATGACCAGTACAAGTTGCAGTCGCAGTCGCAGTCTCAGTCGCATTCTCAGTTCATCCTCGATCTGTGATCAACAGCAGCAGTCAGACCCGTGGCCATGGGGTCGTCGGGCCAGAGCAGACAGCAGTCTCCAGATACCCAGATCCCCAGATCCTCAGGTCCCCCGAATCCCTTGGGTCCTCAGGTTCCTCACCTCCGGTGCCCAGTTTTCACTGTGAAGCCTATGCCCGCCATAAATGCTCGCTCCGTGGGAAATGGCGTGTGCCCTCGAGGCGTGTGCCGACCAATTTGACTCCTCGCGAACTGGAAAAATACGAAGGTAATAATTCACAAAAAAATATTTGCAGAAACTTGCATGGGAACAATCGCGTTGGACGTTGATTTCTCGAAAAGCGTTCGTTCGTTCGTTCGTTCGTTGTTCATTCGGCTTCGCAAGTCAAAAGCGACTCCAACTTCATGTAAGACACTCGCTCTGTGTGTGTGTGTGTGTGTGTGTGTGTGTGTGTGTGTGTGTGTGTGTGTGTGTGTGTGTGTGTGTGTGTATGCATGAGGTGGCTGCTCATTTTATCAGGCCAGGGCTGCATCAGCTGCAACCGCTGACCGAAGGTGGAGTCAGCTTTTTGGGGCGTGTGCAAATTGCAGGAATATTTCATCCTTTTGCACAGCAACTGAAATACCACAACAGAGAGGGAAAGTTAAGATCTGAAAAGCTTGCAGTTTGTGAATTCTGAATATTGCACATCAAATATTTCAATAATTGTTTATAAAAATTAAATTAAAAGTAAAAAGTATATATTTAAATAAATGTTGAATAATGGAAAAGGAAAGTTAAGATCTGAAAATCATCCGCATTCCAGTATATAGTAACATTAACAATTACTATGTAAATAAATATTGATTTATATATAATAATCAATAACTATTAAGTTGTGCTTTGGCATATATATTTATATAACTAGTTAAAAATCTTTTTTTTTTTTATAATTTACGAAGCAGAGCGAACCTATACAATTAAAGAGCTGGGACTCAAGGATGTAATCAAATACAAATTTTTTAAATCCATAAAGTCCATTATTATTATGATTGCTCTAAATATTTCAATTAAATAAAATAATACATAATTTTCATTATTTTAACTCTTACATTTTTTAACATTAATCATTCTGCAATATTCATTTAATGCTTAGCTAAATTTTCATATTTCATTACAATTTTTTTAAATACCTAAAATTTTAATTATTTAAATAATAAACTTTCCGAAACTTATTTTTTAGTGCATTAAAATATATTTGACATATTTTAATTTTATTTTTGAGTTTTGATAACTATTTAGCCGCATTAGTTTTGCAATTTGTATTTCACATTTTATTTGCACCCATTTTGCAGTATTAATGCAAATTTTATGACCACTTGTTAAGATATATTCGTAATTATAAAATAAAATTATTAAATTTTTCTTAGCATCAATAACATAGTATTTTTGTTTTTACATTTTGAAATTGTTACGCAATTTAAAATTAAATTAAATTTGCATTATCATAATTGTGCAGCCTTTTTAATGTTTTATTTATATCTCAATATGATTAATTTCATAATTTTGTATAATAAAATTTCTTGGTATTTCATCATGTGCTGTTTTAGGCCCTGTTGCTGCTGCTGCCTTAATGCGGCCCAAAAGCTTTTGGCCCCACTTGACTTGACTACCAAAAAGCAAAAGCTCATTGCCAAACCGCGCTCAACACGCCCCCGTTTATGTCCCGAAACGTTACGCCCCCTGTCTACCCTTGCCAGTCCCCCACCCGCCCAGATTCCCCCCCTTTTGTGTATTAACACAGCCGCAGTCGAAGCCAGAGCCACTGACTAAGTGCGAATCTGTGGCGCAATCAGTTGGCAAGTTTCGACAGTGACTGCGACGTTGACTGCGCCGTTGACTGTGCCGTTGACTGCAGCAGCGACTGCGACTGAGAGTGGCATAGTTTCTGAATTTATTTTGCCAGACTGAACGACCGACTTGGTCGGGTCACGTCCACTTGGGGCTGCTGAGGCTGCTGAGGCTGCTGATGATGATGATGGCGGTTGCTGTTGCTGCCACAGTTGCTGTTGCTGCTGCTGCTGCTGCTGCCACGGCTGCCGTTAAAGAAGGCGAGTAGGTGGATCGTACGTTTGCTTACTAACTGCCGTGGTCAAAATGTTTATCAACTTTAATATTAAATTGTATGCCAGCTCTCTGACCGGTCGAGGCTGCTGACCATAAAGCACACCGCTGCCCCTTGCCCCTTGCCTCCTGTTTCATGCCTCTTGCCACACGGCAACAACAACTGGCTGCCAACCGCACCGCCCGCAATTGCCGGCAATCAGATGTATTGTGGCTTGTCCAGCCGGTCAGACTTCGTCTCCGCCTCCGCCACCGTCACCGCCCCCGCCTTTATGGTACCTGCCCCTGCCCCTGCCGCTGCCCCAGTCCCTGCAACATGCCCCATGTGCGCTGGTGTGGCAAGCGAGCTCCGCGTGCTCAGCTTTCGTGCTGCACATGGCCGGCGGCCAAATTTGTCGCACGTTGAGTATTTTTAAACCATGAGAAAATCCTTTGGCGCTAATAGCCCGAATTCCTTGTGCTTAACATAAAAATCGCCTCATGCTGCAGTGCATCATGCAACATGGGCAACATGGACTTGCGATTGCTTCAAATTAGTTGGGGCAACTTTAAGGGGCAAGGTAGTATTTGAATGTGTGTGTGTGTGTGTGTGTGTGTGTTGTGCATATGCAACTAAGCGATGGAGTGCCATGTTTTTTGTGAGTTGCAAGTTCTTATTGCCATTTTCTGATGTTGCAGCTAATGTTGTTGTTGCAGCTATTGTTGTTGTTGTTGTTGTTGCCGTTGTTCCCATAATCATGTGAAAATGGAAAACGGTTCTAAGCCAACTGCCAAGTCATACACAAATGTTGGATCCAAGCAGCTGGGTATCTCCATGAACTATGATTTCCCCTCCTAGTTTTGATGTGGTGTCTAACTAATTTATGCATTAACTGCTGCTTGCCGCATGCAACCGCGGGGCATCCACAACAGCCGTTGTGGCCAGACACTTGCAAGTGCTGTGAGCCCAAAGGTGTTGCAAGCCGTGTGTGATATCCTAAGATAGGTTCAGAGAGAAAGTACTAGTATAGAGTAGAGACAGGGCCTGGGAAAGTTCACATTAAATATTTTTATTATTTTATTAAGCCAACCTCACATAAAAACAGCACTTGAAACCTAATTGAAATCGACTTTATTAGCCAATTATCAATTGAATTTCTGTAGTTTTATTTAAGGCTGTAAACCTCCAAAACTTTGTTAAAGTTTAAAGAGCAAGACTTTGGTTCGGGTTGTGAACTGGATCCCCTTAACCCAAGGTATGGGTTCGAACCTTGGCTCAATTTAAAAAAAAAAAATTTTTCTCGTCATTTTAAGCCAATTAAATTTTTTATTTTAAGAAAATTAAATTTTAATAATTATCTTTTTATACGAAGTCTAAAATAATTGCGTAATATTAGAAAATCATAAAATTGTATAAATTTTTTTTTTTGTTTTTTAACAATTTCAAGGGTTCCTTCCATGATCCGGCTCAGTCTGTCTATAAACTCAAACCGAATCGGCTCTGCGAGGTACTGGCTAGAACCGGCTTATAGCCCTAGTTTTATTTAAATAATTTCAAACATTTTTCATTGAACCATTTATAAGGAATTTCAGATGGCTAATAATAAAACTATCCCAATTTTCTGATTGAATTAATAAAACACTTGATATCAATAATGCTTCTTATAATAGTTCAAAATAAAGTTGTTATATAAGGTTCTTGCATAGAACAGTTAATTTTAATTAAATTTTTTTCTATATATATATATATATATATATATATATATTTATACCAGTTACTTAAAAAATAAGTAAAAGGGTATATTGTTTTCGTTGGAATGTATATAACAGGGAGAAGGAGGCATCTCCGACCCTATAAAGTTTATATATTCTTGATCAGCATCAATAGCCGAGTCGATATAGCCATGTGTGTCTGTCCGTCTGTCCGTCCGTCCGTCCGTATGAACAAAAGGATCTCAGAGACATAAGAGATAGAGATACCAAACTTTCACTCACAGACTTCTATAAACCCCACGCAGATCAAGTTTGTTTCAAATTTAAGCCACGCCCCCTCCGCCTCCGCAAATCACGAAAAACCACTACACCCACAGTTTTTAAGATATTACGATTTTTGTGATAATTAACGATATCTATTAGTATTATCTATCATCCCACTGAATCGCATTAGGATCGGACAAGTTGAACGGCAGTTATGGCGAATAAAAGTTTTCAGAGCAAAATAATTATTTTCGTTAAAGTTCTTTTATATATATTAATGGTCGGGATCTCGACTATAGCCTTTCCGACTAGTTTATGTATAGAAATAAGTACAGGTAACCTATGGTCGGGATCTCGACTATAGCCTTTCCCACTTGTTTTTATAAATATTCTCCAAAATATCTGTCAGTTAGTTATATTAGAATTCATAATTGATATAATTAATATAAGTACATACCAAATATAAGTATATACCAAATTTTCTATAGCAATTTAAATAAAATCTTATCTGTTAATAATGCTAAAGTATTTAATCCAATATAAATAGATATAGTAATATGTATGGTACACAATTTACAATCACTCTAATCGTTTAACGCTTTGAATAATATTTTATACAATAATTCAAATAAAATAAAAATTATAATTCAGGAATTTCAATCACCAAAACCTTCACAAAGTTATGTTTCAAGCTAAAATTAATGATTTCTGTCGTAAATCTTCAAAGAATACAAAATTCTGTTTAAATTAACTGAAACCCGCTAATATGAGTATCATTAATTTGATTGACTTTTGATTTGCTTTTAATTTCTCCGACAATTCAATGAAAATAATTCCCTCTAATCTTTGCTTAACACTCAATTTGGCGAATTCTCGAAGCTGTGCACAAATTTCTTAAGGTGATAATTAGCATATGATAATGATCACAACGCAACTTGATGATGATGATGATCAAGCTAAAATTGATGGCGACACACAGAAGTGCACAGACAAATGCCAGAATTGTTGTTAACAAATTAACGTAGAAAGCGCAACGAACCCAAAAAGCTTGTGTACCCCCAATCCCAATTCCGAACCCGAACCCGAATCCAAAGAAGACGCAGCGGGAATGACGTCGGCACCGTCACCCACCCAAAAAGCCAAAATGCCAAACGCAGTCGCTGTCGATGCGACTGATGACGATGACGTTGATGCCAGGGGACACCCCGGTGAGAAGAACCAGAACTCCATCTCCGAAGAGACCCCATGCCCAGTTCTCAGTCCCCAGTTCCCGGTTCCAGGTTCCAGGTTCCAGGTTCGAGGATCGAGATTCGTCTTCGAGTGCATGTCAGAGGCTTGTAAACGTGAATAAACATAATTTGTAGGCACGTACTGCAACAAACGCCAACGCCAATGAGGATTGGGATGGTTTTGAAGAGTGGGAGAGTGGGAGAGGGGAAGTGGAGAGGAATGGGGGAATGTGGGGGTGATGGGCACACACCACAGACATATGTAAATGTCGGGGCGTTAAATCGGTGCATAGAAGATGATGCTTACTTAAAGTTACACTGTGAAAAATAAATTACTGACATAATAAATTCAATCAAAGTATTTAGACAAAACTAATTTTTTTTAATTACTTCTTAAGAAAGTGTTTGGAAAATAAATTAAATATGGGGAAAATTTAAGAGGTATTAAAAAAAAGTTGTTAAAAAATTAAAAAGAATGTTAATTAGTTCGTATAATTAAAATAAAAATATTTTAGATGATAAGTTGAACTTCCTCATGATTGTACTTGACTATTTAGTTAAATAGAGCACTTTGAAATTAAATGAGAAGAATAAAAAGAACTTATCAAGTTAGAAAGTAAAATTTAAAGGGTTTACAAAAAGACCAATTATTTTAAAATAATATGACGTAGGTTGAAAAAAAATAAAGAGTAAATAAATTGAATTGAAAGAGAAAACACAAACAGTCTCCGTAAAAGGAAACAGTTTAATTTTTGTGTGCTAAGTGCAGAAAATAAATTTTAAATTTGTAATTTAATACGTTTACAAATAGTTTGAGTGTAAACAATAAATGATTAATATAACAAAGTATAAGATTGAAAGACAAATTTAAAATTGTTAAAATTAAGAGAATAAAAAGTTCTGAAAAGTATAATTTGGGATAGCTTAAGCTTAATTTCAAGCAAAGTCATTTAAATCAAATAAAAGATTCACACTAATATTTATTTCTCAGTGCATGAGATTTGTTGGGGGGAACCTGATGTACTACATCCAAAGACCGCTAACCGTTTATGGGCATGAAATATCGTTTGGCATAGCGCATGATCATTGTTCGGCAAACCTCAAGACCCAGGCCTGAGACCCGGACTCGAACCCGGACCCGGTATCTCTCTCGCTTGCTCCCGCCTCCATCTCTCTCTCTCTCTCTGTCCGACTCTCTGAGGAGGCCATGTGAACGCCGGGGTGTTGTTGCTGTTGTTGTTGTTGTTGTAGGTGTGCGAGTCGAGCTGAAAGAAAAGAAAGATTCACATTCTTATGATTAATGATCGTCAGGCATTGGTCCAAGGAATTTCAACATAACTACTTTGTGCCCAGATACAAATCGTTATTACACATTAAATGTTCCCAGTGAGTGGTTAATCAACAGGCAGTGAATGGGTGGGGAGAGGGATGGGGTGAAGAGGGGACTTTGTCAGGGTCAGTTACGGGTGCGCGGGTGTTGTTGGGCTTTTCAACTGCTTGCTGAGCTGAGGCAGCGTGTAAATCAATTGAAAATAATTTGTTACTTTTAATAATAAGTGAAAGAAGCTGTGCCGCAGACATGAAACCGCTTGGAGCGTGGGCAGCACATGGAGAAAAAGAGGGAAGGAGGGAAGGCGGCAGAAGAGGGGAGAGCAGGCACAGCTTGTAATTGATCATGTGTTGTGTGTAGGAGATGCCAACAAATAAACAAACAACACACAGCAGACACTCTGGAAACTCTGAAAACCCTTGGATTGAGAATGGAACCTCGACTCACTCTCTGGACTGTTGTGCCATAATCGATGAAATCAATCGATCATGAGAGCTAAAAAGAGAGACACCGTCGAGGAGAAGAATTGTGATCCCATTGCCATTTCCATTGTTTTCACTTTTTTTCTTGAGTTTTTTTCTTGAGTTTGACTGATGAGAGGATGCGTCTGCGGTGGGTCCAAATGAATCATATGCAAGTTCAGATTTCTTATTTGTTTTTCGAGTTCAGCTCGAAATCAAAGCTTTTTTAGTTTTATTTTTATTCTGGTAAGAAGCGCCACATGTCGTCGCCCATGGATTGTGAGTTCCTTGTAATCCATACAACAAATGAATAAATTTTGTGTTTATTGTCCAAGTCTCTTCATTGTCGATTGTCCGTTTCTCGCCCGATCGCTTATAATGTCTTATTTATATCGGATTATTGCTATCACACCATTTTCAAGTGTGCCCAGCTCAAAAGTGACCACCATCAGCGTCAGGCGTCAACGCCAACGGGCGCATTAAAATGTCAAAGAACAGAGAATGGGAATGGGAATGGGAATAAAAATAAAACAGAGATGAAAATAAAAGAAATACACAAGTGAAAAGCGATACAAAGAAAAGAGTTGTTGCCTCAAGACAGCAAACTAAAGAGAAAAAACTGCCTCTCCCTCTCTCTTTTCCAGTCTTCAGTCTCCAGTTGAAGTCCAAGCCAGACTTGAACCATGGACGATGAGACTGGTACTAAGTCTGAGCCAGGAACGTTTCATCTTTATCGCTGCTTGTTTTTGTCTTTTGCTGGACCACAACAACAGACAGTCAGACAGACAGACAGACAGACAGATAGACAGTCAGACAGACAAAGACATAGAACGCCTTGGGGACAAGGTGCGGGTCCCTCGTTTCTTGACTGGGTAATTCAATTAAGTTCTCAATAAGTGCTTGGCTTACACACGATACGACTAGTATTAGAGAGGGGGGGGGAGAAGAGCAGCGAAGAGACGAGAAGAGAAGTGAGACCTCCCTAGTTAGTTAACAATAAAAATTGATCGCTCTTTTAGCTACAACGTTTTCGGGTAACAAATTTCAACCAACCAAAAAAAGAAAAAAAAAAACTGATTTGTGCCTGGCGATAAATTCAGCAACTAATTGACAGAGCGTCAGTCCCCTGTCCATGGTATCTATCGGGCTTAAGGTTTTAAGGTCTAGGTGTCAATTAATGCCCCGACGCACTGATTGAGCCCTCTCGATAAGGTGCATTCGTCTAGCGATTAAATTGTTAGACCAATTCGAGTTGTATTGTCCGGGTTTCTCACTTGGCCAAGTTAAGTTATTTATAAGTATTTAAAACACCTTTTTAGGCAAAACAAAAGTGTCAAAATAGTAGATATACAGCAGGATTGATACTGTGATTGGGTTCGGTTTCGAAACGGGAAAGGGGACCATAAAATGCAACATGGAACACCCAGCGAGACATTTAAGAACAGTAACTGTGTCAGACTTCGTAACCAAAGTGAGTTACAGATACTTTTCACAAGTATCTCATAGTACGTATCTCTCTGTCTATGCATGTGGGTATGTGTGTGCTTGTGTGTGTATGTGTGTGTGGGGCTTGTCTGTTAAGTAAGAACGTGTGTAATGCAATTAGGGAACGACAACAATGTCGTCTTGTGACATGTCCAACTACCGTGCGGAAATGTGGAAATCTTGAAAATGTATAAAGTGCATCTAAAGGGTTGGACTAAATTCTTAGAAGTCTCTGCATTATGAGAGAAAGGGGAGTGCAATACAACGGCTTAGGCACACCAATTTTGTTAAACTATTTTTTTATTTATTTAAATACACTTTTTTTATGTCAACCAAAAGTAGGTTAACCCTCTAAGCCCCAGTCATCAAAGTAATGAACAGAAATAAATCAAATAATTTTTTCTATGATGAATTTGGGCCTCTGAAATCAAAACTGAGCTCAGAAACTGTGTAAAAGGTTTCGTTTACCTGTAAGATGACAAAATGACAACAATTTTTAGTGATAAAATGCTCAATTTTAATATTTTCACAAATATGCTTTTTAATTTGATTAGTAATTAAACCTACATGTCCCGAAAAAAGATCAAGTAAAATTGATCGGTTATTTTTTAAGTTGTATATACTAAAAAACGCTCACATTGTTAATTATGGAATTTAATGCGCTAAATATCACATGGCATGTGCAAGTCAAAAAGAAAAGTACCGTTGTTTGCAATAAACAGTCAAAAAAAATATTTTTATTAAAAAAGAAATTACTTTTTCAGTAATTGTAATTTAACGGATGAATGCCTCAAGGCTCATGGCTATTAAAGGTGTAAAATCAATGTAAATTACTGTACAAGATTCTGCAATAACAATTAAATAAGATTATATATGAAATAAAATGCAAGACAGTAAAGATAGAAATTGATGGATGTTTTTATAATACAATAATAAATTACAAGAGGTAATCATAATAAAAAAAATCAAAGTCGGAATTTATTTAAAAATATATCTAGGCAGAAAAATGCTACTCAAGATGATAAAAGATCTTTAAAGCATAAAACAGAAATACGCGAACGAATAAAATAAATGATGAATAAAATTAAAATTTTGAAAAACATAGTTTAGAATTTAACCTAATTGAGTTAGGCAAATTCTGGCTTAAATATATGTGAGATATATATTTGTGGTTATTGTAATTATTGATGGATAAAATGATTCAAATTTAAATTAAAACTAGACTCAAGCTTTATTTTATTAAAAACGTTGTTTATTTATACATATGCATGTAAAAATAACAATGTATATAATTATATTACGCCTCTATTATACTATTAGAATTATTAGCACTATGAAGTAAATGAATGAAAAACTATTAAACTCAAATTACATATAATTATAAAAATTCTAAACATTTTCATTTATCGTAAATTAATAAGGTATCTAATACTTATAAGCTATTAAATATTTTGAATAAATAAAATGTATTTTAAAAACATGTATTTTTGCAATTGTTTGATATTTATTAAAATAATCTCTGGATTTTCTTAGCTGCGCCATTAAAGAGTTGATAGTAATTAATAATAGGTTAAATGACTTGAGGTGATGGCAAGTGGCATGTGGCATGTGGCATCTGTTGTGTGGTTTTCACTGCAAAAGGCGTCGGCTGATCAAAAAGCGAGTACTTCACGAGGTGACAGCGTAGACAATCTACAATTACCGGAGACAAGTTTTGGGCTTGGCCCACTTGAGCAACAAGTTGAGATTGAGATGGTATGAGGAATGCTGTCATCATAATCATCTCTCTTTCTCTCCCAACTCATGATTGTGATCATGTTGACTCACAGCACTTGTGGCAACACAACACTCTTGCCTATTGCCTCTAGCCTCTTGTCTTTGCGTGGTGGCTATCAATGTGCAGCATTGAAAAAATGGCGTCCATTTCTAATGCTGTCGTTTATTGAATGGCGGCAAATCGATTTGCAACGTTTTAATTGCCGCACAAATTGAGCCAAGAGGCAGCTTCATTACAACAGTTCTGGGTGGTCGCTTGCAAGGCCGCTTGGAGTGCGAAACGTGCCCCGGAATGTGGCCAATTGTTAGAGCCAACGTAGCACGTACATCGACCAACATACATGTCATTAAAGTGCAACCCTCGAGGGTTGCCTGAGCAGTCACTGAGGGGTGCAACAAATGGCTCACTTTTGGCAGACGTTGGCCAATGCCTGCTGCTTAATCAGGGACAGGGAAGGGGCAGTGGCAGTGGCAGTGGCAGCAACAGAAAAAACAAAACACAAATACAAATAAAAATGTAGATGCCACCCTAGTTGCGGAACCGATGCGTTTAATTGTGGCCT
The DNA here is from genome assembly GCF_004354385.1 of Drosophila innubila. Classification (NCBI taxonomy): domain Eukaryota; kingdom Metazoa; phylum Arthropoda; class Insecta; order Diptera; family Drosophilidae; genus Drosophila; species Drosophila innubila. The sequence continues at coordinate 5,909,200 of NW_022995372.1, read as the reverse complement.
AAAAACGACACTGAGACAAAACCCCGTTGGCAGTGCGAGTGAAGGCGACAATATATCCATCAAACTGAGAACAGGACTCAGGCCGAGAGATATCCTTGTCTGTCTGCCCGTCTCTCTGTCTGTCTCTCTGTCTATCTCTGTGTCCTTGCCTCCCGCTGTGACTTTCACAAAATATTTTGGTTGTACGCAGTGCGGATTCGTGCAATTATGGCCCTGTTTGTGGACAATGTGTGTCGAATGCGTACATGAACCCGGCCACAGTTTGCATCCTTGCCACAATGTGCGTCCTGCGGCGAACTGTTGCCAAAACAGCAACAAGTTCTTTGGTTGACCAGCAGATAAGACTCTAAGGCTGGCCAAGCCCACTGGCCAGAGCAGATCCACAGATCCACAGGCTATCCACAGGCTAGATAGATCCGGGATGTGGCAGGCGTGGCAGGAGGGCGCGTCCCCGGTTACTTGCCACCTAGGACGCCACAGCTGATGCGATGTAGACATCAATACCCATACCAATGCCAATGCCAATATCCAATACCATTCCATTTTGCAACAGTTGACAGTTGGAAATCGACAGTGGACAGTGGACAGTCAACAGTCGACTGTTGAGAGCAGTTAGTTGGCCCAAAATCAATTGTACATGGCCATAATGGCAGTGTCAACTGCCAAAATTGAGGCAGCAAATGAGCTGGCAGCTGAACCAATCAAAAAGTAAAGAGACCTTTCTCAATGTGGCATGCGGGCTTCTATTCCAAAAAAAGGTACAACCTCAACCTTAATTAAAAGAATAGATCGCAATCTTGTCTCCAAAGTATAAGACAATTCCTGGTACTGCGCGTGCTAATAGCTAAGAAATTTCCAATAGTTCAATGGTTGATCCAGAAATGTAACCCACAGTGCAAACAATAGACAATTGTATTGATATTTGACCATTTGGCACGTTCCTAACCACTGTGCCAGTTCCCCTATCGTCTTCTAGAGAACATCGAGTCGACCACACCCTGAACAATACTCTATACATACACGTATACTTTATACAATACTCGTAACATAAACAAAAATGCGAACATCAAATTCAAGAGTTTCCATAAATTAAAGATTGCGACAGTTTTAAATGTGGACGAGTTGCCTTTTAGAGCAACTGATCTGCTTATTAGGAATCTTGCAAATTAATAGAAACATCTTAAATATGAACCGATTTGAGTTATGCTTGTGCCCAATACAATTTTGACATTTTTCCAATTTAAACCATATCAATTTATGACATCTTTCATCGAAATGTTTCAAAGTAGGAAATGTAGTTAAATTGAAAGCGTTAAGGGAATTAAAATTAATTAAAGAAAAAAAATAACTACATATTTATAGAAATATGCGATAATTTTCTAATAAATAAGCGACTGAGGAAGTATTTATAAAGAATAACAAAATAAAGCTATTTATTTTTAGATTTTGATATCGGGCTTTAACGAATTTAAATATGTAAAGAAAGAATGCTACAAATAAATCAAGAAAAATAATATTTCAATGCCAATCAAATCTAGAATTTTAAATAACTCTTTTATATTTTGTTCATAAGAATCTTTATTTTCTTCAATATGTATCGGATTTCAGAAAAATTCATTTTTCATATTTCCGAGATTAGTATGTGTACTTGGAGATTTTTATTTTAAAATATTTCAAAATACAATATTACTTATTACAATTTTAAGAATTCCAAGTTCATCTATTTAATATTATGCCAGCTTTAACTCATCCAAAACGGCATTACCTCTTTGCAGAGAAACGACCTGAATATGATAGGCAGATTCGTATCTAGACGAACCAAATTACCTGAAGTCTATTTTCCACCCACTCGACATGACTTTGCCAAAAAATTAAATAAAACAATAAAATGAATTTCAGTTTAAGCAATTGCTCATTTATATTTACTATATATATACTATATATTGCGATATCTTTCATTCTTTATCATATTCATATACTATAGACTATATACATACTATATACATGCATAACTACGATAATGAGATCGCTTTGTCTTTGTGCTTAGTCAGCCTAGATATATAAAAGTATAGAACTTTTATTTTAAAATAATCATAAAAATTGTCGTACGAAAAAGTTTATAACACTTAACTAAAGTTAACGAGTCGATCGAACAATTAATTGATTGTTATATATTTATTGATTAACATAAAACAAATTAATATTATGCTTAAATAATACAGTCTTTGTATAACCGATATAGGTCTGAGGTTTCTATGGGAATCTTGGTATTGGTGTTCTCGTATAATAACAAATTACAAACTGAAGAATCCGGCTAGCTATAGCTATAAGGTACATACGATTAGCTTTAAATAAATAAAGTTATTAATTATGATTAAACTATAGTTTTACAGTTAGCTTGTGGCTGAAGAACTCTCTCTGTCGCTCTCTTTGTATGTTTTTCTCTTTCTTTCATGCCATATTTTGGAATTGATCGCAATACTTTCATTTACTGTTATATTCTTTATGTTTTGCTTTGGCATTCATTATTCAGTTGTAGCTCAAATCGGTTAGCTATATAAGATTGGGTTTATATAGCATCGATTGGGCTAGTTTTGTGACTCTTTCCCTTTGATTTTGGATGACCTTCCCTTTTTGGATTCACTGGGGATTGTGAAGATCCCTTTGATCTGGACTCGATCGCTCTGCTGTCGCTGTCGCTGCAGCTGCTGAGATGATTCCCTCTCCAGGCCAGACACTTCCCATGCCTGGCGGTGCTCAGCATTCTGGATGTGATTGCATCCTGAACATAAAACCAATAAATAGCATTTGCAAATTTCTTGGTCTATCTGCTCATGATCTCATCAATGGTGAAGCCAAGTGCACGTTTGGGTCGCTCTATGGTGGATCCACCACCCGATGAGGACAGATCAACCGGACTGACCAATTGTACAGGTGGCGCCAGTGTTGGTGGTGATTGTGGTGGTGCTGGTGCTGCTGCTGTTGTTGTTGTTGCTGCTGTTGCTGCGGTGGTTGCCGATTCGCTGTGACTCTGCAGATGACTCTTGAGATTGGCACGTTGATTGAAGCTGCGATTGCAGATGTTGCACTTGTGTGGACCCTCCTCCAAGTGGGTGACCTTGTGCACGGCCAGAGTTCGGGATTGGCAGAATCCCTTGCCGCAGTCGTTGCACTTGAAGGGCTTCTCCTTCGAGTGAATGTAACGATGATCCCGCAGATGATCCTGACGCCTGAAGGCCTTGCCGCAGATGTCACAGGAATAGGGACGCTCATCCGTGTGAGTTCGCTCGTGAATCAGCAGATTGTAGGACTTGGTGAACTGGCGATTGCAGTACTTGCAGATGAACTGCTTCTTGGGGCGACTGCTGCCAGTTGCACCTGCGGCACCAGCTGCTCCTGCTCCTGCCGCACCGCTCAGCTTCAGATTGGGCATGACACCAAAGTGACGAGCGGCGGCATGAAGATTATGCAGTCCAGCGGGATAGGGACGCACATGGGGATGGCCATGTGTTGGCGGATGCACATGATGATGCGGATGATGATGATGGTGAGGATGATGATGATGTCCCTGTGCCGCTGCTGCTGCTGCTGCCGCCTGTTGTTGCTGCTGCTGCTGTTGCTGTTGCTGGTAGATGGCAGCATTGCGTATCCATTGATTCATCAGCAATGCCTGTTGGTGCACAGACACAGGATCAGCATTGCCAGCGGCAGCATAAACCGGATAGTGACCATGTGGATGTTGCTGATGTGGCATCTGCAACCAGAGACGATGCTGTTGCTGCTGTTGTTGCTGCTGCTGTTGTTGCTGCTGTTGGTAGTGCGCCATGTGTCGCATGTGCAACTGTGTTGCCACCGTGTCCTCAGCGACTGTTGTGGCAGTGTTGCCAACACGACGTAGTGGCTCCTCGGTGGGCGTGTGCGGTGGCGTCAACATGGGCGACAAGCTGCTCTCGCGCTCCTCCTTGATAACTATAAAATCCTCCTCGACAAAATCTAGCAAAAAAAAAAGGTACAAATTAATTTAATTTACATTTTAAATTGAAATTCTAAAATATTAGAGTCTGTTAATTGTATTAACAGTCTGCTCTCTGTTTTGCCGTCGGCTCTTCATATTTGTTTTTAATGCTTACCTTGTTCTCTGCTTATGTTAAGCTCGTCGTCCACGGTTATGTTGCTGATGGGCGAGGCCGAAGTCGAAGACATATTCTCTGCTTTTTTTTATTTTTGGTTCTGCTTATTTGTTCTTTCTATTTATGTTAGCACTTGTTTAAATGTGGCACTGTCACTTGCACAAAACGTTTTCTGTATTTTGTTACTTGTAGTCTCTATAGCTTTACGTCTTTTGTGCTGTATTGTAGTTGTAGATGTAGTTGTAGTTGTAGCTGTTGTTGATATTGTGCGCTCTTCTCTTTGCTGCGACGTGCCCACGACAACGTCTCAACTCAAACTGAATGCTGCTTGTGTGCTGCGCTCTCCGACTCAAACTTGTGAAAATGCAAAGTGAGTCCGAATGTGACTGTGTGTGTGTTTGTGTGCGTGTGCCACTCTCTCTCTCTCTCACTCTCCGTTGAACTGCCTGTGTGCGTGTGTATGTGTGCGTTGAGTGAGTGAAGTGACTTCTGCTGTGGCTGCTGCTGCTTTTGCTGCTGTAGCTGCTGCTGCTGTTGCTGCTGCCGTTGCTGTAGCTGTGAGTAGCGCTCGTTAATAACTGAATGCAACTGCGGCGTCGTCGACCGGTTTTGAAGCGAACCAACAGCAGCTGCCTTTGCATAGTTGTTGTTGCTGTAGCTGTTGTTGTTGCTGTTGCTGTTGCTGTAGCTGTTGCTGTAGCTGTTGCTGTTGTTGTCGGGGTTGAATTTATTTGGAAATGGCAGATACGTACACGCCTACCTGCTGCCCTGCGAAGCGTTCCCATTGGTTGATTTCAACTCCCAACGGCTGCCGTATACAGTATTTATTTGGTTGTTGTTATTTTTGTTATTTCTTCTTCGTCTGTTATTCAGTTGTTGTTGCTGTTGCTGTCGTTTCTGTCGTTGCTGTCGTTGCTGTTGTTGATGTCTGCACTCTGTGCGCGTGTTCGGCTCCGTTTGCTCGCTCGGGCCGGGCATCGTCTCTCGCTCTGCTCGCTGCTCACTGGCAGTAAACAAGCGGAAACCGTTGAGCTGATGGTCGGACGCCGTTGTCGGCTGCCGTTGCTGCTGCTGCCGCTGCTGCCGCTTCTTCTGCTGTCAGGCTACAGCCGACCCGCATCCCACCCAGGCGCATGCCCCGGCCAGCTGGACTTGTGTGTCCTGCTCCTGCTGCTGCCGTTGTTGCTCGTGCTGCTCTTTGCCTCGCCCCAGGATATTGTAATCTATTGTCCCTCTTGCTGCCCTTTTCGTCAGTGGATGTGTCTTTGTCTTTGTCTGTGTGTGTGTATGTGTTTCTGTTTGTGCCTGATTCGTTTTCATTTACATTTTAATTTGCCATACAAATCACAAAATCACTTTTTTGACTGCCTTCTACGTTTCGCGTTTCCCGTTGCCCGTTTTACACTTTCCACAGAAAATTCAATTAGCCTCATCAAAGCAAATGTTGGGAAAATTCATTTTTCGGTGGGCGAATAAGGTGCTTTATTGCCCATTTACCTTTTACCATTTTGCATCACATCATTTATGATAATTTTACAGTTGACTTATCTTTAAATATCTACACTTAAATGAATATGCAACAATTTTAAAAATCAAATGGCAGAAACTCTTGAATTTTTGAATGTTGTTATCAACAATGTAACACTTTAACAATATTTTTTCATTCATTCATCACATTTAGGTAATAATAATTCTTTTCAATAATAATCTAAAAATGCAGAAAAATAATGATTAGAATTATGTTTAAGAAGATCCGAATATATTTATTTTCCTAAATGTAATTACATATTTAAGTAATCAATGAGAAATTAAATTTTATCCTAGGTTTATTCAAAATTACTATTCTATATCAATTTTTTTTCTTTGCTGCAATTTCCTTCATTTTTCTTAGAGTGCAGCAATTTTCAATGGCAAATTAATGCATTACAGCAAATGCATTACAATAATTTTCCGCATTATATAATCATAATTTAGCATGAAATCGTTAATCTTTAGCTATAAACTGTTGGAAAATTGAAAGAGTAATGATTTTCTTTACTTGTACTTAGTATGGAATTCATAAACTACCAATTCTATTAGCTATTATTGGTTGACTGATAGTTTAAGCATCTTGTTTGAAGCATTTCAAATGGAAAACTCATTACTGGCAATTTTCTATGGTCAACGGAAGGTTTCGTTTAATTTAAATTATTAAAGTAAACAAACAAATTAAATACATATTTAACAAGCATAGTTTAGAAGCTCATTTAAAAATTTTAATATTTCTTTTTTTATTTCTAAAGCAATAGAATTGATAATAAAACTAAATTGTTCTTCACCGTTTTTGTGCTTATCAAAATAGAGATTTGTTTCTAAGAATTGCAAACAAGTTAAGCAAATTTTGTATTCTTATCAATAGGCAGTAAGTGCTCGCTTTATAATCCAATATTGTGTTATAAAATATTGATATCAATGCATATATACAGGCAGATAGGGTTTGGATTTATTATGCCAAGAAACGTGTTATTTTGATTTAAAAGCCAAGTACATAAAAACTGCAGAATTTAATAAAAAAAATTAAAAATGTTTAACATATTTGGAATTCTCTAACAAACGTAATTTTAATAGGGCATAAGGTTTTTTTTTTAATATTTAGAGAAAGATTTTTGAGCTTTCTTTTAAGATGTCAACATTTTCCAATGTTTTCTCTGACATTTCATATGTTAACTTGAGCTCTCAATTTTCCCACAGGGATTACATCGGTTGGTTTTACCGCACATTACCAAATTTGTGGCTGTAAATCCATTAATTAAACATTCCCATTGCCAGAGGGTTTTACCCAAATCCGTACACCGACTAAGTCCGGGACTAGCGACTGGGACTTGGATCAGCTTAAAGGCACACTTTTCCGGAGTTTTTGACTTTTCCCGGGGACTGAATGGTAATGTCACTACCGTGCCGACGAAAGCCAATTACAAAATATTTACACAATAATTTCTCGTCAATTTTCCCAATTCTTAAAAACAACAATGGGCCAAAAGGGAAATTGGTAAAGTCAACCGGCTAAATCAAATATCCTGGCCACGAAAATTTCCACGACGCGTGTAAGTGTTTGTTGTTGTTGTACTTAGTGTTCTGTTGTCTGTCTGGCAGCTTTTCTGGCCGGTTTGGCAACTGGCAACTGGCAACAAGAGCGACGTGTTGACACTTGGCAAACAGTCGGCGAACTTTTCCATTTCAAAGTGTTTCCCATTGCCGCCTTTCCGCTGCCCATTCCAAATCCACGCGCAGTAATTAACATCATGTCATAAGTGTACAAAAACAAATAAATAAATAAATAGATAAAAACACAAACAGACGGACGGACAGCGAGACAGACGATGAGTCAGAGTGAGAGTGCGAGTGCGACACATGAAAGACACAGACCGAATATTTCCCAACATATGATATATGACAGCAACTGTCAACTTCCTGCTATTCCAACAGTCGACACATGCATAAAGGATTAACTTGGCAAACACACACGCACACATGTATTTGCATACAACGAAAGAGAGAGAGAGAGAGAGAGAGCCAGAAAGAGAGAAAGGGAGTTGCATGCGGAAACGGAAACAGACTGTGCATCATAAAAAGTGAGCCCAAACCTAAAACTGGCCAAGGATAAGTGCTAACTGCTGCACCAATAAAGAAGTCATCGCTGCACATTCAATTAGGCCATAAAACCATAAAAACCGTCAAGATCTCCGTGCCCTGATCGACATTAGTAGCTCGACCTGCCTGACTCGCCTCGACTTCCTTTGTCCCGCTCAAATTTGGAGCGTAAAAAATATAACAACGAGAGCAGCAAAAAACAAAATCATCATAAAATCAAAATGTTGACAACATTCTGCACTTCTCAACGTTTTTTTCTTCTATATTCTTTTTTTTTTTTGCACCATAAAAATTTGTTTGCTCTTCGCAGAAGTAGACCGTCCCTTGGCCCATGGCCTGACCTGGTTTTTAGCAATTGTTGACAAATTTTTTTGTGCCTCGTTTATGATTTCATCTTCGACGACTTTGTTTTTTTACATTTCGTCGAAAAAAATTAGATTTTTTAGTGCAAAGTCACATTGTCTTTTCTGGTTTTCCACTGCAAGTAACGACCCACAAATGCTAATGCACAGAAATTTTCTGTTTCGTGTTTTGACTTTTTACAAATCGGTATTTTTTCACATTAAACATCATTTTTGTGCATCAATTGCCACGATTTGTGACCGACTTTGGTTATAGAAGGTGAAAAATGAGTGACCTTCAAGTAGTTCTATGAATTTTGGAATAATTTCCTTAATAATTATATCTCAATAATGGACCTTGGTGGACTGCTATGATATTTATTTAAAATTTTAGGTTTAGTCAAATCTATTTAAATTTTAACCAATCACTATAAAAATGAGGCAATTATACCCTCTAGTAGTTATACTATCAAAGAAAAAACAAGTGGGAAAGGCTATAGTCGAAATCCCGACCATAACCCGTTACCTATTTCAATATATGTTACAGTACTTTATATAAATTACTACCTAACAAAAACTACTGCATAAGTTTGGGTGCTTGTATTGACTTAATTAGACCCCGTACTTAAAAAAAAGTACAGGGGTCTATTAGGTTTGTACTTTTCCGATCTTGCTGCGGCTAAGTGAGATAATAGATAATATTAATTGATAACTTTAATTACCATAAAAAACGTATTATCTTTAAAACTGTGGGTGTTGTGGTTTGTCGCGATTTGCGGGGCGGTATTTACCCTTTTTTAAGAAACGGGTCTAAAAATTGAAAAAGAAAACAAAATACGGGTTTAGCTAATTTTTTAAGTTTTTAAGACTGGACAAAAGTGTTTTATTTAAATCAATTTAGTGAGACTAGAAATTGAAGACAACAAATTTCCACATTTAATTTCAAATAAAGAATTTGTTAATGCAATAAAATTTTCTATTTAAGTTTAATTCAATCAACTTAACAGCATATTGATATATAACTGGAAATTATTCTAAGTTAATTTGCTCATTTTCAGCAAATTATCAAGATAAAATGTAAAAGCGATTTTCCAAAAACCAAAGAAGGGAAGTACTTGGAAAATGCTGCCATGAAAACGGAAAACTGCGCAAAAAGTTGTGAAAATATAAGTGCAGAAAATTGTTTCAGACCTTGAGACGCGAAACAAAATGCACTTTTATAATTAGGTAAATATGCGCTATATAGTAATAGTAAATGGTAAATATTATTGTAAAGGGATGGGCAAAAGTAAAAGTCAAGGTTAGACGGGTGCATTTTGGGCATTGTTGTGATTTGCATTGCTTGCGAAATGTATCTAAACACACCATAAACGCGTCACGCCCGCGACTTGCACACGGACTACGGCAATAATATCAAAATATCGGCAAAGGATCATAAAACTGGCCAAGGACATTGGGCAATGGCCATAAGTTGTGACGACCAGAAACCAAAACATTGCCAAAAACAGGCAGAAATCTGAACATAAAAGGGGTGTACCCTTTACCCTAGTAATTAAACAGGGTGGTCAGGTAGCCGAAAGAGGGTTGGCATTTCGGCCTAACCCTAAAATGTGATGTCGCTCTCATTGTGTGCGTTTTGTGGTGGGCGCGACGCACTTTTACTCCTTGCCTACTCGAAGGATACCTGGAAAATGGCCAAAAGGAGTCGCGAGCTGGGATTAAGCGAGAATCGACTGATCTTTCTCTCTCTCTCTCTCGCTCTGTCTCTGTTTAATGCTGTTTGCATTGCTGTTGCTTTAAGATATTGTATCTTGTAGTTGTGCTGTGGCGAATTGCCAAAGGGTTTAGTATTTGGTCCGTAGAAAAGGGTTGTATTTATTTGCCAAAATAATTAGATTGATCCTCGGCTGAGCAGCTACAATTACTGGTCACATTAGCGCTCCTCTTCGACCGCCCCCGCGGCAGCTTATCTCTCTTCATTGCTCTCTCTCTCTCTCTCTCTCTCTCGCTCTCTCTCACTCGTTGTCTGACCGTGTATCTTTGTGTGGGCCATAAAATCGAGTCAAGCTGATAAGCACTGGCAACAACAACAGCAACTGCCACAGAAATGTCGCAAAATCGCGTTGAAACCAAATCTAATAAAAAACGACAAAAATAAAAGAGAACTCACAGGGAAAAAAACAGCAACAGCAACAGCAACAATAACAAACACCTTTATGATTTTCGTGACTTTGATTTTAGCCGCCGCGTTTGTCATAAAGTCGCGTTGCTTTCATATTTTGCCGGCTGTTGATTTTCATATTTTCTTAACATTTTTGTTATTTCTTTTTTATTATTTCGCTTTTATTTGATTTTGTGATTTAGCAATATGGCGTCGATGGCCCGAGGGCGGCAAATGGCGGATACAAAGAGTTGTCCAATCAAAAAACGACGCTGTTATTAATGAATTCTTGAATTCGAGGCCTAATTGATTTCAACTCTGCGTCTCATTGAATTTTTCAATTTGCCCAAAAAAATCGTTATTGACACCCGTTGAGCTGTCGATCTATTGAACCTGAAGCTGTCTAATTAAAGCGCTATTAATGATACCGCCCACCCATTGATAGTTGTCTTACTCTTTGACCTATCTATATAGGTACAATACAATATATATATACAATACATGGACCCCGAGGGCATATCGTTTACAGCTCTAATCAGCGACTGCTCACAGCTAGAAATCCAATCCAAGTGTGTAATTAATAATACTCAGCTGAACTCAAATTTTGAAGTTCGTTGAGTTTCCAGTGAAGGCTTGTAAAGTATTCAAATTACGGGGCGACGAAAAGTGTGAAAATGCGTCTTTCAAATGACATGAAAGACAAGCCAAGTCAGCCATAACATTCACTGATTTATGACTGCAAACATGTGCGACCCACCAGATCCTTCAGCGCCACTTTACAGTGAACACTGTAAACACTGTACCGCACAGTGAACACGGCTCTGCTCTGTGTAGTGTAGTGTCAAGTACTTAGTTTTGACCGTCGAGTCGACATCGCTTGCTCCGATTACATTATACGGTCATTTGGTATGTTTACAGTGCGGCGCTATCCATAAATTATGTAATGTTCCACAAAAGTAACTCCTACTCCTCCTTCCCCTGCCCTGCCCTGCCCAGCCCTACCCTGCTTGTAACACGATGCCAAATCCTTTGTCGATAACAATTCTGAAAACTCTGTTGCACTTTGTTTATATGCATACGCCTTGAGATAGACTAATTGTCGCAGTTGAATTTTCTACTACGTCTTCAAATTGGAGCTGCTCCTCCTTGCCACAAGTGGCATGCCACAGTGTCTGCATTTGCTGGGAAAAATCATTGGATATTTTACTACAATCGAAACTGAACTTTGAATTTTGATGTCGAAAAATATTACTCAGAAAACGGAAATTCGGAAGAAAAGATTATTAAATTCAAAATTAGGAAATCTAAATTGGGAAACCAAAATTAATAATACTTTTGTTAGGGATTAAAAATTAAAAAGACAAAAATTAAGATAACAAAAATTAGAGAAACAAAAATTAGGAAATCCAAATTAGGAAAAAAATTAGAAAAGAAAAAAATATCAAAAAAATATTTGAAAATCAAAAATATTTTATAAAAAATCGGGCGATTTTATTGGAGGGATGTCTAGCCTTTCATATTTAATTTTTTCTTTTCAGGCCTTTCTCCGGCGTGTATTTAAATAATTTTAATATCTTGTCATCTTGCTAATTTATGATTACTATATTTTTCTTCCCTATTATGGATTTCTAAAATTTTATTCATTGTTTTTATTTTATTTTTTTGTAGTTCCTTTAAAATATTTCGGAATTCGAATGAGGTTCCGAACTTTGAACTACTTCAACTACACTTGGGTGGTCTAAGCAGCAGTTTTCTGTTGCAATTTCCACTTTAAGTGAGTGTGTGTGTGTGTGTTGCAAGCCACTTCTTGTTGCACTCTCAAACATCTACTCATGCTTCCACTTAGAGCTAATTTCCAGTTCGAGGAACTAATTTCGATTGCCTTTAAACAGTAGTTTCCTTTGGATCTGATAGTCGAGTGGCTTCCCATTGATTTCCTATTGAACCGCACACTCTTGTCATTTGAAGATTGTTTGGTTTCGTTTTGACAACAAAACTTTGGCCAAACACTCGTAAACGTACCAGGATTTGGGTTTCAAAAATTCTGACAACATTGGGGACACTTTCGACTGTAGCACAAGTGCTGATAAGTTCCCCTGGGAGCTGAGTTTTGGTATAAGTAATCTAATGAGATTCCAAATAATCGATATGCTGATGATCTTTACTGATTACCTTACTAAGCTCCCAGCAAAATAATTTTTAAAATAACCATTAATATGTTTCAAATTTAGCACATTTTATTAAATATTTTCTAGCTGAAAATCTTTATAAAAACATATACTCTTCATACTTGAAAAGAACTTTCCTATTTCATTGAGAAAATATTTTAAATTTTATTTGTTTCAATTTTTTAATTTTAATTTGAGTTCATTTTGCCTAAGGAAAATAATAATATCTAGAGAAAAATGGTACTTTCAAAGTACTTACTTTTAAAGTAGCTCAATTTTAATATAAACTGAATCTTAATCAGCATCAAATTTTAATAATTGTGTTTAAGAATTTATCTAATGCATTGATTAATTGATCAATTAAAGTTTATGTTATATAATAATATTACAAATATTACGATTGTAGAATGATGCATACACTATCATTTTCTTTGATTTAATTTTCACTTTAGTTAACAGTAAATTCAAATTACATAAAGTATCTGCTGCTTTTATTAAATATGGAAAGGAGTCTTAATTTATTTCAATTGAAATAATATTTAGATTACTACAAATACAATTGGGCACTTTAACGTATACTCCATTACCCTTATATCCACATACTTTAATCCTTATATTTTAATTAATAATCAAACTTTAATCTATCCTATAAGTTTACTCCTTATACCATACTTCTAACGAAGTAATTATTTTAAGACATATCAGAGAGAAGTACAATTCAATTAACTAATTTCTTTATTAAAAGAGTATTCCCTTCGTATCCTTGAGTTAAGGTACTTGAGCTAATCGATCTTGTTCAATGTGCAACTAATCGAACTTCGTTAGTTGGTTAACCCAACATTTGACGATCGTCACCTTCGGGTGCTCAGTCGGATATCAAACTGGAGTCCCTACAATTCTCCAGCTGGATAACCTGCTGCTAAATAGTCACAAATAATTATCTATTTGGCAAATAGCTGGACAGCTTCATCCAAGCCGGAAACTCAAAGTAAAGGACAGTGAGATACTTAAGCGTATATCCAATTGCAATTACGGATATCCTTGAGTTACGGATACGCCAGAGGGGGCACGAGGTTAGCCCAAGCAGCCAGAATCGATGGGTTTGTTGCCGGCGAGCGCAACGAATCTCGAAAACGAGTCTCAGTTGCCAGTTTCGCTGATTCTCTGATTCCCTGACTCTCCAAGGCGGTGCGAGAATCTGAAGTGGAATCTGCACGGGTCTAATGTTGTGATTAGCATCTGCGTTGACAAACACAGTGAGCGGTCCCAAGGCGAGATCATTGCCTTGGACTTGCTCATGGATATGGTAAGGAGAATTCTCAGCTGTACTCCGCTCCCCACCCAAGATGAATAATTATAGGTGATCTTTATGTTAAGGTTCGGCTCCTTGCTGGGACCGTTAATGGGTGCGCGTACCTTGTTGAAGAAAGCGAGCGAGAGAGAGATGGTTACATTTATAGGGTGTTACCTGCGGCGTTTTGGCATTCCTGAAAATTCCCTCCGCATTTCCCTTCAATTGATGCGCTCAGTGAGTCGTCGCATTGTTAGACAAAACGAATTCACGCGTATTCCGCCGAAACTCGCTAATGGTCACAGCGTCCTCCGACTGCCAACATCATCTTCAACCTCATGTATATACATATATGTACACTGATAAAAAAAAAGGTTCGAAATCAAGATTTTGGTCTCAAAACTAAGAGTTTTGGTCTAAACAATGCATCGAGAACATAAAATTCTTGAATTAAGAAAACACATCTTGGTTGTAAGAACATTTCAAGTAAGACCAAGTTTTTATTTTAAGATTAAGTGTTCTTAAAATTAAAGTCAAATAATAAAAAAAATAAAAATGATTTTTAAATTTATATTTTTTTTTTTTAATTTTTAATTTTAATTTATTTACATTTTATTCTTTTTGTATTTTGATTTGTATTCTTGTATTAACAACTTGATTTTTTAGATTAATATTCTTAGAATTAGTAATATGGTCTTAAAATGTTCTTATTTTAAGAACTAAATATTTAAGATTAAAATTTTTGATTTTATAATTTGGTCTTTTTTTTTTCAGTGTACTTAACATTATCGTTGTCGTTGTCGTGTTCATGTTCGCCTTCACCTTGGTCTCCGCCTGTGTTATTAATGATGGAAATTTGAAAATACAGAAGGTTCAATAATTGCAACATCATTGTGCGCGATGAGCGATGGAAAGGAGAAAGAGAGAGAGCTAGAGCGAGAACGAGAACGAGAGCTTGAAAATCAGTGACTTTGTCTCAATAACAATGCTGCAAACAAATTGCTGTTTGCTGCCACTTCTGTTGTTGCACACAGCTAAAACGCGTGTCCCTTGGCTGCCATTTTTCCTATGCTTTAACAGAGCGAGAGACAGAGAGAAAAAGAGAACGAAGAGTGAGAGAGAGAGAGTGAAATCGTTTTATTGCCACATTTATGAGTCGAGAGATACCTGCCACTCCTCCCACAACTCCTCGTCTCACCTCGCCTCGCCTCGTCTCGTCTCGATCGGCAGCAATGCATTTATATTGCAGCAATTTCGTATCAATTGAATGTTTTCCACGAATCCGCAACGATCATAAACCACGTCGCGTGGAGTAGGAAGGACAACAGATACAGCTACAACTGCAGCTAAAGATACAGATACAAATACAGATACAGATACATCTACAGCTACATCTTCGACTATAGCTACAACCCTGAGCAAGACAACGACTTCTTAGCCCATTTCCATGTGCCATGTTCTCTTTATGCCAATTTTTATGCGCTTCACCTTCACTTTGCCCATTCCCAAGTCCATTCCAGATCCCATTTCCATTCCCATTCCCATTTCCATTTACCATTCCCTTTGCCCGTTTATTGGCCTTTTTGTCATCGCAAATTCACGTGTAAAACATACCTCAAGTTTTGGCTTTGGACTCTGCGCGTGCCCCGCGACTCCTTTTTGCCCAGTTTACAGCTACAGTGTGTTTACATTGAGCCCATCCTCGATCCGTTGAGTGTCCTCCAGGCAGCACGCGCCTCACAAAAGCAATATCAAGTCATGCCCTCTGTACTGTGTACACAACTCAACACAATTCAACACAAATGCTGAACCATTGTCGAGATTCCCTTGAATTGTAGGCACACGAATTAACGAATCAACTTCCTGGCACATCAAAAGCATTCAACCTAAGGTGCAAATGACCTTGTCAGGGGAGGGAAGCCTTAAACAATAATACAGGGAGCTCGGAAGCACAAGTGTAGAAAAGCAGGTGGAAAGCTAATACCACATACTCAATCATGTTTTGAGTATTAAATTTAATGTTTTTAAATATATTTAAATTGATGTTTTACGGTTTGATTCTTTACAATTTGTATATATTCAGAATTTTTTTATTAAAAAAGTTTGGATGTAAATTGTCTGTGTTGACGCTAAGGAAACTGATAAATACACTTTTACAATTTATTTCTGACAATATCGTCGCTAAATATATTCTTCTCCTTACTACAGATCTATCTCTTTACACTCAACTTATTTGATTCTCTATTGCCTGTTTCAAATTAACTTTCACATAGTTTTGAGTAATACTTTATATTTCTTAATAATTTACTTGCATAAATCACTTGGCGGTCGGACGAGGCGTTTAAATGCATTTGTCATTCATTGTACTGAAAAAATAGGTCTTTTAGTTTCACAATGGAGAAAACACCTTAACGGCAGACAACTCAAATGAAAATAATTAAGGAACCACAGAAAACTGTGAAACAATTTTCTAAAACTCTATGCAACTACAGTAACTTTTTATTTCAGACATTTAAACAAATTATATATCAATTAGCCACCCGTTCTTGTTTCTATTTGCATCCAATCGGACCAGAACTTCGAGTCTTACTTTTAAGGATTTAAGGGATATTAACAAATAACAAGTTAAGACCAGGGGCTGAAAATAATCGTTATTTGTCAAAATGTCAATTATGAAATTTTAACTTGAATATGAGCGGAGATATTCACAATGACTTTTATTCAAAAGTTTTTAAATATAAAAAGTCTTTAGACTTTAATTTTATTCCTTAAAAATAATAGTCTTTTGGGACTTGTAAATTTAAAAATCAGAAATAAAAGTCCATACAGGCTTTCATTTTATTTCTCAAAAAAGACTCGAAAGACTTATGAAAGACTAATAAAATAAAGATCAAAAATAATAATTAATATGGGTTTTTTTTTAAATACAAGTGACTATTAATATTTTTTATGTATAAAACAAAATTCTTAAATAACCATTAAAAGTGATTTTTTTGCTTACTGCTCATAACAGTTATGGTCCCCGTTGAAAACTAATCTCATTTCTAATAACAATTTTGCAATGCCAAGACAAAAAGTTGTTTATCAGAGGTGTTCTACAAATCTTTAACAGCGCCAAAGCAACCCAAAAACAGTTGTTGGGGTTCCTGAAAACAAACAAGCATCAAATGTCTTAAAAATTGTTGAAGATTTGGCAAAATGAAATATTTATTAAATTAAATTAAATTAATTTTTCAATTGAATAAAAATGCAAAAAATACATTTTTTATAATTTTGTAAATTATATAAAATAAATCTCAACATAAAAATGTTGTTGAAACTGGAAGAAATGCGATTTTTTTGTCTTCGAAAATATGTTCAAAAAAACAAATCCCTTCAAAAACTCTAGAGATTTATAGAACACACCTGTATATTCCAAATAATATAAAATATAATATTTTAAATTATAACATTTATTATTTATAAAAAGAATATTTTTCCATATGTAGTACTAGTCACTTAAACACTCTGACTTTCTGTCTAAGTTTTTAAGCTTCGACTGAATTAAATTTAGCACTAGAAAATTGATTTGCTAGAACTTATCAATTTTTATAATAATCCCCCACTTCCCGTATTAGAAGTAAAGTTGGACGAGACATGTTCTAATAATCTAAGTATTTTGATAGGTCTCAAGTATATGTTGTCTAACAAGAGACTATCAGTAGGCTATCTGTAAGCGCATTATATATTCAAGTTCTTCTTGAGACTATTACAGGTGTACATGATAAGTTATCAGCATACATTCGAAATATGTATGTGGTATAGTATAGATCTATATAAATCCATGACTAGCTGTAATTGACTATAAACAGGCGCCAAGTGTTGCAACTGAAGTGGCATCATTGGAGACACCGAAGACATTGTCATTATTATTGTAAGCAAACTGCAATCGAGAGGTAGACGCAGGTGAAATCAATTCAAGTAGCGTGTGTAGCTCTTGAGAAAGTCAAGTGGAGTGGACAAGCAGGAAACTGCAGCTCCAACTGAATAGAACAGAAGAAGAAGAAGAAGAAGTAAGCTGAACTGCAGCCAATCCACTCGAGGATTTTGTGCTGTTATCTTTTGACACTCGTCCACTCAGCAACTGGGTTTTGCTACCCGAAAATCCTCATTGTCCAACGGCACGAGTTTGATAGCCCCAGGGAGGGGATATGCCTTTGTCCAGATTTTAATTAGATCACGGCCTGTCTAGCTCCCTCCCTTCTCCTTCTCTCCTGCTCTCCTTCTCTATATCTCATCTGTTTGCCTGCTGCGCACACATGTTGTACATAGTGTGTCCTGTGTCCTTTATGGCCTGCTAATCCTGGTCATCGATGTGCTTGGACGTTTGTGGAGCAACCAACAGGCGACAATCAATGCAAACAGCCAGACAAATGAGCAAACAAATGAGCAACGTATGTGTCCTTAAATCCAGCAAATTGGATCATAACTGCAAAATGTCGAAATCTGCACAAACAGCGCACTAATTAAGTCCTGCAGCGAGGCGACACATTAAACAAGGACAACGATGGGCCCAAAAATCATTAGAGGAACAAAAACTGACCAAGCACCCATCAAATGCGAATCCATTAAAACTGAAAATGAAACTGAACAAACTCCGAGCTCAATTTTATGAAGTCAGTGAAAGAATTAAAAAGAGCATTTGAATTACGAAGAAACGATTTGAAAAATCATACATATGAAGAAATACAATCGGAAATATAAATGACGTCAGTGGAAACAACCTTTCTATAGATTTAGAACTCAAATAACCTGGCTATTGACGTCAGTGGTCCTTGCTAGCTAAGTCTTTTCTTTATCTTAGTTTATTGCAATTAATTTAGAATTTTAATTTATTTATTTTATTTTCTACTCTATTCTATACTCTATTGTAGGGAATTGAAAAAACTGTCAGACCGACAATGTTATCATCTATTTTGTTTCCTTTCATCTTCATAATTTTAATCATTAAAAAATGTTTAATGTAAATTTAGAATCCAGAATATCAAAAATCTATAAAACGTAATATTATCCAACTTACTTTAATGTAATATTTATTTTACACATGGAATGCTTATGAATTAGTTTTGGAAAATGCATCACACTTTGTGGAAATATAGAGTTCAAGATTCTAATTAATTATAATATCTCATAAATATAAAATAATTTAAATTTAAAAATATAACTTAATTCAGCTACTATGCATTTTAGCTAAAAATTTTGTCAGGCAAAGTAGAATAAGCTTCCTTTTTAGAAGTAATCAATAAGTTACAATTATAATCGGAGAATAGTCTAAGTTCTAAGTTCTTAGTTAATCAGTTGAAGTCTGTCAAAAAGACCTTGATCCTCGTTTCAATTATGTGTACACAAAACCAATAACTAAATTCCAGATGTGAGAAGCAATTTAAAGAGTGTGTGTACATTTCAAATGTTTTTGTTTAATTTCATTATGTGATTTTAGTGATTAGAATCTGAAAGTGTATTTATAGGGGGCGTCATTGAAACTACCGAGTACCAGCCAACAGCCAACATCCAACAGGCAGCAATCAACAATCAACAGCAGTTGGAATAATTTTTCCCATGGGTAACCAAAAACTTATCGACATGGAGCACTCAGAGACTGCGACCTAGGCCTGTTCACTTTTAATTGCTCTGTTTGCTTAAATACAATTTTACACACACATACACTTTTTTATCGTGAAATAAAAAACACTTAGGAGTGTGGTTAACAGTTGTTTGGCGCTCTTATCTTGTATGTTGTTGTGTGTGTGGCCCAATCGGCGTCGCCCTGGGAAGTGGGTCGTTGACAACGCCCACAAACATCACAACTACAACACTCTCAATGTTCCCCTTGTCCACTTGTACACTTGCCAGTGCAAAGAGTTGTCATCTATGGAATTGGTTTCCAAATGGGCCACTTCATCTAACAGTCTTTAATCTTTGCTCAACCAGGCTGATTCAGTACTCCCCTCCGCCTTTCCCCCCCCTCTTGCCTATCTCTGTCAGTTGCAAAGTGCACTTGTCCATTTTAGGGGCAGCTGTAGATGCATTTTGTCAGTCAATTACAATTATTATCATCGGTTCATCGCTTGAGGTTCAATTAACGCTTACTACTGTCCATTATAGATGTGTCTTGTTTTCGGGGCGTATTCCGAATTCAATTGTATGAATTCAATAATCTCAAGGCATTTGCTTTGTTGAGTGTTGCGCAATAATTTGGAGCAATTTAGTTACCAGAGGGAGTAATTGTGGAGTAATCAGTAATGGCTGTGACGTAGTTTATAAATAGGCCAAAACTTAGAAATTCTTAGAGCTTATGAAGAACATTTTTTTATATAAATTTTTGTATATTATATGTTTGTATGTATGTATATAATTTCATCAACATTTACTTGCAAATCTTTAAGTTCAATGCAATAAATCTAATATACTTTTAAAGTATTCTTTATTTAGAAATTCAATTATTTTTTATACTATTAAATTATTTGCTATTACGTTTTGCATTTTGCTACAACGCATTATACTAGTTTTTATTTACACATTCTACCATGTACTTTTATCAGCGTTGTTAAACAAATTTTTCCATTATTAATAAACGTTCATTTGTTGCCATTCAATATAAAAAAAAAGGCTAAAAAGACGAAATGGATCTGTTAACGCGTAAAATTGCAGCTTACGCATTATACACAAATAATATTATTCTAGTTATACTATTCTGCAAGTTCACTTTTAATAAAAAGTCTAAGAAAAATATTTTTCACACTTTCATTTGTCTATTTGTGTTTTCCCGACATTTTTTAATTCTCGAAATCAAAATCAAATCAGTGTGCAAAATGGGTCGTTCCTGAAACAGATTCATATTTGTTTAAACGAAATCGAAAACAAATCCGAATCTGTTTCAGGAATCCCACTATATTATTCTTCAATCAGTGCAAAAGTGACCACAAAACTACATTACATGCTTTCCGGCTGGAAAGAGCAAATTTTTTGACAAAAAAGTTGGCAGCACTGTTTTGGAATTTGGCAAAATTTTTGCACTTAGCAAATAACCTAGGTAATTTTCTCAGTGATTTTTGTTAGATTTTTAATATTTTTCTACATATGCAATTTGTTTCCCCTTGGGGCGACGAACTTAAAAATTTCATTCAATATTCACCTTTATTTTATATAGTTTCGTATTTTAAATGTTCATAAAATTATTAATTAATTGCAAAGTTATTGCATTTTGCAGCTTACACTACCTAAAATTTAAATTAGCTCCGCAGCGCCATCTGTGTCACATTTGCGTCAGACCACGTTACTCCTTTTTAGAAATTTGCTCCTCACTTAACAGTAAGTATTACATATGCAAACGCGGGAAATATAAATTAAATTTAATTTAGTTTTCAACAACGATTTGGTTAAAAACAAACAAATAAAATATAATTTCGAAATTATATAAAAAAGGGGGGGAAATAATTTATGAATCTTATGTTAATTTTAGCCAGTCAAAAACTTGACAAAAATGTTAACAAAAATGCTGCTAATATTTTAGCTGTTTGGCATCGCAGTTTCAGCTGGCAACACTGCTTCAGTGACTGACAATTTGTTGGTGCACGTTTTTGATTCATTTCAAATGCCAAAATGTTTGACAGCGCCATCTATGTTACACAGATATTACACAGTGCAACGCATGAAGCAATTAAAGAATGCGATTAAGAGTATGCTTTAACCCTTCAGGTTGAATCGCTGTAGCTTAACAGCTTACAATAAGTGCAGCCCCTAAAATTATGCAACTTTTCTCATCAATAGCATTGCGGCATCGCATTTTAGCTCAGAAATATACAGATGTGCTCTACAAATCTCCAATAGCGCTAATAAAACCCAAAAGCAACTATTTGTGTTCCTGAAAACAAGAAACCATTGCTTTGAAATGTCTAAAAAATTCTTGAAAGAATTGACATAATTAATTATTTATTGATCTGAATTAAAATATCTTTAATTTGAATAAAAATGCAAAAAATTAATTATTTTCGAAAATATTAAATCTCTGACAGTTTCTCTTCAAGATCTCTAGAGATTTCTAGAACACACCTGATAGTTTAAGAACGTAGTAAAAGTGCTCAAAAGATAATGTTTGAAATAGGAACTGAATGAAAAATGATCTAAGGCATTTCTAAGCTGCCAGACGTTCAAAAAACGTTCTGTTGTGTTCCACACTCTCTCTTTCTCTCTCCTCTCTCTTACTCTCTATCACTCTCGCTCTGTGGACTTACATGTACTTGACAGCTGTATTGCAATTGTAATTTAATCATAAACATCGCAATGGGCACTGGGCAACAGAGCAAACAAACCACAAACAAGTTAACAATCGCCGATACTCTTATCAAGCGAGGCGTTAAGTAATCATCATGATGGAATTGATGAAAAAATTAAAATGCACATTCGTTCGAGAAACGTTAAAAGATGACGACGCAATATCGGGCGACATTAATTGGCCTTTGTTTGGCGGTGTCGTTGTCGATGTTAATTGGTGTCGCCTCCGCTGGCAATATTCTGGCCGTGTTCCCGCACTTTGGATTCAGTCACTTTAAGGTGGTGCAGCCATTACTTAGTGAATTGGCGCAACGTGGTCACCACGTCACCGTGATTTCCTATGTGAGGAATCCGCTTGCCGCGCACTTGGGAAACTATGAGGAACTCTTGACCGCCGATGCAGCCGAAGATCAGACGAGCAGCACCATCAATATAGTGCCACTGTCGGAGCACACGCCGACAAGATCTTTGATTGCCCTTCTCCAGGAATACCACGATCTGTTCAGCGAGGGACAAAAAACGTGTGGAACTCTATACGCCAGTGGACATGTGCAGACTGTACTTAAGCGACACCAGGAGAAGCCCTACGATCTCCTGCTGACCGAATACTTTAGCACTGACTGTCAGCTGGCCATTGCCAAGCTGCTGCACCTGCCCATCATAGGCGTGAGCACCTGTGCCTTGATGCCCTACTTCTATGATCGCATCGATCTGCCCGATACGCCCGCCTATATCCAGTCGGAGTTTGTGGGATTTGCCCAACCCTTGAACTGGAGTGACCGTCTCCTGAATTTTGTGCAGGCCAAGCTCTTGAAGTTCTTGTACAAGGTACATTCAAATCGTGCGGATAAAGCACTGATTAAGCATCACCTGGGCATCGATATCGATGTGGATGAAGTGGCACGTAGACAAACCGCCTTCATACTGGGCAACCAGCATT
Organism: Drosophila innubila; assembly: GCF_004354385.1. Taxonomy (NCBI): domain Eukaryota; kingdom Metazoa; phylum Arthropoda; class Insecta; order Diptera; family Drosophilidae; genus Drosophila; species Drosophila innubila. Next base: position 5,886,226 of record NW_022995372.1, on the reverse strand, counting down.
ATTCCCACCTGGGCAGTCGACCAGTCACTCCACAATTCCTCGAGGTGGGCGGCATGCACATCACCAGCGATGCCAAGAAGCAGCTGCCTCCGAAAATTGTCGAGTTTCTGCAGCAATCCAAGCAGGGCGTCATCTTCATCAGCTGGGGTTCCATGGTGCGTGCCTCCAGCATGGATGAGGACAAGATGCAGGCCATGGTAAAGGTGCTACAAAAGCAGCCATTGAATGTCATTTGGAAATGGGAATCCGATGAAGTTCCTCATGTGGATGCCAGCAAATTTCTATTCGTCAAATGGGCACCACAGCTGGCATTGCTCTGTGAGTTTGTTTGCAATCAATCAAGCTAAGAAACCTTTATCATATGACTCTTCTTCAATCTCTAGGTCAACCTCAGGTCAAGCTGTTCTGGGCACATGCTGGATTACTGGGACTCACCGAGGCGTTGCACTGTGGCAAACCTCTGCTGATGACACCTCTTTATGGTGATCAGTTTCTGAACTCACTTGCGGCTCAAGATCGTGGTATTGGCTTGCTGCTGGAATATGAGCAGATTAACGTGGAAACAGTGCGAGAAAAGCTCCAGCAGCTCAGCGATCCCAGGTGAGCAGAAAAAAAAAAAAATACCGCATAAGAACCAGGAGAAAATACCGAACCGGTACCGGTTATTTTTTTTTTATCAACACTCCAATTTTTTCTTACATTCTCCTTGACACTTTTCCAAAAACTTCAAACCAACATTACTTTGCGGATTATCATATTCATCATTTTTCGGTCTATAAATTGATTCGTTTAGAAAAATGTTTTTTTCTTTTGTTTGGTTTCCATTTTTCTGTACTTAACTTCAAACTGTAATAGCTTTTTGTCAGTGATATTTTATCATCTAAGCTCGTGCTATTAAAGCATTCAGAAATCTAATTTTATTTTTTTGTTTCAGTTATGCTGAACGCGCTTCAAAGATATCGCAGATTTTTAATCAACGCGAGCGTTCGCCTTTGGAGACAGCCATTTGGAGTGTGGAGCATGTGATGCAACATGGACTCTTTGCTGCCGAGCTGTTGCAATCGCCGGGCATAGAACTGAACTGGTTTATTTACCATTCACTGGACACTTTGGTTTTGTTGCTGGCTTTGCTGCTGTTGCTCATTGTGAGCTGGCGGGCTCTGTTCCAATCTCAGGGAAAATCACAGCAGCAATCACAGCCACGCAAGCGCAAGCCACGCAAATCTTAGATATATTACAATGTATTTAGATATATATTTTTACATATGTTACAATATATTACAATATATTCAATCTTCACTTTCGTCCCATTAACATAAATAGTTGAAACAAAAAGGTTAAGCCTAAAAATAAGTTAATAGCGTCCACGTTGCATGCAATCACGTCGGCATTCCTCGTAGGTCAGAAAATTGTTATCCGTTGAGGCACATCCCGTGTAGTAGAAACTTTCGCAGTTGCCCGTATCCTTGTTGTAGGCATAACGCAGTTGCTTTCCCCGACATAAACCCGGTGCCTTGGGCTGTTTGCAAGCTAATGTATCAAATAAATTATATCACTTTCAAAATAAATTCCTTTTTCTAAGATCCAATCTGAAACATACCAATCAACTGCTTCACCTGCTCTTGCGTTTGATTCTCCAGGCGTAGTCCAAAACCTAAGGCAATGCCCAGCGCCAGCAGCAGCCACAGTAAACTCCAGCTAAGCATGTTTCGAGTTTAATTTAGAATTTCCTTAAGTCGGTGCATTAAAAAATATATTTATTTTTGATATATTTTCTTGATGTTTTTCCAGCTTAATTCACTTATTATTATATTTTACTTTAAGCACTTTTTATTTCAACTCCAACTGCCAGACGCGCTTAAAGTAACCACATTGAATGTTCTCTATAAAGTGAATCGTACCACTTTGACAGATTTTTCTCAGCTTTCTCTGCTTTTTCGGATTTTTGTTAAAGTCGCGTTGCGCACGTAACTGAGTTTTGTTTTTAATTCTATTCTGCATTTAGCCATTTGCTTTACTTTTATTTCATTTCATTTAATTCGGTTTCTTCTTTTTGACGAAATGCATTCGATTGAGTCAAAACGTGTGCTTTGGCCAAGTTTGTGGTACTGAACTTGAGTGCTCCAATGCAGAAAGCGTTGAGTTGAGTTCAGCGGATGTCACAGCTCACAACAGTCGAGCATGTAGACTTTAAGACACCCTGCTAACAGATTTAAGTAACCGCCTACATAAATCCGACAAAAAAAATGCAAATAATATTATTTTTGTGATGGGTTTGTTAAATTCAATTGCATAATTTTGTATTTTGGAATCAAATTTAAATGTACAATTGAATAATATAAATCTACCAACCAAGGTATTCGAAGACAGAAGCTATTCAAACGATAAGTTTTAATAATTTGTAACTTTGATACAATAAAATTTTGAATAAATATATAATTTTAATTAAAAAGTAAACTATTTACTCTTCAAAATTAGAATAACAAATTTTAAAAATGTAAAACTTTATAAATTAAATTCCCAAGACAAACTCTAATGAACAACAATATTGAGCTGAACATAATTAACCTTCCGGAGCTGCAATTTCTTAATTTCTGTCAGCTGAAATACCAGGCGAACAAAATTCACAAGAGATAATTTGAGGAAGCGATCAATTAGAATGGAAGCGATCACATAGAGATTGAGAGAGTGTCATTGCAGGCACACTGCGCTTTTGCAATTAGTTGGCAAGTGCGCTTGTGTGTGTGTGATGTCGGTGCAGTTCTACAAGCTGTGAGCAAAAGATACACCTTTCTGTCGTTTCTGTTCGCCTGCTGTTTCTGATCGTTGACTCAATGCCTCAGCCCCAACCAAATGAGCTTGCATTTGTGCCGCGTGACGTCATCAGCTCCCCTATGATAATGCTTAGCTTCCCATGCCGGTTATTTCCAATTAATAAATAAACATTTATTTGAGGCGCATAAATTTGTTATTTGTTTAATTTCTATCTCAGTTTACTTATAATAGACAATTAAAAAGGCGTTTATTTATTCATTTACATATTCATATAATATAGAAAATGATGGCTTATGCTAATGACAAAGGGATAATTATAGTAGATCCACATTAACATGATGACAGTGTAAAAAAGAGTACGAGTAGGGAGAACAAATGTTATGGACATGAGGGTCTTGGTCATATAATTGCATAAAAATCAGCTTAAAAACTATAAGGCAACCCGATTTATGTGTGTGTGTGTGTGTGTGTATGCGTGTGTGTTGTATATGGGGTGTGTGTGTGTGTGTGTGTGTGTATGCGTGTGTGTTGTATATGGGGTGTGTGTGGTTGTGTATGTTTGCACTTGGTACATTAACAATTATTATTGTAATTTTACATAGTTAGAAAACAATTTACACATGGAAGAGAACAGAGCTGCAACGCGTTTGCCTCATTGCCAGACGAGCCTACTTACAATTTATATCAATTTTCCAATCAACTAGAAAGTATTTCTCAAACTTTACATAATAATAGTAATATATAGTTACAGTTATAGTTATAAACATAAACTCGTTAATAAATTCATTATGTTGCACATGTTATCATCAGATCTGAGACAATATTCTGCATTCTTGAGCTGTTCTTTTCATTTCTTTTATGATATGGGCTTAACTAAAAAGAACCGTAGCCATTGCGACTGCTACATTGCGGGGGGTCATCTCATCTACAGCTTCTTCTACAATTTTTAAGCCAGACCCTGACTATTGCTTTGGCGTACAAAATGGCGCACTAGTTAAGAATCTTTAAAAATCCTCAAAACCATCAACATCTTCCATTCAAGTTGCAGCTAGAGAGCAGTGTCAAATCTTTTCCATAATTCTACACTAAAAATCCTTATCCCATCCGCTAACATCATCTGGTGGCGGTCCCTCTGGATCTGGCGGATAATCATCAAAGTTTGTCGTATCCACAACGCTCTTCACCGCGGGTTTTATCGGTGGCTCCAACGTGCGATTCTGCAAACCCCACCAATAAAATCCATCGAACCATCTAAATAATAAATAGCGAATGTCAATGGAATGTATAAGAATTTATAGATATTCTTCACTTACTTGTGCTTCTGTATTTCGCTTATGCCGCCTCGTTGATATCCCAAGCGTTCGGCGGGATTATCGCGACAGAGTTTCTTAATCAAATTGCTGGCATTACGTGTTATATTACGAGGAAATTCGATGGCATCGATCCCTTAAGTATTATATTATAGGTACGCATTGGATCCGAGCCTGTGAACGGAGGTGTGCCTGCAAGAGTAACAGTTTATAATAAATTTCTTTAGAGTAATATATTGGAAAACCAACAAAATCGAAAATATTACTTTAAAATAAAAACAATATTAATATTTAAATACATTTTAGTTTAATACATTAAAAAATACCTGCAGAACTTAACATTTTATTGTGCTCCTGGAATCAATTGATATATTGAATTGTATTGAAAAGGATTTACACAATAAAATACAAATATATGAATATCTCACTATTAGAGTCAGATAAAATCAAAGCTATATTTTTCTAATATTAATAAACTAATTTCTTCTTCTTTTATTTTTGTATTGCGAATAATTTTAATATTTGAATTTCCTAATTTTTGCTGCCTTTTATTATTCACCTTATTTAAAGTTTTATTTTTCGTGCTTTTTAATTTATATAATATATAATAGTTGTGGATACACTTACCTGTAAGCAGCTCAAACATGAGCACGCCCAGCGACCAATAGTCGGCACTGATGTCATGGCCACGATTCAATATCACCTCGGGTGCCACATACTCTGGTGTGCCGCAGAATGTCCATGTCTTCCTACCCGATTGCAGTTTCTTGGCGAAACCAAAGTCCACTAGCTTCACATAACCCTTCTCGTCGAGCAGTAGATTCTCGGGTTTCAAATCCCTGTAGATAATATTGCGCGAGTGTAGATAATCAAAGGCCTCCACAACGCAAGCTGTGTAGAATCTTGTGGTGGCATCATCAAAGTTGCCCTTATCCCGTAATATTGTCCAGAGCTCTCCACCCAAACAACTCTCCATCAGCATGTAAAGATATTTCTTATCCTTAAACGTCTTGAATAGCTTGACAATAAACTGACAATTGGCCTCGCCCATAATTTCCTTTTCGGACATTATGTGCTGTTGCTGTCGTGTCTCCACAATCTGTGATTTCTTCATCTGCTTGAGAGCAAAGGATCGTGAGCTATCTCCATTGGTTTGCACTAGCTCAACACGCCCAAAGCCGCCCACGCCCAGTGTGGCAATAACACGCAGATCTGTCAGTTTGATGTCCCGGAATTCCTCGTTGATCCTGAGAGAATTGAGAATTTAATTAATTATTCTATTTTTTTTTTATTATAAAATATGAACAGTCGATAAAACAATTTAAATTTAAATTCTATTAAAAATAAACACAAGCAATTTAATATTTAAAATATATCTTTTATTTCTACTTACTTTGTGCGCTCAATTGCATCATCGTCATAGCGATGCTTGATCTCGTCCAGACTTGAGATCAGCTGATTGAAGGTCTCGCGATCGATGACCAAACAGCTGACACCCTCAGGAGACTCACAAATGATATTCGCAGTGCGCAGATCATCACTAAAATTAGGAAATTAAGAATTAATCCTCCTAAACAAACGATAGATAAGTGTAATATAAACTTACCCCTGCAAGGCCTTCTCGCCGAAAAAGTCACCCTTGCCCAGCATACGAATGAATTTCTCCTCCTGCGTATCCTGTTGCTTGATCGTCACACGCACCTTGCCTTTGGATATGATAAAGAAGGTGTCGCCACGTGCTCCTTGTCGCACAATGTAATCCCCACGTTGATAATGCGTCTCCTCCAGCACATCGGAGATTTTGATAAGTGTATCTTCTGGCAAGTCCTTGAATATGGGTACACTGAAGTAACACGAAAATAAAAAATTATTAGAGTTGTATGTTAAGGAAACAGATAGTAGTTTTTCTTTTGAGATGGAACTTTTTCTTATCTGACTGACATTAATGACTTTTTATAATTAGTAAGTGATTTTTCAATTTTATGTAATCATTACATTGCATTAACAGGAGACAAAAAATTAGATAATAAAAGAAGAAACATTGTGGCAAAAAACTAATTTGGAAAGCACGAAATATTAAATTAAAAAAAAATATTTTTGAGAACAATTAAAGAATGTTTTAAATAATAAATATATAACATGTTTTTTGACAAAGTTAGGAAAGATTGAAATGTGGTAAGTCTTCCCATTATAGTATTCATCCAGAAACCAAAAAACATTCCAAAGACAAATTTTAAATGTTGTTTATTTACTTATTAATGTCAAAAGTTCAATGGAAGTGTTTTTTGAAAAAATAAAGTAAAGATAATTGTTAAGAGAACAAAAAAAGATAATTTTTGCAAATAAAACTTTTTTGAATATAAATTAAATTTAGAGATCGAACCCTGGCATTGGTCTGAGCTGAGATTAGAGAGGGAGAGGAAGCCAAGTTATTTTTTAATGAATGATGACTTTTCTTAGAGAATGAACTAATCAACTATGGTAATTAAAAACACCATTCAAACGATGCGCTATACTGAGTGCTGAAGATAATAAAGTAAAACTGTCCCCTTTCACAATAAAAGACACTTTTCCAACGCATTTGCGATAAGTCTTAAACCTATTTTAAGGATGGTGACAATGTTTTACTGCCCATATAAGGCAACTTAAATGCAATTTGGATAGACTGAGATATTAAATGAAATTTGAGTCATTATATGACCACATTAATAGAAGATGGAACCTTTTTATGCTTAACTCAACTCCTCCTCTAAATCTCAATCGTTTTGCACTTTCATTTTCAGTTGGCGTAATGTATTTTTTTTTTTTACATTTTTATGCTTTAAATAATGGTGAATGGGTTTCATTTAATGATAGTCATAAAAAACAAAGGAGAGGAGGGAACTACAAGTATCAAAATAGTTTTCAAGGCGCCATTGCTTCCCTGTACGCGATCAATTAAATGCGATTAATTTGTCGGTCAGTCACGGCGGCAACTGTTGGTGGTTGCCTCGTTTGGTGGTGCAATGTAGTGTGCCATAAACTGGTTGTGCATTTGATGGAAAGAAAGAAAATTTCTATGCGTTCGTTGGCCGCACAATCGATCGAAATAGTCGAGAGTCTGTCCATCTTTCAGTCTTTCCATCTTTGAGCACTGCACGTCATCGCGCAATAGACGTATATATGATAGACGCCCATGACCATGACGATGACGACGACGACGACGAGATCGTAGTCTGAGGCTGTCTGCCCATTTGATGGAGAAAGTTGTGTGCCACAAAAAAATAAAATCCAAATCAAATCAAGTCAAATCAACTCAACTCAACTATAAAAAAAATATCCTTAAGTTAAGCGATTTGTATTTTTGCCACTTATGTTGAAGCTACGATGGAATTGATATAATTAAGTGCAAATGACAAGCAACTCATTAAGGAACCAGTTAAGTGGAGAAAAGGAAATACCTTATCCGACATATTTGATGCAAGTACGAGTATCATTGCCCCTTACCTCTTGAGGAAGTCCGTATATTCCGCCTGACGAATGAGTCCAGTTCGCATCATAATCGTCTGGAAACATTGACGTTCAATCGCCCACAAATTGCATTCGCTGATCGCGGTGATCGTCGCCGTGCGCTGACAATTGTAGAGTATCGCCAATTCGCCAAGAACTTTCGCCCCCGAAAGCGTTGACAGATATTTACCTTCGCGTGAAACCTCCACTCGTCCATCTGAAAGAAGATGCATATAAAAATGTAGATTGAATTGAATTCGAAAGAAGAAATAAAAATTATTCAATGAAATGATGGAAATTTGTTGATCGATTTGGGTTAACATTTTCAATGATTCTGCATGAGGGAAGTTTGATTGATTGCTCAACAAACAATTGTAATGGTCTTCAATCTGAAGGGGGGAGCAGAGAAAATGTTCAATTGTTCTACATAACAGAAGTTCTTAATAAGATTGACAGATTGAATGATCGCTTGTCATTTAACTTTTATGAACTCTTTCTTATAGAAGAGCTAGAGATCAGAGATACAGAGTTAACAGTAGTTGGAATGACCGTCGGACAACAAATTATTATAGAATTCACTTACATATATAGGAGATTAGGGATAAGATAAAATCACAAAGAGTTATGAGATCTCTTTAAGCAAATGTTAAATTTTGAGTCCCACATCTACCGAAGCTTCTTTTTCCTTACGTTTTCTATTGGTAGTACAATTTTCATAATTTTCCTTAGTATGATTGAATTAAAAGCGCTTAGTGACTAAGCAAATGATGGATGATCGGTCCCAATAAAATAAGTAGATCTTCAGTTTTTCTTTATTGAAACTGTTATCTTTTAATTTTCCTCTCTTCTTACCATTACCACTGGTAACTTCTTCTTCCTCCTGCGCTGTCGAAGACTGCTCCTTGAGATTCCCTGTCCGGCGACGCCTTGCATATGTGTGCACCGGGACAATTAGGCGTGGCCTTGGTATGCAGAAGCCCTCACCATTGAGATCCTTTGAGCTGCCGTTGCTACTGGCAGCGGGCGACACATGACGTTGCGTCTTCCCCTGCTCCTCCTCCAGCTGCAATCCCTGCAACGCCTGCTCAAGACTGTGACGTCGCACGGAGGGAGGACACGGCGCCTCCCGCACTGTGGAAGTACGACAAAACGAAGTGGAATGATGTGGCATGCGTATTGTGGCATAGCGTTGAACGCTCGTCTGTGATCTGCTTAGTGGCTTGAAGGAACGTTTGCTTCTGGGTGGCGATGGTGGTGGCTCTGTGGGCGGTGGCATTAGACGCTGTGGCTGCTGGCAGATGACGCGATCCGTACGCTGATTCTCGACGACGGAGGAGAAGGTGGAATATGCGTAGGAGGAACTGTTGCTGCCCGCATTACTGTTGCCAGTTTGTTTGCTCTGCGGGGCGGTTTTGATTTTGGGGGCACGCAAGGTCACATAACTTGGATGCGGATGTGGTTGCAACATCGTCTGTGATCGTCGCAGCGATGGCGGCTTCACCGACAGCTGCTGTCGTGGACGTGGCGCACGCGATCTTTCCGTTGGATCCAACACATAATGATTAACGGCTGCAACTTCCGTTTGAGTTGAATTCAATTTGGGATCTTGCTCTAGCAACTCCTCCTGATTCTCATCCACCCAACCGTTGAGCAACTGTTGTTTGTGATGTTGCAATGCTGAAGGTCGGTAGCCATTTAATTCTTTGATGGTTTTCACAGTGTGTTTATCCTTTAATTGTTCCTGCTCCAACTGTCGGATGTTCTCCAGTGTCATCTGATATTTGCTCAATGCTGAGATGCCATCCAGAAGAAAGCTACTTCCAACAGTGCTGGGCTGACGACTCAGTTTGTTGTTGTTGTTGTTCTTGTTCTTGTTTGGAGTCTGTGTTAGAGTTGAAGTTGGCGTTGAAGCTGGCGAGGATTGATGCTGATGATGGGCTTGGAGCCAGTTGGCCTCATAGAGGGCGCCCATCGTGTTGTTGCTCTCCAGAGAGAGACTCGCATCGACAGCTTTGCCCGGATAATGTTTAATTTTCATTTTGGGTTTTTTCCTCGGTTTTTGTTTTTTTTTTTCACTTTTGGCCTGCAGATTTCACTGACCAACGATGACAAACTTTGTTGTTAGTGTTGTTGTTTACGTGATTTGTTTTGTTGGCTAAAAGACGGCGGCGGCTTGTCTTTACTTTATTCATTTGCTGTTGACTTTTGCATAACCCTTCCATGAAATTCGCGTGTGGAATTTTGACGAGTCAGAGGGAAGCCGTCACAGCAATACCTAATTGTATTTGGTTTTCTATTATTTATATTGCCACAGCGATTTGTTGTTATTGTTGTTGTTGCTGATGTTGAAAACTTTCTTGCCTCACGTAGCGAATTTTGTTTATAGACTGTTTTTTGTTTGGTAAAAACCTCGAACCCTGGAGTCGAACTCCCAAAACCAAAACCTAAAACTCGACCAACTGTTTAAATATTTGGCAGGCACTGTTTACACCTTAATTTGTTTTGTGAATCTTGTCATAATTTTCACAATGTTTAACAAAAACCTAATGAATTAATAACAATTATATTTTGTTGCCAATTTGAATGTGTGTGTGAATGAATGAATCGTGTTGTACGAGTGCAAGCAGCAAAATAAACACCTCAAAGAGAGTTGTAAAAAAGTGGAAACACTTTTGAATGACGTATGATATAGGGTGACCTGGCTAATTATTAGGTAAACAGCTGATCGTAAAGTAGAGCATGACTGATCGTTGATCATTCACAATGTCAGCATTAAGTCGTAGGCAAAATCTAATTATAGAGTTGGGGTTAGGAAAAAACATAGCTTTGATGATAGATGTTCGCATTTTAATATGAAACCTACAATTGATCGACGATTGAAGCGTGACTGATCAATCAAAGACATCAAATGTAGCTTCTTGAAAAGCATTACATCGTTAGTTATGTAGATTTCAATGATAATTTGATGATCGTTTAAGCTGAAAACAGATCGGACTATTAAAATCGATCTAGTGAAAAACATGCGATCGAAGATAATAGAATATCAAAATGTAGACAAGTTAAAGATCATTTTACGGCTTATTGATCAATATTGATCACTTTGATCACTAAAATGTTTAATTAATGGACAAAAGAAGTTCGTTGTAATGCTGAGGAATCAATACAGTAAATGCGGATCAATAATAATGATCAATAATGATTTAAGAACATTTAATAATAGAAAATCAAAATGTAGACAAGTTAAAGATCATTTTACGGCTTATTGATCAATATTGATCACTTTGATCACTAAAATGTTTAATTAATGGACAAAAGAAGTTCGTTGTAATGCTGAGGAATCAATACAGTAAATGCGGATCAATAATAATGATCAATAATGATTTAAGAACATTTAATAACTTCTTAAACGCCTGCTTATAATGATCACTCTGTAAGTAAACCACAGATACGTAAAGCATAAATAATGCAGACAATATAAATTTCATTCAGCGATCATTAAATAATATATCTGATCTTTTTATAGATAGTTAAATATTAAAAACGGAAATTCAATGTAATAAAAAACATATAAACAATTAACAGCTGTGTGAAAAGTAGGTCGTAAATACGAGTAGTAATTGTGATTCAGTGCATTGCAAATTGCTACAATGCAAAAACAGATAATGAATTATTATACTTGTAAACTTTAAAGTTAACAGTTAGCTCAAGCTAATCGCCAATTAAATGAGCTTTGATCCCACAACTTTTAACTTTAATTACTTAAAGAATTTGTAAGTTGAAGATCACTTTCAAACAAAGTGATGAAAAATAAAAGTCTCAAAAAACCACTCAATATTGTTGTCACTTTGGACAAGTCTTTTGGAAACTAAACAAACAAATAAGACAACCAATTCAAGTATTCAACCTCCAATCGAATAAAATTGAGAGTCCATTCACAGTAACAACGCAACGGTCAGTGAATTGAAATGATTGTTGTTGAGCCATTTACGTAACATGTCCCAAAATAAATTGGCGATTTGAGTGTGAGAATGGAAATGCTTGACATGCTTATCAATTGGGTATCGCTCGGGTTCTACTTTGAGTTCTACTTGTTGCCGTTGTAGTAGTTTAACATGTATAACGTCGTGCTGCAGCTTTAAACTGATAACGGGAGACAAAACGAGACAAGCGACAGCTGCCGATGCCAATTTCCCTCTATAAACAGCTTTCAAATCAATGGAAATTTTTTGTGTACTTACAAAAAAACAAAAAGAAAAAAAACTAAACAACACAAGACAAGGGAAAACAAGTTGGCAAATTGAAAGGCACCGACATCGGCAACGACAACGAGGTGCATAGTTCAAAGAGTTTGGCGGCCTCAGTAAGGCTTCGATCAATGCGGAAATCCGTCATGCAAAGTTGAACAACTTCAAAAAGAATCAACAAAAAGCAGAAATAGATAATGTAAAGATCGATTTGACGAAGATAAAATACCCTGGCAGATTTATGAAATCAAAACTGATTCCAAACTGTAAGATCTTTAAAAAGAAATAAGCTGTTCATATATTAATTATATATAAGAACGATTGCTATCAACTTTCATTACTTTTCTCAAATTTGCCTACTCACGTCTAGCACACCCTGTCTATATAGGGTACAGCAACAAGCAACTGCAGCTGGCCAAAAGATTTTGCAATGCTGAATGTGTTGGCTATAATGGAACTGCTGGGCAAGGTCAACAAGTTGGCTAAGCTGATCGCTCTCTCGGTCTCGAACTCGGACTCGGACTCTCGAGCTCTTTTGGCTCTGATTTGAATACAATCGCATTGAGACAAGAATTTGCAAAAGCCGTTTTGACTTTTAGCTTTTAACTGTTTGCTGTTGCCATGGCTATATATAAATGTAACGGTAACGGTGTCGGACGCCCAAGCCAGTCTCAATTAAACTAGAGTTAGTCACAGGCTGTTGGCTTATGTGCCAAGGGCAAGAGATTTTATAATTTGTTTACTTGGATATGGTTTTGGTTTTGCATGACATACAATACCATTTTTACAGCTTCTTCTTTTATTTCCCCTCTTTACATGTCGCTCTGTCTCTTTCTCATTCAAGGCATGTCACTGTCTGACATTAAAAATTCCATTGAGTTAGTCACCTTTTTTTAACCTGACCGCATTTCATTTATTATTTTTGTTGATTTTTTTTGCATTGTAAATTTTAATAACAAATATTAATATCTGCTTCTTCTTCTTTATCTTCTGTGTGACTGTCTATGCTTATAAAGAAAGTTCAAATTGATTGACGTGTTTAGGATCTATAGACGATCGTATATAATTTAGATTGTAGTCAAACCAGAATCACCATGAGCTCATTAGCAACAACATTGTGAACAAAATTAGCAAATTTCAACAATGAATTGAAGAAGAAGATTGAATCTTTTAAAAACGAGTATTCGGCATCATTAACAATCGATCGTATCTTAGATAATGTTTACAATTTGTAATAGTTTTCTCGTGCTTGTATTTATGTATGATTTTATTAGTGTCGTTTAGTAAACGTCATACAACTTTTGATAAAAAAAAAGATCATATAGCTTTAAGGTGTGGATATTCCAATGAATAATCGAATTGTTTGCCTGTTCCAATTTTCACTTTCGCAAAATTGTCGCTAATTGAAAGCACAGTTGACATTGAGCTCGTGATTTTCATTTTGTAAAAGCGAAAATCAATTAAATTTCTATACGTAACTTCTCATATATGAAAATTATTTAATATTTACTTTTACTATCACATGTATTCAGTTCCTTGAAATGGGGAATATTTATTTAAAAAAAAAAAATAGTTAGTTATTTATTTTCATCATCTGAAAATTCACTCTGATAAATAATTATGTAAATTGTATATAAATATAAATAAATATATTTCATGCAGTTTGAACATTATTTTATTACTTGTGAATTGGTAAAAAAAAAACCCATAATTTGTGATAAGCTTGCGTATTTTTTTTCCTCGTAGCAGGTATTTCCAACGATATATATAAAAGTCGCAGCAGATCGAATTCAACCCAGACAAGTTGTACGTAAAGTTCATATAGGAGGAAACATGATAATTTCCATAAACTCATTTGCAGCTTGGCCCCAAGTCAAATTGCTGTTCATTTGCAAGTGATCAACTCATTTCCCCATTATATATTTATGTACTGCTCGATCAACCTGCTCGTAGCTTCAAGCATTCAAAATGTTACTCAATCATTTCGATAGAAAAGCAGAAAAGCTTTGCTCATTTAGCATGTCGCAGAGTCACAGTTCAGAAAGCTTAATGATGGAGGGGAACTTGTATGGCTGAGAGCTACTAGAAAAGTGAGAGTGCCCCTGGCGACCCTGCATACCGGATTTCTAGTCTTTCCGCCCAGCAGTTAAACGATCACTTGAAGCAAATGAGCTGTGGATGAAGTCAAGTGAACTGAAGAAGTCAAATGGGAACAAAATGCGCAACATTAACACACTTTGCTATTGTTTTTTATCTACTTTTTTTTTGTTTTGTTATTTTCTTTTTTTGAATTCTTCTATTTTAGTTTGATTGTCTCTGACTTTCGCACGATTTCTAATTTAATGTTGATATTTTGAGGTTTTGGTTCTCCGTAAGAAATGCTACCCACGTATTCTACATTTTATAAAAATCTTTCTGCAAATTTGTCTCTTTTTGCAGATTCTGATTTTCTTCTCAACACACTCTTAACATTCTTGCACGATTCTGGTAATAATCAGTACACTATACTCAGTAAATTATCTGTTATATCTCGCATTATTTATTGTACATTTCAATTTTTATTGTTTGTCGAGTTACGGGTTTTTTATTTTTTCTTGGACTTCAGTACGACTCGACATTTGGCATTTCTGTTTAGACCTTTATTCGAGTATTTTATTAGTATTTCTTTCTTTTTTTTGTCTACACTTTTTCGGACCAATGACCGACAAAATGCGCGAATTACAAGACGAAGGTAGAACGAGTAGACGGGGGGAGCAGCAGCAGCAACAACAATTGTGTGGAAAAACCACAAACCGGAATTCTTCAAGTGATCTTTTCGTTCAATCGACACAACAACAATAACAACAAATCAAGCAAATCTACTGTAACTTTGTTCGATTCCGGTTCCACTCAGTCTCGGCTTAACAGATCTACGACACGCCCACGAAGTGGGCAGGAGTTTGGCTTGACTACAAAATACACTTTCACTTTTGCTTTTGTTTTTAACTTTTGTTTCTTTTCAAGAATTCTTCGGGCCAAAAGCAATTCGAAGAAACCGCATTGCATGTTGTTTGGATTTTCAACATAATTTCTGGTTTATAGCCGGGTTTCGATTTGGTTTTGTAAACACATATGGGATTTATTATTGTTGTTTCAACTAGAACGAGAGGGCAGAGCGAGAAGTGGAGGGAATGCGAACAACTACACAAAAGGCACGAAATTGTTTGGGTATTTATGTAATTGTCTTGTTTAAAATAGCGCAATAAGCATTGTATTTATCGGTCTGAGTGTGTGTGTGCACAGCAACAACAACAATGAGCACTAATCATAAGTATTTATTTCTATTCTTTTACTTTTGCCTTCTGCTCTTGTTGTTGCTGCAATATTCCACGCGCGACGAAGCGTGTACAACATACACACAATATGCAAAAACTGCAGTCGACACAAACACGAACTCACGACTCACGACGAACCGAACACGATTGTTATTACAATTGTTATTGTAATTGCAAGCCAAGCGCGCATGCGCCTCTCACGTCCACTCGCTACGCTGCCTGTTTAACGAATGATTTTCTGTTATGATTCAAACAGCCTCTGAGAGGCGACGGAGCGCGAGAGAGCGCACGAGTGTGACTGCGACTGAGAGAAAAGACAGCACAGCTGAGCATTGATTTGTTGTATGCGGGTGAGAGAGGATTCTGGACAACAACTAAAAACATGTGCGCGTGAGAGCACACAGATGCACACAAACACACTCACGTGTGGACAGGTAAAGCGTAAACGAAAGCAAGTGCGTTAGGTAGACAAGACAAGGTCGACTTGTGGATCAGCTAAAATCAATTGTGGGGAAACAACTGTGTATCGTTATATTGGATCTAATTGATATCTGTTAAACGATATACATACATACTGCATAATTGGTAGTCTTTATAATATTTTTAATACATATATTCGTATAAGTATAAAAAGTATCAAACAAAATATTTTAACTTGATAAATACTTTTCAAGTTGATATTGACTTCTCCACATTTGACGACAAAATATCTCTAGATTAACTCGAATCTTATTTAACAGCATAGATTATAAATTATATAATAATAATATATTTGTAGCACTCCTTTATATGCTTATATTTTAATACTTCACATACCTTAACGATTGACCACATGCCATACTTTGGTTGTTGCTCACAAGCCAAAGAGCTTTTATATTTAATATTTATGAGTGTTTACCAATCATTTGGTATTATTATTCGTGATGCTTTAACAGAGACAGCCACAAACATGACGGCGGCTTTTATTACAATCAGTATAAATTGATTTCAGTAAACGAATTCCTTATCAAAATGTTTTACGTACGTATAAGTACACGTTCACGTACTTTCCTTATCGCATCATTATAAAGCTCCCCTGTCATGAGTACTAGGTATTGGGTTATCATAATCATATTCATTCATACACGTATATGTATGCAAAGAAGAGAATTATATACGTTCACATGGCCGACACTCACAGTTTTCGCACATCTGTTGTACGGATCAACTCTCTCTCTCTCTCTCTCTCTCTCTCTCTCACTCTCTCGATCTCCCGTTGAATCTGTGTGAGGTATGAATCTGTACTGGTTTGTTGCCTGCAACAGCTGCACCGTGACATCTGTTGTTTTCCTTCTTTTTTTTTGGCTCAACCTCATCGTACCGGGTTACGAGTACTCGAATTTTATGCAGCCGGCTTTCAAGTGCGGAGGTTGCACAGATTAAGGAAGCAACTGTCGACGGTTGCATGATCATCATCGGGTTCCGTCTTAATGAGGAAGCGCACAACTCACCAGGTTAATAATTCCAGCTTCATGGTAGAGTTTATAGTAATTATAAAGACTACGAGTTCATAATGCAATTAGTTGGTCGCTGAAGCAATTAAAATGTAAATTAAGTCGGCCACTAAATTAGCACGAAGAGCAACAACAAAGTAAAGACTTAGCTCAAATTTCCATCTTAATAAATCCAAATGCTTCGTCGTGCAAATATTTAAGACAACAATTAGACACAAGCACACCCAGAACACGAACAGAGAGAGAAACAGAGAAACAGAAAAACGAAAAAAAATATATGAAAGGAAAATTGTAAAACTTTGTTTTGGTAGCAGCTGTCTGACATTTGGCTGCAAAACCTCTCAACGAGTTGTGTGGGTGCGACCACGACCCAACCACATTGCTGGGAGGGCACAGCCAAAGAATTCAACTCGAAGTCAAAGCTAAAACCACAACTCAGTGTCTTTGGGCACGTGCAGCAGCAGTAAGCGCTACTTATCTGCCACAACGAGTTGCACGATCAGCAGACGGAACTGCAACAACTAACCGTGGGCGACACAGACGCAAATAAACGAAGAGCAAGAGTGAAGTGTGAGTGTAGAGGGAAAGTGGCAAAAAAAAAAAAATGCAGCTCCAATCAAAAGTGGTTGCTGCACTTATCATTGCATGCTTTTAGGATGAATGGAAAAGTGCAACAAGATCACTTTAAGAAAAGTGTTGCATACTTAAGAGCAAAAATAAATTACAGAAAGTTTGAAACTTGACTATCAAAGTCATCCTCTTAGAAATTAAATTGAAAATTTTGTTGATCAAAACGTCAAAAAAAAAATAAAGTTTTTATCACAGAAAAATAATTATAAAATGAATAATCAGAAAAAGGACTTATAAAAATAAATATGTAAATCCTAATTATCTATTAGAAAAAGCCGATTGTTCAATAAGTTGAGTAATTGCTTCGGCAACAGCTTAAAAGCTTACTCGATTCAGGTATCAAATTTAAATAAACCCTTAAATAATTATATAGGACCATACGGACAATTAACATTAACCTATTACTTACCTTCCATAACATAAACGATGCTGCCAACATCTCCCTCTTTGATAATCAGATTCTTGGCTGGATATTTAACAGGGTACATGCAGTCGACTATTTCACGTATTTGTGCCAAGTCCAAGTTCTTCATGAAATCATTATCCAAAATGGCCGCTTTGATAAGTTCACGGGAGCTGCAAGCAAAATACATAACATAAAAGTTAGTAAATATAGACATAGCCAGATATATTTATAGCAAGCGATACAACAAATTAGTTACAGATACTGAAAATGGTAGCAAACTGTCAATGGCTAGGCACTAAAATGAGCCATGAGTCGATTATTTGTGGACTTAACAAGAACTTCGACAAAGGCAAAAGGCCAATTAATTTTATGGCTGACACATATAAATCGTTTTTTATCTGGTTCGCCAGTTTGGCTTACAAGCAACATGCAACATGTCGTTGTCCAAAGATACAACAAAAAAAATAAATAAAAATAATAAAATAAATAAAAAATGAAATTATTATGCTCGATCGATATGAAATTAATACAAATTTGAAAATTGTATGCTTTGGCTTTGTTAAAATGTGCGAGAGAGAAAGATTAAACTAAATGGGAGAGAGAGAGGGAGATACATGTCATGTTGCCAATGCGTGTAAATGTCAAATGACTTTATCTGTCAGCGAATTTGACAACCAAGCGACCAACCATAGCTGTAGACTTGGCCGATTAATTAAAGCCAACTCCACAAGCCAATTCGGGGCGTTATGCCGCCTGTCGTCGGTGGGGTGGCAAAAGAGTAACCAGACAATTTGTTAACTTTGGCAACGTTGCGTATGCGCAATGATGAGTCTTAACGCGTACTCAGAGCATAGTAGAGTTAGTTGGGTTGTTAGCCACCCAACCACCTGCACCACTTGTGTTGCCTGTTTGGCAGCTACTCGCATATTTTTAGCACACAACACTTACAATTAAAATTTCGTATTTTAAATAAAAAATTAAGAAAAACAAAGATAAGCTACCCAATACGCACTTGCAGCCAAAAAATAAAAAAATCGATGTTGATGTTGTAGTTAGAGGTAGAGTTGAAATTGAAACTGAGGCCCAGGAAGCAACCAATTTAATTTCGCATGCTGTAAGCGTCTTTTTTTTTTTTGGCTATTTTTTGCGAAAGAAAAATGCGTATTAGATTTCAACGCCCCGCATGAACTGTTAGCTTTTTGGTCACCCCGAAACGGGTTCGACTTAAAGCGTTTCATGTGGTGTGTGAGGCACTGCTGTTGGTGCAACACCCGCGGCGCTATTCCAACGCCACAAGTTGCATTTACTACACCCTGGCTATAAACGATGGCAGATAAGGGGTATATTAGTTAACTGTCATTATTGTTGGTTGGAATGCGCAATTGCTTAAAAAGAAAAGATTCAGTTTATGTAATGAATCCAAAATCAATAAATAAAAATATCAAAAACAAAAATACAGCTCAAAAAAAAGTAGAGAAAACTTTTAGGTATAATCGTAGATACAATTCTAAATAAGTATATGGCATTTATAATTATTTATATTGCAAAATAATTTTAATTTTATATTTAACTTATTCGTCCAATTTAATTGAATCGATTTTAATGCAAATTCTTGTAGAAATAAATGGGCTATTGCCATAGATATAGCTAGAAGATATTAAAGTTAAGAATGAACAAAAAGTTAAATTTTGCATTACATACACAAAAGATCATATTTACTGGGTATTGTTTTAGACATTCATAGCTGTCAAAACTGAGGCATTTGTTATGCGTTAATTATCACTGCTGCACCACCACGCACTAAATGCATGTGGTGTGTAATTTGTGGTACCCACGGTGCAACGGTGCAGCGATGCAACGTTTTGGGTGCCATGCTGCTATGGTGGTGCATGGTGGCAGGGTGCCACTTTCTGGTCATGCCACCGCAGGCAAGTCGAAACAATTAATAGCTTCAATTAGACCTACGGGGCGTGTGCTGAGGCAGCGAGGCAGCCTGGCAGCGTTCCAGTTGTCTGTCGGAAGCTATAACCATTTATATGACTATATTTGTGCGTAAATTTGATTTTATGTGTGCCAAGGCGCCACTCCTCCCCCTCCAAATTCCCCTTTGTCAACCTGCAGACGCCATCGAGTCGAGCTGCACCTATTTAACTGAACCAAGACCTCTTTGGGGCTAAAAAGATCGCAGATCATGAGAATTGCGGGTGCGCTCAAATTTATTTGACTTTAGCTTTTGGCTTTTGGTCTTGGTTTCAGTTTTGATTTCATTATGCGTCTGGTTGCAATTGAAAGTGCAAAGTGGCTATTACCGACAGCTAAAAGCAAAGTGACAACATTGGGCCAACTGAACTAAACTAAACTCGTACTTGGCCAGCTGACACCGTCGAAAGAGCCATAAACGTAGCCGAGAAACGCATTGAGCAATAGCTACGTGATGTGTCATATTCATAAAGATTTCTAACGAGATAAAAGAGGAATGTTAGAGTGAAGAGAAGAATGTTGCTTTGGAAAATAATATAAAAAAAAATAAATAAATCCATCAATCAATGCAAATAAATGTTAAGAAATATATTAAAAGCATCCAAAATACCAAAAATAATCAAATTTTATTTTAATTTCCATTTTTAACTTATGAGTCTTTTACATTTCCTATCGAACATTTTTTAAAATTAATTAAATACCAAATATCCAAAGTTTTATTGCTCTCTCTACAGACTTCTTCAATTATGTTGGAAAGTAGTGTAGTTATTTAATGTAGAAATATGTTGAGGATAATCCAAAATTATTAATTTACGAAAACATATTCAGGTGTGTTCCAGAAATTTAAAACATCCGGAAACCAGGCAAAATTTGCTTTGTAGTTCTGGAACATCGCTGATACATTTAAAAAGTCAATATCAAATACAAATTCAAAGTATAAGTAATGTAGCATACCTACAGGGTGCTTGAGTAATGAACCTATAAATTGCTTAATAATATTCAAAACAAATTGTATCTTATAAACTTGTCGGACTTTGTAATTAAAAAAAAACTATGAATTTAAGTAAATAGCACATTTATTTAGGACATCAAGAATTGCAAGTGCTTCTATATTCTAGAATCTAGATAAAGATCAGTCGAAATATACGCCATAAACATTCTAATTGATCACAAAATGCAAAAACAGAAAAACTTTGCTTTTAGTTATGATTCAGCTTTTGGTTTTAGTTGATTTGGAATTGTGCTTTTAAGTTAGTTATAAATCCTATTATAAGTCGAAAAAAACTTAAATTAAAATGAATCTGATTGATGAGCATTTCAAATTGAAGGGCATTTTTAAAACTGACATTGATTTAAATTATTGCCATAGTTTTACTTTTATTTATATATAACTTGAAATTGACTTAATTTCTGTTTACGTTGCAGTTAACTTGGCTAACTTAGTTAAGCATTTAGCTTAGCTGGCTTTCAACTTGCTTTTTACTTAGGCTTTATAGCAAGTTCTCAGGCGACTCGCTGTCACTCGAGTCTCGACACAATTTCGCACAATTTGCTGGCATTATTTATTAGATGGCCCCGCTGAAAGCCACTATGCGGCATTTACGGCGTGTAAATGGCCCCCAAAGAGACTCCACTTCAAGCTTCAAGTGGAGCCACAGCTTGTCCACTCGAATGGGTTGCAAGTATGTGTCTGCCACATGTGGAACGCTGCTTGTGCCTACGGCGCTTTTGATTTATGCCATGCAAGTGTCAAAAAATGTCCTGTTGCACACACGCGTTGCCATCGGCTGTGGCAGCAACTGTGGCAGCGACTCTGACTGCGGCATAGATTTTAGTCATAGATAGAGTGTTGGACTCTGTGTCCCGCCCCCTCCTGTTGCATCGGGTTTTGACCATTAAAAAGGCTGAATTGTTGACAACGCATTCGCAGTCGGATTTTCAATTTGCCGCGATTTTCAGTGATTGTGTCAACGGCTTGTGGCTTGCAACGTGCAACTTGCGATACGCCAAATGCCGCATAAATTGCGTTGAGCTAACAAATTTGCAGCATTATTTAATGCCATATGCAGATTTGTCAAAAGGCACACACAAGAAATACTTGCGAATAATAGAATGCAAATGCATTTAACTATTCCACACTTAATAAATATGAATTATTTACTCAATACTCTTGTATTCAATGGAATTGCAGTTTCAATCGACAAATTGGGAAACTAATCAGATTGTGATTGTTGCTTTTCAGTTGAATAGTATAATTTTGATTAAATATTTCAATATTCTAGTCAAAATTTCGATTTCTGTCACAAATAATATTAACTATGGTTATAGATTATGCATTTCAAATCAATGAAAAATTCCACAAGATTACGTATATGTATGTTAACTAACTATTCTAAGAATTTCGTTATTAACACACTGTCAACAATAATGATAATCAAGTAATAGGATCACCTGCTTATTACGAGTTTGTTTTTAAAAAACTAACAAAATTCTGATCTTTAAAGCTTACTAAGTCAAATTGGTTTATTTTGAATTTAAATCTTTTAATCCCTAGCATAACAACAAATTTAAGTATATATAATTTAAGTGAAATTTGAAAAATTTTAACAATTTTCCACTCGCTAATTTCGTAGTCTACCGATCTATATATGATATCGAGGCAGACAGCCCATCATTGGCAGCCAATTGAGCGCGCGTGTCGCCTCCAAATGATTTGCTCGAATGCCACTGGCGATGGTGCAGGAAACAGTGCAAAGAATAAATAAATATTTATGTTTTTTATGTTTCCACAGCAAACAAGAGCTGAAAGAGAAGGCAAACAAACAGAGGAAGAGCTGAATAGCAGAGATCCAGAAAACTCACATTTCCAGACTAGCGGCAAGTGTGAAAAGCGTAAACCTGACAGAACGTTCAGATCAGCTATAAAAAAGCGAATACACCCACGCATTTTCACAGATTTTTATATAGCCTTGTTTAGGGTAATACCACTAGACAATGAACTTTGCTACCTGAAGCATAAACGAAGAGTAAAAGTTCGTATACCGTTAGGTAATCTCTTTTTCTTTTACGTGATACATAAATCAAAGCATATAATATATCTACATAATTATAATATTCTTGAAAAATTAGCAAGAGTAAACATTTCTATGTGTATATTACATCTTTATTTTTCCATTATTTTTAATTTTATAAATATATTTACGAAACTTGGATCGTATTTGGTGCCACTTTTTTTTCCCCATTTACTATTCGATAAAATTTTGTAAAATGAAGAAAATTAGAATTTGTATATTCACATAAAGAAATAAAATCACTTTTTGGCACTGTCTATATAGAAATTTATATGACACTGGCCAAGGCCATATATGTTATTTGTGGGTCCCAAAAGGGGGTACTATGAACCCGCAACTGTCAGCAGAAATTTTAATAATCGCATTTTGGGACACTCGAAAGACGCTGTTGATATTGATTAAGATCGTCACGCTGACGTTCATGATGATCATTATCGGCATTTCTATATATTTATAGACTGTTATATATATTTGAGAGCTATATATAATATATGTAAAAATAGTCATAATGCGGCGGTTATCTAAAGCTAGCTGATCTTTCACTCGCCGTAATCAGCAATGTTCCAAATTTCAGTATCACAAATAATGCGACTAGTAAATACGCTTAGTTTTCTTGGGAATTGAAACGAGTGGAATAAAACGATTGCAAACTACTGCAAAATGATAATAAGAATACGTTTAACTTACATAAAGTTGTATGAAAATCAAATCTATGGCAGTGTTCCATAAAATATATTAACTCGTAGAATAATTCGGGTTATGAATCTATGAATCTATATGATTATTATTTAGTTTCTTCAATAACTTTCATTAGAAAAGATTTTTCGAAGGTTCAAAAATTATCTAATATCAATTATTCGCATAAAATATTTTTATGATTTTGATGGTAATTTGTATTTCAGGTTTTAGGAAAACCCTTTCTCAAAAATTACGTTTTAAAAAATTTCGAACTGTTTCATTCCTTTAGTACCTTATGCATACCTAATCTATATTCTTCAAAAACTGGTCATTTCAATGCGTTTTTAATTAAAAAAGCTTTGGCCATTCTATACAGTTTCAAGTAAATTTTAATTTTCAGGATGTTTAAAAGTCACTGTACAATTTCTACAAAATCTAGCTACACACAGCTTGTTTCATTCCATTTCGTGCCACAACAAAACTTCTGGTTTCAAATACGAAATTAAGTACATTACAAAATCAATGGAAATTCAAAATAAACATTCTTATTCCTACTCACCGTTCATCCTTTTCGTATTTGGAGAAGCTGACATTCTCGAGAAGCACAGAGGATTCACTTTGAGGCTCTGCGGAGATGCCCTGAGCACGTTGCCGTTGAAACGTTTGTCCCGATTTACGAGTGGCACCCGTTGCACTATTCGGACCACCTGCAGCTCCATTCCCGGTGCTCGTTGAAGCGGAACCGGAACCTGCAGCACTACTCCTACTGAAGGGAAATACGCTCTGAAATTTATCCAAATGTGATCGCAGTTCGGCAATTTCATTATCCTTGAATTGAAGAGCTCGTTGCATTTCCTGTATCTTGAGCTCCTTGGCCTGAATGATTTGGATAAAGCGCTCCTCCTGTTGCGTTGCTGCCACATAAGTATTGTTGCTCATCATAAGCGTGGGATCGACCATGCCCACCGGCGAGGGCGTTGCCGAGCTGCTGCCCGGCCCCGTGCAGCCTGAAATGCGTAATCCCTGCATTTGTTGTGATAAAGCCAAAGAATTCGGCGGCTGTTGTTGATGTTGTGGTGGCAGTAGCAACTGTTGCTGTTGCTGTGAGGTGGGTGAATGACAGGCGCCAGGTATGGCGACCGGTTGACTAAGCTGCGCTGGTTGATACAACACGGGAACGGGACTCCCTGATGCCGTGTAGACACCCTGTGTTTGTGCCTGCAACTGTTGCAATTGCTGATATCGCTGTTGCAGTTGCAACTCCTGTTGATGCAACAGACTGCGTGGATCCGTGTGCAATTGCTGTGGTGTACCCGATGGCGGTGTGCCGTAGATTAATGTGTGTGTCAACACATCCGAGTGGCAAGGTGGCGCCTGGGCAGGAATTAATCTTAAGCCCGCTGCCGTATGCTCCAATCCAAGCAGTCCAATGGAATTGGCTGCTGGTAGCGTTACGTAGCCACCGTTGTTGTTGTTATTATTGTTGTTGTTAAAATTACTATTGTTGTGTTGTCCAAAATTATTATTATTATTATTATTGACGATGTTCACCAGACCGAGGTCGGGCTGAAACTGATAGTTGGCATTCGGTTCCTGCTGCATGCTGATCGCTTTTCGCAAGTTCGTATACGTATTTAATTTCGAACTCGAATTCGAATACGTTCGTTGTCGATCTTCGGCGCTGCTGTGACGACGAAATCGACGCAATACGGCTAAAGGCAATGGATGCGAATGGAAATGGAAATGAGAGTGAGATTGGGGTTGATGGTGCTCGTCTTCTCTTTCTCTTTCTTTTCCTCTATCTCCTTCTTCTAATTTTTGTTTCGATTCCGATTCCGTTGGCGATTCTATGGCTCTCTCTATCTCTGTTTGTTCTAGTTTGCTCTCTGCTAGAATTATGTCTGGTGGCTTGGCCTCAGTGTCGTCTCGTCTGATTATCGCCGGTTGCAATTTTTGATATTCGGCATAAACTGTAACGTGTGGTGGTGGTGGTGGTGGTAGTGTACTTGTGCTTGCTGTGGGTGCATTTGTGGTTGCTGTGGGGCTGCTGTTGCAGTGACTGTTAATATTATTGCTGCTACACGGCTCATTTGTGCTTTGTGGATTGTTGGCTGGTCGCTTGGTTGCGAAACACAGCCTATCAAAGCAAAAACGCATCCAGGCGGCTTTCTTTTAGAACTGCCGCCACGTAGAATTCACTCAGTTGACTAAACAAAGCCCTAAAAAGGAAAAAAACCAAAAAAAAAAAAAGCAAATTATTATTTTTATTCATTGTTGTTAATAGATGTAAAGAAAATCAATAATAGTAATAAAAATATCATATAGCTAGAATAATGGATAAAAAATCTAAATTTAGTTTAAAAAACGTTGATGCAGTATTTAGGAGTTATTAATTGAGTTGCCTTTAACTACGTCTTGCAATGCTCTTCAATCGCTTTCCATTCAACTGAATTGTTTTGCTTCTGCTATTGACACATACTTCCTACTCTCCTTTCCCTGTTCCATCTCTGTTTACCGAACCAGAGCCCAACCCAAATTCAAAGCAATCGCCAAAGCTTTAGACATGCTAAATGCCGTCCCACACAAATTAGCAACAGTCTTCAGTTGGCCCCCAAAATAAAAAGTTTACTTGTCGTCATTCGCTTTTTTCTGTTGGCTGTAAAAAACAAGTAATGTCCTAAAAAGCAATTTGTACAGACTTAATAGTACCCTTTGGTTAAAAGATGCCTACGGATTTTCTATTACGACCTTAAAAATATAACAAAAGTCTTAAGTATGTATGAACTATAAGAGTGTAAGTATAAGAAACTCGCTGTAGTTCGTAGCTTTAAAATTTTCAAATTGATTAGTTTCGTCAATTTCGTAAGAAATCGTGGTATTGACTAGATTCTAGTCACTAGAAGCTATTTTATCGGAATATTTTTAATTTTCAATAGTAGAAATTATCTGGCAACCAAAGTCAAGCAAATGTCTTATATATTGAGTGATCAACTAAGAGATACCAAATATTAACTGTAATTAAAAAAATAAAAACGTGCTGTCTCTTTCCTACAAAAAGTTACAATACCCTGCTGAATATTTCGGCTACAGGGTATTCATAGACTTACAAATATTACATGACTTATCGGCTTTTCGAATGTATCAATTGCCTGAGGAGCCGCTCGACTAATTCCCCTAAACGACAGCCACGCCTTAATTCCTCAACGATAACAGTGCTAGTTTTTTTTATTTCATTTATTTATTTTTTAAATTTTTTTTTCATATCTAGATTCTCGTTTTGCGTATGTTATTTCTGATAATATGAATATAAAGAGTCCAAATGCCAAGAACGCACCGGAGAAACTGGCACAGACAACTCTTGACATATTTCTATGCCTGTTGTTTATTTTGTGATGTTGTTTTTGGCTACGTTTAGACAATAATTCAATTCAAATGAAATGAAATGAAAAGCTAAAAATACACCAAAAACTAAACACGGCATATGAGGTGGGCTATAAACGTATAAACGATTAGCAATCAGGTTTTACGACTGAAGATGCCGAAGAAACCCCGAGTGGGCTGGCAATTGAGAAACGTTGTGAAGATCGCAATGGTTAGACTAAGAGTGTCGATGAAGAAGAAGAAGCTACAACAGTCATCACGTAAAATTGTTATGATCTACAAGTGGCAAAGTGAAGCTTAATCTGAGAACACCTGGACTCTAGACAAGTCTTGGGGATCGCTAAGCAAACACTGTATTAAACTATTTTTTTAAATTAATCTCTTGATTTCAATAAAAATTTTTTTACGTAGGTGTAGAAACATTAAAGCTTGCCACTTGACAAGCTGATGATCAGTTGAAGAATTGAAGTGCAGCTTGCAAAAATAAAAGATTCTCTATGTAGTGTAAATTAAAGCATTGATTTGGAATTGTACACAGGTTGCAGACTATGATCTTAAAGCCCCATGGTGATCGGAAATAAATACAAGTCATTGTAGATGATAGGCGATCTACTGATGACTATTATAACATAAACAGAGTTAGTGCAAGAAGATCGTTAGTCAGGTTGATTTGTGAGTGTGAGAATTAAGTTAACTAGATCTCTAATGTTCAATGTTGATCTTCAACTTATTGACATATATTTATTCAACAATTATCTACTTTTTATCAAATGTATGCAAAAGAAATGATCGATCAACTTTGCAAAACGATCGTATTAAATGTTAATTAGCATATTTATGATCGCACATCGAATTAATGGTCGATTTGTATGCCAAGCTATTTATACACACACTTTTGCACACACACACACACACACACACACACACACTCCATAAACAATTCACAAAACAAAGCAACAATGGCAAATGGCATTGGGGATGCCCCTTCCCCCAGAAATACAGGCAATTATAGCGCGTAATTGGGCGCAAAAAAACGAGAAAAGTTTTTGATAGACGGAAAATAAAAAAAATAAAACAAACAAACAATCGACGAGAAGAAATAACAAATTAAAACAATTGACACAAAAGCGTAGATATTGCTACTTTATTTATAGATCAATTGACAGTCCACTCAAAAATATTGGAAATGTCCGTCCAGACAGTCAACATGGTTTTTCAACAAATATGCCCAATATGTGCTCGTGATCTTTTCTGGCAGTGTGGCAGGAGCAGGGACAAAGAGAGGGTAGGGGAGAGTGGCTTTGGGCCACTTAAGCGCAATTACGCATACAATTTGTTTTCATCTCGAACACATAAATAATAAACACGGACCGGCTGGCGTATACGTAATATTTTAAATGATTTTATACTTTTATTGTCATTTAAATGATGTGAGTGTGTGGCAACTCTGGGCACGTTATAAACGCCATGGACGCCATCGAAACAGGTTCTTAACTTTAATTATTATTATGAAAACATTTATAACGAAAAAATATATATGTATATAAATCTCCCCCCCCTTTTCTTACCCTCTGCCATCAATAAAATGTGGAAGGCGCCTTGGAATGTCAACGCAACCCAATCGAGGGTATTAACATCAATCGATCGTGAGTTCATTCATGCCACTGATAAGCGCACAAATAAACACAACAACGGAGAGACCCAAAATCATCGTTTCAGTTATATATAGAAATATTTAAGTATATGTATGTATATATTGTTGACCTGCATGTCGTAACCATATTGGGTAGTTCTGTCAGGCGTGACGAGATTAGCAATGTCTACAAATTGAACAAGCTGCTGGGATCGTGATCGCCATCGTTTTGGTTGGAAATTTGAATATTCATTGTCACTGAAAAAGATATTAAAAAATTCTCAGATTCTTTAAGTGTTTGTGTCATTATAACACTGTTTCTTTAATTGATCTGCTAACTGATCTTTCAGTTTGTATTGCCACCTAATTAAATCTAATCTAAATAAACAAATATGGAGGAAAATAAACAGAATGCATTTATTTAATGAGTAAGCATTTGAGATTTAAGCGATTGATACGGATGATTCATAAACGATCAGTCTGTTGTTGAGTGTCTTAACAAATCGATTAACTAAGGAAATAAACTAAATATTTCAAACGAGGAACTAAGTATTTAGTAATAGTTCGAGACTAGGTGAAAAGATCACAAAAGATTACATTGTTCTCGATGATTTAACTAAAGTTGGAGGACATATGTTCGAATTAAGTATTGTTAAGTAAAATACCCACAGACATAGGTATGTAAATCTGTCTAAAAACTGCAAGAAAACTATTAATTTTGTGTCTCCATGAAATTATATTTAATTTAAATTAGGTACGCACATTTCCTAAACAGATTAACAAACGACAATTGATCTATTATTCTACGCTTTATAAGGCAAAGTAATGATCAATTTTGAATTTTTCTAAAATTAAATTGCAGCTTCCCCAGTCCTTCTCTGTTCCTCTTTTCTCTTTCCACTTCCCAATTGACAAATTTAAGCTTCCTGATTGCAATCATCATCAACATGATGATAATGATAATCATCATTTGCTAATCAAAAGAGACAGCAAACAAAATGCCACAAGACATCTGAATGCATGCAACATGCATGATTTGTATGCCACAACTGCCACAGCTGTCAGTCAACAAGTTGGCGACAAGATAAACACACACACAACACACACACTTAAACATATACACGAATGCGGTATGCTAAAAATGCAGCTCATTCGAATCATTTAAACATAATTAAGCGGTTAGCCGAGTCTACTCGTTGTATCTGAAGTGTGTGGGGTAAGACTCTTCTCTGCCCCTCTATCCATTCTCTTTCACTCACTCACACTCTCTTTCTCTCTCTTTCTAATCAAGTTGATTGAATTGAGACATCAATTGAAAGTTATGCCGAGACCATAACGGGAGCGTGTATCTCGATTCGTGTGCTATACTCAGTATAGAATGTTATACTATAATTATAGGTTTCAATAATTGTCGAGTGTTGGACTCACTGTCTGTCAACTCAACGAGTCTGCGCTTCCCCAACTCAAGGCATCCATTCGAATACTTTTAAACTGTACTCATATCATACTCACATCAGAAACATTAAATGAAAACAAGAATGAGCTGGACTTTAAGACCCGGTAACTAAAGGGTAAAGGTACTAATAAGTTTATGATAGTGTATGTAAGAGGCAAAAGGAGGCACTTCAAACCGATAAAGTATATATATTTTTGATTAGCATCAAAAAGTTAACTTAACATAACTGCGTCTATTTTAGATCTCAGGGACAATAAGAGCTAGAAATACCAAATACCGATTGATTAATTTAATAATTAAACAGTTCATGGTTTTTAAACAATATGATTTCTTTATTTTAAAGAACTTTTGGTTCTTTTTGTTTTAGACAACAGTGCATAAAATTTAAATAAGTGTGTGAATTTAGGAACTAATTTACAATATTTGTTTGTTTAACTTTAACAATAAAAAAAATGTAACAGCTCGAAATTTGAATATATGCGTTTGTTGTCACTAGTTTCTGACTTTTTATATTTTTAAGTAAGCGTGTAAGCCCTACTAAAAAAAAAAAAATTAAAAAGATAAGATTTAACATGAATGAATTGTAGTTTCTTTTAATAAAGTTAAAAAAAATACCATAACTCGAAGTCTGCATAAGTCGAACTTTTTCTTTGGATAATGGTGATTCGAGTTAGGAAAGTTCGACTGAATTTTGTTTTTAAACAAAATGTATAATAAAGTGTCATAAATTCTGTGACTTATTGGCAGACTTCCCTATTGACCCCCGACTAATTACGCTTGAATCTTTGTTAATTTATGTTTAAGCGTTTGGCAAAGTATTTTCAATGTCGTCAATCGGGAATTATGTTCGGACCGAAGTCGTAAGACGGTTGCCAAAATCATTTTTTATCGTTGGGTATTACAAAAATACTCATTAGTCTCGGTGACACGTTCACTGATCGATCGATTGCAGTGTCCCGCGAAGGCAACTGATCGACCGATAACGCTTAAAAGACAGCCTGTACTAACTAGTTGGTTAGTTAGTTGGTCGTTTTCAATTCATTTCGATTTGCTCAATTTGCTAAATTCGTCTCTTTCTCTCTCTGTCCCTCTCCTTCTATCTATGGCATTTTCATGGCGAAAAGTCAACTCATTGGCAATTGGCATGAAGCGCACGTTCGATCAATTAAAACCTTCGCACAGCGGGACAAACGATAATAGTCGTAAAAACAGTTAAAACACAAAAAATCGAGAGAAGCGAAGCGAGTAAGGAATTGGATTGATTCGGCTGGGTTTGAGGCGGTTCAAGGGGTTGTCATGCTGTAATTTCCCTCTCCACGTATATCTCTCTCTTTTTAAACACTCGTAAGTAAGGTAATATATGACTATGGAATGCCAAGGTTACGGTCAGTTAATCAAGTGTAGGAAGGGTCGTTGTCTACAACTGAATATGAGTTAGAATATGGGTAGAATTAAAAATAATGGACGAAAAGCGGAATTATTTAGTTACTTTTTACAAGAAGAAAGAGAGGGAAAAACAAAGAAAAATAAAATAGTAACTGATACTAAATAGCTAATAAAGTGATTGCTGATAGCTTATTGGTAAATCGTATTAGAAATTTAAAAAATAAAAAAAGATCGTGTCACAAAAGAATTATATAAACTTAAAAACTGTGAGTAAGATGATATACTAGTCTGCTAATATCTCGCTGAAGTCTGAGAAATGTAAACTATATATACGATCGTATAACTAGATTGTGAAATTGTTGTTGAAAAAGTTCTCGAAAACTCATCAAAAGATAACGATTTTGCATAAGAAATTATATATACATAAAAATTATATATGTATCTAAAACATTTATTACAAAAGTAAGTTGATCGTAAAACCCACTTCTACATAACATAGTGAAATATAAGCAGAAGGTTTGCACAAATGTATCTATTTGTAGGGGTTCTTAAAATTGTATTTAAAGCAAACAATATATCATGAAAACTAATATGCACTTAAAGTTGCTATTGATGAGAAGATAACAAAATAATGAAATATAAGTGAAAGGAAATTTTGATATATTCTAGAATTTGTCAACAGAAAGTCTGTATACTTAAAAGTTTTCAAATCATAAGAGGTGCTATTCATCTTCACTATCTGAAATAGTGAAGAAATAAGAAAAGTCAGAACAGAGAGTTCCAAAGGTGTATTCAGATTTTAGCAGGATATAAGCAGGACAATTGGGAATTAAACCAAACCAAACATAAAGAAAAATCAAACTGAGCCTATAGATAAATAATCTATAAGCCGATTAGAAAGGCTTTCCCTAGATATCATTTTCATAGTCAAACGAGAACTTTGAAGCCAGTTTAAACATGCGTCATAGATACGAGAATTAAAAACATTTTCTATCTCTTTCCCCTTATATCTATCTCACTTTATCTCTCTGTCTTTCTCTATATTTGCCAAATAGAGCGATTTCAACTTTCCATTATGTATAGCGCTGGTTAACACGCTTTAACTCATTTTATTTGTTTATAGTTGCACACAGATACACTTTTACACACACAGATACACAAACACACAACGATAGTCATGTGGAATTTCCGTCATAAGCATTAGACATTAAACAGCCCATCAAAATGCCATCAAAAGCAACATGTAGAGCACTTTCCCGTCAACATTTATCATTTATCGGGGCAGGAAACAGAACCAGAAACAGACTTCGATCTGGATGAGATCGAATTGAATCTGAATCTGGATCTAAATCTCGACTTGTGACCACACAACTAGAAGCGTGTCTAATGATTTTGATTATGAATCGAATGCGTTTAGAAGTTGACAGCTGGCGGCTTCTGTTGGTGGCCTCCATCATCATCGTCTCTGTGTGTCCAACAGGAGCCGGATTCGCGATTTAATTAAAACACCAATTTGGACATGAAGTCAACTTGAAAAACTGCGGGAAATTGCACGCCTGGGACACGGAAAAACTGGAACTGTAGACTCAATATGGACATTACCTTTGAGGCGTTGTGCAGATGCTCAGATACTTGGTTGGCTTTTGATGGCGACTCCAAAGACACTTTTGCACTTGGACTTGGCCAAACAATTTGCACACTTAATGAACAACAAACAACAACGACAACTTGTAATTAACCGTTTAACCGTTTAACTGTTAAGAGATTAATTGAGAAACGCGTCTGGAGATCGACAGAGATCGCGACAAGAGCTCCGAAATATTTTGGCGACTCGAAATGTATCTGACGGATTGATTTGTATATTTTCTGTGTTTTTTTTGCGACGACGTTTTTTGTGTACCGCATTGAATGAGCGACGCTCGAGAACTGAGAGAGAGAGCGAGTTGAATGCCAACGACGACCGTAGAGTACAGCCTATCGATAGTAGTTGAATTCGACGTCGAAGTCGCAGTCGATGCCGACGTCGCAGCTGACGCAGTTGTTATCGAAGTAAACCCCCAGAAGCGTTGCAGAGACATCGACGTCGACGTCGCCATCATCGTGGTTGTTGTTATTATTATTGTTGTTGTTGTTGTTATTGTCGTTTGTACGTCGTTTAAATTAAAACTCGGAATTTGGCTGAAACCAGTTGATTGCACGCACACGCTCACACAGAAATACACACACACACATACACACGTGCGATCAGTACAATACACAGACTGTTTCTGACTTGTTGACGCCTTTGCGTCTTTGCTGTGATTCGTGCGTTGAGTTCGATTCGTTTTAATAGAATGGTTGCAACAACAACAGCTGCGATCTAATTGCTCGCTTGCATGCCACAACAACAAACACAGCAACAACCACAACAACATCTATAACAACAACAACATTGATACAAGTATGGAAGTCTAGCGTCGACTCAACTGACTTTGTGATACCCGTGCCCTGAAGCTTCTCAACAATTAACGACACATTCGATCACATCAATAATGATACGAAATCTTATTTATATATTTCTTTTAACTGAATATTACACCAAGGAGTACCCTACTTTTAAAATAATATAGTTGCCAGTTCAATAACTTTAATCAAATCCAATACTAAAATAAATAATTGTTAAAGCTTATCGCAAAGTTCGTTAGAATTAAATATTTAAGCAGCATTAACATATTTAAAAGTCAGTTTGATTAATTAAAATTTCTATCAGGTTTTATCCGAAAAATCTGAACTAATGATTACATGAAAAATTCGAATCTATCATTTTTAAAGCATACATTTGGGTTTCAGTGGGAATAGTAAAAATTACTTAGATAAGCAATTAATTTATATTTTTATTGTTATAAATTAAAATATTCCGCAGTCATTAAAGAAGTTATATGCTTATAAGTCGAACAAATTTAATAAATGTGTTACGAATTGTTATATACTCAATCAGAAGTCGAGTATACCCACTGTACCATCTACCGGCACTGGTATACACTTCCAGGCACGCATTGTAGCCAACCTGTAGTCAACCTGATTTGGAGATTTCCTACTCCATGCATATTTATGAGTCGCTTGGGGATCAGAACATTTCACTTGACATGCCCGTAATTTAGAGGATGTGAGGCAAATATCTTAATTGTGTATACGCATAGAACGAGCTCCCAGGGGAAAGCTTGATAGAATTTAATAAAAAACGTAAAGTAAAACGTTTAAAAAGTTTCCCGAATATTAAGTTCAATTTGGCGTATACTTCATCCTATCCCAACTCTTTTAGTAATGCTATCACGTATACGCACTGAAAACTTTAAAATTAATACAATTATCTCTAGAACATAGTTTGTTTTAAAACTCATTTATTACTTTCTAAACATGACATTTGCTTATTATTAATAAACAGATCACGCATACGCAACGTTAAGCACTAAACGTTTCCTATTATTTTTTACTTCAATTTATTTAATTTTTTTAGTACTCTCAAATTAACTCTTGAATCTCGCTACCAACATTTTCGATTGCATTCTCAATAATTTAATAGACTGATTTATTATCGGTACGCCCATAAATCATATCAATAGCTGTACTATATTTGATATATATACTCTAATATACAATATACTAAATTTAGTCTTGTCGCCGTGTAGCTCATGCGAATTTCGTCACAGTCAATTGTAGATTCTTTTGCCTTTTGCTTTTGGCTTTGCTTTACTTTATTTTCGTTTTGTGCCATAATTACAAAAGCTTGTTTTTTGTGCCTAGCATTTAGGAAAAGTGATTTATTTATTATAAACAATATTACCGCGCATGTAAACAAAGCCAGTTGCTGAAAAATGCAAAGCGAGGGTTGCTCATAAACTGGTGAATAATCATAGAGTGATGAAAATGTGTTCAAATAATTTGTAAATCAATTTGTAATTGAATTAAGTTATTTAATTATTTAGTTGACAGAGAAGAAAGTAATATAATATAATGTAATATATTTATTATACTAAAATGTGAAAAAAAGAAGCCAAGCATATATGTTATTTGGTTTATTTTTACAATTCATTATATTTCTGACAGAAATAATATGGTTTTAATATGAATTCCCTTACGCATTAACAGACTGAGTTTTTAAGGTTTACCCTCGCACTTAGACCTTATCAGCTTATAAAGTTGCCGCTGTTGTAGGACGTGATTTCAATATATCAGAAAGTATTATTTATTTACACATTTTTGCATTTGCAAATGGAACTGCACGCAAAGCTTTTCGAGTATTACGGTTCTGAAGCACACGCCGTACACTTGATCGGACTCTGAGCTCGAGTTGAGGGTCGATTCGGTTCGGTTCATTTCGGGTTGGGTAAATGATCGTACAGTTTTAGGTCGGAAAGATATGACTCTGATAATTTTCGATACTCTTGTTATTGTCTGTTTGCATTAAACGGCATTGGCGACATTGATAAGCCGATGCGAGTTTATGTAATTATACTATAAATATACTATACATATTTTATTTAATTGACGTAATCGAAAGGTTATTTGGGCGGCAACGATAATTAAAACAACACACGATATGTTGCCGCTTTTGCTTATTTTTTGTGCATTCAGAAATTACTCGGTCATAAAATTAAATAATAAGTTGCCAGGCAATTGATAAAATGTTGTAAATGTAGAAAATACTAAACAAAAGTCTAATTTAT
Organism: Drosophila innubila; assembly: GCF_004354385.1. Taxonomy (NCBI): domain Eukaryota; kingdom Metazoa; phylum Arthropoda; class Insecta; order Diptera; family Drosophilidae; genus Drosophila; species Drosophila innubila. The sequence continues at coordinate 5,850,274 of NW_022995372.1, read as the reverse complement.
ATATGCAACACAAATATTTTAAATATTGATAAATACATATAAAAATAAATAAAAACATTTGTTTGTTTGTTTATTTATTTTGAATTTCACTTATCGCGGACATAAATAATTCCATTATTTGCTAAGGAGCTTTTGCCGCATCAATTTTCCGTTAGCTGTTGCTGAATATCGACGCGAAGCTTTTATTGTCAGCACAGATAAACGAGCTTCAGTGGCACGCGAGCTTATTCAGCAAAAGCTTTGAGCCAAATGATAGGCACGTTGTCAAAAGAAAAAAAAGAGCGTAAATCTCTTGTAAACATCAATAAAATGAATTTTATTATGATTAAGAATGATGCTGTAAGTTTTACAACTTGTAACATAAAATTGATGTATATATATTAAGATGCTTGAGACATGAATCATTTGCAGAGCTCAATGGAATCCATTTCATTAATAAACACTATTTTCTTGCCTGAAAAACAACAGCTGTTTCTGTGCACCAAGAGCATGCCAAAGTAAATACTCTCTTAAAAATTCTCTTTTAAATATCTGACGCTCTCTTTTTGTTATTGGTTGCTGTCAAGATCTGACCACATTCCACAGCGCATGGTTTGACATTTTGTTTACTGCTTCGATTCGCCCGCTCTCTCACTGTCTCTCTCTCTCTCTATGAGCGAAAGGCCAAGTCACAGATGAAGAACAATTTTGAAAGGCGACCTGCAAGTTGTAAACGTAAACAAGCAGCGGCGTTAGCAGCGCTGCGACAGCGACGCCAACTGCGAGTTGGTAAGAAAGGAAAAAAAAGTTGCCATTTCGTCAAGAATTTGATATGCAGCTTATACAAGCGCAACTAACTTGAATGGGCAGCTGGAAAAGAAGGCAGTTGAAGTGACAGAAAAAATGATTTGCCAATAGCAAAAAAAAGAGGGGCGCGTCTTGGCCAACAAATCTCCAATTGGCAGAAGCCTCCGAAACTAACCTTGTAAAACTCTTAACTTTGGGCTCGTCTCTGAGCCATACAAATTGAAACCTGCTCCGAGAATATTCATTAACTGTTTCGATATGGCCTATGTCTTATGGCCACAAAGTCACGTCGAATAACAAGTTACGGCTCTAATTATAATATTTAGATTGGGGCCGTAATTTGTGATTGAACAAAAACTATTTAAGCTTTTAATATTTTTTTATTTCAGTTTCATTCGGTATTCGGGGAAATTGTTCGTATTTTCTTATCTTCCCCTTATGCAAATGTTTAAATATAGCTAAGAAAAGGAAGAGTGTTGAAGCAGAGATTTATCGACTAGAAGATACCCTGCGTTTAATAAATTATGGAATAATGCAAATAAAGCAAATGGAAAACCACCTATGAATACAATAAAAAATAAATTGTACTTTGTTGGGTGTTTTGGAGAATAAAGTAATGATGCCATAACTGTCAAGGAATAATTAATCAATTATCCAAAAACAGGGCATTTTGCTTTTTCCACTTTATTTAGTAAAAAAAATAAATGTAATTTTTAAGGTAGAAAATAAGAATTTTTTGTGTCCATTCAAAATTGGCAACACTAAACTATAATAACCAAATTTAGAATGCAGATATTTCTAAAACTATATGCTTAGTTCAGAGGATGACCCTTTTTATATCATTCAAACGAATTATGCATACCCGGTTCCAACAATCTTTTATATGTACAGGGTATAAATAAATATTATTGTCACATGAAAATAGATTAAATTCAAATGACAATTCAATGTGATGGACAAAACTGCTAAGCATTCAAGCCGCATACAAATCAACTAGTTTTGGCCAAGTTAAGTCTGTTGAAAGCCAAGGAAGATCGTTTATTGGTAATAAGGAAAACGTTGAAGGAAAAACTTTCCAGACAGTGTATTTGATCAGTTTCATTTGGTTGGCTGTCTCTTTCTCTCCCCATTTCTCTCTCTTCCCGCTCTCTTTCTTTTTATGCATTCTTGTTTTTCATTTTACAAAAGCATTCGATAGTTTACAGTTACAGTTGTTATTCCCAGCTGTGCTTCGTCTTCTTCTTCTTCCAATTCTTTTCGGTTGTTGTTAGTTAAAAAGCTGCGCAATTGTAAAACGACGCCAACGACGACAAAATACTTGAATAATTTTATGGCACAAATTGTCAGCTATTTTATTTTATTTTATTTTTCTGCAGTTGTTGTTTGCTAAAGTTTATGACAAAAGTCTAAAAATAAATGGCAAGCAACAAGAACGGCAACACACGCGCTGTCTTTGTCTTTGAAGTACGAAAGAGAAATGAATATGCAAGTAATGCAATAACAACAACAAATCCACACACTATAACAGAAACAACATCATTAGCAAGGGCTGAAACTTTGAGTCTCAAAGTTTGAGATATTGAGCTTTGAGTTTGAGAGCTTCTTCATTGAGTATTCAATGCAGGCACAAGGGCAAGCACACGCAAACAGACATTAGTAGTTGTAAATGCAAATGCAAAGAGCGGCGCGGCTTAAGGGCGCTCAAAATGGCGATAGCCTTGTCAACTTTCCACTCGATTGTGCAATCACAAATCGTAGGCGTAGTCCATAAATAAAAACTTATATTTACACATGTCTACATACATTCATATGTACGTGTTTGTGTGCGTGTACTTGTAAAATAATAAATCATGCAGCAGTAAACAATAATTGCATATTAATACTCACATTTTGACAAGCTGTTGAAAAATCCCAAAGACACTGAGCAAATTGTTTGTTGTTGTTGTTGTTGTTGTTGTTGTTGTTGTCGTTGCTGCTGTTGGCCTCTCTTTCTATCTCTCTCTCTTTGGTTCCTTACTTTGCGGCGCTCTCTTCTCACTGCGCAGCCGGCTTTTGAACAAATCTGTTGCTGTTGTTATTGTTGTGGTTGTTGTAGTTGCTGCTGCTTCCACTTGTTGCTTTTATATTTTATTGCTGTTGTTTGTTGTTGTCTGCTCTCCACAGGAAGCACAAAATTAAGACACACATACAGCCGACGGAGCGCCAGCGTCAACGTCAGCGTCGCTGCACTTGGAACTTTGTCACAATGCAATATTTCTCTTGCTTTTGTTCTTTTTCTTATAAACTTGAAGTTTGGTGGTTATATGTGTGTGTGTGTGTATTAAATTAAGCCTAGCAACTTAACACAGGAGCTATAAAAAGAAAGAGCAACGAGTTGTGGAGAATCGTAAACCGCTTTGCTCTCTCGCTCTTACGCTCTCTCGCTCTCTTGATCTGTCTGTTTTGTTATCACCTGAGCAACATGTTCTCTCTCGCATAGTTGGTCTCTGTCTGCATTCGTTTTTGCTTTTCGCTCGTGCTGCCGACGCCGACGGCGCACCGTCGTAGCGTAGTTAACTTGACAGGCAACAACAACAATATGGTTGCTAAAAATAGAAGCGCGCGGCCAGAGCAGAAATAACAAACGAGACAGAAACGAAGCAAATTGGAAACAAAAAAAATGTGTGTGGCAAACACAGAAAACTACAAAACAACAACAGACGTAGAACGAAGAAGAAAAGCAGCTGTGGAGCTAAAATGGAAAAACTTTTGCAAAGAAAATGCGACGCAGAATTTTTAAAGTCCACAGCTGCGTGGGCAGCTATTCTCATAAGTGTGAGCTACAGAGATACAAACATACATACAGTCAGTCAAGAAAGTGTTTTAACAAAATAGAAATTAACTTCAACTTGTTTTTTTTTTTACATATATAAAAATCCAAAAAAGATAAGTAAAGTAAATTTTTGATATTGTCAAAGAACTTTCTAGACTAGCTGTAAATAGTTTTAGAAGCTTTGATTAATGTTGGAGTTACAATAACAAACGATTTAAATTACACAAAGCAAATGCTGCATGCGTCATGTGTAAAACAGAGACAGAAAGAGAGAGACGGAAAGAGATGGAAGACGCTTCAAAGAAATCAAATTGCTGGCAATTTTTTAACACGCTTTTCCAATTAATGCACTAAGCTGCAATACTAGGAATAGCAACAACAACAACAAAAGCAACGTTTAATTTATTAATTTTCCACTATAAATTAAACAGCGTGCGATGATGTTGTTGTTTTTTTAATTTTAAACGACTAACTAAAATGTCAAATGAGCGTGTGCGTTCCCTCTCCCATTCTCTCTCTGTCTCTTCGCGCGCTCCATTTTAATCTCATGTTCGCATGCATCGCGAGGCTGACAAGTGCATTTTTCAGCATTCAATGATTTATTTGTGTTTTAATTGTTTCGCTTTGACATAATATTGATATGAATGTATGTGTTGTTTATCATTTACGTTTAAGTTAAATAATTGCACATATGAAATTAAGTGGTTTTATTTTACGGCACAAGAAATTGAGCACACAGCGCGATAGGCGCTAGATCGTACGACTAAAGGAAATAGCAACAAAATGAGCACACGACGACGTTGCGTCCGAGCGGTTCCAAATTTAACGAGGCGAACGCTGCGAAAGCGGGACACAAACTGAGCGCTGAGCGCAGCGACAAAGTCGTTCAAGCAAGAGCAACAAACAGACAAAACGAAAGAGTGCAAGCTCGCTCGCTAGTCAGTGTAAATTTCGTTTAGTGAGCAGCCAAAACTTAGAACTCATTTTATGCTCTATGCTTATGCTAGGTGCACACTGCGCTACAGAGTTTTACAATTCAGTGTGACAGCATCACAGTCACTGTAAACAATAAAAGCTTTGTAACAGAAAATAATTCTTTTCAATGTTAACACTTTTGTCATGTGAATGTCTTTATCAAAAAGTGTGATGCAGTGTGAATTCGGCATTAATGAGTGAAGTAACAAATTTGCTCAATTCATGCTCAAATTCAAGAGAGGCTTAGCGCATCTGTGCTATTGTTTCAGCAGCGCAGAAGAGAGCGAAATATAGAGAGTATGTGAGCAGCTGCGATAGGTTGTTGTGGTTCGTGTGTTTTTAGAAGCTGGGCGGGAGTTTTCAGACTGCAATGAAGTGGAACTAAATAAATCTTGCATATTAATTATACGTAAAACTAAGCACAAAGTCAACAACAAGTTAGTTAAAACCAATTAATATCAACAAACACACACACATCACCACACATCAGCAACACACATAAATCAGCAACTAAATAGGTCAAGTTCACATTTAGAGCAGAGAATCTGTAGGAGCTAATTTTAACCAAAAATATCCAGAAATTTTGTACATAATCCGATTTTAATTATATATAGCTGGAATAAACACATTACGAACTTAGTTAGCAGCTCTATTATTATATGATGCCAATTTAGCTATTTTTAGGGGTTTGATAGTTTATTAACGCAAAAAAAAAGAATACACTAAAATCAGTTTTTCTATGTGTTTTGTGTGCTTTTCTGCTTCTGAAAAAAACATATAAATAGAATTATATTTGTTTTTTTAAACTAGCTATTTTTAACGGTCAAAAATTAAAAAATAGCAAAGTAGACAAGAGATGGCGCCAAAAATATAAAGTTTGCAAATAAGACAAAAGGTGTCGCAACAAAAATATCATTTTGAAATTAATATCACCATCACAAAAAATCTTTTTTATAAAAATGATCTTCTGAGAAAAAAAAATCAAAAAAATGTACTTTTGATCCTGATCGGGAATATGTACCTTATAATACCCTCTAGGGCCAGAAATGTGTTTTTTATTTATTTGAAAATATTTAGTTTGGCGTCACTAAGTGATAGCCAAGACAACCATCAAGCAAGAGCAGATTTTGTCTTTGTGTTTATTCACTGTGCAAAAGAGATAACAGTTGATTTATCTAATTACTTAAATAAAAGATAGACACAAGCGAAGCTTATTACAAGGAATATCAGTTGCTACAGCGTGTGCACAAACCAATTGACAGAGCCTCTCTGGTTGTTGCACACGGTGTGCTTGGCTCTCAGCTGTGCAAGCAAATTACCCAAATAATAATTGCCCAACAGTGTTTGCTCACTGACAATTGCTGCCTGTCTACGGAATTTCCTTATATTTTCCTAGGTGCTGCTCTTTCGAACTCATGCAGCAAGAGATAAAGTGTAAGCGAGATGCAGCGTTACAGCCATTTTATGCACATAAATAGGGGAGGAGTCTGGCGAGCTGTAGGGGAAATTTAAAAGTGGGACAACTCAAATGTATCATCAGTTGGCAAATGATGATTAATTGTTTGTTTTTCAATAAATTGGAATGAAAAATGTAGTAAAATGTGTAAAAGTAATTTAAATACTTAAAACATAAGAATTTTGTTGAGGCTTTTAGTGCTTCATTATTGACAAGATCTTCTTTGATAAGTTTTCCCAATATTTAGAATAATTTCCTAGTGTTTTAAGGCGGGGAACACTAGCAAAGAGGCGTTCCAGGATTACCACCCACAATGCTGCCTCTGCTGCCGCTCGGCTCTGCTTGTAATCGCTGCTGCTGCTGCTGCTCTCGGCGACTGTAAGCTATCGTCGTTCAGGGGATACGAAGAGGAATAGGAGGAGGGGGGGGGGACGTGGAAAAGGAAAGAGAACAGGACGATGACGGCAGCAAAAGTTGATTAGATGGATTTCGTTTGGTTTTTGTGTTTTTAATCACACACCAATTTCATTTATTAAATCTTCGCATCAGCATTTCATTTTTCGTATTTTCTTCTGCTTCCGTTTTGCTTTGCAGTTGTTGTTGTTGTCTCATTTGTTTTTGCTGCTCCTCCGACGGCATTTGCTCTGCTTCGTTTTTGCTTTTGTTTCTTCTGTTTCCCGTTGCTGCGGTAAGTTTTGCTTTTCTCTTTTTCGTACGATTTTGTTTATTGTTTTTCTGTTTGTGCAACTTTTATGTGTGTGTGTGTGCGTGTGTGCTTTTTGTATTCCTTTGCACTCACTCATTGTCACGAGCAATTTACGCTGCCTGCCACGCCCCCACCTCCCTCCCTCTCACTCGCTTTCTCTCGCTCTCGCTCTCTCTCTCTGTTGTTGTTGTTGCTCTGCTGTGAAACTTTTTACAAAATGAAATTGTTTTCGTATTAACAATTTCATTAAAATTAAATTACTTTTATTATTACGACTCAGCTGCCTCAGCCGGCTGAGCTTTTGTCTCTTTGTTGTTGCCATTGTTATTGTTATTTTCGTTGTTGTTGTTGCTGCGCTTTATTCGCTCTTCGTTCGTGCGTTCCATTTGTCTATGTATGCGCCATTTAATTTGCTTGCCGCTCTTCGCCCCCCACTCCAGCATCCCATCACCTTACGCTCTTCCCTCTCCCGCAGAAAGCTTTCAGGCAAAACTCTGGCTTCTGTTTTCTTTAGCTGTCAAACAAATTAATTGCGCTTTTAATTGATTTTGTGAGCCAAATGAACGAAATGAAATTAACAGAGAAAACAAGAGACAGAAAGACAGATATACATAGATATATACAGATATAGAGAGAGTGGGACAGATAGATTAAGGGAAAGTAGGAGAAAGAAGGTAGATCAGGTAAATTATATGGAGATCGTAGAATTTATAAAATATTCTTCATAGATACAAACTTTCCAAGTAAATTTTTAAAATAATTACAGTTTGAAGCTTTATTTTATAAAATTATTCAAGGTAAACTAATTTAAAAAGCATTTTTAATTTTCCATTATTTTATTTTAATAAATAACATGTCAAACTACTTCGAACTATTAAATTATCGATTAAAAACAACAATATAAAGATGTTTGACAAATGTTTTTTTTTCAATTTATTTAATTTTAAACTAAACTAAACTTAACATAATTTTTAATTCTATGTGTAAAAATTTATATATAGTTCGCTTTTTTAAAAATGTTAAAATAGTTTCTGAATTCTCGAAATGCGCACAGCTCACATTAATTGAAAGGTTAATATTTATTAAGCAATATGTTTCCAATGAAGAGTCAATTTCATCTTCTTGAGAATAGAAAACAGAAAAAGAGATAGAATTCTTTTGCAATTTGAGATTTTAGGCAAATCTTAAAAGTTGTCTAGAATATTTTATTGGCATAATAAAAATAATAATTATAGTAGAAAGTATAACAGAAATACTTTGTTGGTTACCGATCAGTTTTTTTTAAATTTAAATTTTAAGAACAAATTTATTAATACTAAAATTTAAATGGAATCATATTTTTATTTTTAACCCAAAATGTATAAAACTCTGTTATAGTCTGTTATAATAAAAAGTATACCAGAAAAGTCTTATTAGTTGCCGATAGAATACAGCTTTCATATTTTATAACACTAATATTCAATACCTTTACGCTTTTAAAAACTCCATATCAAATGCAATCATCCTTTTTGGACCTACTAAAAATTTCATTGGTCTATTAAACTCGGCAATTTATAACTTGATGTTCTGAAATAAACACAAAAATACATCAAGTTTCACGTTCTTCAATTGCCGCTTTACATGATACTTCTTCCTGAACTTCTCCTTCTGCTTCTACTTCTCCTTCTACATTTTTCACGTTAACCTTTAGCTCTTTATCGTAATTCTGTTTAGTCATTTATTTTATTATGCGTTTTATACGTCGGCCATTCAGTCGCATAAAAATGGCGGCTCAGCAAGTAAGTGCCCCATAGACAGAGAGAAAGAATGGGTAAGAAAGAGTGTGTGAGAGAGAGAGAGAGAAACAGAGGAAAAGAGCTCTCAACAAAATTATGCGTTTGGCCATAAAAAAAGGCCAAGTGGCCAACGACACGGACTATGGAAATCGACCACGTAGTGTTGACAATGTGGAGGGAGAGGGGTTGCAGAGAGGGGATGGAGAAAGGAGGCAGGTCTCAATAGAGGCGTAAACATCATTGGAGCTCCAAAAACAATTTGATGGTGCCAATAAATTTATTTTCATGCCTCGAATTCCACTGAAATGTCGCGCCATAAATAAAGTTGCAACCCCCCCTCCCCCCTCAACAAACCCTGCGCTCCTTAAAGTGGGCGGGGCTGGCCTAATGACAGGCTCAATAAAAGTGACTGCTGAGTGGCAACCGCAATGTAATTTGGCTCAACTTGGCTAAAAGAAGTTAATAACATTTTGCGCAGAGCGTGTAAGAGAGAGGGGGAGGGGTGTGTGGAGAGAGAGAGAGAGAGAGAGGGGGGAAGATTGGAGAGGGCAAGAAAAGCTCTTGCAGGCAGGCTATTCATTTTCAGTTGCGCCATTTTGGCTTGGGCCAAAATTTATAACCGTAATTGAGAAGGCTGCACAGGAGAAGAAGAAGAAAGAGTAGCAGCAGAAAGATAAGAAGAAGAAGCGGGTGGCAGAGATACTGTTGGAGACTCAGCCCTGGTTTTAGCCAGTCTTGGCCAGGGCGGCACGTAAAATGCATTAACTGTCAGTTGCTTGCCACTTGCCTCGACGAAAGCCAGGTGCGGGACAAGAGGGGGGGCCAAGGAGTGAAAATTGTCCCTCTCTTTTCTTTTTTTTTTCTCTTTAAGCTATTATACAATATTTTTAAAATAAAATACATTTACATTAATTATTTGGAATTTACTTTATGCAAAAGTTTCAATAAAATGAACTACTTCAATTTATTCATTTTTATTATTTAACACTAAATTACAAAAATACTTATTTTTTATCGATTAGCAAATAAAATATCTGTTAGCACATTGCATAACGGAATTGCTAAACATGTTTAAATATATAATAATAGATTAATCTTAGTTAAAAAAAAATAGTAAAATAAAACTTTAGTTTCTTTGAAAATTAAAAATTTTTTAACTATCCATTTTTTTCTCTTCAAACTAAAATTATATTTTTTACTAAAATATACTTATATTAATAGTTTGTTTTCATATTAAGTTTCAATAAAAATAACTACTATAATTTATTCTTTTTTATTATTTAACCCTAAATTATTAAAATACTTATTTCTTATCGTTTAGCAAATAAATAATCTGTTAAAACATTGTATAACGGAATTGCTAAACATGTTCAAATATATATAATAATTAATTTATCTTAGTTAAAAATATGGTAAAATAAAACTTTAGTTTGTTTTAAAATTTAGTAAGTTTTAATTTTTATATGCTGTAACTCTTTTTGTTCAATAAATTATAGTTATTATAAAAAAATATTTTTATTATAATTTAATTACTTGAAATTTTAAATTTTTGCACTTTTATTTTAAATAAGTTTTCAAAGAAATTGTCGTTGTTTTTAAAAATATGTTGTTTTTGAGAATTTGTTGCATTTTAAATAAATTGTCGCCTTTTTTTTAATACGAGGCTGAAGCTTTGCCCCTGGTGACTGCAGCCTCCGTCTCTGCCTCTGCCTGCCCCTCTGCCGGCGTCGCTGCCTGCTCTTGGCCAAGTCCAAGGCACTCACAATTTGGTTTTCGAAAAATAAGCAATTTGTAAATTGAAAATGGTCGTTGGGGGCGTTGCTGGTCAATGGGCGAATGGGCGGCTGGGCGTGGCAAGTCACGTGCTTCACCCCCTCCCCCAGTCCCTACCTTTTTCTCCCCCATCCCCTCTCTCTGCTGGTCTGCGACACGAAACGCGGAAGCACGAAATTAATTATTTGCCATTAAGGCTAAGTAGATGATATAAAAAGTGGCAGCAAAGCTTGGTAGCTGTGGCATGTGGCAAGCTTCTCTCCGCAGGCAATTTAGACAGTCAAGTGCCCATATAAATTACATAAATTTCACCCAGAGTTCCGCACAAAGTGCAAGTGGAAATGGGAAATGGAAAATGAAGCAAACCGAGTGCTAAGAGGCGCGTCCTTATTCTCTCTTCTCTCTTCTCTCCATCTCTCATTCTCCTTTCTGCCCAACATTATTCACATTATGCGCTTAATAAACGGTATTTGCCGGCTGCGTAGTGTTCCCATTCCATTTTGTTCCCAAGCTGCATATAATACAAGGGAACGAAACGGAAATGACGACATTATTTTGTGCCTATATTTTGGAGGCTTTTCTTTTTACTTTTAAGCCAAGTTTTATGTAGAAAATTTGATGTTGCAAGATGAAAAAATATTCAGACAAAGAAAAAAAAAAGATAAAGAATGGAATAGAGTGAAACATGGGAATCAAGAGATTAAATTGAATGAAATAAAATTAGAAAATAATTTCAGAAAAGAGAAATATATGAGAATCGTTTTACACATTGGGATAATACAGGAAAGTCTTCAAGGTTTTTGTAGCTAATGTTGTATAACTATTGAATACTTGAACTGGAAAAGAAATTTGAAAAAAGGTTTATAAACAAAGATTGATAAATTTGAATATAATTATAAAAATGTAATAAAATAAGAAAGCCTTATCAAATTCCAGATATGTGTAATCAAAAATATATTTCTTTTGACCCTTAAAACCTTAAAACACACCCAATTTAGGAATCTGTTTAAGATATTTTCAGTGTTTTATAACGAAAAAAATAAATGAATTCCCATATTTTTAATATTCAAGAGAAAAATAATAATGAAATAATTTTTATATAGGGGTTAATTTAGAAAAAAATACATTATTATTTAAAAAAAAAATTTAATGCAATAAAATAGTCACAGTTTATTGAAAACGTTTAAGAATATCTAGAGAATAAATTAAGGCCACGTGTTTTAGAAGACTTAGATAAAATTACATTTATAGATAGAAGAAACAATAAGAAAATTAAAAACTTGCAAATTCTCTGAAGTTCCTTTGTAGCCAGAGTTGTAAAATTAGGCAAATCCAATTGGAATGCACAAATTCCCAGTTGTATTAATATGCAAGATGAAGACTACATTTTTTTTGACACTACCAAGAAAGTCTCTCAACTAGAAATCCAAATGTCAAGACCCCACCTCCCTCTTCTTTTTTTGCCCAACAAATGCAACTGCAATTCCACAAGGCAGTCAAGAATAGAAAGAGAGGGGAAGTTAGAAGAAAATAGATAGAGAGAGAGAGAGAGAGAGAAGTAAAGGAGAAGAACCCAGGCACATTTATTATTAAGCAGGTAATTCCACTAAAACCAAGAAAAAAAGCTAAAGAAAAATGAAGCTGGCAATAAAATGATTTGAAATGAAATAAAGTAAAACAAAGCAAAATGAAATGAAATACTAATAGAACTAAAACACAAACTAATGGCAGGAACATATACAAAGGAAGAAAAGGAGACGAAAAGCGGTGAAAATGTGAAGGAAACTTACAATAGACAAACTCATAAATCAGCGCGCCAATTTGTGAGGATGACAGGCGGCCCCAAAAGATGAAGAAGGAGAGAAGGAAAACAAGGAAGGGGGTAGAAGAAGAATAGGAATAAGTCATGGGAGTCAAAGCTCATGTGGCGGGAGAAAAAGATAGCAAGCGAATATAGTTTCTGATAAGCAAAACGCCCAAAATGCCAAGAGGGAGGCAGCTAGGAGCTTAATGGAGAAAGAGAGCGAGGGAGAGAGAGTGCGGAGGGGGGGGGGGTAGTGGGGATGAGCTCAGGCAGCAAATTCATTTCGTAATTGTGGCCAACGACCCAATCGCAAACAATAATAAATGGTTAAGGGAATCGCCTACAGAAAGAGAGAGAGCACAGGAGAGAGTGGCAGCGAGTGAGAAGACAATAAAGGCAATAATGCATGATAATAAATTAACTGAAATTCACTTAAATTGTGCACGGGATTTTCCTGAGAGAGAGTGTGCGAGAGAGATAAAGAGACAGAGAGGGAGAAAGAGCAGAAGCGCTGTCAGCGTCGCTGCTTAGCTGCAAATTAATAAAAATAAATTGAGTTGTCAAAAATGATATGCCAAATAAATTCCAACGGTGAGTAATCGCTTTTAGCCAGGCCAAAGCAACAACAACGGGGAGAACAACAAGAATAACAGACCACCCAAAGCACAATGGATAAAAGCTTCTTCTCACACTCACACTCCCGCTCTTTCTCACTCGCTTGCTCTTCCATACACTCTCTTCCTCGCGCTCACTTAACAGCAAGCATAACGATGAAAATCCAATTTAAGGCTGCCTTAGTGAGTGAAACAAAACAGCTACTGCTTTCTCTCTCTTACACACACACATACACACACAAAAACATAGTGTAATAAAATAAAGTAGCCTCCATGCCGTGTGCAGAAATTAGAAGTCAGTCGCTGGCGTCGCCGTCGCCGTCGCCATCAACGTTGACGTCCTGGACGTTCCCATGCCGAAAATTCAATTTCACAATGAAAATGCGCGTAGAAGACAACTTGCTGGCCTGCGAAAAATGAGAAAATTGTCTTACATGTGTGCAAGCGAGCGCAGAGATGTGCGAGCAGCACAACAACAGCAGCGCTGCTTTGGCTGGCTGACAGCTGACGACGCAGCGCGTGCGCAAAATAAATAAAGGGAAATCTATAGAAAAGGCGGCAAAGGCGGCGCTTAGGGGGTCATACACACAGTACGAGGCGAACCGAGGCACGAGCTCGAAACGAAGTCAACTCAACCCCCGTTGCGGCCATCTTTAGACGATGCGTTGCCAACGGCAGCGACGTCGACAGCGACAGTGATAGTGACAGCGACAGCGACAGCGACAGCGGCAGCGGTAACAGTTACAGAAACAACGTCGCAGCCTCTGCGTCGGCAGTTAGATCATTCGCAAACAACCGTTGCACGCGTTCGGTACTGAGCAATTCCCATAGTTGAACAACAGTTGAACAGTATAACAATATAACAGTATAACAGCCAATGCAATTCTACGTGACGATTAAAGGCGACGATAAACAAATTGCAACTGTGGCTGCGGTGTGTCGGGAGAACGAAAGAGAGAGAGAGACACTTACAAATAAACTCCAGCAAAATCCACAACAGATTAAATAAACTCAAGACAATCAAGTCACGTGTGTGCGTATGTATGTGTGGGTGTGAGTGTTAAACTTGAAACTTTTGTGCTAAATTAGAGCTTTGATTGAGTGTGACTCGAAAGTTAGCCCAGTTGTACCGTTAGAGTTCACACCTGCCCAATAAGAGAACATCAAACTAACTTGCCTGTCAAGTGCTTTGAAACGCTCTTTAGACTCTATCGAAAGTTTCGCATTGTTGCAAGAAGTTTCTACGAAAAAAAAAAAAAACAGCCTCAAACCAAAGCTCACGTAAGGATTTTCTTTCTCCGCCACGCTTGAAGAATTCCTGTCAAAATTTTCACGGACGGTAATAAGGTAAGTTTAAAGAAGAAACTACTTGGAATAGAAAATGTGCAATACCTGAAGACGTTTAGTAAGGGAAATCAAATTTTGAGACGTCTTGTTTATAGTATAGCCAACTTTACTAAAATTTATTTAAAATCTAAAATAAATTTCATATGGTTTCCTTGGAATATTTATGGAAAGGTTGGAAATATTGAAATTATTGCTTATAGAATTTGCAGTTTGGAGGTTTTTTAAAAGAGAAAGACACATAACTAACAATTCTTGAGTTAAATCAGAAGACAAGTATGATATGGTCTTACAGGGATGTCAAAAAAATTGATATATAGAATATAGTTATAGAGTTTTAAAAATCGTATCTTTAAAGCTGCATCAAATAAAAGCTGTAATATAAATTTGTTCTATCTTTTTTATACACTTTTATCATATATTTTTATGAACTTGCTATAGAGAATTTCAAAAGAATTCTGATCTTGGAGATCTTATGATATTGAGATAACAAGAAGATGAAGCTTTTCAATTCTAAGCTCCATATGAACAAACTTTATAAACCACAAATGTCTTTCAATATAAATTCGTTTTAATTCAATTCCATTCAAGGCACAAACATTTGGCGCATAATTTATTTAGACGCTTTTAATTTGCATTAAAAATTTCTTAATGAGTTCAAATGTGATAAAAATCTTGTAGAAGTGTACTTGAAGACATACACACACACATACTGAGAGTGTGTACAAGTGTGTGTGTGTGTGTGAATTGCTTAAGTGCCTCCACTCAAGGAAGAGGCACACCAAAAGTGTTTGTGTTGATGCCTTTCCTGTGAGAAATCGCACAAAATTTGTGAACACTTCAGACAAAAAAGGATTTCATTTGTGGAATGGGAAATGTGTAAAAGGAAGGAACAGACAGACTGCAAGAAATTTCCTCAACTCTGACAACAACTACAAATTGCAATTCAACACTCTGTTTAATTGAGGACAGACCCAAAGTTGATCACTCCAAATGCAGTTTGAATAATTGAGGGTAATTAAAAAGAGTGCCGAGCACTGCGGTTATCATTCCAAAGTACACAATATCCATGAAGATGAACCGTATTTTTTTATTTTGGAGTCCAGACGCGTGCTGGGAGGAGGTTCGATTGGAGCATAAAATCAATGGCCAATAATTTGCCAAACGAATCCGAAACGCGCCAACAAATTAAAGTCTGGGTGGTACTTCAACTACACTGATAAAAAAAAATGTTCTCAAATCAAGATTTTGGTCTCAGAACTAAGATTTTTGGTATAAAAAATGCGTTAAGAACATAAAATTCTTAAAATAAGAGTACACATCTTGGTTTTAAGAACATTTTAAGTAAGACCAAGTTCTTAATTTAAGAATAAATGTCCTTAAAATTAAAATCAAAAAATTAAAAAATAAAAATGTCTTTTTACATATACAATTCTATTATTTTTTTAAAATATGATTTATATACATTTTATTCTGTCTTAGTAATTTTATAAATGTTAAATTAATTTGTTACGAGTGGGGTTCGAGCCGTTTCTCTAGCCAGAACGCCAGAGATAGGCCTTAATTTATTTTTTATGAAATATAACATATATATACTTTTCAAATAATTTAAGATTTTTATTCTTATATTAAGATTTTTTGGATTGATAATTTTAGTTTTAGTCATTTGGTTTTGAAATAATCTTATTGGAAGAACCAAATATTAAAGATGAATGTTCTTGATTCTAGAAGTTGGATTTTTGTTTTCAGTGTATAGACTGTAAAGATGGCAAAAAAAAAAAAAGAATGACTTCAAATTGAATTGATCAACCGCAAATTAATTGGCAGCCATGCAAACGCCATGAGCTAAAATGGAGCTCCGACTCGAATCTCCAACTCCGATGGAGTTGCCTCAATTGAGTGGCTGCCAGTTGAGGGAGGGGTCAACAGTCGTGGGCAACTGACTGACGGTTGGTTTCCACTTCATTTTGTTGTCATCGTCAAGTTTCGATTCAGTTTGCATTTTGTTCAACTCAATTAGTGAATGAGGTTTGCATAGAGGGAAATCGGGAATAGGGAATGGAAGTTCGAAAATGGAATTGAAATTTGTATGCATAAGCTGCTCTCTCTCACTCTCTCTCTCTCTCGCTCTGCCTCTGTCTGTCTGCACACAAAAATAAAATACAATTTGGCATATTTAAATTAGCAAATAGAATTATCGGACAAATGGCTATTGGGCATAGTTTGGAGGTTAGTTGCCATGTTTATTGATTGCTTGATTGAATTGAATATCGAAATTGAAAACATTTTTTGAATTTGAACTGGGGCAATTGCTGCGGTTGGTCAACTGCCCATAAAGAAAGCGACCAATAAAAAATTGTGATCGAATTGTTTAAGAGAATTTGGAATAACATATTTATGGCACAAAAGAAATCAATATACTTAAATCCTTAAAAATTTGGAGAATATTATCCGAATGAACTGATTAAAAGTATTTTTGAAACGAAGAAAGATTAAAAGAATATAATTAAAGAAAACTAAAGATCGTATTGTTTTTTGTTATTGAATTGATTAATTTCGAAATTTAATATAGTTGAACAAATTCAATTCGACCACACGTACATGGAAGAAAACTTTCGGGCATTTTAAAAATATTAGATCGTTTAAAATTCAAGATTGATCTACGCTTTATACATATATTTCATGGGAAAATTTTAAATTGAATATGGTTTCGTTAATTTAAAAATAAGTTTCTTCTAGAAGATGGATCTCAAATTATTCCAAGAATCTCGCAATGATGTTTAAAAGATTTGTATGATTGAAAAAGTTGCAGAGAAATTGATTTTAGGTATAGTAAAATGGGAAAAGTTTTCTTAACTGATTATGATTAATAATTTTCCCTAGTCTCTTAAATTGACTGTTAAACAACTAAAAGACGCCCCGGGCCGTAACAACAACAACAACAAAGCGAATGTCTTCCCTTTGGCAAATGCACAGAAAAGCAATTTGCTTTAATTAAACAGAAAATTCAATCAAAATATTTATAATAAAACAAAGCACGCAATTGTCAAGAGTGAAATATTACGAGCTTATATTGAAATGTATGAGAATCTGTAGTATATACGTATATGAATTATTATGGTATATGTAGACCTCCTATATGCGGGCGCCCCGAAGACGTATTTAAATTGAAGGGTTGGCTTTCGTCAAATGTCACCCGTTGCCCGCAGTGCCCCCACCACCTCCTCGCCTTGCGTTGCACAATTGGCGACACTTGGACACGGATCGCAGTCGGCGCAACTGCAGCGGGCGGTCTGGAGGTGCAATGACAGCTGCTCAGCCGGGCGCATAATTCAATTTAGTGGTATTTTCGTTGTCAGAGATTCCCTAGATAGTGCTGATTTTTATTTAAATACCCTGTAATTATGTCAATAATCAAATGGAGTATCATATATGAAAAACCAGAGATCTAGTCATTAACGACAGTATATTGCCAATCAATCTGAATAGTGATATTATTTTTTTTTTTATTCTTAAAATGTTAAAAAATTAAGAAAAAAAAAATATATTTTTTAAGCATTCTTTTTTAATTTGCATAAAATTATAATCCGCTTATTCGCAAATCATTTGTGATAATTGTATGATCATAGTATATATAATACATATATTCTATATATAATATAGAATACAAATCAGTATTTATAGCAATAACCTCAATCTCCATATCTATTTCTGGAAGACAGAGCTTATATTTTTGTGTACGATTTAAATCATTCTAAAATTTTTCAGATTTTCTGAAATATAGTTTAATTTGACAAAGTCAATTTTTAATAAAAATTCCAAAGTTAATATAATTAAATTTTGTACACTCGCAATTCAATTTTCATCTAGCTTTTGATTTATTCCTTAGGAATACAAAAATATTAGTTCAATCAAAATTGATGATTCATATTTAGTCACAAGTTAAAATATGATATATTATTTATTTATACGGTCAAACTGTCCCATAGTACAGGATCTAAATATCTGCAATAAAAATTATTTTAAAAATTATTTTATTTTGATCACAGGATATTTTGTAGTGCAGCATACTTTTCTAAATCAACGTCACTTTGATTTATATTTTTTGTTTTGTTTATATGTTTTATTTTTTTTTTCCTGTGGTTTGAGCCTAGGCGCGAGCCAATTGACGCAATCAAATGCGCTTAATGCAACAGCAACAAAAACAACGAGCAACAAAATGCAAAAACAAAACACAGCCGAAAACTGCAATCAACATGAGAGACAAATGGACAGACGGACGGACATGGGACTTGTGACATGAACTCTGCGCCAGTTTAGTTTGATTATGCGGACGGACAGTTCGAAAAACGGATGCACTTTACTTTTCGCAAAGTGATAACCTCATCAACAAGCTGTGAGGCCCCACATACCCCTTCCTCCATTGATATACCTCCCGCAAACACACCTCTATACACACACACACACCTCCCACACATTCTTCCACACACCTCTTTGCAGCTAGAAAATTATCGCGCTTTTAGACACAGACTGAAAAAAAGCAAAACACTGCAGTTGTTGTTGTGGCTGAGGTTGTTGCTGTTGTTGTTGTTGTGTGGGTGGCAGGCAATTTTGCAAATGCGCTTAAGTGGCTCTAATGCAAGCGGGATGAGGCGATTCGCACGTGGATACAACTCTGGCCAATGCAAGCGAATGATGATGATGATGATGATGATTCTCTCATTCTCATTCTACAATTTTCAACGCCGACCGTTTGCCGTCTGCAATTCGAATTATGCCAGCTGCTAAAATTTGACGTGTCTCTCATTGTTGTTGTTGTTGTTGTTGTTTTAGCTCGTTTAGTCGCGATTTGCTGAGATTTTGTAGTCCCGATAAGTCCATTAGGGCATCATAGAGAGAAATGGAGAGATGGATGTGACTATGACCTTGGTGGTTGAGTGGATGCTTTAGTGGAGCAGCTAGTCAGTGGATATACAAGTGGTTCAAATTTTGGGTTAAAAATCTAGGTTAGTAGTCATCCGTAGACTGCAGAATGTAATATATAAGTGGATTTATCAAAAGTGTTAAATCGTTTACAATTTTGTACATTGTTTGAAGTAAATATTCTTAATTATAATTTGATTTGTTGATCCTAATAATCTTTGGTATCATATTATTTTTTTAAACTCTAAATTAATTTAGCTCTCGAAAGAAAACTTAAGATCTCCTTTGCAGCAAGAAAGTCCCAGAAATATTGACAGTTAAAAAGCTGTTTAAAAAACATCTAGCTTACAAAACTTTAAATTAATCTGTTGAGCATTCGTCTGGAAGATCAGTTAATTATGGAAATAAGGAAATTCAGTAAAAAAGATAATACTAAGATGTTTTGATGACGCTTTATGTGTAAAAATACCGGACTTTATTTAAATTAAAGAATGTATATACATTTTATTTATATATTATGTGTACAGGTTTGCACAATTAAATCAATAAATTATAAAATTTTAAAACAATAAGATTACATTACTACATTACATTATTACATTACATTACTCTTAAAAATTAACTCTAACATATAAATTTAAAGTAAAATTTGAAAATAGCTTTTTTCCTTGATTCTATTAAATAAAGTGAATAAAGATAAATTCCTTGCTTTAGACTTGATAAAAATTTGAAATACAAAAGAACCTTTAATTTAAAGCTCAACATAGTTGAGTTTATGAATTCCCAATTGTATCTCTAACAGAATTGTATCTATTAGAATTTTTGAGATTATCTCTGAGTATCTGTCAAATAAAAAGCAACAGCAATAAAAAAACACAAACCAAACAAAACAACAACAATAAAAAAAAAACTGAAAATATAATAAAAATTAACTCAAAATTAATTAAAACGCATCAAAATGTAATGCAATTTGCAGCAGCGATGTCTGATGCGCATTATGCAACAGCAGCAACAGCAACAGTAAAAGTAATATAAATATAAATTAATAATGTCACAAAAATAACAACAACAACAACAACAACAAGAGCAATTGCATTAATTGAGCAAACAACAAAGTGGAAATGCGTCTGCGACAAATGTCGTCCATCTGTCCAGTTGTCCAGGGCTGCAGCTGGAACTGAAACTGGGGCTGGAGCAGACAAAGTATGCATATTCATGTCGACCATTGCACTTTGTTCAGAATACCTTTCCAATGCTCGACTTACATATTCCTGTACTTTAAGCAAGTAAAAATGGAACAAATGGTTATTACATTTTTAAATAAAGTCATTCGAGTTTCTAAAATTATATATAATTCTATATTATATATGTTCAGATAGGTTTTTTTTTTGATAATTATAAAAATAAAAAAAAGGACCACTTTTTTTTTTATTAATATAAAATAATAATACATAATTTAAAATAAAATCGTTTTAGTTTCTTAAAATGAATATTCTTCTATATTTTAAATATTTCCAGAAAAATACCAAAAAGAACCTCAGTTATATTAATACAGAAAAATTTTGTAGCTCAACTTGATTATTAAACTAGTTATTTGCTAAAACACTGACTTAATTCAATAATATTTATTTAATATTATTATAATTTAAATATTTAATATTGTACTATGCATTTCTTTAATTTTTGAAAATTGAAAAGGAATTCAGTTAAATTTTAGCACTGTAGCTCAAGTATTTTTAGAGATCGCCAATAAATATGTTCTTAAACTGCCTGCATCACTAATAATTTGAAAAATTTTGTAAAATATATTTTAATTGTAATATACCCCTTTAAAATTTAGGGTGCGGGTATAAAAAACAAATGCACTCGTCCAGCGATAAAAAGTTGTCGAGTTCGCTTGATTAATTTGAATTAACCAAATTAAAATGAAACACAAGTCAATCAGCAGCAGCGACACCCAGCTAGACAGAAGAGAGAGAGAGGAGGAGGAGTGGAACAAAGAGGGAGAGATGGAGCATGATAAAAGGGGGAGCCACTCCAAATGAATTGGCATAAAAAGCGCACACAACAAACAAGCATTAAAAAAAATGTATACAAAAAAAGGCACAAAATTTTGTTAAATTTTTAATTCCATTAACGCTGTGTGGTTGTGGCAACTACAACAACAACAGCAACAACAACAACAACTGACAATGGACAACCGAGAGACTCGACTGCAGTTTCCCTAATGCAATTGGGGATAGACAGAGGGGACAGCATCGAGCTAATCCTAAAGCTCTGATTGAATTTCCCGTTTTGGCGACGGCTCGTGGCAGAAACTAGGGACGTCTGCTCAACTTGCAACAGAGTGCACACCCATGCCACGAACACTCACACACTCACGCACACAGACGTCAGTGACAACAAAGGCAGGTCCGATTGTAATGTCGAGTCCGAGCTTAGCACACAGATTTGCCCAGTGTTGCACCTCCTGCTGTGGCAGCACCTCGTTTACTCCTCCATCTCCTGCTCCTCCCCGCTTGCCACACTGCCTCATCGAAATCGTTGCGCTGTTTAGTGCGCAGCTAATTGAATTTCGCGTGTTGCACTCGCAGTGTGGCAACGTGGCAAGCGTGTTGCATTGTCTGGTCCTAGGCCCAAAAGCCAATTGGATAATTGCATTTGGCTTGCCGTTGTCAGCGACTGTGGCAAGTGCAGCATGTGTGTTGCAACAACAGTTGTGCCGTAATTACTTAGCCAGCCTAGAAGCAGGCAACAGTTTACTAATTTTCCTCATTTGCATTTCAAACTCTAAACTCTACTTTTCACAAGTTTAAAGAAATTACACAATTTTGAAATCATTAAAAAAATCATCATATGTTACTATAAACTTCAGACTGTCATTGAAAACTGTCTTAATTAATTCTAAGAATTTCTGTTGGAGCACAAAATATCAGAGAAAGGCAACAAATAATAAAAGCTTGCTCAATAAATTTATAGTTTATTTTAATAGTTTTATTGTTAAGATTTGGGAAAAAATCTCAGCTTTGTTAAGAATTTCTGTTTGAACACAATAAAGTTAAAAATTATAAAAATAACATTTTTTCTGTTTTTCTGCTTGCTCCATAAATTTATAAGAATTGCAATTGAAACATTCATTTGCTTATATATAATATATGTAAAAGTACTAATATCTTTATCTACCGTCACATATTTTAATTGCAAATCTTCACAGTTTTTTGCTCTAGATGAATTCACTTATTTCAAAAGTCACAACAAATTATAATTTTAGTTTTTAATTTTCTTCGTTTCCAACAGTCTCTTTGATATCTGTATCCAATGTCCTCTTCCTCTGAGGCATACACTTCCTTTCGCACATCTTCTTGGTCTTGAATTGATTTACCGTCATGTGGCATCCACCAACCTTAATAAACATGCATTTACTCTCGGATACTGAATAACTCCACCGTTCAAATCGAACACTACAATTCCCATTTTCAATATTGGTCAGCTTACAGTTGTAATCTTTAAAATAAAGAGTTTTAATATAAATAGTAAAAATTAGTTAATTATATCAACCTCTTGCTGCCAAGTTTATATAAAACATGCTGAGAACCAGAAAAGCTACTGCCAACAACTTCATTATAACTCAGGAAGGTTTTCAGTTTGAAGTGAGTCAATTACAAACAATGACTGATAAATATGTTGCCTTAAATGATTGTAAATCCCAAGTGTTTCACTTGATTTACCATGCTTTTAAAATAAAATTGAATGGTGAAAGTTAAAATACTCTCTCTTAGCACATTTTGACAAACTAAAAGTTTAATGGGAAACAAATTGAAAATATTATAAAAAAATTGTATATAAATTGTAATGGAAACTTATTGCAAGTTGAAGAGATTTTGAAGAGAGTTTCCAGATTATTCTTTAGATATAAACTTTCAATGTCGTTTGTTATTTTCCAAATATACTGAATAATACCATAATTTTTACAAATTGACTTTAAATTTAAGAATTGTATCCAAAATTGTAAATATTCTAGTAATTTTTTCAAGCTATCAAATTTTATTAGGAACAAGTTTTGAGTTCGATGACGATTTTGAGTAAGGCTTATAAATATTTGTAAAAGCAAATATCTAAGAAAGTAAGAGCTTCACGTACTACTATAAATTTTCATATCCTACAGATGCTTTTATATATTATTAAAACACTATAACATCTCGTTATGTTAACTTAAAAAGATAATCAATTTACGAAACAAAAAATTGTGCACTTTTAATGCCCTTTTATGTAAATATTAGTACATGTATATTGAACATGTTTCTCATCAATTTATGATATAGTTTGTGAAAAACATTTGGGAATAAAATTACAGAATGTTTGCTTTCACATTAGACTGTTGGATTCGCAATTTCCTGTGCTCGCAATTCTAGTTTTATTTCAATTTCAATTGCAATTAAAATTAATTGTGTGCATACTTCTACATGACACATTACAGCTGATGGTCGTCCAGACACACACACTCACACACAAACACACACACACACACATACATATTCATATGGATTTTGGGCGCCCAAACAGCGAATCCATTCAAAACTCATGAATACAACAACACTTTGTTGCCGCTTCCTTGCGCCATTTTAATTTATTTGAGTAAATTTGTTAAAAAACTTTATGAATTTTATTTATGGCCTGCACACGACGCTTTCTCCCCGTCTCTCTCTCTCTCTCTTATACCCTGCTTGTGGCATGCCACCTGCCACACGCTGCTGCCCCGTTGTGGACCACAAGTGTTAGCATATCATGTTACAGACTATTTCCGCCAAATTTACACACGCAAAATAATTTAACGGCATCAGGAGGACGGGTATGCGAATGCGGCGGTTATTCTCGGTAATTCCCTTATTCCACCATCCTCCCCCTAGAGCTCCGCCTCTGCTCCAACGCAGCCAGCTGCGTCCCCGAGCTGCGTACAACGTGGCGCCAATAAATTTCCATTTAGTCAGCCATGACATCATCTGCAGCCCATGGCCAGGATCAGAATCCCAACTCCCATTTCCCATTTGCCATTTCCCATTCCCCATTTCCCCGCTAACAACCTGACCAGAGCATTCCATTAGAATTGTGAGAATTTGTAATTTTGCATAATTGTTATATTTGGAGTCCGTCTACCGCAAAACTCATTTGCCAAATGGAAAATTGCCATTTCGTGTCTAATGTTGCACATGCGGCCTCTGCCTCAGCCTGACTCCCAACAGTGTTAAATTTTAGTGGCGCCCCCTAACGATGGAAATGGTAGGTGCCGTTAGCCGTTAGCTGTTACCGTTACCCTGTAACTGTTATACACTGTTGTTAGTGAATTAATTTCCACTGAATAATTTATGCTGAATTATTTGGGCGTATTAAATAGCCGTACATCAGTCCATGCACATTTTGCGGGCACTGTTCCTGGGCCAGAACTCACATCCGCCAAGCATTTCAGGCTTAATGGTGTGGCCCAAAGGTTCCAAGCCATGCATATTACCTGCTTATATATATAACATTCATACATACGTATCCACACACTGGAATATGTTGACTGACCCCGGGGTGTTAAATGTAAATCAAATCAAAATGCTATTTCTGAAATTGATTTTTGAAATTTTAATGGGACTGTCATATAGCTCTATTTGCAGAGGAGGATAGACTAGGGAATAGTTCATTAGAGGTGGGGAGATATGAGATTTGCTGTAATCTAGCATATTTATTAAGATTTAAAAAATTAAACATTTTATGGCAGGAATTTAGATTGGGAGATATGAAAGCAAGGCTGTTGAATTTGGTAAAATTTGTTGCGGCGAAGATATAGGGGAAGATATAAAGTACTTAAATTTAGAAAATACAAGTTCATGATTTCAGAAATAACCATGGCTGCAAACCTCCAAAATTTTGTTAAAGGTTCGGTTCGGCGGCTTGAGCCATAGAGCAAGAAATCGGTCTGGTGTCGAATTGGTTTATATGCCACCTGAACCCAAGGTTTGGGTTCGAACCTTGGTTCAATTTCATATAAACAATTTTTTTTATTGTTAGCCTTTTTTCCAACATTTTTTTAAGAAATCAAATTTTGATGATAATTCAATTTATTCAAAGATTTAAATATGACTTATTTTAATCCGAAATCTCAAATAATTGAGTAATATTAGAAAACCATAATATTTATGTTATTTTTATTTTCGAACCGAACCTTTTATTTTAGAAAGCGGTTCGGTTTAGGTTCGAGCTCGCAAAGTAAATAATTTCAAAAGTTCGGTTCATGATCCGGTTCGGGCAGCTTAAATACCCAAACCGAATCGGTTTTACGAGGTTCGGTTAAGAACTGGTTTGCAGCCTTGGAAATAACTCTGTTTAATTTATTAGTTTGCACAAAGCAATATACTTGGCTTATAATAATAACATGGAACATGCCTTCTAATAATAAAGAAATCACCTATGGGAACATCTTAAGAAATCAATGATATTTTTTTTTCCAGCTTTCACTTTTCTTTCGTTTACGAACGTTTATTCCATATTAATTTAAGGCTGTTACTTCTCTCCGTTTAATTAATAGAATATGTATCTTTTATTGAACATCTTTAACCTATGAAGAGTAAAAAAAATTTTATTTTCATATTTTGTCGTATTTATTACACATCTCAAAACCTTTTCTATATTGAGAATTTTAATAGTAATTTGTAAAAATCTTAAGGTTATCATCAAACATTGCGAAAAGATCTACAATGAATGTTTCTCACAAGTATCATTTACATTCTGTATAAAGGAATCTCTATCAACTTTCCCATATTAATTTCAAATTTCTTATGCTTGTCTGCTTTCTCTCGACATTTTCCCCTTGAACTTTGACGTTTTTCCAAGAGATAAGAAATTCTTGGTCTAATTAAGAGCTAAACATGCAAAGGCGCCAACTGGGCGGCAATTGCACTCATAACTGAAGTCAGTTCATCAAGCAAACTAACAAAATGACAGTTTGACATATTGACAAACTGACTGAATGACTGACTAACAAACTGAATGAGTAAGTGAGTGAATGCTGCGACTCTTTTGCGGCAAATGCAATTAATTTAAATCAATTGATTCGTTTGAGGACAATTTAATTGTATGCAGACAGCGAAATGCACTAAGAAATGCAAAAGACAAGCGACAGGGATGCAGATGGAGAGAGAGAGAGAGAGAGAGAGAGGAGCAAAAAGAGAGAAGAGTCGGGCAACAAATGAAACACAAATCGATTGTAGATTATTTGTCATAAGGCTGTAATTGTCTTTAATTGAATCGAATTGAGTTTGAGGTGCATATGACAACATTAAAGGCGACGCAGAGTCGGCCCGCATTGCGTTGCGGTCGCAGTCGCAGTCGCAGTCGCTGCTGCAGTCAGCGTTGCAGTCGTCGTCAATTGAATTGCATTTAAATTACAAGTGCGCCCCAAGCCTCAATGTTCGTACGTGATTGGCAAGTAAATTAATCAAAATTACTGACAATCTTTAACCAATTTTCGAAATAAATGCATCTGTAACATTGTATCTTTTTCTTGGAATCTTATTGCAGCTCGGTCCTGCAGCTGCGGGCAGAGGAATGTTTTGCTATCAATGCCCGCCCGCCCTGCATCCCTGCGGACCGCATCCCCCTCGCCTGCCCACACTGGACTATCCGTTTGCCGCCACGCATCCATGTGAGTATGAAATACAAATGCATAATTGTATCTGCAAGATACATTCTGATAAGAGAACTCTCAACAAAACAGATGCTCAGTTCGTAGGCTGACAAAAGTGCAGTAGCAACTCTCAATAGACACGGAATTAAATTTTAGATAAAAAGCCAATGATAATCGTCGACAACGGATTATATTGTACTCGCACTTTGTATCTTGTAGTTACATTAACGAATTATTCTATTAGTGGCACGCTATATGTACGTGCAACACAAGGGGGGTAGTCATTCAGTACGGGGCATGGAATGAGATTGTGTCGCATATCGGATTACATGGACGCACATGTCGAGGGTTGTGTTGCATGAATTATGCGCAGAAGTTTTGTGCCGAATCGGTCAGAGGGTAAATGTGTGCACAAGTGCCAATGGCATTGCGAGAAAGACAGAGACACACTGATAAAGAGAGAGTAAGACAGAGAGAGAGAAAGCTTGGGAATGAGAATCAACTGAGGGGAGTTTGACTGGTGAGAGTCACTTTCGGTTCTAATTAAATATTCGGAAGTTCAATGAATGAACTAGTGAAATCGATTACTCTGAGAACTTGAGATTTCTTATCTCTAAATCTTTATAACATAACTATTTCAATAATATCTCTTAGGAATATATCTATGGGATATACATATTAGCTTAATGGAAATATCTTATAGATAACTAAACTTAAAGAAATCAAAATGGCTTAAACTAGGAATCAAGCCGAAGCAAATATCTGTTCCGGTATGTCCCGAAACAACTATTTTTATTTCCGACTTGTGCTATCGGTTCCGGTATTAATACCGGTCCAACAAATTAATTTTGAAACGTTGTAAGCTGGTAAACTGTTATTTTAAACTAATGAGGATGCAAAAAGTTTATTAAAAAGTTTAAACTTGAGATGATGAGTTTTGAATTTTCGAAAAACACAATACAGAATGAATTTAGAGGCCAAACCAGGATCAAAATGACATTCAGTTGGATTTTTCCAAATATAATTACATCAGTCGTACATTTAAATTAACATATATGGATGATATTGTATAGAATCGAAGGGAATAATATGTTTGGAATACTTTTAATTAGTTAATGTTACTTATTTCAGTTTGATCAATTTTGTACCATAATGCTAAGCTTTAATATGAAACAAATAATCTAAATTGTGATATTAAAAGATTCTAAGTTTTTTTTTTTGTGAAGTCCTACAAGCTTTACATGCAGAACTTTCAGCTGAAACGAGTGGAATGGAATGGCGAAACACTAGTGCAATTCAGTAATGCACTTCAGTTACCTTCAGGCATTGATTGCACTCTATAAAAGTGCTTCAAATAATTTTTGTCATAACTCTCAGTGCTCTAACAGTAAGTGAGTGAGTCAGTCTGTCAATCAGTCAGTCAGTTAGGACACTCACTTACTGACAATTCGCGGAATGGCAAACGCATAAAAATTCCATTAAACGCCACTCGTCGAAATGTCGAAAGAAAACCACAGAGCAATTCGATTTCCTATTCCCCTCCCTCAGATCCACTATAATAAACTTTGCCTTTGCGAGCAAATACAGATAGACCTACCATTGAGAGAGGAGCTACCCATCGTTTCCATATAACTATAATTGAATAAAAAAAAAAAAAAAAAAACAGAAAAAAATCACACTTGAAAAATGAAGCGAGGCGGCAACTCAATCGATATTCAGAGCCAGAGTCAAAGGAGTGGCAACTCTGCAAAGTGGCAAGAAATGGGTGGAGAGAGGGGGAATTCGTTGGGTTTGGTTTTGGATTTCGTATCATGCAATTATTACTTTGGCATGCAAATTTTGTAGCTCGAGTTTGGAATGTGCGAAAGTGTCGCGGGATACGATTTAATAACCAACGATAACCGATTTCGTCAACTGCGACATTTATCGAAATCAAAGGTGCCACCTGCCGCCGAAAAAGCACTAATCGATAATAATCTTTATGATTATTTTGTTTTTTTTTTGGGGAGGCAATAAAACATTAAAGGCGCCGACAAGAGCAGAAAATTGCAGTGCATTTAAGTTGAATTTAGTTTTTGGATGCCTGAGCGAAGTTACAGTGTAATGGGATTAGCCCAAGACTTACAAACGCATTACACAAGCATCAAGAGGGGAGAGGAGTAAAGTAGTTGATGGGAGCAAGCAGGAAGGATACGTATATTTGTATCTATAATGCATGAGCAACCTGCACGTACTGAACTTACCTCACGTTCTGTCCCTAATCAGCTGCCCAGAAGGTGCAAATTCCATTTGCCAAACACGACGTTGACTTATTCAATATGACATGTCAAGACAGACAGTTAGAGATATAGATACAGATACAGATACATATATGTTGGCTTAGAAACTTGCAACTTATGCTCATGATGAGGCAACAAGCAACGCATATTTGTGGCTTATTAGCTAACAAATACAACTGTCGCTTTTGATATCAGTTAGTCAAGGACAACTCTGCTTGATTTGAACTAAGGTGTTACTAATGCAATTTATGAGATACTTTGGCTAATACTACACCTTAAGTCTTTGACTGCTAATGAGTCAAATGCTAAAATATATAATTGGCTCTTAAAGCGTTTATTACATAAAAGTACATGGGAAATTGTTAAAATCCTGGATATGTATTATAGTTTATATTTAAAAGTGGATTGATTGATTTTGCGAATTTTTTGGATTATTATTTATTTTATTTAATGAAATACACTACTTCAGATTCCCCATAACCTACTTCTCCCCCGTTTCTATACCAAAAAATTACCTTAAATTGTGTTTTCTTTATTCTATTAAATTTATTTACCTTTAACTTAAGATAGTTGATAAAAAAAAAAAATCTTATCAAAACTGAAGAGATTATAAATTAACATAGCTAATAATTTAAAATTTAAGTAGTCTGTTCCTTGTTTTTTCTCTACTCCACTTGTGTCTGTTATGAAATATTATAAATAAATAAACGCATACATACATTTTAAGTAAAATATTATTTTTAAATATAAAATCTTATATATAATGTAATAAAAACCCGACATAATAAACCTAAAAGTAGCTTAACAGAGACTTACCTGTTCCCAAGTTTCATCAAAAGGAACCTCAATTCAATTTGTGTCAAGTTCTATCTATAGCCAAGTTTATGTATATATATGGTAAGTATCACAAATAGCTGAGGTATCAACTGCGACACTTTAAACAAATCAAAAAGCTCAAAAATTTGCATTCCTAATTCAATTTAGTTTCGTTTCGTGATTCGTAATTCGTGATTCTCGTGATTCCACCACTCGACACCGAGGAACGCTTCTCAATTGCTAAACTAATTTAAAATTTCGAGCGCGTGCGATGTCGTTGAGAACTGAGAGCTGAGAAAATGGGAACGGTGAATGGAGAATGGAGAATGTAGAACTGAGAGATGAATTCGGAAAACTGAAATTGAGACCATGGTACTACAGGAGGGAGAAAGGAATCTCAAAAGGGCTGTGCGGCAGCCTTATGCAATGGGAATTGGGGAAATCAAGAAAAAATGCTGAAGGAAAAGTCATATGAAAAGTGTCGCAAGCAATTTGCAAGGTTGAGAGACAGAAACTGGGCCAAAACTCATTTGCAGCCAAAAACTATAATAAATGTTAATTTGTCTGAGATTACGCAAGTAGAAAACTCCTACACACACACACACACACACACACACACACATTCACAATCGAATGAAAATTGATTTTCAGCCAGTGTATGTGTGTGTGTGTGTGTATCTCACAGATACAAGATACGTAGCAAAAGTCAAGTCAAGCTGCATGCCAATCAAGTGGCAGACACAGACAAAAGTTGCAGACAAGTATCTTATAGATACGACAACATTGTGGGATACATATACAGCTAGAGATACAGCTACAAATAAAGCCGAAGAGATACAAAGATATAATTGTAAGGGAAAATTAATGCTTTGAGTTTCGTGTAAACGAGTTTGTTAAATTGAAATTTATTATGACCACATAATTATTTTAAAACTTTGCGGATAAATTGATATTTTATCAATATTTTAGTTAAACAATTACCGAAGAAATGGATTTAAGTAATAAAATTAAAATGTTTAACTAAAGAAATATGAAATATAGTACATCTATCCGTATATATATCTGTAGTTCGTATAACTAAAGGAAAAACTAATAGCAAAGTTGGTTCTAAGTATACTATAAATTAATTAAAATTTGTATTTATTATAGATGGAATAAGAATTAAATTGATCAGATAAAGATATAGTTTTGTTTTAAACAATTATCTTGAATATATTAATTATCATAAAAATAATAATTGTTCGTTTTAATATAGATCGAATATGAATTAAATTGATCAGATAAAGATATAGTTTTGTTTTAAACAATTATCTTGAATATATTAATCATCATATCTGCTTTTAACTTATTTTTAATCTAGTTTTTGTGTTCCTTTATCCGATCTGATATAGATATATAGATATATGATTTCCGTTATGAATACCTTCTATGTCTGCAATTGTTTTCTATATTTTTTAGATCAATTATAAATAAAGACTTTTTCGTACAGTTATACAATTTCCAATACATTCATACTTTTGCAGATATGCATTTTGTTTTTAAGAAACAATTCCGACTTGTCTACAGGGTATTTTAGTAGTCGTGCATTTAATTGCCTTGGCAATCTTATTCATTGGCTGTCTGTGTTTGCTGTCTCTGTTGCCCTCTGCGTACTTTTTGAATCAATTTGCCAACAAGGATTTGTTAATCCTGTCTTCCTGACAAGTGCGGTTAGTTGAGTTGTTGTTGTTGTCGTTGTTGTTGTAGTTGTTGTTGTTGCCTGACTGACATTTGATGTTTGGACTAGCACATAGGTCGATGCTTTCAGCATGAAATTCTTATTGGAAGCAAAGAGTGAGTAGATCGTGGGGAAGGGGCAGGGAGATGGAGAATTGAGCCTGGTGAACGCTTTGGGGATTTGCACTGGCAACCTAATTGTGCTAATTGCCGTTGCCATTGCCGTTTGCTTTTTGGCCTCAAAACAGGCAGCAGGCCTTGCCGTGCCACAGGCCACATGCCACATGCCACATGCTGCAAGGCGTCCATTTGCATTTTAAGCAATTATTGGCAACAAAAAATTTGATTAGCCAAGTTGGTCAAAAAAGCCAGAAAACGGAAAGTACTCAGCTCATTGACTATTTGATTAGCCAGGCACTTTTCGGCTAGCGTCAATATCTATCTAGCTTCATTAGCAGTGGCAAGTGCAACTTAATGCTTTACCTGCAGAATTCTAATTATTTTCATTATCAAATATTAATCGAGACTTAAATGCGATGCCTGCATAGCGACACTTCGAAAAGCCAACGTCAACTTGTGAGCAAACAACATTAGTGCGCATTATATGTACTCCCCAGGGATAGAACCGGGAACAGCAACAGTCGACCTTCAACATGGCGCAAATGGGCGTCGACTGGCTTTATTCGGGTACTAACAACATTTTCAGCTAATCGGATTAAGCAGCCTCCCAACAACAAAAAAAAAAGTTGACACAACAGCGGCAGCTGTAACTGGGGAGCATGGGGGTGTTCCTGACTGCCATGGGGGTGGCTCGAGTGTTGATGTTGTTGTAGAGAAAGCTCGCTTAAGTGCGACAGCAGAAGAAGAAATTAAAATTAAATTTTGCAATTTGCTAGCTAATTATTTATTTAAAATCAAATTGAAAATTAATTTTACAACAAGGCAAAAAGGCTCAACAACAAAAACAACAGAAGCAACAACAACGAAAAGACCGAAAATTGTTGGCCTCCATTCAGGGCTTTCATTTCATACTTTGCCTTTTCCGGGCTTTCTCTCTCTGTCTCCCTCTCTTTTTCTCTCAGCCTTTTGCTTGGGGTCAAGTGCGGCTGTCAACATGCCACAAGCCAACTCTCACTTACTCCCTCTTTCTGTCTCTCTCTTTCTCTCTTTGAATGTCTTTGGTTTTTGGCTGTGCTCAAAGGCAGTTATAAAATATTTTGTAGCATACAAAATGGCGCTGCTGCTACAAAATTCAATTAGCATGCAATTTTGCAATTTTGGCAACAGCTGGCTTTCAGCAAAAAGCCACGTCCGGCCACCAAACGGAGGTTGCCAGAGTCTCAAAGTTCGTCTCACACTTTCTGCATTATCTAAGTGGCATATTGATGAGTTCAAGTAACGAGTTGTTGAACTTAAAGCAAACTTTGAAAGTGTTAAAGCGCTGGTAAAATTATAAAATATTGTCCTAAGGTGTATAACATGCTTTTACTGCTCTGTACTAAATTTCAGCTTTATAACATTATAATTGTATTTTCCATGCATTTTTAATGTATTTGCGTCGTCAGTAGTAAAAATGTATTTAATTTGAAAAAAAAAAATTGTCTGTCTTTGGCAGTTAAGTGTATGATTACAAATTTTTATAGCTATAGCTTTTGTAGTTGCTGAGTTCAATGAGCTCAATGGTAAAATATTCTATTTAAGGAGGATGTGAGTTGCTAGTTGAGGTGTGAATAGATTAAATTATTTTCTACGCATAATATACGATATAGTACTAAATTATTCCATTAATTTATCTTCTACTTTACACATTAACAATTATAAACATGTAATTCTCTAGTTGTGCTCTCAGCTAAACTATAGTCAGCTTATTGGCGCTTATGCTCGCTCAGCTTATGCACCAACACCAACAGCAATAGAAATAGAGATAGGCGGAAAGATAGAGGAAGCTGCAACTATCTTAATTATGCTAGCTAATGCAAACACCTTGGTATAGCTAATTCCTTGACTTACCTGTCTCCGCTTTCTCTTTCTACCACTACAGATACCAGTTACTCGTATCATCCTGCCATACACGATGAGACTTTTGTGCGGCGCAAACAACGACGAAATCGCACAACCTTTACACTGCAACAGGTAAGAGGAAAATGAAAAGAAAATGGTGAAAAACTAAGAGAGTAACTGTAAATTTTTAATGATTGGGAAAAACAGCTGGAGGAGTTGGAAACGGCATTTGCCCAGACCCATTATCCGGATGTATTTACACGAGAGGATCTGGCCATGAAAATCAACTTAACCGAGGCACGAGTCCAGGTGAGTGTGACTGATAGCAGTGACTGTTATTAAACCCGTTACTTAAAAAATAAGTAAAAGGGTATGTTGTGTTCGTTGAATTGTATGTAACAAGGAGAAGGAGGCATCTCCGAACCCATGTCAGTCTGTCCGTCCGTGGGAGCGCCTAGATCTCAGAGACTATAAGAGATAGAAATACCAAATTTGGCACACAGATTACTATACACCCCATGCAGGTCAAGTTTGTTTTAAATTTTTGACACGCCCCTGCAAATCGCGAAAAACCACCACATTTACAGTTTTTAAGATAATTCAGTTTTTATCGCAATTAACGTAATCTATTAATATTATCTATAATATCACTTAACCGCAGCAAGGTCGGATTAGTAGAACGATAGTAATAGTCAACCAAAGTTATTAATAAAGTTATTATTTCAATACAATCACCTTAAAGTGTGCAGTAGTTTTATTAGGTAGTAATTTCTTTATAGTACTTTTATATATATTGAAATAAGTAATGGGTATCCTATGGTCGGGATCTCGACTATAGCCTTTCCCATTTGTTTTTACTTTTAACTGTGATTTTTTTCACTGGGGTCAACTCTTTGAAATTATGCAAAATATGTAAAAGCCCCCAACAAAAAAAAAAGGTTAAAAGTAACACAAAATTTTGTTCATAAATTGTATCAAATTTCACAAGAATAGCGAGCGCGTTGGCAACCCTAGGCCGGTCACGCAGCCTGATCAAAGCTACCCCAACCCTAGCAATATTTCTCTCTATTAATAATGCATATGCATGTCTTTGAAGGGGAGGGAGAGGGCAAAAAAAAAGGAAAAAGAGAGAAAGAGAGAAAGAAAGATAGAGACAGAGAGAGTTAGCTTTGGGGTCATGTACAACCTAATGCAATAACGACCTTTAAAAATATTCTATATACATTTTGAATGAAGCAAATATGCAAAGTTCTTATGAAAGCTGGCAACTTGGGAGGCTTCTGGCCAAATTGTTGGATTACTTCCTGGGGCAATATTTGTAATAAATCAAATTTATTTTTCAATATACAGTTAGAAGCGAGTTTTCATATAGCCTGATAAAACAGCTACAAAAAAATTTTTTTGTAACTTCATTTTAACATGGCACAAATAAAAGCTGTACAAAAGCGTCAGCTAAAAAGGCATCTGTGTTGAAAAGCGCAGCGTGTTTTAAAAAGGTTAATTTTAAAATTTTATAGCTTACAAAAAATGTATTAAATAATTTTTTTTTTAAACTAATATTTTTGATTCTAAGGAAAAAGTGAGAGAAAAAACGACAGGCAATTAGACATTTCAAGCCAAATATTTTAAATTTTGATGAAAGGGTTACCATTTTTATATTAGTTTATCATATTTGTATCCCATAAATCTCATGAGGATGACATAAAAAATATTTTAGAATATAAAAACGCTTCTAATCTGTAGATAGAACTTAGGTTGAGTATATCTACTGATTTGTCCCACATTTCTCACATCTCTACTCAAAATACAGATCACTCGTTGCAACTCTCCATCTTAAATCCATTATATATTTTCTCAGTTGATTTACTTATTCTCTTTCTTTACTTTCAAATCGATGCGTATTCTTAGTTAATTTATCAATCAATATCATTTATAAGCAACTGGCTGAACTTCAAAGCACTTTGTCTTTGTCAAGCAGCCAACTTATTGGTATTTTACCAAAAATCTGTTGCCCGTCTAGACTTATACATCAACTTCTCTCTCTATCTCTCTCTCGGATACGCATTAAATAAATGAAATGCGTCACGACAGACGCCGAACATCAAAAATTGACAGTGAAAAACATATCAGGTTACCAAATAGAACCCAACATCCAAGTCCAAGTGAGCGGCAAATGAGCGACGCGACGCGACGCGACGTGGGGATGGGGAGGGAGAAGCGTCAGTCGGGAATCAAACGAAGTACATAATAAATTTTATTATAAAATTTATTTCCGCATTTTTCGCATTGGGATAAAAATGTGTCAAAATGTGGTCGCTGAAAATGCGACGAGGAAAAGCACCCTCATCAAAATATTTGGCATTCATTCCATTATCGAAATCCCAGACTAAGCCTGCTCCAAAATACTCGACTCGATTCTCTTCCTTTTCCTCCCTCTTCCCATCTCTGTCTGTACAATTGTTTTCCCAGCTAAACATATACTTTTTTACTTATTTTTGTGAATTTTTTTGTTGGACATTTAAAGAGCAGTTTGAGCTCAAAACTCGGACAGAAGTCAGACATTTGACAGGCGGGTGGTTTTGGTTCGTATTGGGTGGATTTGGGTGGGGCCGTGTGGTTGCCTTATAATTTTGTTAGGCTGACAAGTACACGTGTTTGCGACAAGTGTCCCATTGTTGGACA
Source organism: Drosophila innubila (assembly GCF_004354385.1). NCBI lineage: Eukaryota > Metazoa > Arthropoda > Insecta > Diptera > Drosophilidae > Drosophila > Drosophila innubila. The sequence goes on along the minus strand of NW_022995372.1, from coordinate 5,814,146 downwards.
TTTGACATATAAATTTGGTACAAATTTAATTCAAAGTATCAGGTTGCGCCTGGGAACATGCCACTCAGAGAGTCAGGGATGCTGTTGCAAGTGGCTGTGGCACGCTAATTGTGCCGGAAATAACCGAGTGCGTCATTGTCATCGCCTAACGCCACCAAAGTGTTTTTAATAGCCACCTGTGTGGGTCGACAGTCAGCTCAGTGGTGCGGTGGCTCAGTTGCAACGTGTCTAGTTAGCGTTGCATCCTCATTAAGTTTATACTGCCACATAATTTGCTCAGTCTCAATCTCTCAGCTTGTCGCGTGGGCAACGTGCTCGAGTGCCTGCCACCCACATCTTAAGAGATAGAGAGAGCAAGAGAGAGAGTCCTCTCCCCCCCTCAGTTCACAGTTCTCAGCTGTACTTCTCCAATTGTGGAAGTAGATCCGCTAATTGCCAGGCTGCCCCCGCACAGTGCCACAAATTGTCATTGCTAATGATTACAATTTCCACAAGCAAGTGCAATTTTCACAAAGATTTCTCCCTCTCTCCTCTCTCTCTCTCTCTCTTTACCTTTGAGTCAATTTGCATGCTCAGGTTGTCAAACGGAACCAGAAATTTGTGAAAAGTCCATAAATTTGAATGTTCAACCACAAATTCACAATGCCAAGAGCCAACTGCCTATAATTATCGTGTAATCAAGCCGAAGGAAATTGTGAATGAATGTGAATAATTTGACTAAATGCGAATTGATAGAGAATAGAACAAGTTGAGTCGACGTAAGAATTAGTTATGTTAAAAATTTATTACAAAATATATTTGGTAGTTATTAATTAAAATTTGTTTTTTAAATTTCTAAACTCTGTTTTTGTTTTATTGACCTTATGCAATATTATTACAAATTCGGAATATGTAATTTAACACAAGTATCTTTAAAAATTCCCTATAAAAATATTAATATAAATTAGAAGAACCTATTTGTAGATTTTATTCGAAAAAGTTATGTTTACATAATTTTCGATTCAATTTCTATATTCATTTTTAATATCAAATCAATATTATAAATATGTATGTATCATGAAGAATTAGTTATCATCAGATAGCATAATTGAAACATAAATCTCACTCAATCATATTCGATCTTTATTTCAATGTATTATAAAGACAATAATATTGTTAAGTAACAATACATATACAAATATATATATATATATATATATATATATATATATAGAATTTCTTACTCTTTTCTATTAACACATAGTCGAACAACACATTATATAAATTCCAGAAATTTGACATAATTCAGGAACTATAATTAAATGGCAAATCTCACCCTTAACAATATTCTTTCTAATATTCAATCTCTTTTATAATTCATAATAAAATCATTAATATTCATTCGAAACAAAATATTTGTGAACCTGCTCAGGGATTCCTCGTCACATAGCGATTATTACTCCGTTTCGCATTACAGAAGTATTTCACATATAATTCGTTTAGAATTATGTCTGTAGCATGACAATGCTGCTGTGGCCACACCCACAACGCCCACAAAAGGGGGCGACAACATCCCCTCGAAATGGAGAGGAAAACGAGCACACATATAATACCAATAATTGATAATTTATTATAATCACAGAGCATGGGAATTGGGGAGAATGAGAAACTAGTCGGGCACTCAAGCTAAATCAGACGTACCACCCAACCACCCAACCACCCAACCACTGAAACCACTTCTCAAGACGGTGCCCAAAGGGGTTGGCGGTGCCTGTCAAATAATTGCATTTGCTTCAATAATCCTTTAATGCTGATCCAAGTTGATGGAACCAGGACTCGTATGCTGCATATGCTTGCCCGTCGGCGATGAATGAGTAAGGGTATAGGCAGAAGGGTGAAGGGTATAGGGGGGCTGTACCAGAGGGTGTTGCTGTTGCGGTAGCCCAATTATTGTTCGACTGCGGCTGTTTTGTTGCAAAGGGTTCACGAAATGCGTTTGATATTAACACATCTGTTCATTCATTCCACTTGAGCTGCCTCATCATCGTCCTCGTCGTTCCCGTTGTCGTTTCTCCCGGAGTGCCACTGTTTGCGGAAGCTAATGGTGCGCACTTGCCGTAATTACCCGGCCGCAATTCGTCCTGCTGGGTGGTGTTTACCTTTTTCCTTCACTGTGTGCATTGTTGCCACATTGTGTTGCAACTTTGTTTTATTTACCGCTGTTTGCTTATTTGTTTTTCTTTTCATCGCAAATCGCTTTCTGTAACTTGTAACCGCAAATTTTGATGAGAGCGGAACTCTACCAGTATCAGGATAACAGTTACGAGTCCTTGCAATGTTTACCTTATGCCCAATTCCCATTGTTATCGAAATTATGAGCACTTTTGCCGCCTTGAGGCGTTTCTTTTCGCATTCCCCTTTCCACTTTGGCTCTTTGAGAGCTGTAAATAAATTATATGTAGTAGGACTTCTCAGAGGCAACGTTTCCGATAGGGAGAGGTGTTCTCAAATGGGTTTACTTATATGCTGCGACATGTGAGTTGAAGCGAATAAAGAAATTTTGTTTGAAACAAATCTGGTGGCAATTGTTATACATTGCAAATATACCCTATAATTTGATATAGGAGCTTATATGATAAAGAGTAAATATCCTACGTTTTCCTAGGGGTTTCCATTTTAATTGCTGAAATTAGTCCAAAGTAAAGAATAACCGATATCCTGTATGAAAATATCATTTGGATGTTGTTATCTGATGGAATCACAGTTTCCTTCTAAATATAATAATGATACTAACAGTTTTTTCTAACATAATGTCTTCTTGATAACTATGCGTATGAAATCTTGATTTATTCAGCATCTTTATCCTTTCCAAGTTTAAATGTTAATCAAAATTAGCACATTTTTTATACCTACCTCATAAAATTAAATTTAAGTCTTTTGTATACTTATAAATGAAGTTAATAAAACTAATAACCAAATTGCATTTATAAAATTCGAACCTTAACTGAATTAATTTATGAAATTTGACTTAAACTGGTAACTATCGGCTTAATTTGAGATCACGGGAATTCTATAAAATGCTAACTTAAATACTTAATAAAATAACTAACAAGATACAATAATCTGAAGTAATCCTTTTGATTTAAATAAAAGCCAGATAAACTAACAATTCAAGAGCAGCTCCTAAAAGTATGCATTGATTTCGGCAAATCAACTAGTTGAAATTTACAGAAAATACAAAAAAAAAAAAACAGAAAAATAAAATGTATTTCGAACGTGAATTAAATATGCAAAGGCGAAATGAATTAGCAACGTTGTAAATGAATTTGCCAAAAGCCAGAAACTCAAAAATCCTGCCCTCTCAACCCCCTACAGCACCGAGTGGCCACAGTTCCCTCAGTTCTCTCAATTTCTCCAGATGAGCTTCGACAAGCAATCAAGAAACTAAACCAAGCGAATTGAATAAATAAAGAAACACGTTACAAGTCAAGTGAATGAGGCATGATGGGAACAGGGGGCGGGGGGCAGCCCTGTAAGCTACAATAAAACAAAGCAAAATTGTGCATGAAATTATTATTGAAGGAAAAAACACAAATATATATATATATATATATATATATATGTCTATATAAATACTTGTGTTTGTGTGTGTGTGTGTGTATGTAGAGGGAAAATTGGTTGGAAAAGTCAAGGCAGACGCACACAATTGTTTTTCATTATTGAATTTTTGTCATAATAATAACGAGAGACGAGAGACGAGCAACAGCAACGGCAACAACTGAGCTACACTGTCTGTCTCGCTTACTCCACAGTTGCAATACCTGGGGGGGTGCACTTGGAAAAAAGTTTACCCAGCCATATTTTATTGGTAATGTGCTTATGGCATAAATATTGTATTAAGTAACTGGTGGGCGTCACCACTAAAAAATATCCAACAACAGTTTTTTTTTTATTTCTTTGGGGGTTAGAGACGCCCAGGTCTGAGCAGGGATGGGGGAAGAGGACGGAGGGAGAGGGGTGGATTGGCTGCCATTTGGCGGTTGGATTGTGCGCAATTTATTGTTCAGAAAGCTGGAGCTGACTACGGTTAGTGTTTGGTTAAGTGGGGGTTGGGCATTGTGTCTGGATATTTGCCAACATGGCGGCCAAGGCAAAGAGTGGGGAACAGAGGGGTGTTGGGAGTGGGGGGAAGTCGCCTCGAGGCGCAAAATGTTGAAATTGTTTTATGTTGCGTTATGATTACAACAATGCGAACTTTTGCACAATGTCTAATTTGAATTTTGATTAGGAAATTTACTTACACACACACACACAAGTTAAGAGAGCGATTGTAAGAGAGAAAGAGAGGGAGAGAGAGTTTCAAGATGGCGTCCCCATTTTGGAAATCCCATTAGAGGGCGCTCTAAGCATGGAATCAGCGTAACCGGAACTAAAAGCAAAAACAATGAGGAAAAGCAGCCAAAGAGGAAACACGCGCGCATAAGCAAACAGGCAAAAGAGGATGTGAAGTAGATGCGAAGGATGCCTGGGCATTGTCTTGATTGAAGCTCATTAGAGAAGATGCTCCCTCTCTATCTTTCTTAACTGGCATGTGTGTGTCTGTCTCCTCACTCCTCAGCACCGCCATGTCTCTTACCAATTTAGGCGCTGATTACAGGCCAAATTTGTTTTGTGTGCCTGCGCAAAATTGAAAATCAGATTTTGTTTGTTTATGTCTTAGGTGGCACAATAAATACAATGAGAGGGAGAAAGGAAAATAGCAGAGAAGTGGGCCAGCAAATTGTTAAAGTTTCTGAGGTGGAAAATTTCGTTTATTGTTTTTACTCTACCCCCAAGCGCATGTGTGTGCTTAGAAAGTTTTTCAATTTTCAATTGGCTGGCAGCCAAGTCAAGACTGCATAAATAACAGTACTCGGGCGATTTTCTAACTTTATAACTCAGCTTCTTCTTCTCCCAATCTTCGCAGGTCTGGTTCCAGAATAGACGCGCCAAATGGCGCAAGGCGGAGCGTCTAAAGGATGAGCAACGCAAGCGGGAAAATGGAGAAAGCAGCAGCTCATTGGAAAAGGTAAAAAAGATAAACACCTTGTTCTATACAAATATCGGGAACAACAGTTGAATTGAATTAAATTAATACTAATTATGACAAAAGAAAATTTATTAAAAGGTGAAGCTTAAAATTTGAATTTTCGAATCACACAAAATTTCATTTTTTATCAACACTGTAATTCCCCTTTGATAATATCCATAATTTCCCTTTGAAATTTTTTCATAACGTCTAAGCGTTGCCAAATCTAAACCGATTTTCATGTGGAATATCTTTCTAATCATTATTTGGCCTATAAATTTATTTTGTGTCAAAATTTTAGTCATTTAGAATATTGAATCCCTTATTAAAATTGTTTGTATTTGTTAACATTTGTTTATATGCAAAAATAAAATTCCCAAGATTATATTTAAGAAATAAATTGGCTCTTTTCGCTTAATTTTTAATAAATAATGACAAATATTATTTTTTTTAAATTAAGCCAAACACTACAATTAATTATGATTTTTATTAAATTATTCAGCAAATGACAAATATTAAAAATGTTTAATACATTTTCTTACGACAACAGCTACCGTTCACATTAAAAATATCTAAAGATGTCAGATATACCAAATATAGCTAACATTTATTTATTTTTTAAATAAAACAATTGTAATTGTTTGATCAATTTTCCCAATTAGCTGCATGACTCACGCGAATCGTCGCCAGACATTACCGGCGAGATAGATGATGATATGGATGAGCTGCCGCCGCGACAGCGTTCGCACAGTCCCCTGACAAATGGACCCATGGAACAGCAACATTCACGCAGTCCCCCTGGCGCCCATCATCTGGACTCTAGCGATAATGAGCGACCACTGTCCTCCACTCAATTGACTGCCACACCGCACTCCGCCTCCCAATCTCTGGGCTCGATTAGCGCCGGTTCCCCCTCGCCGGGCATGCGCGAGCACACGCCTCTGGCCGGTGGACTGGGACCCAGCAGCCCCTCCAATTCCCGCAACACCGACTCACCCATCGAGGTGGGCGGCCCCATGTCGTTGACCACGGGCTCCCGCATGGCTGCGTCATCCAACAACTCGGCCTCGTCCACCCCAACACCAACAACACCACATGCTGCCCAGCTGCCCCATTCAGCCGCTGCAGCGGCTTTTGGAAGCCACATCTTTGGCAGCTTCGGTGCTGGCAGTGTTGCCAACGATACGTAAGTACAAATTATTTATCAATTTAAAAATGGTTTTGGGTAATTTTATATTTGGAAAGAAATTATTAAAATTTGTTGATAAATCCGTTGTAGGATATTAAAGAATAGTTGCTACATTTGTCACACCATTTAGAATTAAATTACTTTAATGATCGAGGAATTCATTCATGTTGTAGGTTTACCTAAGATATTTTTGTGAATTGAGTAATTTTTGGATTAATTAAAGTTCTGCACAAGGTAATATCATTTTGGTACACGCTTGATATTATTGTTTATATAGTGAATATTATCGAATACAAGTGGCACACTCCCATTTATACATGTCATCCCCTAACTGTCCTTCCCTTCATGTGAGTGTGTGTTGAAAACGAGAGCGATTAAAAGTGAATGATCTGCTAATTGCCAGCGTGTCATTAAGCCTCCACTTACAATGGCATTAGGCAACAACAAACAATAAATTTATGGCAAGTGTCGCATTTTGTCGTCAATTTGACAACAACAATGCGAATGAAACAGAAAAACAACTGGCAGGAAAAAATAACGGATAGAATGAAGAGAAAACATTGCAAAACGCCACCCCCGGAGAACAATTTTCCAAGCAAATATTTACAAATCTGAGCACCAGCAAGAGGGGGAGGGATGTTGAAGTAAGGGAAGGGGGTGTGTATTTCGAGCAGGACAACTGTCAACCCTTAAAGAATTTGTCGACGATGACTAAATTAGCAATTGATTACGAGAGAAAGAAAGAATGAATGAAAGAAAGACTGCAAGGAGAGGGAAGAAGGTAAATGAGGGAGTTGTAATGACCACAATGAGAGCAGTAATGTTATTATGATGGTTTGGGTGGATAAATGGATGTGGCAAGTCTGGCAACTCCTGTGGTGCCCGGTGGCTTGAACCCGGACACGGACACGGGCACGGACATGGGCACGGGCTATTGAACAGGCGTGCGCAGCGGAAGACGATTCAGTTAATGTTTTGGATAAAAACGTTTAAATTCCATTGGCGCACATCCGGTCAACGGATGTCGTGTGCGCCAGCGGAAACATTAAGAGTGCCCCCCATTCAATTCCTAATGATGCTGCGTCGATAGGATCGACACGTGCTAAGGACTCCCAGTGTCTAATCACCAACGGAACAGTGCTTGAATAACTCCAACATTGTCTTTAGCTTCCAACAAATCTTAGAATTATCTATAGAGTGTAAATAAATCAGCTGGATAATCGATTTGGGGCTCAGTCAGATAAATTTGAATTTATAGCACAAGTATGGAATCTATTATAAAATTATTTTGAAATAGTTTTATTATTTCCCAATATTCAATTTGGCATTTAACTTACAGTAAATGTTTTTTTAAATTTCATTAATTTTGTTTTAAAATTTCATTCAAAAGATTTAGTGAATAATGAATGAATGAATTCTGATAATTGGCACTGCTTTCTTATTATTTTGATACTTTTATGCTCAACTTAATCCAACATATATACATATATTTATAGCAAATATTTCACTGCGTATATTTAATGAAATGCAATTTTTGAGTGCACATTATAATATGTTTCAATAAATTTAAAATATGGTTATCAATGTTCTTGATAATTTTGTTTAAATTGAAAACACATAAATGTTATGAATCTCATCAATTCAGTTGTTCAATTGAACAAACAGTGAAAATTGGAAATACTCAAGCGAAGTTCATAAAAAGCAACTTGAAAATTTAATTGGGCGTAAATGAGGGTGTTTCGTGTTTTGTTGTGATGGCAATGTAACCATATGCCACACCCGACAAAAGACGGCAGACACCACAGTTTTTTTTTCTTTTTTGCCACCACATTGTGAGAATACTAGATGGGTGCGGGGTATGAGGTGTGGGGTGGAGTGTGCCGGTAATCAATGGGCGGTCTCATCAGCCAGCTAAAAGGCGACGGGCGGCCAAAACTCAAACTTGGCCTCGATTCTCTTAGCTCACATGTCAACGCGCCCAGACAACAACAAAGCGTCACACCACAATAAAAAACAACAACAAGGATCAGGAAGTGAATCAGGATATAATAGCACAGCAGCAGTAGCAGTAGCTGTAGCTAAGAATCCAAGTGGTTGAGGGAGAAAGGACAACCCACTGGGCAGAAGGACAACTGATTTCAGCTGAATCATTGCCCACTTTTTATTGTTGTTCTCGCTATTGTTGTTGTTGTTGTTGTTGTTGTTGTAACGGTTGACCAAATCAATTCCGACTTTTACTATATGCTAATGCCAATTGCTGATGGCCTTAATATGAGTATGCACTCAGCACTTTGATATCGTTTGATAACTTTTCTTATTGTTATTCAAATTCCTTTAACCGGATATCCTCTATGTTTTTGCTTCCATCTTCTTCTTTATTCTATCTCGAGCATCTCAATTCGAGCGTTTCATCGCAAGCATTTATCATCGCATTAGACATGCACTTACAGAGCTATCTTCAAATCTATTTATTTACCCAGCTCTGCAGAATTCTTTTTGCTACTTTTGTATATTTTATGCAAAAGCTCACGGTTCAATCATTCGAATGGAACTGAGCGTACAGTTATGCTGACGTCAGTTTTGCAAAAATAATTGCTTATATAGTCCTCGACTACTGAATACTTTGCATAGAAATGCTAATGAAATTTACTGGATATAAAGATGTTACACTTAAATGTTATTATAACAAGTTTGAAGGCTCTACCTATTTAAATACGATTTCAATCCATATTTGTAAATAAAGGGTAATGAATGTAATCTTTACAGAAGGTTGTAAAAATAAACAAAACAGTTTATCAATGAATATATTAATAAAGTCTGTTATTTGTGCGTTATAATGACCTTAAGTCACTCGAAAAGTAAATAAATGATAACAAAACTTCAGCTGGCAGCTGTAGAGACTCACTTATTTCATTTAATCATTTTTTATTGTCTTTATCATCAAGTGTGTGGGTGTGTAATACAATTTTTTATCGACAATTTGCATAAACAATTAACATGAAAAAGTACTAAACACGTTGCTATTTGAACTTGAGTTAAGTTTAAGTAAACTAAGTGAAGGCGAAAGGTACTTAAAGTACTCACCTTCTGTTGATTGCTATTCAGTTGAATACTTATTATAAATAGTCTTTCTACATAACCTAAAAATTCATTACATTATTTTAAGTTAATCAACAAACTATTCTCAGTTGATTTTACAACTATTCAGTGGTTATCTTTGAAGAAAGTAAATCCATTTCAAGTAACGATGGTAGTTAATGAGTTCAGTAAATTTATAGAAGAGCCCAAAATTAAAATGTGCTCGGATGTTTGGATACAGGAAATTAGGTTAATTAAATGCCAGTGTATTGCAAGCTACCTAACCCGAAAGTGTTAGCCAGAACTTGTCCAAATATTGTATGCACAAATAACTAAATATGTAATTAGGAGAATGTGTGGAAGACAGATGAGGAGGCATGCAACATTATGAGCTGCTTAAACATGCCTCAACAGGGGCCAAAAACCAAATGATGTACCCAACTCACCTAAATATATATACTAATTTATTAGTATATACTTAGTGTATGTAATCACGTACATACTTAGTATACGTATTTACCTATACTCGCCTCGTCGACTCGTTGCTGTTTGCGCGCACGAATGCTTGAATAATAAATTAGGCAAATATTTTAATATTCATCATGCAATTAAAATAAGCCGCTTCCTCGCGCACAACAACAACTACAACCAACGGAGGAGTATGGGAGGCATCTCTCATACCCAATAGCAACAACAACAACAACATTGAGTTGCCTAATATAATAAGCATATAATGTTCATAATGTTCGCTCTCGCGTTGTTGATTTTAGCTGCTTGGGTCGGAAGTACGAAATAATTTTAGCCATAGGTGGCTCCTAAAATAACCGAAAATGCCTTAAATGCTTGACGAAAAGAATACCCTATAGCATTCAAATAAAATCCATTAAAATAAAAGCCCATTCATAGGTGTTTCTTCACCTTTTTCTAAAGCTTTATTTTCAGCATTTAAAGTCTTTTAAGGTCATTAGCAGAGGCTGCGAAAAGATGTAATTCGTCTCCCATCGTTATGAAATTTTTAGAATATAGAGCTATAAAACTTAAATAGATATAAAACAAAAAATAAATTTTTATCTTCTAAAATGGGATTGTAATTGGGAAATTTAATTATGAAAAATTTTGAATTTGATTTGATTATCTCAGAATTTCTTGAGTTTACAGCCGAATATACGAATGTACTATTTTTGCTAAATATTTACCTAAACTTCAAACTACCCTTTTTAACCTATACGTATCACAGGGTACACGGCTAAAAAGAAACTTTTGGGAGCGCAAACATTTTGCGGAAATTGGGTTTGACTCGGATGTGTGTAGAGAGAGAGAGATTAAGAGGTTGAAAGACTGGGAGGAGTTAAGCCATTGAGGTGTTGATTGCTCGAGTTTAATTTGTTAGAATTGCGTAAAGCATTAAAATGTTTGCCAGAAAAATTATGCGAAGCTGTTGCTGCCACCCTTAAAGCCAAGGAGAGAGGGAGAAGCGTAAGGCAACATGTGTAAAAATTCATTAAGCCAAGTTCTAAAAACTTTATCGTTGGCAACCGGCAATCTGTGAAAAGTGCGAAAATTTAAAGAAAACTTTCTCGTGCCGCTAAGGTGAGTCTGACATTGACAAACGTGCCACTGTTATCACCCCAACCCCATTTCGTATCTCCCTCCCCTTTTGCCTTGGCACTTTTGGCCCAGAGCAAAAGTTATGTACTAACTAACGAGCTCAACGACAACACTCGAGCTGCTGAATGTCTTAATTAGGAGTGCGAGAGCAGCGAGTCTCTGACTGGGCACGTTTGTTGAGTGTTGCAATTAAGGCGGCGACAGTCAAGTGGGCGGGTCACTGTAGTGACTCGGGGCGGAAAGAGGAGAGAGGCGGTTCTGTCAAACAGCATGGACAGACCCTGCGGCCAAGCGATGTTCTTGCAAATTTTTGCCAGTCTCAGACATTGCACACACACACACACACACACACATACAGACAGCAGCTGTTGGATGTGCACATGCAAAATTTAATTACGACCAAAGGATGAGTGCTTAATTATACGCAAACATTTAAGTTTACCTGCATTTTTCGCAACGAGTTGGCAGGACGACTGAGACAGCGAATGAAACTGCTTCTCCTGTAGACTGTACATGTTTACACACTCACTCTCCCCCTACTCGTTCTCTGTCTCTCCCACTCTTACTCACCGTTGAGCTTGGACTTTTGCTTTTTGCTTTCGGCCTAATTGGCTGCAATGTCTGCATACGAAACTAATCCACAAACAGACAAGAAAATATAATTCCAGTTTTTGAATAGAAAAAACTATGATATATGGGGATTTATATGCTATCGATAGAGGGAAGTTATCTAAAATTTATTATTTATTTATTATGTAGAAAAACAATTTAGAAATTTCCTCTGCACTTCTTTAGTTCTCATAAGGACTTTTATTCATCACCATTTTTTTTTTTAAGTCTATCATTTTATTCATCACCATTTTTTTTTTTAAGTCTATCATTTTTTTTTTTAATTTTCTTTAGTTTTCATTAATAATATCCTCAATCTATTTATCAAATACCACTGTTTTACATACATTCTACATATATAACTATGTCTTTTTGTTTGGGTTGTGCAATGATCAGTGAGTGAGTGAGTCAGTGAGTTAGGACAAAAATTCTCTTTCACTTTGTTTTTCTTAAAATTTGTATATTTCATTGATTAAAAAACTTTAAATTTTAAAATATATTAAGTTATTTCTTATAAGATTTCAATTCCCTTCCATTTAGATAAAATTTTTACTTTTTAGCTCATTATTAATATTTCTTTTTTCCATTTTTTCGCTTGACCTCAGCGCGTTTTTAGCTTATCTAATTCCCTTTCAATCATTGTAAAAAGCTTAAAATTCTTTAAAAATTCATCAACTTTATAACAGAATAAAAAATGTAAAAAAAACCATATTAACTGAGGGCAAAGCCAGAAAAAATACGCATTCGTCGCATACAAAATTCTGTTTCAAGCGGCCAAAATAGTGACCCTCAACTCTCATTCCTTCCCCTGCAGAAACAAAACGCGAAAAGCGGCCAAAATCTCAAAAATCAGAGCAGGCACAGGAGCAGGACAAGAACGTAATGGATGGAGGGCAGATAAAGCCAAAAACGTCAAGTGCAGATGGGAAAAAAGTGAAAAGAATTAAAAGCGTCAGCCGCGACGACTGTGGCCCAAATGGCTGTGGTCGCGACATTCAGCTCTGGCCCTCGTTTTGGCCACAACGCACAACGCAACTCGATTAGCATTCAGAGATTTGTGTGCCTTCCCGTCGAGTTAGGCCGCACTAAGAATTATTAAATTTTGGACACATTTGCATCCTGGCCCAAAAGCCAGTCATAGGAAGGGGGTCAAAACGCTAAAAAGCTTTACGCGAATGGAAACAAATGGAAATTGAATTTTTTTATATTCAAACAACTCGAGAACTTCTATGATGGGAGGCAGCAATTATGACTAATAAAAATGATAATAAATTTATTAATGGATTATGTGAGGCAAATAATTTATCTATATCATTCATTTGTTGTTATTAAGCTCGCTTATCAATTAAAGTTTTTAAATTGCATTAACTGGAAAGTCCAATGGAGGGTGTTGGAATTTGAACTAAGCGTTATATTTCATTCAATTAAAATGGGAACAACGACAACAGTCGCATCATATAACATACAACATATTCAGTAGTAGGTTTATTAATAATAATGCAATTACGCATAAAAATGTTTTAATTTATTTCAATTAAGCGTTAATTAAAATTTTATTTGCTTGTTGTTTGTTTTGTGTTGGGTGTTTATGATATGCCAACGAAATGGTTTCATCATCAGTCTCTGGGTGGATTTTGCATGTGGAACAATGAGAAAGAGAGGGGCCCAAAGCGGTCACCACTTTCCCATTGCCGGCATGGTCACCCCAATGATATGATTCATGCTAAGAAATGGAATCTGTTGGATAATAAAGTTGAAGAAAGTAAGCTAGATGAAGCCAAGTGATCTCAATGGTAGAAATTGGAGGGGGTGTGATATAGCTCTGATAGAAGCAGAGACACAGAAAATCGTTAGTTGGATAACTTTTTAGGACTCTTGAAATCAGAACAGGTTTGACTAAAAAGGAGCGCTCCGCAGGAAATTGAACTTAACGTAAAACCAACTTTTTTTAAGGATAACCTCTTATTTTCGGGCTTGTTGGTATTTCAGAATGTGCTCTTCAAATTCAAGAAATTTCATAAGGATTGCTAAGAAAATAAGCGAAACAATTTTAATGACGGTTATGTAATGCAGAAATCTAAATTTAAAGTATTTAAAATGTAAAATATTTAAAAAAAAGAAACTTCTCAGTTTTGAGACAATAATCTGTCGGGCACCAAAACGAAAAATGTTTAGATTGTTATTCTAAGTATTTTTGTGGATTTTGTGTATTTCTCTTAAATTAATAAATTTAAAAATGTATGTTTTGATTTTAGAGAATGTATCTCTACTTCATCTTTTTGTTTGATTAATAATTTACGTTAACATGTTTATCTGCTTCTTTGTCATTGCAGCAATTGCGGCTTTCGTCCAGTGCTCAGCGAGCAGAGCGCGGTGGCAGCAGCAGCAGCCGCAGCAGCGGCACAACGCAGCGCCAATCATCCACCGCTTTTCCTGCCGCCCCATCTGGCGGCACAGTTCTCACACCAGCCGCTATTTCCAGGTCTGAAAGGTGAGTGGGACTGATGGGACTGGGTTGGGGACTAATGGCATAATCTCTATGGATGGGCTGTCAATCAGGGCTGATAAAAAAAAAGAAATCAAAAGCAATTGATTATTAAATTATACTTGGCAGCTGCTCCCAGCTAAGATAATGCATCAAAATCAAAAATCAAGCTAAACAAATAATCTAAAAATTGATGTAAATTTTGTTTTTCAATTCGGTTACAGGTGTGTCGCCCTTCCAGAGTCTGTGCTCATGTTGCTCCCTGAAGCCGCCGCCAATGCCACCAACATCATCGGCATCGGTGATGGCGCCTTTGAGTGTGCCAGTTAGCAGCAGCTCGGCGGCCAGCTCTCCAGAGTCACCCAAGTCGGTAGGTGGTAGTGCTGCTGGTGGTGGTGCACATGATCCACGCTCCAATTCTGTGGCCGAGCTGCGGCGCAAGGCGCAGGAACATTCGGCAGCGCTGTTGCAGTCGTTGCATGCAGCAGCTGCGGCAGGTTTGGCATTTCCCGGTCTGCACTTGCCACCGCTCTCGTTCGCACATCATCCGGCGCTGGGGCATGCTGTCAATCACAACAACAACAACAACAATATGAACAATAATTCGATGCGCCTGAAGCATGAGGCTCAGGACATGACGGCCAGCACTATGAATGGTCTGGGAGCAGGTGGAGCTGCCTCTCTGCCTTCTGCCACAAGTTCCACTTCAGCAGCTCTGCTCGATTTGGCCGAGTCTGCGGCAGCATATCATCATCATCAACAACAGCAACAACAGCAACATCTTGCGGCATTGTCGCCACCGACCACGCCCACTCAACAACAGCAGCAGCAACTGTCGACGGCTGCAGTGCGTCAGGATTCGCCGCCTGCAACTGCAACGCTCAATGGCAACGCAACAACGCAAACAAAGAGCGAGTAAATTGGAGACATGCAACATGTGCAATTCATTTATTAAGAAATACAATTTATTAACTTTAGATCTTAATATAAATCTACTTCTATAAAACATTTACAGTATAAACTAGGCATTAGTCTTAGGCATTTAAAATAGATGGCAACGCACACACAATAAAACTCACATCTAAAAACATATTATAGATTATACTTAGTTAGACACGGTCAGCTGATAATCTACAACACGGAGAGGATTCCTTCAGAGAGAAATAGAGAGCGAGAAGAGTGGAGAGAAGGAAAAAGAGACATAAGGGTGGGTAGTGGACACAGGAGTGTTGACGAAAGATAGAGAAGAGCGAATGAATTTAGAGAATGTCAGAAAAGAAAAATATATAAAGTGAATTTCATAAGCTTATCATGAGCCTAAAACAATAACTATATAGTCGTTTTTATGCCATAAATGTGCTGATAACTACTTTATATTCACATTTTATTAAAACTTTTTTTTTCACTTCATAAATAATCGGAATTAATAAACTTTTAAAAATAATTTAATGTATAAAGTGTACTTTACTTTAGTTAGTTTAACAAATCGATATAAGTTTCATCGCATAAACGTGCTCTAAAAATAATAACTGATTAAAAACTGTTCTGGACAAACAAATAATTCAATTTGTGTTGAGATATCAGCTGACAGCGGTCTTTTAAATAAATATAATTATATATTCAATTACTGAGCTAACGCGTATAAAAACAAGAAAAAATGATAAGGAAAAAAAATTATATAGTGTATGGAATATGTATGTTCAGTCAGCTAACAGATCAATAAACAGCCTAGAAAAATAATAATAATAATAAAACAAACATATTTATAATAAGAAATAAGTACATTGTCACACAACCACAGCAGAATTATGAGAAAAATATTATCATGATGTTGAGTTCATGAACAGATCGAGAATAAACTACACAAACTAAATAAGTAAAGCCAAGATGAATATCTAATTAAAGCAGTTAATAAAAGTTTAACAAGTTTATTCAAAACAATAAATGAAAAAATTACGAAGTGAAATTGAGAGTTAATTTATTTATACTATTAAAATGAACAAAAATTACATTTGTTTAGACTTTGCAAGAGCTTTCACACTGGCTCTTTGAATCGAAGAGATTGTTGTTGCCTTGGCATCCACCGTAGTTGAAGTTGACGCACTCATTGGTGTCCCGGCGATAGGTCCACTTGGTCAGTTGACCACGACAAGCTCCAATCACGCCAAATTCCTCACCACAAGCCGCTAAATTTAGAGAGTGTAAGCATTAGGAGTTGCTTCGACGGCGAGGTGTGTTTGAGAACTTACGATTCTTGAGCGAGGCAAGCGAAGCACCCAATAGAGTGCAAAGCAGCAACAAAACAGCAAAGTATTTCATCTTAAAAATCTGGTTAAAATTTCTTTGAAAAATATTTAACTCTGATCTGAACACTGCGATTATTGCAACTGATTTGGTAGCCTGCTCGCTGTGCCCGTTTTATAGGCAGAAACCGGCTGTGTCTTATCTGGACCCAGCTGACCAGGGTCAAGACGAGCTCTCTTTGCAATAACAACAAACCTTGAAAATATAGTAAAATTTGTATTTTATAAAAACAAGTGTGCCGGTTTTTTGTGTTATTAAATAAATATGATTATTTGCTTTTGATTTTGTATTTTGTATTTTGGGTATTGCCAACACTTTTGAAGCCGGTTTGAAGTGGTTCCCTTGTGCCACTTAGTCCTTGCAGGCCTTCTCACATTCATCGCGACTGCCAAATTGATTTTGATTGCCACCGCAACCGCCATAAATGAACTCCACACAAGTATTCTTTGCGGCATTGTAACTCCAGCTGGGCATGAAGGCCATGCAGGCGGCAGAGTCTTGTGGCATGCCCGCCATCGAGTGCTTCTCGCTGCACTTTGCTGTGGAAAGACATGGAATTAATCAATCAATCAGTCAATGACGATCAAGTATTCGATTAATCAGTCAGTCAGTCAACAATCAGTTAATCAATCTATCAATCAGACAATTATTTAGTCAGTTAGTCATTAAGTCAATCAATCATTTAGTCAATCTGACAATCAGACGAGCAATTTGTTAGTTAAGCAATCAATGAATCAATCAATCAATTCAATTATTCATTCAAGCAGTTAGTCAAGAAGTCAATCAAGCGATCAATCTTACAGTTAATAAATTAAATTAATCTGTCAGTCAAGCAATCAATCACTCAATCCATCAGCCAGACAATCAATTAATATGATAATCAGCCGAGCAGTCAGTTAGTCAAGCTAAATCAATCAGTCAGTTAATTTCTCATTAAATCAACTTATCCGTCAATTAATTAGTCAAGCATACAATCAATCAGTCAATTATTCAATCAAACATCAACACTTACTTCAGTTTACCATTCAAGCAATCCATCACTTTGTAAGCTTATCAATCTGTCGTCAATCAATCAATCAGTCAGTCAATCAAAACTCACCTGGCTTGGCTTGACTGCTGGAGAGGCACATCAATAGACCAATTGCCACAAACAATAGATACTTACAACACATATTTGCAACTGCAACTGCAAATTTAACTCGAGAGCTCGACGCTATTTAAAGCCCTCTACATATAGTCTCAGGAAACTGAAGAATCTTTGCTTATCTGTGAGCCAGCGAATCAGCTGTGTCAGGCGACAGTTTAGGTACAAGTTGCAATAGGTCGCAATAGAAAGTCCATACAGATAACAGCTCTCTTATAGATGATGTACTATGTATATAGATAATGACTACAGAATCAAACTAGTTTATTAAACAGCTGATTCAAAAGCTTATACATCTATTCACTTATCAACATGACAAATCAAATTTTGTCATTAAATAATTTAATTTATTTCTTAGAATTTATGATTATGTTTACAAATTCGTTCAGATTTGAAATTATTTCTATTTCAACGACAGCCACTGAAAAGGAAATCCTTACATTCATTTCTATTAACAAAATAAGACCATCGCCTGAATTTTTCATGACAGTTGAGCTTCTTGTCAACGTGAGGTGGTAATTGACAGTCCTAAGTTAAAGTCATAAGATAAAAAAAGTTTTAGGAAATTCCAAGTTATAACTATCTGTTTCATATTTTGATATATCTCCAACTAAATTGAATGGAGCTCTTAGTTTTAGTAATACGAGACTGTTCTCCTATCAAATAAAAGCTGATCAAAGACATATTTTAATATATCTCATAAACGTCAACATGGGCTTAGTGTTACGTATTTATATTATATTACTTGCTTTACATATTTTTCGAGTTCAAAAACAATCATTTTACATGTCACACTTGTTGCTTGGAGCTCTGAAGATCTGTAACTGAGCTTATCAAATCGATTGGTTCTAGATAAAAGTTGAGTACTGCATTGCCAGTCGTCCAAGGAACTTATACTTAATATATTTCATGTTAATTAATACTTGTTAATAGAAAAGAAGTTTTAGAATTAAGTTTACTGTATATATTTAAGTTTTTACTTTATTAATTAGTTTTTATTCAAATTTTTTTGTCAATTCCGAATTGTAATTATTCCACGCATGTTGTATCGCAAATCTCTTTGGTACCAAAGCGAACAATGTCAAATATGAACTGAAGTGCCTAGATGACGAGTAAAAATGTAAGTATGCAAATGCTTAGAGCTTTGTTTGGCTGTCTTATCACATTTCAAGATCCACAAAACCTTTAAACAACAACAAATTTCAAAAGCTTTAATCGCTTATAGTATTAGTAAATATTTGCAGTAATAGCTAGTAATAAGCGATTAAGTAAGCTTTAGGGCTACGCATGAATTCTCGGAAATCCAAATTTGACGTCTGCTTACCAATATCATCTAGTATTTCATTGAAAATTTAGTATCTGTTAGTATAAGATAACTTAGTTCACATTCTAAGAAAAGATGTACAAAACTTAGTTAAGAGTGACATCACCAACTAGTAGATGTATCGAAAAATCTATTCCTGCTCTCTTGGCGTCCTCCATAGATAGATAAACTCCACGCATTTCTTGGCATCTTGTTCATAAGTCGCACACACCGACTTGAGATTGTGAATCACCGCATTCCGCTGCAGAGAATGGTTTATTTTATATAACGAGCTTATAAGGATATTTTAGATTTCCCCCCATACGATTTTAAAAAGCCACTGAAGAAGCAACGAAAGCAGAAAGCACCACAAATAGAAACAACAAATTGAACTTTATCGCTACAATTGAGAAACTCGTATGACTTTTTTAGACCCCGTACTTTAACAAAGTACAGGGATCATTAAGTTTGTTTTTAGCTTACGTTGTGTGGCTAAATGAATATATATATAGTACATATATACCAAGTTTACATATACCAAGTTTACTTATGTTACTGCTTTAACTGTACCTTGATTAGTTATAAAGTTTATATCAAATTTTTGCCTTTTATTATCATTCTATATCTTTTGTAAAATATCATATAGTTAAGGTTTGAGAAGAGCTTTATAGAAGATAAAAACAAATAGTTTTAAAGGCTGTACACGATAATGAAATATCTGTAGAAAAAAAGGAAGGAATTTATTTGCTATGAGATTTTATTTACACCTATTTGTGCATTATATTTTCAATATTTTTCGTGTGAAATTCAAATAGTAGTTACTCCACGCAAGTTTTCTCGCAAGTTTCTTTGGAACCAAACCGATTGTTGTTACCTCCACATCCTCCATAGACAAAACTAACGCATTCCTTGGCATCTGCATTATAGCTCCAGCCTGGAAAGTACGCCATACAGTGAGCTCCGTTAGAACCATCTGCCGAATGTGGCTCACCGCATTCCGCTGCAGAGAATGGTTAGTATTGTATAGAGAGTATTTAAAGGATATATTAGATTTCACAACATACGATTTTTAAAAGCCACTGACGAGCCAACGAAAGCAGAAAGCACCACAAAGAGAACCAACAAATTGAACTTCATCGCTACAATTCAGAAACTCAAGTGACATTTCTTAGCTTATGTTGTGTGGGTTTATATATATAATTATATTATATGTATTGGATATGCTTTAAACCAAGTCTAATTTGTAATTAGTCACCTTTTGTTTCTGATATCCAATGTTAAGTTAAGGTTTGGTAAGAACTATGTAGAACATAAAAAGAAATAATTTTAAATACTATACACGATGACGAATTAACCGTATAAAAGAAAGAAAGGAGTTAACTAGCTATGAAATTTAATTTACACGTATAATTTTATTAAATTTACAAATATTGTATAATATTGTCAAAGCCATAAAGTATTTATTCCAGGCAAGTTTTTTCGCAAGTCTCTTTAGAATCGAAGCGATTGTCATTACCATTACATCCTCCGTAGACAAAACTCACGCATTCCTTGGTATTTGCATTATAGCTCCAGCTGGGCCAATACGCCCGACATACGGGGGTATGGTTAGCACCATTTGTTGAATGTGGCTCACCGCATTCCGCTGCAGAAAATGTTTCAAATAATATAACGGGTAAAGTAATAATATTTCAGATTTCATAACATACGATTTTTAAAAGTTATAAAAGAGGCTACGAAAGCGAATAGGCACGTAAAAAGAACCAACAAACTGAACTTCATCGTGACAGTTGAGAACCTCGAGTTACAATATTCAACTTAGGATGGGTGTATTTATATGTAAAATTGTTTTTTTCAACTTCCCTTAATGTGTTGCATAATACTTGCGTCAAGCCTGAATAATTAGTTATAGCTATTTAGCTTTGCACCATAACAAGCTAAAAGCTTTTCTGGTCATTTTTTTTTAATTTAAACTAGTTTATATTTACTCTAGTCTCTTCTTGACACAAAATGCTGCAATATACTTGTAATTTATATTCTGCTAGGGGGTTCCGCCCACTACTCGTTTTATAACTTGTATACTATGTGCTTAGTATCGCTTCTAGATGAATCAGGTGTTTTTATAGTATTTCTCATTTAAACGGAATGTACAGCCAGGTGATAGATAAACAGGTCAACAAAAGAATGGAAGAAAAAAAAAAACATTTGTAAATTGTCTTTATAAGTTATGTTTATAAAAAAAGTGAGCCAAATATAAGGGCCCAGTAAATCTACCTTTAATCTGGTCTCTCATTTTTCAATATTTATGCCAGAAATGAATCAAAGTTTTGGGAATATCTATTTGAATGAGTGGAACACATGCCTATCAAGACTGAAAGGTCGTACAATTTTGAATGTCTGTAAACTTATTTTTAATTTTTTAATATTAGCATTTGGCAATATTAACATTAACAAATTTAACATATCTATTACAGCAATAGAAATAAATATTTATTCTAGGCAAGTTGCCTCACATTGTTGTAGGCTTCCAAAACTATTCCTGTTTCCACCGCATCCTCCATAGTTAAAGCTGACACATTTGTTTGCCTCCGCATCGTAGGACCATCGTGTACTTTTTGCCATACAGACCATGATACGTCCGTTGGGGGCCTCGACACCATTTTTTGAATGTGGCTCCCCGCATTCAGCTAAAGAGTATTAATGAGCTAATTATTATAAATCATATTTCATATTTTATAACATACGATTTTTAAAAGCCAGAGAAGAGGCAATGAAAGCAAAAAACACCACAAATAATATAAACAACTTCAAACTCATCGTTACGATTCTGAAACTCAAGTGACAATTTTTAACTAAAATCTGGTGTATTTACTTTTATATTTATATATTTCAAATATGTGTACATTTGTTCTACTCTATAAAACTTCAAGCCGTATATAAATTATGATTAAAGTTTCAACTGAATCGAATTTTAGTGTTGCACATGTAATTTAAATCTTTGCATTGCTAAATTTTATTCATAAAGTACAAATGTTTCAACGCATGTGTTGACACAATCTTCTTTAGAGTCAAAGATATTATTTATGCCAGTGACTCCATCAAATCCAAACAGAATGCACTGATTGGAATCCGCATCATAGGACCAGCGTGTAATATAGGCTCTTGCAACGCCAATATAGTCAATTGGTTCACCGCAAACATCTGTAGATTAAGGCCATTAAATTGGTTCATCTAAGAATTATTTTAAGATATTATTGTATACCATTTTTAAGAGACAAACAACTGGCAACGAATGCAGAAAGTAACACAAATAACAAACACAATTTCATTGTAAATATTCTATCTTTTATAAATTTAATAGAGAACTTAAAGGAACCACTAGTCAATGTTCACTAAGCTCTAACTAGTTCCAAATTTAGTTTAAATACTCTGTATTCCTAAGATTGATATGTAATTATATTTTCTTACTATGGGTATACCCTGTAAGCATGTTATTTGAGGCTATATGAAGCAGCTGATGTCTCTGCATGATTTTGTATATTTGGTCACTTTAAATTTGACTGGGGACAAACTTTAAATTAGAAAAAAAAATATATATATGTATCACTAGACCTTCATCCATTCATTTGTTATCAGTTAAAGTTGACCTAATATTTTATTTTTTGTACACATTTTAAATGTCAAATACCACTGAAAAACATTTTTTGTAAAAATAGAAAAGTCAGGCTAGCATTCTTGTTTTTAGAAACCGTCTTTTTCTTTAAAACGAATTTATTTTTATAACACTTAGGATATCTATAAGTGCAGCTGTTTTAAATAGAGCCTGCTCGGTTTTTCTCAGTAGACTTAATTGCTATATTGCAAATTGAAAAGTACACAATAAAACACTTGTAAAATAAAAGTTAACGTTGTATTTTTGTTAAATATTTTGTCAGATTTATGAGTGTGATAATTTACACACTCAGATTATTCCAAAAAACTGTAGAGAGCAAGTCCATAAATATATTTATTATTTAAATTACATATGCAAGTGAACCCATAAATTAGTATTGCAACTATCTTATGGAGTCATAAATTAGCAATTATTGCCTTTAAGTAAAGGGATAGGAAAAAAAGATTTAAGATCATTTGGTTTTTCTCTGATGCGCTGTAAATTTGCGTCTATATGTTTTTTGCACATATTAAGAAAATCCAAATCGTATTTAAAATATATATGTTATATGCATAAATTTACAAGTCTTCGTTAAAACACATTATTAAATCACAATATAAACCAAATTTTAGCCATTATTTCTTGTGTATAGATCACAGGCTATCAAAATTTGACTAAAGAACTTATAATCTTGTCGCAGTCGCACAAGAATTGCTAGCAAACAAATTTAATTTCACAAGCTTTTCAAACTGATAATTTTAAATCTCGACTATCGCTCACCCTCCCTTCGCTTCAATTTTTTGAAAAAACCAGAACATGTCAGTTTCAAATAGCATCAGATTCATTTAATTCAACAACTTTATTCAGACAAAAGAGCACTTGTATATTGCAATCTATTCCTTGCACTTGTCCAAGCATTCCTGTTCTGTTTCAAACAGATTTTCATTGCCATCGCATCCTCCATATATGAACCTTGCATGCATTTTCGTCAGGATAATAGGTGTAAACGGGAAAAAAGGCTTGGCAACTTAAAATTCCTTCACCTTCGTAAGCAGGGGGCAGACCACAGACCGCTGAGAATGAGATTACAATTGAAGAGATTGATTCACGATTTAGGTTATTATTCTTAGTATTACCATTCTTTAGACCCAAGGAAAGGCCAAACAACGCGCAGAGCACAAAGATCACTGTTGCGAATTTTATTTTGAGTAATTTTAAACTATATTTTACGGCCACTGTAGAGAAACTAGCTAAATTAGACTATTGACCACGGAGCTTTATACCGTTCCAGGGCTACATGTACTCAGATACGTTATCAGTTTGTGCGTGAGTATGTGTGTAGCTGTGCGACTAATTCAACTTAAAGTTCGTCTACAATATTTCCGAAATCAATTTTATTTAAATACACAACAATGAACAAAAGTGAATTTAACATGACACAGTTCAAGTTATTGGTCAATTTATTGTGATCAAAAAGGAGTACAATTACAATTTATTCCTTGCACTTGGCCAAGCATTCGTGCTCAGAGTCAAAGCGATTTTCATTGCCACCGCATCCTCCATACATGAAGCTCTTGCATGCATTCTCGGCAGGATAATAGCTGAAACTGGTCCTGGAGGCGAGGCACTTCACCAGTCCATTACCATCGATAGCAGGAGGATGACCACAGACCGCTGAAGATGAGATCACAATTAAATGGGATTCATCCACGATTTAGGTTATTATCCTAATGCTTACCATCTTTAAGACCCAAGGAAAGGCCAAACAAAGCGCAGAGCACAAAGATCACTGTTGCGAATTTCATTTTTAATAATTTCAAACAATATTTTTTAACGCCACTGTAAAGAGACTAGCTGGATTAGACTATGAAGCACGATGTTTTATACCATTCTACGATTACACGTACTTAGCTAAGTTATCAATGTGTGCATGCGCGCGTGTGTGTAGCTGCGTTTGTATGTGTGTTGAAATCATGTTAAAGTTCATTAACAAAAGTATGTGAAATCTATTTTATTCAGTAAATACACAGGAATGAACAGGTGCGGATTTGACATAAATTTGTCTATTGGGTGCATCAAAAAATAAATACTAATATTATAAAAAAAAATTATAAAAACTAAAATCTATTAAAACTTTTGAAAACGTGAATCAAAAGTATTTTAATTCAATAATATAGAATAAAAGTCATGTTTTTAAATATTCTAGACTGCAAACCATTAGCTAAGACTCTTATCGCTTCCGATTCAGTATATTTTTGTCAAAATTAAGGTGCTTTTCAGTCTAAAATATCAGTTATTATGATAAAAATGTACTAAAAATAAAAATAAAAAAATACTGAATATTTTTAAATATTAAAAAAGAGTGTTTGAAATTTGGATAAATATTAAACAATGTTTATTCCTTTAGCTGTTAATTTTTTCTTTACATTAAGTAGGCCTGTTATATATGGGCCCGCATCATTCCCAATCCGCCCCTGTTGCTAAATACAGGCATATTAATATACAGAGGTAAACATATAATGTAGTGAAAGTATTTACATTTCACAATAACAAAAGTTGTGTTTTAATAATATATACTTATATACTAAATGGACGGTACTTCCCACTAAGCCGATGTGGACTGAGTGGTGCTGTCTGTGGATTGTGGTTTCTGTTGTTCCGTAGTCAGTTCGGGGACTTGCTCAGTCGCGGATTCAGCTACGGGTTCGGATGGTGCTGCTGTTGATGGCGTTGTTTTGGTCAGGCAGATCTGTTCGCACTGTTCTTTGGTATCAAAGTTGTTGCTGTTGCCGGCGCAGCCTCCATAGATGAACTCCTCACAGGTGTGAGTGTCCAGATTGTAAGCATAGCGATAGAAGAGTGCAAAGCAGCGTCCCGTCTCCTTAGGCTGATGACATTGCTCCGGCACGTCATTCACATCGATGGGCACTTGACCCTCCTCCTGTTTCTCCACCACCAATTCCGACTTGGATGGCAGCTCAGATTGATCGACTGCAGCTCCAAGCACGGCCAGGATACAGCTCAGCGCACTGAGGGTTATCAAGCAAGATTTGTAGCTCATTTCGGCTTAGTTTCTTCGATGCGAATGATATCAGCTCTGGCTCTTAGCCAGGCTTAAATACCTCAAGCAATTACCCTCCAAATGAGTCAAACATCACGTATCCATAGTTTTCTTATTTTGTTGTTGTTGATATTTTGATCATTTCTGTCAGTTTGTATTTGCTTGACTCATTCGCCGACGCTTGTAAAGCACAGCGTCGCCTCGTTGACACTTTGTGACGTCCAATGCCTCAATATCAGTTCAACGATCCCCATTTTTAATGCTATGCATTATGATAAGTAGATATACCTTAACCCGTTTAAATCATATACTCAATTATTTCCGCACAGCTGCAAATACTTCCCCAACTCACTTCGATCTAGTATTTTTTGGTATTACGAAAAACTATCACGAAACTTAGGCATGACGATCAGTATCTTAAGCTGGAAGTAATTAAACTTAATGATTTCCTTAGTTTACATTGTTGTTGAATTGTTGTTAGATTAAAAACTAAATAAAATACTTAAAAGGTGTAGGTTGCCTTTATACATTTTTTGGGATATCCCACGTTTTCCAATAAATCTGTTCCCATGTTAAATAAAAGCATCTTTGTATTAAATTAAATCTGATCATATTAAGAGATTCATAAACTGTTTATATATCACAAATTATTCTTTAAATAATCGAATTAGTTTCTTAATAATTTCTATACTTTATTTTACCAATAGCTGGACAATTTTATCCATGCACTACGAACATAATATAAAATTACTTTTTGAAAAGTTTTTATTTTAGTTCTTATGTTTATATAAATTCCTGGGTTAGATACAACACTACTGTAATTCATACCTCCTTGGATTTCAAGTTAAAATCCTTAACAAATAATAAAGTGTGTTGATTTATAAGATATATTTCAGATAATAAGCGCTACATTTTATTTCAAAAGATGACTATGGAAATCAGATAATATGGCTAAGATCATCTTGATAATGAATTCGGTAAGCTAAAATCTAAATAGACGTTCGAAACGTCTTTACAAATCCAATTATATTTTAGTCACAATAAGTAAAAAACAACTCACAAAAATGTATTCAGACTTATTCAAATTAATCAAATTATGTAAACAAATTGAGTTTTGCGACTGAGTCACGTTAACAAATATGTATTGTAATTCATAGATTTTGTTGATGATGTTTAACTTGAAATAAGTCGCAAATAGATGGTTAGATTTCTTATTACTTATATGCACAAATAATATTCTTAGAAAATGGCTGGATCGATCCAATCGAAACCTTAGTTATTTCTTGATGACGCATGCCTCCTCGCAGGTCTGTTTGAAGCCCCAGCGATTTTCGTTGCCTTTGCAGCCGCTGAATTTGAATGATTCGCAGATGTTCTTATCCTTATTGTAATAATAACGACCCAGGCTCATGCGACAGGGTCCTATTTCCAAAGGCTGCAGGCATTTGGCATCTGTGAAGAAGAAAAACAACATGTAACTTAAACGAAAACAAAGAATACTATTTCACTTTACCTTGCTTCTTTTGTGGTTGTTGTGGAGTTTGTTGTTTGGGCTTCGCTGTGGTGGTGCTGCCTCTGGTGGTGCTAGTCGCTGGTGTTGCTTGTACTAGAGTTTTGGGCTTGGGCGTGGTCAACGCCTCCGTCAGCTGTGCGAGGCAGAGCAAAAGAATTGCGGCATGCCACATGATTCGTAAGTGGGTCAATTGCTTCATTCTCAATGTGATCGCTGATAACTGCGCGTTATTAACTGCAAGCAACAACTGAATCTTTCTATGTTTTTGTCTGAACTGCCTATCGAGCTTTACTGAAAAAGATCGAAAAAAAAATATATACACAGAGTGTGTGTGTGAGAGAGGTATGCATGTATATGTGTGTATTTGCTGTTAAGCGAGGCGTTTAACGCAAATTGCGCATACGACGCGTTGAGCGCGAGCAAGCTTAATTAACAAATCTGCTTATTTAAATATGTATATACCTTTATATACGTATATGTATTTAAATGTGTATTGTACAAACAGCCAGCACATCAAGGCGTGCTTTGAGATCATCACTCAAGGTGAGCTTCTGTATACCCTGCACTCTGGTATGTTGATTGATCACTACAAAATTTTATAATTTATTTTGTATATATTGTATAAATGAGTATTCAATATATATAAAATTGTGGTCTATAACATTTTTGTTATTTGTGCTTTAATATATAATGATTTGGCAATCATTTATATTAATTTGTAGGAAATATTTTCTTTTATATAAACTTTTTTTCTAACAGTAGTACAGGGTGCGTACACAGTTGACTTTACTAAAGCTTATCTTAATTTGCTATAATTTTTATCTAGTCAACTAAATCTGTTTTCTTTAATTACTTTTCACAATTTATTACATTAAATAGAACATTTAACTTTTTTAAATAAAATTTTTTTTTATATTGTTTTATATTGTAGAATTGTACAACTTTTTGTATTTGTTAAATCAAATATACGAGTATTGATTCAGTACGCTAATTTGAGTTAAAATACCCAAGTAATTTAGTAATTTATCGGCATTTGGGACTAAATTTTCTTGTAACATTTGCATAATAAATGTGGACATTACAGACAATACTATGTATAAAGGCATAAATGTAAGTATGAATAAGTACGGGTACTCTTACCTAGACATGTGTTGAGCTTGACAGACTCATTAAAATTGCATTAGGAAGTCAAATCACAGGACGATGCAGGCCAAGTGCTAATTAGACGAAAATTACAAGGGCCAAAAAGACGTGGCCAAGACTGGGCAAAAACGTTAGCAGGTGTTAATGCACAGGTCAAATTGAATTATCACTTAACCAAGACGATGAAGATGATTAGTCGTACTATGAGTACAACCAAACAGTCGTGCTATTTATTCATTAGCTAAACATTCACATACACGAATGGGAGGCTTGCAAATTTGGCTGATTGAATAGCCAAAATAGAGTGTGTGTGTGTGTGTGTGTGCAAAGTGTGTGGTGACAATTCAGTTAACTGTTTAATTTGCTTGAAATAATTGAAATGCTGCCCAGGCGAGACACAATAATTGTGTCGACCCCTTCTGTCTTTCTGTCTGTCTGTCGTCCGAAAACTGTGTGTTTAATTACTAAATTAGCCATAGTCCCCAGTTGAGTAAATGAATACCCAACGATTGCACACCTAAAACTGTAGTGAATACACTCAACACTTATTGGTTCATTCAATTAATTGAGTTAACTCAAAAATTCCCTTAGCGCTTTTAATATGCATAGCTCGGACAAAAGTTCCAAGATCTATCTTTGTATCTACAACTGCAAATGTATCTGTATCTCTGTGTCATATGCATGCTATGTTAACAACTTCAGATGAAATCGAAAGCCCGCTCAATTTAGCTCCAACAACAACAACAATAACAACGTTTTAGATCTTTTTTTTGCACTGGTATTGGAAATACCCGAACAACATCAACTTTAATTTGTTGCCTCTCAAGCTAGTGTTGTTGCCTTTGTTGTTGTATTCGTTGCTGTTGATTTTGCTGCTGCTGTTGTTGTTGTCATTGATATGCGGAACATGTTTTTGTTGCCACTGCAAAGTTTTTACGTCATTCCTGGGAAACCGATGTCGATGTCGATGCCGACGGCGCGCCGTTTGTTATAAGCACTTTGCGTATAGGGTATCAGTGGGAAATTAAGGCATATTGATGCAACACAAATTCAAATTAAAAAAAGTATATTTTCTGCGAATGGTTCGATTTTAAATATCAATATTAAACAAATGGTTTTGTAATAATTCTCAACTTGAGTGTAGGGTATCGGCGGGAAATTGAAGCATATTGATAATTCACACATTCAAGGAAATGAAATGTATATTTTCGATGAATACCTTTCTAACAAATATCAATATTATGCTAATCAAACTAATGCTAAGTTTGAGTGTAGGCCATCAACAGAAATGTAAGGCATATCAGTAACCTGTCTAATACAGTGGGTGATTTTTTTTCGCTACAGAGCGGTTGTCAAATTCGTAATCTAAAACGAATTCTAAGAAGGTTTGACCGAGAAACTATGGGTCTTAAATCAATATCGAGCTTTCCATTATTAAAGAGAAGCTACACCTATTTTATATATCTACAAAAAATAAAAATAAAATGAAAAGCCCAAATACATAGAGTGCGATTTATGATGAATTTAGATAAAAGAATTATTTTAAAATTAATGCAAGATTAAATTATTTATAGAATCTTTTTCAAAATTTGACAAAAGTGATTATCTTTAAAACTAATAATTGGTGAATTTTTTTTACTCCAAACAATTTAACCCACTCTAATGTCTATATCTTTCTATGGAATTTTTAAATATGACTAATATTCAGTCAACAAAATTGAATTTTTCGTTTGATTAATGCAAAAAACAAACTATACAACTGATGAGCTCGTGAACTCAATGTCAAAGAATGAAGATCGAGAAAAATATTGCAATCGAAATATAAATTTGAAAAATATTCATCAAATACATCCCATAAAAAATATAAATGAAATATTTATCTTCTTTATAAATGTAGCTTTTAATCATTAAATAATTGTCAAGTCTTTCTAAAAGAAAAACTATTTTAATGCGCAATTCCAATGCCATCCCATTATTTGACCTTTGAGCCTAGCTAAGCAGAATCAGCATTAACAAATCTAATCTTCACTTAAGTAAATATATAAAATTAATTGATGATCTAAATTCTAAAAGTTTAAAACAACAACATAAAGTACAGTGCGAATGTGAGGTGAGACAACAGTCGATATGGCCGATAGTTGTGAGCACTTTGTAGTTAACTTGGTCAATGCTAAAACCGGGCAAGAGCGACAAGAGAAACATTTGGAAAATAACAAATAACAATTGACAGTTTGTTCAGTGAGTTGTTGGCCAAAGAACGCGGCAGTTCGTCAAAATAAAAGTAAAATAAAAATGCCTTGGCAATGGCTGCTCCTCCTATTTCTAGTGGTCGGGAAAGGAAATGGTGCCTCCAAACGTGGTAAGTTGAAGAGGGAATGCAACCAAGCTGTTAATAAAAATGTGCTGCTTTGTTGCAGTGAAAATGTGCCTGCAACCAATGATCAGTGGCAGGTGTTTTGGCCAGGTCGAAAGCTATGCCTATAATCCCCTCCAGCGTCGTTGCGAGGCTTTCATCTATGGCGGTTGCGGTGGCAACGAGAATCGTTTTGATAGCAAGGCCGACTGCGAGTACAGCTGTCGTGATATTTAAGCCGATAAGCGATAACGATAAGCCGACAAATGATAAATATTAACTATAATCGATTAATAACAGACTAAATACTAGAAAACTAAATTAATTTAATTCGATTTATATTCAATTCGTTGTTTGATTGGCCTTGTTGGGCACATTGTTGCGTCTGCTGATATGTCGCTTATTATTGCAAATCTTCTCGCAATCCTCGAGGGAACCGAAGAGCCGCTTTGTGCTGCAGCCCTTGAAATGACAATGCTGTGTCTCCGCATCGAAGTAGATCCCAACTGTGGTCGGCACACACAGGCTGCTCGTGCTGGGCTGCACCTGGCATAGATCACCTGAAAAAAAAAATATATATATATATACACATATATTTATTAAGATATAATAATATATCTGAAAACTTACGTGTCCTTGCCGCAATCAAAGTCCTATCCGGACACAAAGCCATCATCGTGAACAAGCACATAATTAAGATTTGAATTCCTCGACTCATTTGGACTAAACAAAAACTATCTGGTTAAAGGAGGATTGATTGATGGTTTGATTGATCGAGTGATAGATCCTTTGTCTTATATAGACTGCTCGGGACTATGTTCAGCTTTGTACTGTGGCTGTCACAGATATCGTCTGTATTTCCATAGAATCACGGTCGACAATTGCTGCGACGAAGTTGTGTAAAAATGCGCAGCTTTTTGCCATATACATATATGCACTTATATAGTAAATGAAGCGGATTGATGCTGTCTCTATATAAACAATAATATATATACCGATTTGTTGATATGTCTTCTCAACGTATTCTTCAGTTTGAATTTATGAGTTCTTTATACTCGACAAAAGTTCAGCAAAGTACGTAGACCAGCCCAAAAAATCCACAAGAGACTAGACGAGACGAACCTTTTGGCACACTTGTAGATTAATTGACAATTATTATAGACTGATTCCGAACCCAATTCTGTTCTACTTCGTAAATCGTAAATATACTATAAAACCCAATTTTAATTGAAATTAAAACTTTGGTCACTGGCTAAGTTGTTGCTCTGCTTTTGAGCTGTCGCAAACTCGACTCGAAACCTCGAACAAAAGCCAAACACCCAATCGTAATCAGGCTAAGCTCTGACAATAGCCGCTGTCAACGCTGACGCTGACGTTGCTGTTCACTGATAACACACACACACACATACATTCACACACATGCCTCACGACATGATAATATGTAATGTAAGTGCATTAAACGATCTCCTCTGGGTAAACGTTCCCTCAGATTCCGGCTTAAACTGGCGTACGCCTGTTTAACAAGGCCGTCACCGTCAGTGTTGTCAACGCAGAATCCTTCACATAACTACCACTAAATACCCTGTCCTTAACTTTCATAACTATAGATTGAATAAATGAATTTCAATATTTTTGCCTGTTTTAAAAATAAGATGAATATTATTAAAAATTCTAACTGGTGTATTCCACATTTATAAAGTTCTGTGATAAAATGTTTTTCATAATATTTAATTACTTTGACTCAACTGTTATTATAATAAAGTCTTATCTGTCAGTTTTATTGAAAACAAAATATATATAATTTGTTCGGTTTTAAGTTTGTGTAATTTCAATTCATTTTTTTACATTGTTACAAAATTATCTTTGTATGTCTTCTCACTCATCGTAAGAATACTCAACAAATCTGTATTTATAATAAAATTTAATTAAAATAACTCCTTTCAAAATGCCCAAATTTTAATTTTGGGTTGCGTAACTATACAATACAAAAGATTTTAAATATAAAATTCAAGCTATTAGGGGTACCACAGAAAACGAAACTAGCCGAAAATCTTCCAAAACTGTATGGAGTTTTGGGAGAATTTCGGTTGGTTTTTGAAATAAGTCAAATACCATTCCATTCTTTTAATATTGCCCATTTTACTCCAACCTCCATCGCTTGCAAACTTTTCATATACCCATCCGCCCAAGTTGATCGAGCAAATCATGCTACTCGCAATGGGTAAGGGTAGTAATAAGCTGACGCAAGGGTTGCTCAATGTTCAACTAAGTAATCAAATTAATTAAGCTCCGACTTGGAACATGCCACACACAGACAAAATAAAACACATTTCCCCATCTCCATCATTTAAAAAGTCTCATCTCAATCCCAATCTTCATCTTAATCTCAAGTGGAAATAGTGAGTTACGTAACAGATCAGTCAGGCCAAAGATTTTTATTGACAAAATCAACAAATTGAATTAGATTAGACGCAGTTTAATTTATAGTAGACGCAGAACTGTAAACTGTTTTCATTTATGTTTGTTTATTCGATCATCGAATTGAAATCGGATTCAGGTTCATTTATTTCTATAGTAATCCGGATGACGGCGATGGCCGTGGATGCACGTGTCAATACAGTCCTGCTGGCTGCCAAAACTCTGGCCAGGAGTCACGTGGCAAGCCCCAATAGTGTACATCTGGCAGTCCAATGTGGCAGGATCATAAAAGAAGCCCTCGATCTCAATGGTGCAAATGCCATCGGCATGTGGCGGTGGCAAATTGCAAATATCTGAAATGAAATGCAATTATATGAGGCAAGTTAGACTGGGACTAAATTGCTGCAACTCACGTGGCATTTGTGGCACATAGCGTGCCTCAATGCTGCTGCCACCCAACCAGCCGAGCAACAGCAACATTGAACCCAAAAATATCTTCAACGTTGACATTTGACAGACTCAGAGACACAACACCACGCCACACACCACGGCAACTGAGTAAGTGAGCGAGTTCCGAGCAACCATCAATATCAATCTCAAAGACGGCAACAATCACATCAACAACAACAACACCCACAGCTGGCGATAGCCTAACGGATGCGATAAGCAGACCCATGTGTCAGCTTTAAGCTAGATGATTGCGGGCTTGAGGGACAGAAATCCATAAGATGTGATTCAGTACATACAATGAATGGAATTGATCTCAGAATATCCAAGGGAATGGAAGAAGGCAAATGTAATGGAATACCAAGTGTTTAATTGTAGAATATATAAACAGATTTTCAGCCCAATAAAAATTGAAAGTAAAAATATATTTGCATAAATCGATCACGTTTTAGTTTGTATTCTAACTATCTAACTAATCCATTTCCACGGTTGGAAAGTTACAAAAAAAATGTTTACTGGATTTCGAATTCTTAGTATTGAAATCTGTTGTAAATTGTGATTACCCATTACATTTTAAGATATTTTTTTCTAAAAAAAACTGTTAATTTTAAACTAAACTCATATTACCTTAAATTCACATCGTTATGAAGCAATATTAATTCCTAATGGTATGCTTCGCTGCTATTCTAAAAAATAAATAATCTTAGGAAAATACGAACAAAGCCCGATACTGGCATGTTTTATATAAAATAATAAATATAAACTTAGTTTAAATTATAACAATAACTGGCTTATTAATTAATTTTTAAAGCAGCTCATTTAGATGAACATCCTTGCGTACGGCGTTGTTGTATCCTTCCTTATAGCGATACCATATAGGACTCTTGACAATTGCATCAGTTTTAGCTGAGGAAAAATACGGATATATATTATAACCAAATTTAAAAGAATTCAAACAAACCACTTACCCTCTTCCTTGGAAGATGTGGCTGTTGTTTTGTGAGTGACGCGACCAAAAAAGTCCTTTGTGAGCTGTTTGAAAAGGACAATGAAATCAGATGAATTAACTGAATAATATATAAATTAAGTTCTTAGAAAAAAAAGTTCTACAATGAAAAGAAATAAACAAATAATGAATAATAATAATAAAGCTTTATATAAAGTGTCAGGACCTGCGTAACAACCCTCTGAGTAAAGGACATTCCTGTCGTTTTTTGTTGTCGCATTCGTTTGAGAGTGGCAATAAATGTTCGTTTGGCTTGATCCCACATTACGACCCCAATGAATCCCCTTATGGGTTATTAGCTCTTACAGGATTTGCACAGAGAAGCAGAAGTTCGTTCCTTGTGGTTGGTGGCATGTAAAATGTGGCAAGCTAACTTCAAGCGTATGCCCAAATTGTGGCAAAGCGAAATTTCAATAAGCCGCTGCCACAGCAGAAAAATTTGCAACAAAATTGCTGCTAAGTAAATGCAAGGCATGCAAATTGATAGAAATATTGAGAATGCTCAACGGACGCACCTGCTGCTTGGGTGCACTGCGTCCATTGAAATCCGTAATTTTCTTTGGCTTCAATGTTTGCAAATGATTCGGCAGTCGCGGTGACGCTGCCTTCTTCTTTGTGGCGTCTCCAGATGTTGTTGCTGCTTTCTTTGTTGCGTCCACTTCGCTGCCTTTGGGCGCCGCTCGTCGAATCCGCTCCAAATCCACCTCACGTGCGATTAGCTGGCGACTGAAATAAGGCAGCGTGAGACCAGCAAATCCTAAAGAGCATGGAATGATTATTTAATTTAGCTAATTTCTTAAATTATGAACTGTACCTGGAAATGCACAGAGCGTGTCCAAATCGGGTTCCGTTTGGAAAACATAATGTCCTTCTGCCGATTTGAGTTGCACAAAAGTTACACCCAAATCGACCATCACTTGTATCGTGTGTCGCAGATCATATTGTTCCCTGGATAAGTATAAATAATTATGTAGAAATTAATATAAGTTGTTTTGCTAGGTAAATATTTGGAACTGTCCAGGAATTGTGTCTGATAAAGTGTGTGAGATTTTAAAGAATGCTAAATAATATTTTTCGCTGGATGAGAAAGAAATTGACTCATGAATTCTAGAAAATTTATTTAGAATTGGCAGATAATTTTTAAATTATTTAGTACTGCAATAATATATCATCATAAATTCACTGGGCTGTTCGGGATATATAGTTTGCAGTTTTTTGGCTTGTCTGACCTGGTCAAGAACAGGCTGAGATCAAAAATGGAGAACAGAATATAGATAAATTAGTTAGTGCTGCTTAACATCTCAAAATATCAAGTAAATTTAACAGGCTAGATAGTCTTTAGTTTCTATAGCTTTTCGTGAAAGCGGTCTTCAATGTTTACACGTAGACCATTTAAACCCATGATGCTCCTTCAATTTATTTACAATGCACTCACTTTTGTGATAACAGTTGCACGGCAACTGAACGCAACTGTGGCGATAAAATGCGTTTTAGCAGCGGCACCGTGTCCAGCAGCAGAATGTTGCCCTGACCGACGCCCTGTGCCGATGTGGTGACACCTTTGCGCAGCGACAGGAAGATGTTGCGCTGGTTGGTGCACTTCTGATTGAACTGCAAGAGAAACAGAAACAGAAAGAGAAGTGACGAGAAAGGGTTTACAAGCGAGAGAAAGAGAGAGAGAGGGAGATAGTGGGGGTGGTTTATGAACCGGGGGTTAGTGTAAACAGTGTGAAATCTATGGAGAACTCTCATTAATCTTGTGATTGCATTTGAGGCACATAATGCACAAGAAATTACATGGCTTGATTGTGTTGATTATGCACTTTTCTGTGGCCCTCGCCAGGTCTGTTTGCCTCAGCTAATGAGGACTGCATAATACATGAGCTTGCCTCAAAGAAATCCACAGCTTACATGCTAAATGAAAAGAAATGATGCGACCCGAAGCCATCATCATCCTTATCCTCATCCTCATCCATGTCGTCATCTGTGTCCTTTGCTTACCTCAAAGCCACGCGTGGGAAATGCAATTTTCGGCCAGGCCAATGTGGCAAACAGCAAATGCCATACCACAAAGCCATACTGCAAATATGGATAAACACTATAGTTCTGCTGCCTTGAGATCTGATGTTGCAACATATCCGAGAAGCAGAACCATTGCAACGCCTCACAGATGCCCGTAAAATTCGGATCCGGCATTTTTTGCTGCAAGTAGTTCTCGTACACTCCCTGAGCAAGCCTAAAAAGGGAAATAAATAAATAAAATACACGATTAAATATCAGGGAATAATAGTTAACCAGTATTTATTTTCTGTATGTATATTAGAGTGGGTCAATTTTTTCGCGACAAAGCAGTTATGAAATTTGTAATCTACGATGAATTCTAAGAAGAATTGCCCAAGAAACCATAGGTCTAAAATCAATCCACTTTTTTCGAGGAAGGTTTTCATATGTTTTGTATGGCGAAACTGTCTGGTAGGTAAAACTTACATAGAAAAAAAAAAAAAAAACAGATAGAGGCCGAATTAACTAGTATTTCTTTAATTGAATTTTAAACATAAGCACTTTTGACAAGTTTCAGTGTGCATTGTGCATTTTTTTACTCCATACTAATTGACCCATTCTAATGTCCTATATATAATTTTGCTTTATTTTGAGAAAAAAAAAGGATTACTTGTAAAGTTCTTAAAACAAAGGCTTGAACAACTTCGAACTTTCATAACTTTGTCAAAACTGAACCGATTTTTCAGCGGAATGTCATTTTGATCATGGTTTAGCCCATAAATTCATTTCGCATTCAAAAGGTCAAAACCGAAATAGAACCTTTCACCGAAATAGTTGATTCAGGACTTAGCGGAACCGATATTTGTTTTGGTTTGTTTCCCTTAAAGATAAGATTATAGTGCTACTTACCGCTCGTAGTCACCACTGGAGTGCACCACACCGAGCACATTGCGAACTCGCGTTCCCACCGACATGTTTGTCATGGTCACCTGAACGGTCTCCTCGCCATTGCCGGTGTTGCCTTGCTGCAGCTGCTTCTTGGGACGTTGGATCTAAAGGAAGAAAGAAGGGTGTAGATTAATGTAAGGATTGACTACAATTGTATCTGCTTCCAGGACATTTAATATATTATTGGCTAAATATATACATATATATCTCTCTCCTTACTTACTTCACTTCTAAATCTATCTTTATATCTGTATGCACATTGAACATATATACTCACTCTAAAAACAGCTCCCCAGACATCAAACAGGCCCTGATGCCGATCCTTTTGACCAAGATTATTGTTCAGAACATCCTGCAGGGTTAAGCTTTGTTTCTGAACGCTTTTGAAATACAAGAGTTTAAAAAGAAGAATTAGCAGAAAAACTAAGAAGAACTCACTTGAAGAACTGCATGGATGAGATGCAACTGCGGACATCGTTGCCTGATTTCTCGGCTAAGGCAATAAGCGAACCAAAGTCTGTCTTCAAGTGTTCCTTGTGCGATATTTGCAGCAGCCTAAAGGGATAATGTGGTGGGATTATTGAAAGATTAGTTGTTGCCAATGCTAGCAGCTCACCTCTCGGCCAGACGCGCTGCATCAATGGGCGGAAAGTTGACCACAAAGGAAATTGGACGCAGTGGACGCAGAGCGGGATCATAAATGTCATTGCAGATGCATATGATGGGACGACGCAACACATTGTGCTCCGCCTTGGCGCCCTTGGCCTTAACCCGACTATAGATGCCATCGCTGACAAACTTGACCAGATACTCAATGGATTGACGTGGAGCGCCATCAATTTCATCTGAAACAGATAAGGAAACGGTAACGGAGGAAAAGCTTTGACTGTAGAGTCAACTTACCCAGCACAATGCAATTGGGACGCTTGTCCTGATTCAGCACCGATGACATTTGTGTGCCATTCTCGAGTGCCAGCTTAAAGGCCTCTGGACTGCGATCATCCGAGGCATTAATCTCACGCACATTGTACCCCGCATGACGGGCAATTGTATGCGCCAAAGTGGTTTTGCCCAGCCCGGGTGGACCACAAAGCAGAGCCACCTTTTGCATGGGTCTGCCCAGCTCATCAACATTGGTGTTCAAGGCCTGACGCGCCTTACGCTGACGCCAGCCTCCATTGGATTCGAATTTCCCGGTTCGCTTGTTGAAGCTGTTGAGCTGCTGTCCGCTGGAGGAACCAGCAGCTCCTGTGACCACTGCCTGCTGCTCCTGCTTGCTGTGAAATTCCTTGCCAAAGACCACCTTGTCCCACATCTTGAGCCAGTAGAGTAGACTGCGATTGGTCATCTCATCGGACAGCAAATCAATGTATTTACGAGGCTTGTACTTGTCCACCCAAAGGCGTCCCATCTCCGGGCTGGGAGTGGCAGGCGGGGGAGTCACCGGCTGTGTGGCAGGTGCCAAGCGACGCAGCACCTGGAAAAGGATGTAATCAAAGAGCTGATAGCAATAGATGACTGATGACTCACCAGCTCATGGGCTTCCTGCCACACCTGTTGCTTGGCCTCGCCCAACAGGCTGCCTATCTGATTACCCCGTGCACTGAGCTGCTCCAGCTGCCGTCGCTCATAGTCCTCGGAATGATAGCGCACATAGAGACGCTCGAGATCGCTGCGTTGCAGGGCCAGAAATGGCCACGAGGGTAACTCATATGAAAGATTCTTCATCTTGAAGTCATGCAATGCCTTCAGCCGGGACACTTCATCATGACGCACTGTTTTACTCGATTCCCGCAGCTTTCTTCTCAGCTCCAGGATGCGTTCAATGGCTTCGTTGTCGCGCTGCTCCTCGGTGCGCGCCTTCTTCAGCATGGGATCCTCATAGCTTTCGTGGTACAGGTCATCGATGTCACCAAAGAGATCCCGTTCCAGGCGACGTTTGTTGGTGCCACGCAATCCCAATTCCTGCAGCTGCTCGGCGGCAGCAGTTAACAGCGGGGCTGCATTGCCACCAATGTCACTGGCCACTTCCTGTATCGGCGGCATCCGCTGCAGCGGCGTCGAGCAACCGCGTCCCACAGTCGAGCCCTTGGGCGTGCCAAAGAGTCGACGATTCACGGCTGCTCCTCCGCCTGGTTCAATTTGACTTGCTCCAAATGTAATCTGCGACAGCTGTGGGGAGCTCAGCGTTGAGTTCGATAAACGTGAGACATCCTTGATTGCTCCAGTTCCCTGCATTTGTTGTTGTTTCTCAAGTGCAGCTGCCGCTTGACGGGATGTACTCGGTCCATCGTCGCACGCATCGTACTGGTGCGGCATATCCTCCAGCAGTTCCAGCTCATCTTGATACTGCAGCTCGAACTCTTCATTTTCATCGGGATATTGATCCATTTCCAGATCGAGTACGCCAATGCAGCGAGGAATAACAAAACAATAAACAAGTGCGAAATAATCCCGCCAAAAACCTTACATACGTTCAAAAGCTGCTTGCTGTGCACAAATAGTCATAGAGTGGCAACGCTGCTCAAATTGGCAGTTTACGAGTAGTGAAATAAACGAGGTAACACGAAATGAAAGCTGATGTGACGTCACAAAAAACAATTTTTAGTTTGTGTATTAATCAATAACTTATATGTTTTACTCTCTTACTAATTGCTTATGATTGCATTTACTTTTTCATGTTTGTTTATATGATTAGAAATTTTTATATTATAAATGTAAGCAATTCAGCGCTTTTGTGAGCGAATCCTCCTTTTATTTCACCATGTGCGCCTATATATGTAATTTTTGCAATGCAAACTCACAGTAATAATTAAAGCGCTAACAACGCTAATTCGTTTTAAAGTTAATATATTTAGTGTTTAATATAATTAATAAAATAAAAGTGGAGCATTGCAAACACCAGCGGATATAGCGTCATGCGCTCATAATACAAATAGTATAACAGCTGCTCGTTGATAGCAGATAACAAACAGCAGCCAGAAGAAGAACAACAACAACTAGAATAAATAAAAGAAACGGCGACAAGTTGTGCTTGATACCGGATAATCAGCTGAGCCTTCGTCTTCGCCATCATTGTTGTTTCCTTAGTTTGCAATTTCTTTGTGTGTGTCGCTTCTCAAATTACATTTTAAAATGTGCACACAACATTGACAAACGTAAATAACAACAGAAACAACAGCAACAAGAGCAGTGAGAACTTTGCCCTGTCCTTGCAACAACAACAACAACAAAGTAAAAGTTTATTGCAAAGTATTAAGTAAATAATTGAAAATGGAACGCTGGCTAACTGCACACGTTTGTGAGGAGGACGCCATGGCCGCACCCGCTCCCTCTGTCTGCCCCGCAACGGCCGCTGGTCAGCGAATCTATGGCGACATTACCGCCAATCGTCTGTGGACATTTCGTGTGCTAATGAACGAGGATTTGGCAGCCAACGAGCAGCTGGCGATTGTTGGCAGCTGCGAGGCCCTGGGAAACTGGCAACACAGTGGGGCGGCTGTCATGAGCAGGCAGGAGACACAGAATATACAAGATGGTTCTGACTCTGGTTCTGGTGATGTGTGGATGGCGCAGGTGTATATACCACGACAATGTGCCACCGAGTATCGTTATATGGTGTGTGGTGTGGATGCTGCATCGGAGCAGCTCTTGGTGCGACGTTGGGAGGTGCAACTGCAGCCACGTCGTATCGCCGAATTGGATGAACCCGCCGGGCAGTGCGAGGACACATTTGGCTATGTCAATGGCAGGGAGAAAGTGGATCGTGGTTGGCTGACCAAAGAGACTCTTGTCCAGTTGAAGTTCTTCTATGCGCCCTTCACC
Source organism: Drosophila innubila (assembly GCF_004354385.1). Taxonomy (NCBI): domain Eukaryota; kingdom Metazoa; phylum Arthropoda; class Insecta; order Diptera; family Drosophilidae; genus Drosophila; species Drosophila innubila. The sequence goes on along the minus strand of NW_022995372.1, from coordinate 5,773,012 downwards.
TGGAAGCAGCGCATGAAGCGTCGCCTGGTGCACGTCAAGGTGACGCCCATGAATCTAACCATACCCAGCAATGGCGCCGCTGAGATTACACCCCTTTCCCCGCTCGAGGATTCGCTGTCGAATGACACGCACGACACGCGGGAGAATGGCGGAGAGGGATCTGCCTTCGCCTTCAGCGAGGTGGTCACCTTGAGCGCCAATGAGTGTGAGGTGCGTGCCCAGGAACAGTTTGGCACGGCCTGCAGCTCCACCGATTTGGTTATCTTTCATCTGACGGTCGCGGATCTGGACAATACAGCGTATCTGGTGGACCTATACAGTTATAGCTCCAAGGTGGCCAGGGAGGATGGTCCTCCATTGCATTTGGGGTATCACTATGTGTTGCCCAATCTTTTCAAGCGCTCCGAGGGCAATCTGGAGCTGGCAATTACCTGTGCCAAGGGTCATCGACCGCTGGGCATGATGCGACTGGGTTACCTAATTGTGAAACCGTCCTCCCACAGTGCCCACATGGATATGCGTGTGAGCTATGCCCGGTATTGGAACAACAAGTGGACGGGACTCGACGTCGGACATCGCGGATCCGGCACCAGCTTTAAGGTTCGTTTCTCTAAAATACCTTCTTTTTACTGCCAAAGATTATGTGCTTTTTCTGCATTTTTCTACATTGTCTAGGCAACAAATGTACAGTATGTCAAGTAATTGTTCTGACATCGACAAGAACTATATAAAGTTTGTCATGCAATTGTCTCGACCAAATTATAATGTAAAAATTTTAGCAATCACAACTTTTTAGAATAACGCAGATTAAAGTACATAAACTATGTAGTGAAGAGAAAGTTTATGTTGTTAAGAAAGTTATTAATGTCGATAAAACTTTTATCAATTCTTCCAAATATTAAAAAAAAATATTATAGATAGTTCGTTTGAATCAATATGATGCTAAATACGTGTATGATGAATGAGAGGTATATTTGAACAGATTATTCAATTGATTTTTGATGATTGAGGAGGTGAGGAAGATGACAAGGTGACCAGGTGACATGTAGATCAGTTCTTCTCCTTCAGATTGGCAGTGAAGTCATAGGTTGACTTATATGTAGCATTAAATAGAACTTTTTAATTAAGCATTTACTTTACTTTATATAATCATATGTATCTAATTTGCTTGCATTCGAATTGAATAATTCTACTTACTCGTTCATCTTTTATATATATTTTTTAAGGCCAAGGATGCTGTTATACGGGAGAACACAATTACCTCGCTTAAGTATGCCGCAGATCATGGCGCCGACATGGTTGAGTTTGATGTCCAGCTCAGCAAGGATCTTGTGCCTGTCGTATATCATGATTTCATGATCTACGTCTCTCTAAAGAGCAAGTGCAGCATGCAGGAGCATGATTTTCTGGCACTGCCTGTGCGTGAATTGACGCTGGAGCAGCTGAAGAAATTGAAAGTGTATCACACGGCCGAGGGGCTGTCGAGAGAGACGCGCTCCTTTCACAATGACGATCTGTTGGAACATCAACCGTTCCCCCAACTGGCGGATGTCCTAGACGCCCTGGATGTGCATATTGGTTTCAATATTGAGATCAAGTGGTCACAGCGTCTGCAGGATGGCAGCATGGAGGAGGAGTTTGAGCATGTTGTCGATCGTAATCTCTATATTGATTGTATTCTCGATGTGGTGCTTAGAAAAGCAGGCAGTCGACGTGTTGTTTTCAGCTGCTTTGATCCCGATATCTGCACCATGCTGCGCTATAAACAGAATCGATACCCGGTCATGTTCTTAACCATCGGCAGCAGCTCCAAGTATCAGAAGTACATGGATCCGCGAGGCAATGCAATGGAGACGGCCGTGTGGCATGCGGTGGCCATGCAACTGCTGGGAATTGTCGCCCATACGGAGGATTTACTGCGTGATCCCAGCCAGGTAAACTGAACAACTAGCGTTGTGGACTTTCACCTAAACGGACGTTCTAGGTGAATCTGGCTAAGGAACGTGGCCTCGTCCTTTTCTGCTGGGGCGATGACAACAACTCCAAAGACACCATTAAGCTGCTTAAGGATTTGGGTCTGCATGCCATCATCTATGACAAAATGGATGTCCTTACCAGCAAAGAGGTCAAAGTGAGTAGCTGCAATTACAGTAGGTCAAGTATTAAAGAAAAAACAATACAACTATGTGAACTTTTTTCTTTTTTAACGATAATTACTTGACATACTGTATATTCAAAATTATGTTCTCCTGCTTATTCCGGTTTTTTCTTATTCCCCCGTTGCAGCAAAGTGTATTCCTGCTGCAGGCCAAGGACAGTCAAAAGGAGATGCTCAAGTTGCAAGCTCTTGAAACGGGACACGTCTGGCACACCACTGACTCCGGCAATGAAGAGCAACAGGCCTAAACTTTGATGAGCTTTAGTTTTATCTCTGCATAAATCACAAATTCGAGACAGGCCTTAAAGATATTCACACTGTCTAGACTGTTCTTATTCTCCTATTACTTCATTTTCTCACCTAGCCAATTTCATTTCCATAATTCGAATAGATTTTTATTGTATCCATCCAATCTCTTTGTTTTCTTTTTGGCTCTCTGTACTTCAATTCCCGTTTTCTGTTATTATTACAAACGCTTAAAAATCAATTTTAATTTGTTCTACGAATGATACTTTTCCACAGTGCTTGTCAAACTATGCTAGTAAAACTTTACTCGCTTGGTCAAAACTCCTCCGCAATCGAATTGTTGCAAATTTTTAAAATAAGAAAGGAAGTTCATAAATGGAGTTTATTTACTCTATAATGATATATGAAAACAAAATTTTTATCTAATTTATTGCAAAATAAATGTGCTTAAATAATGACCAAAATGGCCTACCTGAGTAAAAAATGTTTTTGTTGTTGAGCAGGTGGAAGTTGGAGATAAACTTAAGACACGTTTTGCAACCACAATTGCAAACTGTAAGGCTAGTTAAACGAATCTAAACAGTATGGTAATCGGTCAATATTCAACAGAAATATATTTACGTTATATTTTAAAAATACACTTAAGTTTTGGGTCCTCATTTGAAATAGAAAGACGAATACGCACCTTCATTTGCAGCGACGATTCTAAAGCTAAAAACTTTAGTAGAACAAATCTAATTTATTATTACAATAAAAACGAAATAAAAATTCTATGATGATTTTGAATTATGAAATTCAATTGAAAAAAGAGAACAAGTATACGCAGAGTTATTCCTATTAAGGATTGCAAAATTATAATGTTTTTCAAACGAAGAAGACTTTTAATTTTAACTTTTAACATTATTGTTATTTTAAAAATAATGTTAAATTTTAAAATCAAATTAAACACTTATACGTATACGCAGCGCCATTCACAGCAATGACTCTCAAAGTGCAATTCAGTCAATCAAATCTGGTTTAATTTTCAAAAGCAATAAAACTATGATTAAAGAAAACAAATTTAATTTTAAAATCTATTATAAGCTTCTATAACAAAAATATTTTTGAAGTAAAATTTAAAATAAAGAACACGTATACGCAGTGTTGCATTCGGGCGCCAAAGGTCGAATGCCAAAAACGGAATGACAGCGGAAAAGAGAAATGTGGCAAAGACACAAGGCGCATGCGGCACTGAGGCACACGAAGAGAACAAACAATGTGAGAAAACGAGAGGAAATGGTAAAGAAAAATTCCATCAGATTTGTGTGTGAGTTTCTTCAGTTTGTTGAATCGCATCGGACCGTTCGGAACGCGCTGAGCCCAAAAAGAAAAACCAGATAAGCAATATAGACTTGAGAGCTGAGCGAAAACGTGAAGCAACGTCGAGACGGGGCACGTTAACGGCACAAAAGTGTAGTGTAGTTCTAGGCTTTTCATTTCGTTTATCCCTTTTTAAGTTATTGTCATTTGTTTATTACTCCATCGGTTTGCAATCCTCTTCGGTTTTGGTTACAATACAAATCAATGCGATTATGTTTGTTGGCAGCGCGCACAAAATCCAAAAATCCAGCAAATAGGTGAGAATGAAATGACCCCACGATGAGTGTGTATTTGTGTGTGCGTAAGAGAGTGTGGGTGTGTGCGTAGAGTAACTACAGCAAGTGAAGAATGCGTAATGTTCGATCTATGTTAAGACGGCATACAAAGTCGTTCATTTTAAAGTCAAGGGGAAACAAAACAATCAGGAAGTTTTTGTGTTACACCAAACGGAAAAATCGATGCGTGCGCCTGTTCCCACACACACACACACACACACACACACACATACACATGCACCCCTACTATGTGTGTGTGTACTCCAAGGGAACAGAAGGCAGCAACGACTTCATACCACAACAAAAAACAGAGAGAAAACGGAGCAAAAAAAAGTGAGAAAAATTAAAGAAGAAGCAGAGAAAGACGAAAAAAAAAACAAGTAACAATGTTTAGAGACATGCCGCACTTACTACAGGCTACTTTACTCGTACAACACTCCTGACCTACTGCCTGCATCCGCCTCACCCCTGTGCGTGCGAGTGTGTGTGTGTTCCGCAGGATGTTGTGGGCGTGTGTTAAGGAAGGAAATTTGGTATAAAAAGCAAACAGAACGCCAGAAAAACAGAAAACTCATTTAAAATATGTGTGTGTAAACTGTATGTGTGCGTGATGTGAAGTTTTCTATGCTCATTAAAAGTGCATAAATTATGGAAACATAGCTCATACATATACAGTCACATTAACAAGCTAGCTAGTCTTCTACGCACAGTCCGAGTTAGTTTATAAATAATCAAATAAGATGAGACAGTGGAGCACAGTTTGACAAGCACTGCGCATGAATCTTTAATGATAATAGTTGAGTGTGAAATTGAGTGGCTGCATTAATTGCAAATATTAAATCACAACTCGACACTTGACACTCTTCATCTCCGCCATCTTTACTTGATACTCTCTCCAGCATATCATAAATTTTGAGGGCTGCCCTCGGCGTGTGTTTCGTTTGTTTGTTTTGTTTATAAAGCTCATGTTTTTCATTATTCTGTTGGTCTGTCCGGCTGCAAATAAACATTGAAAATCGACAGTCAAGATAGACGATTCGACAGCCGGCAATCGACAGACAAAAGAGAGCACAGACAGGCGGACAGACAGGCAGACAGACGGACAGACAGACAGACAGACAGACAGACAGACAGACGGACAGACAGTTGTTTCGATGAAACGGCTGTTGCTTGTTATTCATTCGCCGCATGTGGTGGGTGTGAGTGAGTGTCAGAGTGTTAGTATGAATGTGAGTATGAGTATGAGTGTATTTGTGCGAATGGAAGGCGAATGCGTGCCTGAGCTTGTGTGCGTGGCGTGTAAACAATGCAGCGTTAAAACTAAATATTGTTTAAGAACAAATATTTGGCTTTTGTGCAAATCACGAATCAGCGATTTTATTCGCGGCCGCTTCAGTTGAGGCCCCAAGGCAAATTAATGACGCTATCGATGATATTCATTCCCCTATTTATAGTATATACCCAATGTACCCACTACCTACTACTCGTATTTAGCTGCGATTATATTTAGTCATTTAGATAGGCAAAGCAAAACAAAAATTCGTGGGATGCTTTTCACGAGCTGCTAATGGGTCATTTCAATTGAACCAAATATTATTGCTGCTAAAGTGTATGGGTGTGTGTTTACGAGTACTCACATTTCTATTTGTATTCGTTGTGGTTCTTAGGTAGTTTTCTTTTATTCTATTGTATGTATACCACAGGAAAATCACCTGGAATCGTTATCGAATCATCGGGAAATAGGAAGCATCTATCAAAGTTTTAGATTTCTATTGAATTCACATTGAAGTGAATCATATGGAATTTTGGACATGAGATATTTGTATTCATAACAAATCGTTCAATAAACCATTTGTTTTCCCCAATAAATTGAGGATATGTGAAAGTGTGAGATTCATTTGAACTGATATAAAATATGAATCTGCTATTGAATTGTATACAAAAAACAAGAAATATTGATTAAAGATATAATATTGTCGGAGTATGCGTGCTATTATTCAACTTTCTAATGGTTCGAGCAGAAGGTTACGGATGCACTTAATTATGTTTCGAATATATCTGATGAATGATTGGACAAATTAGTAGCATAAATACACATAACTTATTTTTCAATTTCCAAATTATACAAATTAAATGCTTGAATATACTCATTGTTTTTATGAATACATTTATTGTATTTATGAATACACTCATGAATACACTCACAATTTTTCATCCTTAAATTTCCATTTTACTTTCAGCGCAATGTGGTTCAACCAAACCCCAACCTAGTGAGTACCTCAATGCCACACGAAAGCACCCAAAATGCTTTCGTCGTGCTAACATCTAGATAAATATCAAGTGCATACGCGCTACGCACGTCCAAGTGAGTGGAAGTCGAGTTCGCAGACGAAGAGGAAGTGGAAGTGGTGGTCAAAGTGAGAGAGTGGGTGACATCAGTGGGCGTGACCAGTTGCCCTACAACTGGAGACGGATTGCGATTGTGTACGTGGGTGTGTGTGTGTGTGTGTGTGTGTGACCCTTTGAGCGGGACACGCGACAACTACAGAATTAATCTTGGGCAAGGAATACGATAAACATTCAGGTTTGCGGCTGACACAAATCCATTTGAAACACTCACACGTCACAATCAAAGATACAACAAACATTGTGCACCACAACAACAGCAACAACAAAAAAAAAACAATAAGAACAAGAACAACACACTAGTTACTGATCTACTCTGATCAGTTTAGATATTCATTGTAATACTCATCTTCTCTACTGTGATCATGACTTATATACCTAAAAGAATGCAACACTATACGCATGCAGCCATGAATCTGATCAACATGGACTCGGAAAACCGAGTCGTCCTCAATGTGGGTGGGATTAGGCATGAGACATACAAGGCCACATTGAAGAAGATTCCGGCGACACGTCTCTCGCGACTCACCGAAGCACTGGCCAACTATGATCCCATACTCAATGAATACTTCTTCGATCGGCATCCAGGTGTATTCGCACAAGTGCTCAACTATTACAGGTGATATACACACATTTTCAGACATCTTTATAGTTTATTTTTAATTCGTGTTTATCTCCTGCAGAACCGGCAAACTGCATTATCCCACAGATGTGTGCGGTCCGCTGTTCGAGGAGGAGTTGGAATTTTGGGGTCTTGACTCCAACCAGGTGGAGCCCTGCTGCTGGATGACCTATACACAGGTGAGTGTTCTTTTCTCATAATCTATTTACTATAGAATACCTATATTTTCTATTTATTCCTACCTTAGCATCGTGACACACAGGAAACCCTCGCCGTACTCGATCGTTTGGATCTGGATACGGAAAAACCGTCCGAAGAGGAATTGGCGCGTAAATTTGGCTTTGAGGAGGATTATTATAAAGGCACTGTATCATGGTGGCAGGAAATGAAACCACGCATTTGGTCGCTATTCGATGAGCCTTACAGTTCCAATGCCGCCAAAGTAAGTTCTATATCCATTGTAAATCAAATTAAATTAAATTATTGCAAATATCTTAAAACTCCCCATTCGTTTTTACAGACAATTGGCGTTGTTTCGGTATTCTTCATATGCATCTCGATATTGTCCTTCTGCCTGAAAACCCATCCGGACATGCGAGTGCCCATCGTGCACAATGTGACCGTGAAAACGGCCAATGGAAGCGCCGCTTGGTTTCTGGACAAGTCAATGACGAATGCGCACATTGCCTTTTTCTACATTGAATGTGTTTGCAATGCCTGGTTTACATTTGAGATACTGGTGAGTCTCAACTGGGAAGAGATTAAAGATACTGGCAGATACATGAAGATAAATTTTAAAACTTGTTTAAAGGAGCTGAGAAAAGAAAAATGAATTGTTTCTTATACTGGCGATAATTAGATAGAATTGAAAGGATAGTTAGATAGTTGATAGTAAAATATAAAATTTGGGGATAAAAACGAAGCTATTATGAAAGACAAGTTGAAATAATAATTAATAATCAATAAAAGAAATTTCGTAGAATTATACAAATGTTAGAAACAATTGAATAAGGACAGGCGGGTAAAGAAGGAATAAATACGTTAAACGGAAAGCATCAATAAGAATTTTAAATAAATTGTAAATTTCAATCAGAAATAAAATTTCAATATAATAAAATTCAAATTATTAATAAAATTTATATAAGAATAGTTTGAGTCAAAAAGTTTCACTGAGAGATATATGGATAATAATAAATATGTTAACAAAATTGGGTAATAACATCATAAGAATGGTGAAATGTATTTTATGTGTAAAGTAAAAATAATGCATAGATATTTAAAAGAAAGGAAGCAAACGATACTTATTAAAACAACTAACAATCTGATGAACTAATTTAAATGTTGCATTACAGGTCCGCTTTATCTCATCACCGAACAAGTGTGAATTCTTAAAGTCATCTGTTAACATCATAGATTATATAGCAACGCTTAGCTTTTATATCGATCTAGTGCTTCAGCGATTCGCATCGCATCTGGAGAACGCTGACATCCTCGAGTTCTTCTCGATCATCCGCATTATGCGTCTGTTCAAATTGACGCGACATTCGTCCGGATTGAAGATCCTGATACAGACGTTCCGGGCGTCGGCTAAGGAATTGACGCTGTTGGTATTCTTCCTGGTGCTGGGCATTGTGATCTTTGCCAGTCTCGTTTATTACGCCGAGCGTATACAGCCCAATCCGCACAATGACTTCAATAGCATACCGCTGGGCCTGTGGTGGGCTCTGGTCACCATGACCACTGTTGGGTATGGCGATATGGCGCCCAAGACCTACATTGGCATGTTTGTGGGTGCACTATGTGCCCTTGCCGGTGTGCTAACCATTGCACTGCCAGTGCCCGTTATCGTCAGCAACTTTGCCATGTACTATTCACATACGCAGGCTCGGGCAAAACTGCCAAAGAAGCGTAGACGAGTGCTTCCCGTCGAACAGCCCCGACAAGCGCGACTGCCAGGTGAACGTAAGTCGAACATTCATATCTCTATAACTATTTGTATACACTATTATGATTTGTGTTGATATTGAAATCGCAAAATATTTCATATAACTATCATAAAAACAAACAAGAACAAGTTTTTCCCTTTCTTTTGTTAAAGATTTTTTAATTAACAACCTTTTTAAAGATTAACATATTTCTTACAAATCTTTAGTAGTCTGCAATGGTATTGAATCTTCAGCGTATCGAGTACAAGTCGTTCAAGGATGCACACGAAAAGCGAAGTCGGATTTGTCTATTCATATATTATATGATGATGATCTATAGCGATATCATATTCTTCTGAACCTAAATTCAAAATAAATCTATATTTTTTATTTGCAAATGAGGTAAATGATCCCTGACTTACTGTTCGATTGGGGCAAAGCAGAGCCGAGCCCAATGAGAACCAAAATTAGCAATTCAAAGTATTTCATTGTCAGAATAGAAGTGTCGATTGCAACTGAGCCCGAACCACTGAAGGTTTTTCTTATATAGGGGCACATACAGACGCTTATCAGGGAAAATGTCACTGGTCATCCTAATCACCGTTGACGGTAGTCCACGCTGTCGGGAGAAGATCCCATATTTATGTATATTTCTATTCATATGTACATATGAATGAGTGGGTCAATTTGTATTCTAAGAAGGTTTGCACAAGAAACCATGGTTCTAAATTTAAGAACCTAAAATCAATTTCGAGCTTCCCATTTTTAAAAATAGATTTACGTACTTTATATACTGGTAATTGTCTGTTAGCGGAGGCCCATCCTTCATTCTTTCTATTATTTATTAAATGTATAGATAAAACTTAAAAATTGTTTACTAATTTTTTTTAATTCTTTTTTTGTTATAGTTGTTTCTCTTATTAATAAAACAATTATATAATTATAAGAATATTTTTAACTCAACTTACGATTACCTTAAATATTTGTAGAAGATTGTTTCGCTGTCAAAATACATTAATTTAAAAATGTTTTTCAGTTTCTGCAATTTTTTTTTTCTTCTTATGATATTGTTCCCATATAAAGTTATGGGATAAAAATCTTTTCTATTGTTATTAAATATTTTGTGTGGTTACCTGTTGTGACCTCTCACCTGAATCAAATTGAATGATGTTATCTCATTTTGTAGGTGCTCCGGGAGGTGTCAGTGGCTGCGGCACTCCAGGCTCTGGTCCACACTCGGGTCCAATGGGATCTGGCGGCACCGGACCACGCCGCATGAACAATAAAACTAAGGATCTGGTCAGTCCCAAGTCAGGTGAGTGTTTGGTTGCGTCGTCGATTCACATCCATCAGCACAAAAGTTACAATTGAGCCGCGCTTCAACACTCCCCCTCCACAGGGAAACACCTGGTACACCTAACGTACGCTTCAATGTAGTAAACAAAAAGTTTGAAGTAAACTGATATGTCATCAGTTTTTAACGCATTCACGAAAGCTCAAAGCTTGCACAACTGCACTTAGTACTCGATGAAGATTTCTTCGTTGGGTTCTGTTCTTAAACTCAATCATCTAGCAGATGTTGTGCTGTCAGTCCTATTCCCCGGCCTACTAGGGTAATCTATTCGAAACCAATGCTTCAAAATTTTTGCAACAGCTTGCGCACACAAAAGCTCAAAAGCTCTCTCAAACAGTTTACTAATTATATTGAATTAAGATATTATTTATAAATTATGATTAATTTTGGGTGTGCTCATTGAGTGATGCAATCCTACGCCAGAAATGTATATATGTATTCTATGTAACTACAATGAATGCATTGATCTATTCACAAATCATTTAAAAGCTCATTATCGATTCATGTTCAAGCTTAGCTTTCGTTTAACGCAGCTCAATTTCAGAGCTTTCTCACCATACATTTGTGGGTTGGAGATACTCTCAGAGCCTTCAAAGCTGCTGAATTAAAGCTCCTGGAGCTTACTGATCTCCGGTCAACACTTATTTATCCATCAATAGTTTTTTTTTTTTAATCAAACGCTTTTAGTTATTTTTTGGAAGAGAATCCAAATACATAATTGTATATTAAAGTCATTGCCCCTAAGCTATGACTCTATGGGGACTCTTTTTTTTTAAATGTATCCTATATATTTATTCATATTGTGATAATAATTTTAAGCGTATTTCGAACTTATTTTTACATATACTTGTCTTCAAAATAAATTTATAATTTTTGATAAAAACCCAACCAAAATCCACAAATCTTATGTAAATACTTAGATGAATATACAACAATGATTGGCAAACCCCGAGATGGCAAAAAGAGCAGGCTGCTCTAAGCCGAAAAAAAGAACACCAAAAAACAAAAACAAAAAAAAAGTTTTGACCAGAACCAATGAATGAGAGATCAGAAATAACCCCTTTCCCAAGAAGAACCCTATTTAAATAAAAATTGCAATGAGCAAACTGAGCCTTTTAATGGAACTGGAACTGGAAGCATTATCATTTAATAAAAAAATTACATTTTATCAGTATTCTGACAAATAAATTGAAAGAATTTTGTTGATGGAACTGTCTGGACTGAGATCGTGGTACGTTGACCCACTTGGAGTCCATAATATGATACAATATACGTGCCAAACTCGGCGGCGTCTGCTACTCTACTACTACCAACACCTGCTACAACTATCTATCGCATATATACTATATATGATCGTATAACTACAATACTATATACTATACATATATGTAATTTTCTACGTGTTTTCTTCTATATAATATTGATATTGCGCATCGTAAACTTACGTGTTGTTCATCAGTTTTGGCTCGTTCGTTCGTTCGTTCCAAAGTATCTATATATACATACATATATCTACATGTACTCTACAAATATACATACTATATATCCCTATCTCTATTTTCTCTTCTCTGACTTTTGATGTGTATCTTTTGTGTGTGAGTGTGATGTCTGTGCGTGTGTATATTATATAATTTTATATATGTTTTTATTAAAATTCTAAGCGTTCCAAATATTTATAAAATTAGTTATATGTACTTGATTATGTATTTAAATTTATATAGTTCGTAACAACAACATAAAAAAAACAAACATATTTTGACGAACCTATGTATTATCTTGAACTTTTGTATTTCAGATATGGCCTTCAGTTTCGACTAAAAAATAGAACCAGTTCATATTTTGTAATTTGTAATTCAAAACAAAAGTACCGAAACAGAAAACACAGTTCAAATGCAAGCACCAAAAAGACAAAACAGAAACTCAAGAAACAAAAAACAGCTCAAAATCAAAACATAAATCAAAATGAATACAAAAAAAAATGAAAGAAGGAAATGAAAAATGTAAAACTTAAAACGCAATCGTAATCGCTATCGTTATCGTTAAACGCTCATCTCTCATGCTCTCACAGGCCATGCAATAAAATGTAACGGATTAAGCTGGGCGGGTGTGTTGGTTAACCATTTTTCTCTATTTATCTAACTCTAACTATACTTGTACTCTACTCTAATCCTAAAACGATACCTAAGCATTTCTATGTAGAGTAGGTGCGCTGGCAACCAACTCCCTAACAACAAAATTTTCAAATAAAAACTAAAACTAGTTTGTAGTAACCTTCAAATTCCGAATCGTAACCAAAAACCGTAACCGTAACCGTAACCAAAAACTGTAACCTTCACACCTAAAACTATCCAGCGTTGATTCGAAAAGTTTTGCAAAACTTGAAAAGCAACCCTCTCCAAAAGTATCAAAAAGTAGCTTATTGTTTTCAATGCTGCATGCTGCATGATTGCCCGTCAGTGGCTCCGAACCACTTTACCAACACTGGAGTGTCATTAAACCTAGTTAGTTGTTAATTACATTAAGTTTCTCTGTATACATACTTATAAACTATCCATGTGCCCACAATGCCTGTCAAACTGTCTCTGCGTGTTAGTGTGTGTGTGTGTGTGTGTGTTTTTGTTGTTTGTTGTCTTCCCCCACAAGCCTGTAATGAGTAGTATCAAGTGCACCCAGTATTAACCAACACTTATAGCGTTGCGTCTACTCTATGAATTTTCAAATAAGCTTATTGAAATTGGTTTTGTTTATTGATTTAATTGAATATAAATTAATAATATACTTTTATTCTCTTTCCACTCTTTCTCTTTTTCATTCTCTTTCCGCTGTCTCTCTCTCTCTTTTTCTCCTTCTCTCTATCTCTCTCTCTCTATCTACTGTTCTACATTCCCTGTGTCCTCTACAAACTGCGCTAAAACCAAACAGTTGCTCAACTCTTCACAGGTCCATTGGGTGCCAGCATCGTTGCGATGAGTCCACGCACCATGTTGGATCTGAATCCGGCACTGGCCATGGGTAAGCCCACATTTCAGCCACGTTTCCCAACACAGTTAGCAGCCAGCAACATTACCAACACCATCAACACCACGTCCCCATTGGCGCCCACAATACCGGTAACATTAGCGGCAGCTGCCACAGCAATAGCAACAGCAACGGCAACAGCAGCGGCAACATCGGGAACACTGTCAGCGGTGCCCAGTATAGCGGTGTCCAGTATAGCGGTGTCAACCACCGCCAGTCTGGGCAAGGATTGCACCGGCACCGGCACCACAACCACCACCAGCACCACTCTGGAGGCCACCAAGAAGGCTTTTCTTTAAAACGATTCTTTCTTCAAAAAAAAAAAAAGAACCCCATAAAAGCAATATTTAAAAGCCTATCATAATCTTCGCATACGTATGAATAGGAGTACGAGTACTCATAACTAAATGAAGCTATAAATACCCTCTTTCCACTACAAGAAAAATACTTTTTTTCTCTGAATTTATATGTTTTTGTTTTATTTTTGGTTTTATTAATAATAGTTGTCTCTTGTCACATAAATTCCCAAAAAATCTACCTTCTTAATAATTTAAAAAAAATTGGTATAATATAGAGAACAAATTAAATTGTTTTTGTAGTGGCAAGAGGATACAACACGCAATATCTAATACATTTAGACGCCTCATTATTTGGCCATATCATGACATACATATTACCTAGGGCTATATTTAGTATTATTAAATTTAATAATGCATCGGCACTCACTGGTTTTGCATTTTAAAGATATACAACAAAAGTTTTATAGTTGTTTTAAAATTTAATGATCCATTTTACAAAAATAGTCAGAAAAATGTATATAATACATCGAATAATATCAACAATTTTAAGTCAGTGATCCTGAAGTATTTCTCTACCTGTGAGGAAAATTTTATTGCATTAACTTTACATCTTTAACATTATATTATATATTTATTTTCTAAAATAATTTTCAATTCATTTTTCATTTTCCATTTTAGAAGCAGCATTCAATGCTCCCATTTCAAAAAACCAACTTAAGTAACTCGACTTAGGTGCGTGCTGTGCAAACTATTCCCTTTTTTTTTGTTGATTTTTTACTTTTAAGCTAATTAGCCAAAAACCCACGCTCAGGAGAGAAGAGTTCTCCTACAGACAGTCGAGATACGTATACTTAATAAAAAGTTGGCAACTGCTTAAAATTCATTCAAGCAAACGCTGCCAAATCGCTTGTTAAGGGCACGTGTTAAATTTTCAGCTAATAGGTAGGAGCCATGGAGCTTACTTGATGCCATGAACTGAAAAACATTGTGTAAACTTTCTGCAGCTTAACATAAATAAATGAATTTGCCAACAGTCAGGCTGTCTGATGCCTTTTCCTTCCTCCTCTTTTACTTCAATCATATGCTGCAAGTTGATAACTTATAAATTGCATATACCTAAAGCAAAGGGAACTCAAATTTACTTTAATTATTTTCAACCTGAAATCGACAACTTCAGGACGAGGGGAAGTTGGGGGTTTGAGGAATAAAGCAGCAGACAGCAAGTAAAATTTGCATGTAAAATCTCTGGCAAAGATTTTCCTTTTAGCTAAAGCATAAAACCAGTTAAAAGTCAGGCAAAGTTTATATTTTTCTTTTTCTCTCTGTTATAGTAAGCATACGCAGTTGTTAACTTCTTAATGGGGGAAGGGGGTTGACTAGGGAAGGGGGTCAGAGTATACACATACATATTAACGATACATATATCATAGTAGGTGAAGCCTCTTGTACATTTTAAATATCTCTCATACATTGCATAATTAACTAATGCATATATTGTAACTATAAATAAATTACAATTTACGATTATTTCTAAGATTAACAAGGAGGATAAAAATAAATTCTATCGCTTTGCAATAAATACAACAAAATTAGTTCATATACATAAACAAACGGATAAATGATAAAGTTTGCAAAACATTTGTTAAGTTTTTACAATGAAAATGCATTATAATAAAAATTATTAATAATAGTATACAAGCATACAAAACATACATCCGAGTTCATACAAACAACATTACATTACATTACAAACATTACATACATACTATAAAAATACATTTTAAAAATATATTCGAAAGTGTGGAACATTGTTTTTGTTTATGTTTGATTTTTTTATTTAATATTGTTATTTTTTTTTCAAATATTAATAACTGATTTTTAATTGTATAGCTAAGAAAATTGTATACTATTTAAACTATAAAAGAAAACGAAAAGAAAAACTGTTCTCTCAATAATTAATAAATGAACAAGAATAATCTTAATTACATAATTATACGAAACTCAAAACTGAAATGCAATAAACAAACCTATTGAACACCAAAAAATCGATATTTTATTTTCAACTGCAATTTCATAACAAAATAATTGAATTGAACTTAAAGTATTATCTCTTTTATAAAATGATAAGGGATAATTTTCTAAATATATTTGACATTTTTGAGAGGGATCGAATAATTTGGTATTAAATTTAAAAATGTTCTCAATTCTTGAAAATTTTTCAAAATTGTAGATTAACATGTTTTTCAGTTACCTTGAAACCTTTACAAAACTTCTTAAATATAGTAACAACATTTTAATTTGAGAATCACTTATTATTGCATTTTTCAATTGTTCTTAAAGTTGTCTTATTTATGTCAAGTTTTCTTGATTACAAAAATTGGTTTTATATTTCGGTAAAGAAACTAAGTACACTTTCAAGTGCTTGAATTTCATTGTTAAATTGTGAAAGCTATTACATTACTTGTAGCGTTAACGGTTGGAATCTTAAGGCCAAAATGGTTTGCCCCAGCGGTCTTGGCCTTAGCCGTTAAATGGAGAGCTTTTTTGGCCAGGTGCCTGCGGCTATTGACCAGTAAAGCGCTTCATTAAGCAGCTACATCGCCCATGACACACAAACAGAGACCCCAACTCAATCCAAAAACCAACACAACCCGAAACTCAACCACAACTGATAAAGGAAATGTTTGAGTGTGTGAGTATCTAAGCCAACCACTTTTCCCACAGGCATTTCAAATACAAAATCAACAGTTGGCTGCTCTACGACAAGTGGAGAAGCTTAGAGGGAAGTGGGTGATAGTGGAAGCGGGGAAGGGTGTAGGAATTCTAGACGAATAGCTTGTGTTTTTTTAGTGCAAAGCGCAAAACTAATAATGCATGAAATTTCAATTACAAGTCAAAAATCATAAGCCCAGAGTCAAGCACTATATTTCAATATGTATCTATGAGTACGCCTGTATCTATGTATCTGTGAGTTGTACTACAGTTTGTAGCTAAGCCAGCAAAGTTTTGAGCGTCATAAACATTACAGTTGTTGTTGTTGTGGCTGCTCTCAGTTTGCTGGAATGTTGTGGGAGCAGGTAAAAGAGATAGATAGATATATGGTTAGAAAGAAAGCATAACATGGCAAAGACTTGCCGACATTGCGTGAGAGTTGAAAGGCATTTTACATTAACAGTTTTCCAGTTTTTCCGTTGGCAGTTGTATGTGGTTTTTCTTTTTGCCGTCTATGCGCAGTGAGAGTTGCCTGGAAAAAGCTCGCTCTCTCTGTATCTCTTTGCTGCACCCGCTCTCTCTCTCTCTCTCCTTCAGTTTGTGAATGAAGCTTGCGCTCTCTGGCGCTCTGTTAGCCTAAAATACATTTCTCTGGCTATTTGGCTATTTTGCATGGACAATTGCGTTTCCCCTAAAGCGGCTGCCTTACCCCTTGCCCCTTCAGCCACAAGCTGCTGACGCTGCTCGTGACTTTTCGTTCGGTTACCAAAGAGATATACGGTATACTCTATTGAAGGTGCTCGTTTAATATGATCCCGTTGTCGGTCTGCCTGCCTGCATGTCTGTCTGTCTGTGCGTCTGTCTGCCGGCGGCTGCCCGGCTCTGCTCGGCTTTGCTGCCTCGTCTGGAGTTCAGATTCACAAACGTTTTCAGTGTAATTTCGGCTGTGCGACGTTGTAGTCTCCACCGTCGTCGCTCTGGGACAACAGCCCGGGACAACGTCTTTAACTGTGCGAGTCGAGTCGAGTCTATCGAGTGTGTGTGTGTGTGTGTGTTTGTATGTGTATGTCGCGTTTGTCGTGCTCCAGCTGTCAACGTACCGTCTCCATTACCATCTCTAACTACAACAACAACTACAATTCCATCTTCATTTCCATCTCGTCTGTTGCTCGTCGCGCTTTTCTTTTTTTTTTTTGTTTCGCTTCGATTCTTATTATTTTTTGTCATTTTTTGCCGCTTTGCGTTTGTAACAATTGCTTTGGGTTGGTTGCCATTTGAATATTAAAGCCAAGTGCGAGGACGACAGTTTTCCCAACCACAGGGGCGCTACCCCTTCCTCCCCCACTCGCAGTCACATTTGAAGTCGTCTCTAGGTCCCCGTTGGTCTCAACATTTGCTTGACTGGCTCTGCGATTAAGACCAGTCCGCAGTTGTTGCCCGGTTACGTTTAAAACTGCCACGCTGACTGTGGCATGCATTAAACATAAGCGCCACTGAATGACTCTGCTAGACACTGCAAGTGGCAAGCAGCAAGTAGCAAGTAGCAAGTGGCAAGTGGCGGCTGGAGGGAGCGAGGGGCACATCTCAACTAGATTAAATGTGCGTTGAAGCTTTTCAACTCTTTAACTTTGGAATCTTTAGTATTAGCACATAAATTAATAAAATTTCATGACAAATATTGTGGCAAGCCGCATGTTGCAGCTGAAATTTTAATTGCCGCAATCAGTATAATAAAATTAATAAATAAATAAATGTGGCTGCTGCAGTGTTTGCTCAAGTGGCAACTAAATGGTCTCCCCATCGGGATCAATTTGTGGCACAACATCTGCTGCATTATAAATGTGCCACCGAGAGCTGCAAGTATCTCGAAAAGTTGTAGATGGACTGTGATTGACAGCCTGTAACAGACTGTTCTCTGAGTTAGCATAAAATATGATTTGCCATGCAGTTAACTGAAATTGGATTCTTATCAAATTTGATTTAATTCTCATCGTATGCAAAGAGCAGTCGTCTTTAAGTCAACTGACACTTTGTGGCTTCTACGCTCAATGTTAAGCAAATTCCGAATTCACCAGACGAATAATGTATTAATTATGCAGTCATACTTAATGTGACCTTTAATTGCACTCAACGAACATTGAGACTTAAATTTCTGGTTAACTTATGATGGAGTTAAATTTATATGAAGCAATTTATGCTAAACAAAGATTTTTTTAAAAGAATTTAACCGTAGATTTTCAATATTTTGTTTGTCCGACATATTAAAAAATTTGAAACGTCAAAAAGGGGAGTTTTCCCCTTTTTATTTAAGTGTCAAGGGGCCGTATGTAAAAATAAATTGACATTGTTTAATTGAAAGCAAATTCAATTTTCCTTTTTTTTTACAGAATTAAAAAACATGCCAAATAATAATAAAACTTACATTCCGCAAGGAAATCGGATAATATTTGTCAAAGTAAGGACAGCTTAAAGTTTTTGAAAATGGATCAAGGGGAAAGTATTGAATTTCCCAATTAATCGAGTTAAAGTAGTTGAGAAGAAAATCGATTTTGATGCACTTTATAATTGCAAATATTATATCTTCATTAAACAATCATAGATAATCTTAATCCACGAGTAGTCGAAAAAATACAAAAAGACGAAGAAAATATGTTTGATTTATACATTAAATGAATGCGGTACGAAATTTATAATATAACATAGTTTACGGGAATCTTTGTTATATATTATAGATTTGTGAATCATCACGAGTCCGTAAATTATCAGAAAGTTAATATTTTTAATACATTTGTTGAATAATTTATTAGATTCTTATGAAGTGAGTGCTTTCAGCTGA
This sequence comes from Drosophila innubila, assembly GCF_004354385.1. Classification (NCBI taxonomy): domain Eukaryota; kingdom Metazoa; phylum Arthropoda; class Insecta; order Diptera; family Drosophilidae; genus Drosophila; species Drosophila innubila. The sequence continues at coordinate 5,753,802 of NW_022995372.1, read as the reverse complement.
AAATACCCTAGTATATGGCTATGACATTTTAAAGCACAAATCGATAAAAAGGCCTTGAGATTCTAATTCGAAAATAAAATTAAAAGTATCCCCAGAATATTTAGGCTTGGAAGTTATTATAGACTCAGGAAGTTATTATAGAAAAGACTCAGTTTAGCATTAAAAATAAATCTAATGTTAGTTGACAAATTTAAATATTTTGTATGTGAACTATATTAAAGTGAAACAAAATCAGCATAAGCCCGGAATACAAGGTATAATTCTCTTGTAGAACACGCAGTGCAGTAAACTTGAATTTATCTACAATTAGTGTAACTACAACTCTAAATTCATCTTCTATTTCAACTCGAAACTGCAATTGTATCTTGAAGTGTATCAGTATCCGTAAGTGTATATGTGTCTGTATCTTTAACTGCAAATTGCATTTGCAAATTTAACGGCAATTGCAAATGTAATTCAATGTGCTCTGCTGAACTATGAAATTTTGTGTGACCTTTTTTTTTGTTGTGTGTTCGTTTGTCTCTAACGTGTTCACCTTTTGCCCATGTTTCATTCGCAATTGTAATTGCATTTTATTATTGATGGCATTTATTTGTGTGAGTAAACTGTAATTTCAGTACTTCATTTATGAAATTTACATTCATTGCGACACATTGACAGATCAACAAATTAAAAACAAAGTTAAAAGAAATATTCACTCACTGTTGATTAACGTTTCAATTGTTGATTTCGTTTTGTTTGTCTTCGTGTTGTGGTGTGGTGGCTTCTGATGGGGAAGGGGGAGGGTGTGTGTGTGCGAGTTGTAAATTTTGCATAGCACTGCTTGATTTTGTTTGTGTCTTTCACTGTTTTCCATTGTTGACATTCGACAGCTGTGTAAACAGCGCAAAAACTGGATGAGAATTTGAGGGAATTTTTCAAAAAATCAAACGAGTTGTCAATTGCTACTCTTTTCACCCGCTCTTTGGCCGCCTTTTGGCCACCCCTCGGACCCTTCTCTATCGTATTCGTTATATTCTTAACCTTTATTGGCCAACCCTCAGCTAACAACTCACATGTTTACACGTAGACGAAAACACCAAATGACAAATTTAAATACCCTGCATAACAAGTTGAGCAATGTGCGGTGTAAACGGATAACAGATAGTTATGTAAGAGTTTAGAAAAGACTGCCTTAAAATAAGTAAATATAATATGACTCCAAAGTTTAAGCTATGAGTTAACTAATATACATTTTCCAAAGAATAAAGGGTATCTGATATTATCGGTTGCTGTAAGGTAAGGAAGTAGATTGAATCTTAAATTCATAATTTTCTGAAGAGTACAGGGTATATCACAGTCTAGCATACCCATTCAAATTGGTTTACTTCTGTCAATTTGATTGCTCAAATTTCCAGGCAATTTCAGTGACAAGTTCATTTTTTATATTGAGAGGGCTGAAATTAAACTCCCCTTCGAACAAATTTTTTACGAGGAGGTGTGGTTAGGGAGGAATACATTTAAATATATGGAATATTTGAATGAAGTGAAGAATTCTGTTGTGTGTGTCGCAAGACTCGTAGAAAAATAACTTAGCATCGAGGCGTCGGTTTAGTTGTTTGTTGTCAACAAGTTGTGGACTTTAATTTGAAAAGAGAAGCAAATGGAAAACTCCTTACGATGCTTTGATTCGGGAAGGGAGAAAGAAATTATTGATTGGACCCTGCTCAAATTGGATGTGGCATTCATTTGAAAATATACCGTTGTGAGGTTACCAAGATGGGAATACAAAAATCATATAAATGTAAATGAGAGAAAATTGGTTTAGTTTCAGTTGGTTGAACTGCCAAAATAGTCAAATTGTGACTGTGTTATTGAGGTTTAGCACATATTAAACTTTAATTAAAGTTCAATGTGCACTTTAGTTTTTAGTTTCAATTCTGCGGTATTGGGAATGCCATAAACTATATTGGATATGAGTAGAATATGGCGCATTCATTTATAGTCTAAGCTTCTGCTTTCAAATTGCCACAAATGGTTTTGAATTTCATGTTATACTCCCCGTTTCTGTCTCCCTTTATTTATTCCTCTCTTTATGTGCGTAATTCCTAGAAAGTTTTGACAGTTAACTAACTCTGGCTTCCATGGCAAAGACCTAAAGACCCGCTATATATCTTAAACACTGCCCAAAATGCATTGACAGGCACTTGCTGCTCCAGTTTCACTTGGAATTCCTAAAAGAGCAACAGGAGCATTTTATGGTATCGTTTCCTTACAATTTAATGCGATCCATTGTCCCCATCCCTTCTACTTCATAGTCATCCCCCTCCGATAGCTTTCAGCTGTCACATAAACCGATTAAACTTTTCAGCAGCTTATGCATTTTGTATATATACATATATATATATTATGGACATGGTCATAGCCTTCTATATCTACCTGGGTATCTGTTATCTGGTAAATTTGCAGCACTAAGCACTCGACCCTACCACCCTCCTACCCTCCCTCTGACAACCACCCCATGCACCGATTTCTACCCCCACTTAGCATAAATATCACTCATACGGATGCTTTTAAAATGTTTCCATTACGGACAAAATGGTTTTAGCCTGGCCAAAGAAAAACGCAAAAAAATTAAATTACAGTTTTTGCCTTTGCTTCTCGAGTTTCTTTCCATGTTCTCTCCCCACTGATTCATTACCTTAAATGCTTTGCAATTATTTTTGCTTTTAATAAATTTGAGCTTCGCTTTTAATCATTCGCTCACTTAAAGTTTTGTTTTTCTTTTTATATTGTTGTTGTTTTTTGGCTTGTTTCCACTTGTCTGTTAATTGTATTCATTGCCCGCTGGAGCTTACAAGTTACCTGTTATTTCATCTTTGGCTTCGACATGTTACTTTTTGCTTTTCTCGTTTTTATTTGGAGGTAACAAAGCTTGTTTAAACCTGCAAACGAATATACTGAATACATTTCCACAGACTCAGTGTTATTATAACGATTATAAATATACATGAATTCTTTTGTACTACATATTTGCATCACATGTGATAGCAGTCCGTTCTAGATAAAGGTAAAACTTTCTTTTCCCAAAGGAAAATATTACAATTTTCCGTCTTTTTCTGCTGCACATTTTGTCCATGAATTAAATAAATAAAAGAAAAACAATTTCAATAGAATGGCTATTGCTTAAAAATTCAAAGTTAAAAACTATAGTATACAATTGAAAAGAGTTTGGTTGATTACTTATTTAGCTGGTAACTTTAAGAACTGAGAACCCTTTCATATCTTCCTATCACAAGTCAGATTTCATTTATAGATAATTGTATTAGGTAAACAAAAGGTAGATATTATAATGTCTTTTAGGAAGATAAATGATTTAATTCGTTCGAGTAAAGATTTAAATCTGAATATGAATTGAAATAAAAATAATCTTAAAAAAATATGTTGTTTTGAATATCAAAGAAATTATTTATTTTGAAGTTACGGAATAAAACTTGGTTAAAATTTTCTCAGTATTTTCGATTGATATAAATTAAAAAACGGAAATTTTAATTTTTCAAATAAAATAGAAACTTTGGTGTAATTCTGATACCCTGATTAATATTTAATATATAAGGTTGGGGACAAAGAAATCCAATTTTATACCAAATTTGCAATTTCACAGTCGACTTGATTGCATTTTCGCCTTTATCTAAAAGAAATTAAAAAATGTAACGAATTTATTGTTTGTTGGTCTCCATGTCTAACAAAATATATCTCTCGATAGAATCGAGATATCAAAAAACGGACTGCAGTGTGCTTTAAAGGAGAAACTCATCTGTCCAAAAAGGCCAAGTCCTAACGTTTACAAAAGTTTAGAAACTAAAGCATACGAAAGTTGACACACACAAAAATAATGGATTAGTCTTTCCCCAACCTTACATTTCTAAATTTTTAAATATAGTTTAAAATTTGGTTGCATAACTCTAACTATCGTTTTCCACCTTTGAATCCATTTTGAATTGTAATCCTTAGTTAAGAATGCTTAAAACATTCCATCTAGCTTACAAATTAGAGAACTCTCTTTCTCATATATCCTCCTACAAAATCCCATTTGAACTGTAACGAAATTTGTTTGTTAATTAAGCGCTATTTTAGTTATACTTGGCTCTAACGACCTGGCACACACACACACACACACACAGATGGAAAGACACTTGTCTGTTACATAGACACCTAATCTTTCTAACTACAGTTGTTGAGCCCGTTATGGTCTAATGTACTTACATGTGTCAGGCTCGTTGCTTTTGGGGCAGTTACCGTTACTTTCTCGATAGTTCGATACATTCTCTGTGTCTTGAGCCTTTTTGTGTCGGGACGAGGACGAGGAGAAGGAAGAGAAGGAGGACAGACCACACGACATTCGCTTAATTTATTATTCAATTAAAGCAGCAAAAATAAACTTTAATCGCACCGTAGACATCAGCAGCGACTGAGGCAGCGACAGTGGCAGTTAAGCAACAACAATAATAACAAGGCCCCCAAAGGCAACACACATTAACACAACACACACGCACACACACTCATTTCATATGTGTGCCAAGTAAAAAAAAAGTAAAAATATAAAAAAAACATATTTTTTTTTAGCAAATATGAAAATCGTGTGCCAAGAAAATGTCAGCAAAATGTTGCTATTGTTGTTGTTGTTGCTGCTCGTTCTCCTTTGTAATCGATTAAAAGTGCATGTCAAACTGTGCGTGCGGCCGCATTTTTTAATGGGCTGCTAAAATACAAAATACAAAATGAAAATAAGTGTAAAGAAAAGGAAAACAGGAAAAAAGAAAAAGATAAATACAAAGCATAACAAAGTCAGGCGCAGGAGAGCAACAACAACAACAGCATTAACAAGAAAATCATGGAATAAAGTTTGAACGTGAAAGACGAGAAAATATGACAAAAATTTACGAGCGCAAACACACACACAAACACACACACATACAGCGTGAAACACCCTGTGGTGGCTGGCTGTGCTTGTTTTTAGTGCTTTGGCACGTAATGGGGTCGTTTCACACACACTGTCACATTGCCGTACACACACACACACACACACACACACACACACACACACACACACACACACACACACACACATCCCAGCCACTCAGTTGCCTTTTGTGTGAGTTGCTTCAGTTCGGCTGAGTTCGTTTGGGGTTCGTTTAGGTTTGTGTTTGGTTCGGTTTCGGTGTTGCCTGGTTTCTTTGAAATGGTCCCATCATATCCTATAGTTATTCCAGCCCCATCACTTGCTACTTGATGAAAATACGCCTTCTCACTGTTAATGCTACTAGTAATCACTTCCCAAGCGCCGGATGCGTTCCGATTCCAAAAACAAAGCAGTCCCAATTAATCTTTTTATGCTTACTCGCAATATTCAGCAGATCTTAAAAGTTGTGACTAAAAAGAAAAAATCCACACCTCAAACCGTAATTGCTAAAAATTAATATATACAGAGCACATTTCGAAGTCAAAAGTAATTTTGTACGCATGAATTGTACTGAAATTCGAAAAATATAATCAAGTGATTTAAAATCGACTATATTATTTAACAAATCTAAGATTACAGCTATATATGGAATTACATTTTAATGCAACATATGTTGAGCGTCGTGTCACGCACGGTACCAATGAAAAAACGTCCATCTCTAGGCACAGCTGCCTTCCACAAAGAATCAGGATGTTACTGCTGATGATGATGACAACTTTTAGCGATTCCGTCGACTGTTTGATGCGATATGAAGAACCGATTAACTGCATTGAAGTGCCTCATTCTTTTTCTCTCTTCGTCTTACTTCTTCTCAGTACCTCTTGCTCTCTCTAGGCACAGTACTCATTTCAGTAGTCAGTATGGTCTCCTCGGTAGATTTGTGCAAACCGCGAAAGCAAATTACGTTGACGATGAGCATCATTTTCCACTTTATTGAATTACCCCCGAAAAGCCAGGCCAAGTCAGGCCAAATCCGACTGACAATCAAGTCACAATGTGTGCTAAGAGTCGTCGTCAGTTTTTTGAAAGGGAGCGAGGGAAATTTGGGGTTTGTGTTTGGTCGGTTGGGCGATTTCGTCAGCGCGATAAACAGAATTTCAATTTAAAATACTTTTCGTGCTGCCTTTGCATAATTTTCAACCCAAGAAGTGTCACAGTCAGCTGGCGTTCGACCCAAGAAGTTATCATAAAGAAGCTATCAGCGGGTCGTTTATGGGCTCTTCTAGGTGGTTAGGTGATTAGGTGGTGCGGTGGGTTTTAGAGGGTGGGCTAACTTTACCTACGACTAATGTAAGTCGCGTTAAAGTCAACGTCTCTTTCAGAGCGTTGCTTTGTTTATCTCTTTGTTTGTTTGCTTCTTTTTTTTTTTGTCACAATTCCGATGAGAGTAGCTCTCTTGCCTTTATATAGTATGAGTACTAGTATATATAAATCATCATTGTTACGCGCATTTGAGGCACTTTCGCTAGACAGTCACCACAAACAGTGTGCACCACCCAGTGTCCCATTCAGAGGACTGCGTGCTTAAAAGATCATTGCCCGTCGGCATTATGTTTTGTGTCAGCGGCAAAGGCGTCAGGAATGTAGATGGTGGAGATGGGGGGTAGCAGATACAGAAGATGAGGGGAAGCAGCTGTAAATGGTGTCGGCATTGCACGTTCTTTTGTGGGTTAGCAGGCCTTGCTGTGTGGCATGCGGCATGCGGTATGGGGCATGGGGCAAGCTGCTATGTTGGCCATGTTGACTATGTCATTTGCTAATTTAGCACAAGCTGTTGGACTACTTACTTGGTGTCTCCCTTCCTTTACAGTGGTTCAAGTTGCATTTGCTAAAAGGTCAACACAATGTACGAGCCACAACCACAACAACAACTGAAGCAAGAACAACATCAAGAGCAGCAACATCATCAAAGCAAACCAACATTAATTAAACAGCCACAGTTTGGTTAGAATAGATGACAAACAATATCGTAAGATGAACACCATTCCCCAACTCATTTCATCCCAATCCTCAATCTCATTCCATTTACAATGCGACCCAATTGAATAGACTTGGCAAATACAAAACTGACCGCAGGAATAAATAATTAGCTAAAATGTGATAGAAATGAAGGAAAGGGTAGAAAACACATTTGCTATTTAATGCGGCTTTAATGAAATCCCTAATACATTTTTTGAAAAATGAACTATAATAAGATGCCACCATTGATATATGGATGCCATTAATCATGGCCAAGGAAGCTTTGTACATTTCTTGCTCTATTTTCATTTAACTATACTAACTATGCATAATATTTAAAAAATATATTTTAATGATTTGATAACAATAAATAAGTAAAACAAAGGAGTTCTTGAGGTGAAAATTTTCCGATGTTTGAAGACAATGGAATAAGATGCAATTGAATCTTAAGATGTTCTTGGATTTTCTTAATTAATAACTCCATATTTAAGATTGAGTTTAACGTAGCTAAATCTTTCAATATATAGCTGGGTTCATATTTCACTTTTTCATAAAATATATGATTGTATCTCATTTGGATAGTTCAAGTAATTCTTACTTCCCATTCCTTTAAAGAACTGTCATTTGAATTCATTTAATTTTGACTTTTAATAGAATTAAACCTACTCATTAAAGTTCGACAAGCATTTATTATTTTAATTGGATTTCGCGGTTAACCTTTATCATTAAGTGAATTGGTTTAACAGCATGAGCTTTATGGCCAATTGGACGTATTTAATTGGCCATAACAATAATTTAGTTGTGGTTTCCATTTAGTTGACCAGCAGTGTCATCAGCCTGGTCTGTGCCTTGTGCCCTTAGGGACATTCGAACTAGAGCTGAAGCTGTAGCTGTGACTCCATCAGCCTAATGGCCTGAAGGCTCCAGAGTGACAGTCAACCGAGGTGCGGGGGAAGGGCAGAAGCTTGACAAAGACTAACGCGCTCTCGTCACACACTTTGACACATTGTTAGTCAAACAAAAGATTTTGCATGCTAATTCGATTCACCGAGTCATCCCAAACAAAGAGGATAAGACGTTGCCGCGGGGGAACGACTGATAGACGAGAATTGGGTGCAGTGGGGAACCAGCTACTGTTGCTACCTTAGTCATTTTTGGGGAAAGCACAAGCCAGCCAATAATAAAATTGGTTGTGTCGATTTCCAGAGCTGTCTTATTCGATGTTGATAAAGCAGCCAACAAGCAGACAACCTCAGGCAGCAGGCAGCAAGTCAGGAAATCAAATTCAAACCCAAAAGACCAAACCTCAAGCCCTTACCCAAGCCCAATTTAGTTGCGTCCAGTTGCTTAACTTGTTATACACTTGCCTAGGGCATAAGCATTTTGCCAGACAATGTGTAACTGATTGGGGTTATTTAGAGAGACTATTATTATAGTTTTAATTGTGTAAATAGTCTTAATCTGATTTAAGTATATTGATGAACGGCTGTGGTTAATTTTAATAAATCTTATAGCTTGCATAAGAAGAATTTCTAGTTCTTAAACTCATGTGATTTTCCTCTGATTACAATCGTCTTGAAAATCATATATTGAGTCCCTTTGAGTTCCTTTATTTTAGGAATATTTTTCAAAAGATCCTTTGAGTGAGATTTATTTTTCTTCAAATATATACCGAATCGTAAGACTACATCTCTTTCTCTGGAATGGCATTTAGTTCCTGTGTCCTTCCTGAAATTTATGATAGTCATATACTTATATGTTTTATATTTATTTAAAAGTTTACTTCGACCTTAGTGGTAAATCTTTTCATCTATCTAGTTGTAATCTCACAAGGGTATCAATGATTCAGTTTCAATATATAGTCTTTGTTCCATGTAATTTTCGTTGTTTTAGGCCCTTCCTTGATGGCTGCGTTGGGTTTCCTTTCGTCGCCTTTTTGCGGAAGTGTCATTTTTCAGCCGAGAAGGGCTTAGCTTACGCTTTATAAAGCGGTTCACGCCCGCCGCAAACCAGCCGCACCACCCACACCAAAAATTTGAAAACTGACTGTTTAAAGAATTGTGTGTGGCTGCGGGAAATTTGAGGACTTAGCAAGTTTACGTTTTAAATTTATTTATAATAATATTAATATTAAGGATGACTGGTGCCTGAATCCGCTGGTGGATCTGCTTTAAGCTGCTCGCTTCGTTGCCCGCTCAGCCGGCAACCTAATTATGTTCCTGATAGGATTTTTGAGTAAGGTTAATGGCACTTTGGCCGACCGATAAGAAAAAAATAAAATAATGTGGGCAAAAAAATAATGCAAAGGGTATTTGAAGGCATCTTCAAATCGTTGTATAAAATAATGTTGCATATAATATATTTTGGGTGGCATTTAAGCGAATAACCTCCGAATTTAATTTGATTAGTTGAGAATTTAAATTGAGAATTTTTTTTTTTTTCTCAACTTGCAAAGTTTTCAGCAAATCCTTGAATCGCTCCCAAGTTTTTCAACCTCTTCCAAATGTAAATGAAAAAGTATTAATATGTTCTGTTGCCAGTTTCTGTTAAAATTATTTTACCCAAAGGGAATGCGGAAAAATTTAACATACATACATATATACACACAAATACACAATTGCATATCAAAACTTGTACCCTTTCAGCAGGCAGCGAAATAAAAAGTCAACTTATAAAAATAATTAAATGTTCCAGGAAACGGTTTCGCCTGCAGTTAAAAGGGCTGACAACACAATTTATGAAATTTATTAATTTTAAACGGGCTAGCATTATAAGAGCTTTGGAAACAGCTTCAAGTAATTTAGGTAACATAAAATTAGCTGAGCTATAGGAGCAGGTTATTTCGGTTAGATTTACTTTTCCCTTCGACTGTGAACGCTTAACATATTTGCAGTAAAATAGCTGACTTTGTGCCTGACGAAATGGTGCTGAAATCGCTTTCGGGAACACACAACCCCCAGACATTTTAAGCTATTTTCTTGAGGGGCATTTCGCAGAGCCAGCAACCTCGTAGAGTCAGTGTATTGTCGTATGTTTATTACAACGCCAAGTGTAAAACTAAAATGTAAACCCGGCGGCAACATGATATCCATTATCTACCCGCCTGGAAGCTGGCAACAGGGCGACAATTCACCCGAAGCTCATGAAAAAAGGGATTTTAACACGAAAAGAACACAGCTCAAAAAAATAAAAACAACTAAAGCAAATTCTGGGTGTGAATTTAATTTAGTGGCTTAAAGTTTGTCGGGTGTGTGTTGTGTTTCTTACTTTTTTTTGGGCAATATGTTTAATCAGCAGAGCAGGCCAGAGAACTGACCAAAGGACCAGAACCTGCCTGGGCCACCGCAAAAAGGACCAACCTTCAGCCATGACTCCTGTCTGAGCCTGCCTGCGCTTTGCCGAGAGTGTGGCAAATAAAAGTTGTCCTTTTTGTGCTGGATGCAAGCTCAGACAAGGACACACATGCCCAGGCACGTGGAGTACGATGTACGATATTTATATGGAACGTTGTATATTTAATTTTAGTGCATCATAAAGTTGGTAAAGTCAATGACCAGTTAAGTCAACCCCTGGACGCAGCCTCGAGTGCGAGTTGCGTTCTGAGTTATTTGAATTTGCACAACGCTTACATTTTAATATAACATTTTAAAAGGACATAAAGCCTCTGACCTGAACGGCGAATGAAAGCCAAAATATGGCACGGACCACAAGCATATCTAGGATATTATTATTGAAATGTTCAGCTGACATTAAGCTCCGCCTGCGGACAGTAACAAGCAACAGCATCAACCAAGCAGCAAACGAAACCCAAAGGCAACCTCGAGCTGTGAACATTTTTACACTTGACTGGCAAACAAAAGCAAAATAATATAAAAAAGGAATGATACAAAAAAATGGGAAAAGAAACAACAAATATATTCGTAAGATATTTGTTATACTCGTTCCATTGTTTAGCTGCAGGGTATAAGCCGAATTATCAAAGTTTTAGCTTACTTATTTGATAGACAAAATGGGCGACTTTAAAAAAATATCTGAATTTTATGTTCGTGATACTATAGAAAGAAAGACAAATATTGATATACTTCTATAAGATTGACTCATTTTAGATCAGAAATAGTAATCAATATTTATTAATTTTCTGTCCTAATATGACAATATATTTTATAATTGAAAGATAACTATCTTGATTTTATTTCCCACATATGATTTTGTCCCGAGCACATCTCTAGCTTTATGTTTATGAACTGAGTGTGAGTATTTCATAGTCGTGTGTATGCAATATGCTCATGTGCACACACACACACACACATTTTAACGGAAAGGAAGTGTTTCGGCTAGAAGAGGAAGTCTTTATGTATTGGTAGTAGGTGCTTTTGCAAGCACCTTGCGGATGGTTCCTTCGACTATTCTTAAATTTAATGCTTCCACAGGTAGTGGGGTGTATTGGGCTAAGAGTTTGCCTTCATTTAAGCTGCCCACCTTCCTGTCTTGTGGCCTTTCCTTGTCCCCGCTGGATTCTTGGCTCTGGCGCTTCGGCACAATGCGCTTTGATTGATGTTGCCAGTTCCTTGGATGCTTCCTGTTTTTCTCATGCTTGTGCTTGTGCTTTTTCTCGTGCTAACAATCAATTTAAATGCGCCGTTGTGCATTGTAAAATGTTCCTTTTACTGTTGTTGGCTAAATCGTTATGTGAAACCATAAATGTGGAATAGTGGGGCACAGGATAAGGCATCGGAATGTATACATCTACTGTTACAAGGACATGTTGTTGCACTTTCCTACATTCCGATGCAGATGGATGCAACTTTTTTATAGTCGAGCAACACCAAATCATTTATCAAATTTATGGCCTGCTCCAAGGACACTGAGCTAATCGAAACGATAAAAATGTGTACTCTCTGTCCAGCCATAAATAAGAAGACAAATCAATCATGCTTCAAGACAACGCATTCAACATCAATGCCCAAAAAAAGATACATTTCCAATGGGGGAGTTCTTCTTCATCACATTGTCATGAAAAGCAATTGCGATCTTTTATGGCCATCCTCCAAAGTTGTCTAAGTAATTGACAACGCGATTTCTGAACCTAATTCAATGTTAAATTGAATTTTATTTTCATTCACTTAAATTTTGAATTCTTGAATGCATTCAAATCGCCACAAAAAGTTAACTAACTAAAGTGCCAAACTGTCTACAACAATCGGTTGGTCAATTTCTCAAAGTCAAAACTCGGCCGAATAATGATTAAATTCTATTTTCATCCCAAGCTTCTAAAGTTGTTTGCTTGTTTGTTTTCGCCGCAGTTGAAATTTGTTCAATATTTTAATTAATGCCACTACGGGCATTTTCTATAACTTAATATTGTGTCCTGAATTCATAGAATGGGTTGAGTGCGCTTTAATTGACTTGTGTAAATATTTGTTGTAGCTTCGAGCAGAGAAAGGCGGAAAAGCGGTTCATTTAAATTAATCTGAAAGAGTATACAAATTAACAAATTACTTCGAAGCTGTGCACACGGAATTTCTTTGCTCTAATGTTTTTCTTTTTTATTTACACATAACGTTTTTTTAATTAGAATATAATTTCAGTTGAGGTATGAGATGTTTACAGGGTATCCCTCAGTTGTTAAGCTACTCAATCTAAGCTATAGTTATTGATTTCCTCCTATTGCAAATCTTTCCCACGCTGTTGGCCTAGGGGGGCAACCGCTTACTCTAATCAATTTAGCACTTGTAATTCCCAAACGGTTATGGCGTAAATTGAATGATGTGCTTCATTTGACAGTTATATTTTTAGACAAGCCTGTAAGATGAAGAAGCATTATGCTTATGCCGAGAATAAAGTTTGTTGTGCTCTTTATGTGTGTGGGCACTGATAACCGATAAGTGATGATTGATGATTGATCCCTCAAACAACTCAGCTGAATAAGTATATTTTCAGCAGGTGAATAAATATTGTATTATCTGCTTCAATTAACACGCATACTTAGTTTCTGGAATAATAATCAGAGATTGTGTAGACAGGGTAGAGGTTAATTTATTATGCAGAGAAAGTTGTTGAAATTGCAAAAAAGGAGAAGGGGATTTGTAAAAAGTCAAACAATTCGATTTTTAAAAAATGTTACAAATTAGACAGTATGCAACTATTTTAATTAAACTCTTTTTAAATGAGAGGAAGAGAAAGCATTACATACCACTAAAGTTAGCATCCACTGTGGAGTTTATGTATGTGAATTTAAATCAATGCAACGGCGGGTGTTTGTGGGAGTTCCCAAGGGGAACACTCTGCAGTGATTGCGTGTGAGTGTGTGTGTATTTATGTAATCAATTGGGAAAGCTTGCTAGAATTAACACACACACTGGTGGCTGTGGGCAGTTCAAAGCCCACAGACCTGGGAGGATAAACACAGAATCATGCTAACAGACGGCTTCAGTTGCCGTTCGGAAAAGTGCGGAGCTAGAGCTAAAAAAAAAATGTGAACTGTTGTTATTCATTTATTATTCGGGGAGTTCCGAAACAACTATTTCGGTAAAGGGTTCTATTTCAGTTTTGTCCCAACAAATCAATTTTGAAAAATTTTATAATGGAAAAGTGTTGTTTGCAAATCTGAAACTTGAGAACAAAAATTTTGATAAATTTAAATGAATAATGAATAAGGAGGCCAAATTTTGAATAACAGTTTATTCGTTTACAATTCCTGTACTGAAATTGAAGCGGTGAGCAGGGAGTAAGCTAAAACTACAATTGCTTTAAGTTCAACTATGGCAGATAGTTGCGCGGAGCTATGAATCCAATTCGTTGTCAACCGAGGCTTTCAAGTAATCCAATCCAATGGATTTCCAACTGTAACCACATCCTAAATTTATTTTTGTTCATTTTTTTTCCTCTTAAATTTTGCAAGATCCGCCAGACTCGGAGGCAAATTGAAATACACGCAATTGAACAGCAAATTAAATTATGCATTTCATATGGTTTGTGTGACAGTGTGCGAGTGTATTGGTGTGTGTGTGCGTTTGTGTGTCTGCTGGGTGTTGTGTGTTTAGTTGTTGGCCTGTGTGCGTGAAGCAAACAAATTGATTTTGATTTATTTATTTATTGGTGCAATGTGTGCATGTTCCCAATTTTTGCAGTGCCAAAAAAAAAAAGACAGAGTAAAAAATAGTGTAGGAAAAACGGAAAATCGTAAAATAGGAAAAGCGTGGAAGCGACACATGTGGACCAAAATGGCCGAGATGGCCTCAACTGGTTTCAGTTGGTTGAAGCTGGCCTAGAAACCTCAACCCCAACCAGGAATCGAAAATCATGTGCTGCCAGCATTGAAGTGGAACACTGCACAACACTACAACCACCACTACTACTACTACTATTACTACTACACCACACACTGCACTATACAACACTAACTGAGGCTGTAAACTGAACAATGGTCATCCAGTGCACATGCGATTGCAACTGCAGTGATAGAGACACAGCCCGCAGCTTCTGTTTGCCACGATTTGCGTTGCGTTACCAACGTGCCACGCCCACGCCAACGCCCCTAAATGGTGGCAATGATATGGAGCATCAGTTTCCATACTATCGCCGGCTATCGAATACCTCATCAGCGCTCTACGGCAGCTGCCCCCAACTGCCACAGACTTGTCACAGTCTAAGCCAGAGTCAGAATCAGAAACATAAACAAAGGCAGCAGGAGCAGCAGCAGGAGAAGCAGCAGGAAAAGGCAGAGACAGAGACAGAGGAGCAGCTGAGGCAATATTCAAGTCTGGTGCGGCCACAGCATAGAAGCTCCGTGCTGTGCAACAAATGTGCGCTGTGACGAAGATACAACCTAAGCTGTGAGCATCCACAACCACAACCACACGCACAGGCACATGCACGTCCGCAACAAGGCCACAACAAAACAGCAGCAACAGCGGCAACAGCAGCAACTGCAACTGCAACAACAGACAATTTCAAGTTGAAACAACAAGCAGCAGCAACTGTTGGTGGCAGCACGCTCAGCACACCGCGTTATTTGTGCTCCGAGTGCCGCTTTAACAATCAACCGCTGGCCTGGTGGGTCTCATGTCCGCGTCTCTCCAATCTGGCAGCAACTGAGCAACAGCAACAGCAACAGCAACAACAACAGTCTCAAATGCCAACAACAGCAACAGCGACAGCAACAACAATGCAGCAGCCACAAACACTGCTGCCACCATTGAGTCGCCATTGTCATGCCCCAAATTTGAATCCAAATACAAATCCGTCAGTTCGTTTTCCACTCCGACAGCACTGTGACAATTTTGGCAGCTATGCCACATTGCCCAGCATTGATCAGCAAGTTCATCATGCGCCCTGTAGTCGCCATTGCACCGCAGCATCAGCAGCACCAACAATGCCACCACATCCTGAGCCAGCACGCTGGTATGCACCAAGCAATGCCAATCTCAATCCCAATCCCAATCTGAATCCTAATGCCTGCTGTTACATGTACAATCCCACGCCCCACTACGCCCCTCAGCTCTGTCTCTGCGATAATTGGTATCACCAGCAACACCAACAGCAGCAGCACTTACAACAACAACAGCAGCAACAACAAAGAGGCATCCCGCCACCACCGAAGCCACTTATGCCCAATGGCGGCTGCTACTTGGGTAAGTAATGAGCTTTGTCCTGGCGCATTTTCGTTCAATTAACAATCAATTGTTTCGTTGCCACAGGATTCGATGGGCATCATCCCAGTCATATTACGGATGAGGAGGATTCAGCTTTTCCGGCTCTCGCTGATCGTGAGTTTCATTTGTTGCATCGCAATATTCCCGCATTGCGACGCACAGGTGTCGACACAACACGCATACTACAGGTGAGTCCAGTTGCTTTCAAACTGCATAGCTTTTAAACCTAAATGTAGTGCCTTTCTAACTGCTATTTCATAAAAATTTATGTAATTTATTCAACAAATTAATCTTAATACTCAATGTTCAAATCAATAATAATAATAAAAAAAAAAAAAAAAAAAAATGTTTTGTTAATGTTTCTTAAGTTTTAAAGTAGTCGTAGTAGTAGTATTTTATTATTATAATCGCCAGTATGTACATTAATATTATTCTATGTTTTTCTTTTTTTTTTTAAATTTATAGAATTTAGACTTTTATTTTAGTGTGCCGATACGTTTAATTCATGACCATATATATATATTTAAGGATAAGAGACTTAATAAAAAACAAAGCATGGCTTTTAAGGCGTTAGCCTGTTTAATGTTTGACCATCTTTTATACTTTCCAAACTGTAAGAATTAATCAAAAATATTTAATGTCGATATAAAATACACGAATTTGAATTTAAGAAAATAAATCTTAAGAAACAAGTTTAAATTTTAAAACATTACTATTAAAAACCGTTTCAGGGCATAAAAAGTCAATTTAACACATTATAATGCCTCTCAAACTAATACAATGAGTGTCTAACTGTAATGTATGTTAAATCAAAATGCTTTTGGAATTGCCTGTCTTATTACACTAAAGCACTAAGATCGTAAAACTGTAGATAATCTCAAACTGTGGCTTTCTACGTTTTTCATTGCAGTATTTCTATCCTGATGGCGGTTGGGGCTGGATCATCTGTGGCGTATCCTTTCTGGTTCATATTCTGACCACGG
The DNA here is from genome assembly GCF_004354385.1 of Drosophila innubila. NCBI lineage: Eukaryota > Metazoa > Arthropoda > Insecta > Diptera > Drosophilidae > Drosophila > Drosophila innubila. The sequence continues at coordinate 5,737,204 of NW_022995372.1, read as the reverse complement.
GTCTGCAACTGAGCTATGGTTTGCTGTTGTACTATGCCGTGCAGCATTTGCATAACACAAGTGGCATTGGTAAGTGCATTCAACTGTTTATCCAGCTTCCAAATTGCAACTCCCAAATGTAAATGCAACTGGGATACGAGTGTTTAGCTTAGACTGTGTGCTCATTCCTTATCAGTATATGGAATGCGTGTACAAGCGTTAGTAGGAATTTAATTGGATGCGAAATCACAAGCTAATTAAATACCCTGCACAATTTGAGAGAGGTTAAAAAAGGGGATTTAAACTATGTATAGAGGAATTACTTCACAACAATGCATTCTCATTTGACTAAATATTCTAAGGAACATTTAATATGTAACTGAAGTAAGCACTAAGGGGAAATTTAAATAACTTCTTTTCCAGTACAATTGTAGATGTTATAAATCAAACTTTCATCTATAAATAGATATTAAATTTAATTCAGATGTAACAAAAAATATTTTCCACAACAAATATCTTTAAGTGCATTTATGAAAATAGACTCTACAGATACTTGAATTCTCTTCATTTTTTAGATCTATGCCAATAATACGAAATGACTTAATATGCTGAATGAATTGAATGAATTATATAATAAATTCATATTCTATATACAGTCAAATCATAGTTCTGATAAAATTAAATGATTCATATATGGAGAAAATCGTCATCTTAGAGCTTAAATTGTTTCTTATATTATTATAGTTGCTTGTGGCATTTAAATTAGATTGATAAAATGAGATTCCCTGGATTTGAGCAGAAAAAAGTGACTTGCATTTTTTTTTGTATTTGCCAAAGCAATTACATGACATATTGTATGCTCTTATTACATTTTCTATTAAAGCTTAGTTATCCAGAGACTTTTTGTTCCTTGCTAATTCATATTATTTAAAAACAAATTCTATTCACTTTGCAGAGCTCTTGGGCGCTTTGAGCTGGTCTATTTCAATGTTGGCCATACCATTTGTGGTGTCGTTGTGTCGAAAGCGTTCCATTCGAATGCTCTCCATTGTGGGGGGACTTGTGATGCCGTTGGGAATTCTGTTTACATCATTTGCCACGGAATTCGGTCAGGTCGTGTTCAGTTATGGTGCGTATACTTAATATATATGTATATAATATATATATATATATATATATATATATCTCACTCGGTAGGCATCGTATTTGGCATTGGGGTTTCCATGGTGCGTGAAGCCTCCACGGTGATGTTGGGCAATTACTTTAAGCGTCGGCGGCAATTCGTTGAAATGGTGGCCATGTCCGGCGAGGGAGTCGGCATTGCTTTATTCTCCGTGATATTGAAGGAGGGCGTTGGCAAGGCCGGCTGGCGCCTTGGTCTACAGATTGTGGCCGCTCTAACGGCGCTCAGCTTTTTCATGGGTCTCATGTATCGACCAGCATCATTATACCATCCGCAACGTCGGGCCATTCAACACTTAAAGAATCAACGCAAAAAGGTAAATCACAATCAGAAATCTTAACTTAATTTCGAACTAACAAATTGTATTCTCCCTTTTTTATTTGTTTTTTTGTCAAGTTGAGGGAAAAGAAACCAAAGCTCAGTCATGTAGTGGAATCGCCAACTCGTTATTTATTTTTGGACATATCATCCCTGAAATCCGTAACAGTTAAAATCCTTTTAATGACCTCAAGCGTTGCAGCATTTGGCATTTATACGCCCATGTTCCTCATGGTAAGTTCCAAGTTAAAATCTTCTCAAAATTTATTGGTAAAATAGATGGCTTTGTTGCAGGCCCTAAATGCCGCCAAAGAGGGATCCGATGTTCAGGAATTGGTGCTGCTACAAACCTTCTTGGGCATCTCCATGGCATTGGGTGTGGTTTTAGCTGGTGCTCTGCTCCGTCGCTGTTTTGTCATCAAACACTTTGTGATCAATACCAAAATCGTTACTCAGGTGAGTTCAATTAATACTTTACACCTCTCAAAGTGACTCTCATGTATTGTTCTCCTTTGCAGCTCTTTCTAGCCATTGTTGCTTTGGCCATACTCTTTCTATCCTTTGTCATGGGCTACAAGGGACTCTGCATCCTCAGTTGGCTTTATGGCATCGGCTTGGGCGGCTTTCAATATTCGTTAAAAATTTTGGCGCTGGAGCGCATTAAACTTAAACACTTCTCCAAGGCCTGGGGTAGGTTTTTTTCACATTGTAAAGAAATATAGTACAGGCCTGCTCCAATTTTCACTTTCGACAGAATTTATGGGAAGTGAATAACTTAGGCTTAATTTAATATCGCAAAAATTCGAGAATTGAATTAAATTTAAGTTGTTGAAATTTAAAGCAATTTAAATAAATTAGTTTCAATCTTCTCTAATAATTAGATACGATCATCCCTAAAAGTCTCGGATTTTAATAGCAAGAGCTATTTAAGAAAATATATCATCAGCCGAGTCGATATAGCCATGTGAGTCTGTCCATCTGTCCGTCTGTCCGTCTGTTTGAGCTCCTAGATCTCAGAGACTATAAGAGATAGAGAAACCAAACTTTCACACATAGGTCAAGTTTGTTTTAAAAACTTGTCACTGTCCTTCCGCCCCCGCAATAAGGAACTCCGAGACTATAAGTGGTAGAGTAATAAAACAGTAACAAACTTTTATATATCCAAAGAAGATCAAGTTTGTTTTAAATGTAAGCCACGCCCTCCTCCGACTACAGCCTTTCCGACTAGTTTTTTTTAAAATTTTTTTGGTTTGTTGGTCGCGATTTTATTGAAAGGCTACAAATTTATGGGTAACGGGTATCTTACAGTCGAGCACATTCGACTGTACACTTTCTTCTTTCTATGTGCTAAATCTTTCTACTTTTATTCTAGGTTTCATTCGCGGTGTTCAGTCTGTTCCGGTGCTTATAAGTGTGCCCCTTACCTCATTCCTCAACGATTACTCCCTGAAATACGGACGTGCCGGATATTACATTTGCTCAGCTGCCGCTGCCATCTCTGGCATCATCATCTTCTTCATTAGCGAGCCACAGGAGCATCCGCAGCAGCAACACCAACACCAACAGGAACAGCAACGTGGTCATCTCAATGGACATCTGCCAACGCCCATGTTGATGAGACACTCCTCGGCGCGGCATCCACGTCACAATGTGCAACTGGACTATGGATATGGCGAATATCCAGCACCCGATTTGCTCAGCCGCAGCTGCATAAGTCTCAATCAAATGGAGCCTTACATTCAGGCCAATAACTCCCATTATTGTCAACGTCATGTGCATCATCAGCAGCATTCTCAACCGCATTCTCATAATCATCCCCTGCCCCATCTTTCACAACATCATCATTTGCCTCCACAACACCCACAGCAGCTCACTTGCCACAATCTGGACATGCAACAGACACGTCCGCCCTATCAACTTGGTCAGGGCAGCATTGGCGCCAAAATGGGAAAGCGTCTACAAAGAAGTCTCTCCTTCATCCAGCAGCACAACTGCTGCGATGGCCAAATGTATTGTAGCTTTCACAGCACCTACGAGCTCGGTTGCCGCAAGTCTCCCAAGTAAGTTGCATGCCACCACATCTCAATTATTTCCTGAAAGCACTGAAAGACTTCGAACGAAAAAAAAACAGAACAAGAAGAGTTGCCATAAGAGAAAAGTAAATGTTTTTATAGCAAGTTGCATGATTTTTCGTTTATACACATTTTGTAAGAGTTGTAAGAAAAATCTATATATTAATACGTTAAGCAACCGATATTCAACCGATATAAATAGTCTTTTGTTTTATGTTTTAAAAACATTTTTTACCATCCAATACATATGAAAATTTTCAGTTAAAAAATATATTGAATTATGTGAATGCGAACCAAAATTTATTTTTTCTCATGTTTTCCACATCTGGAGGTGACTTTCTTGAAATTTTGTAAGCATACCTAAAATTTTGATTTTAACTTTAGTATTTGTCGAATCGGAATAAAAATTAAAAGGTTTCGTTCATAATTTTCCACACATTTTCCCCCTGTCCTTTATTATCTTCTTCTGAACTTGTATAGAATAGGGAATTCAGCTAGACATGTGGTAAAATTAAGCTTCATTTTATAAGTAATCGTTTTCGTCAGTGAATTTATTTTTATTGGAATTAAATTAATTTCGGATTACAATCCAATTATAACTTAATGCTTCATCAAGTCGAAAGGTGAATATTTAATTTTTAAGCTCTCACATTTACATGCATTGTTCAATGAGGTATTCCTGTGTTGTTTCTCCTGCTGTTGAATATGTAGAAAATATGATATTATAACAATGCACCGCATGGAATGGCCTATAATAATGGTATTGAAATTTAATGTAAGTGCGTGTCAACTGGTTGCACTTCAGTTCAATATGACGAAATCGAACTCGTATCTTGCACATGATTAAGCTTTCAGCTTATATTAACACGTTGATGAGATGATTGGCTTCGAAAACTGACGCATAATTATCGAATTCGTGGGTTTGTTCGACATGAAGCTGTACAAATCCAATTGAGAGTTGTTCGGCTTCCTGTCAACGTCAATAACAATCGTTGCACTTGCACTTCCACCATTTACGAGTATGAGCACCTCAAGTATTATCCTTCCTTTCCTCTGTAAACATTCCTTACTCATGCAGCTGTTGTGTGGCACGTGTTTATTTCACAGATCTCAGGACAGGCAGCCACTCATCTGTACATGCAGCCCCAATTCAACCACATATGGAGCCGGGAGTGGTTCGGCACGCAGTCGGAGTGTTCCAGAGGGTCTATCCACCATGTCACAGCAGTGTAACTGCCGTCATGGGGCAACCGCGGCGCCGTCCCGTGAGTTTATCTACGTGCCACACGCCTACGCATCATTGCAGCGAACGCCACATCGACAGAATCGTCATATATCGTCCGGTACGGCAGCTGGAGGAGGAGCTGCAACTGGAGGTTGTCAAGCATCACGAAGCAATCCACAGTGTCGGCTTAAACGCTCGCAATCGCTTAGCCGACCCGTGCATTTTGTCGAGCAAATCACCACCTCCGTGTAGATATAGAGAATGAGAGAGAGAGAGAGAGAGAGAGAGAGAGAGAGAGAGAGAGATTCCCAGCCAGGGGTGGCCTAGTAGCATATTTTGTAGTAGTCCTCCTAGTTACGTGAATCGAATTCAAATTGTCAAATCTTTTCTAGTCTTTTGTCGTAGTTAGTAGCACGTATAGTCCAAGTCGAGAGAGTAGTTCAAGAAACAGTTGCAGAAGTGTCAAAAACTGTAACTAAAAACCTACACACACAAATTGAAAAGCAACTCGATGAATTTTTAACAAACTATAAACCTATTAACAATATCTATACATAACTTACCTTAACTTTATCCATAAAACACACATACACACATACCGAAAGACATACAGACACAGTTAGCGAGGGGCAAACGAAAAGCTTTATCATTGTCTCGAAACAAAAGTATTCCAATTAACTTTGCTACCAATGCAACATTTTCATAATAACAAGGGAAAAAACGTAAATATATAGCGATGGCATAAACAAAGAACGGAAAAAAGTCTACAGCAGAGGGGTAACAGACGCGGGGGTTCAATATGAATACATATTAAATGGTCCATTTTAAAAACGTACACATACAATTTATCCACCGATACCAATACGATATATACTCGAACTCAGATCGAGGCAATTATACGGTCGGCGGCACATATTTTGCTGTCTTCATGTACTTTATTTTTAAATTAAATGCGTATTCACATACGTATACGTATTTATGTGCTCGAGAAACGTTTAAATTCCGGGCGAAAAACTGTAAAAAAAATATGAACAAAGTAATAGAAAAAAAACCTTTTTGCCAATATACCATTCGTTGTGGGACTAAGCCTTATTTAAAAAAAACAACAACAAAACCATTAACATTTCTATAATGATAATCGTATAATAATCGAAAGTATTCAATGCGTACTTTAACTGTAATTGGCGAACCCACAAATGAAATTTTGTGGATAATATTAACAATACCATTTGGGCATAAATTAGCCGCAACAAAATGCTTAAATATGTAATATTAATAATAATAAATTAAATGAGAAACTTATTACAATTACACGAGAATAACATAAATGGACATATGTGCAACTATCTCTACGATACGATAAATAATATAAATAACAAATAAAATACAAAACAAGATTAATGAACTGCAAATTCAGCAAAAATAAGCAAGGCATAAATTTCAAGTATACTTTAATAAATTATTAAGTATTCGTTTCATAAAATTATCGAACTCCTAAGAAAAAACAATTTTAGAAATTCTAAACTATGCAATAAGAGATAAAAAAAACATTTCGGCAAGCCGACATTTTAATACCCCTGCAGTAAAAAAAAGCAAAGAAATAAATATCTCGTTAATGTTCCCTATATATTTCCGAAATGTCTATTCATTATTTAAAACATATTTTATAAATATTTCCAAAATTTACACCTGCTTCCGAGATTAAGACAACTCGCAAAAGGAGTGGTCAACTCTTAGAGTATATTAATTTTTGATGAGGAAATAATGAGAACCTCAACAAGATTATTAAAAAAGGAATCGTGTTTATCGGACATAAACTCTGCAAGGGTATAGTTATTGGGGGAATTGCAAATTATGAGAGAGGAAGAATTTTCCTTGAGCAACTAACTGCCATAATCTGCAATAAAAATACAAAATTAACTATGAGAAACTCATAAACATAAACATTAAATCATAAACATAAAATAAACGACACTCGAAAACTCAACTCAGCTCGTAAAATCCAATGACCCATAAATTCTTCTTCTTCATAAAAAAAAAATCTGCAAACAATTTCAATAAATGCACCGATTTTCGCCGTGGCGTGTTCAGTGAAAAGTTTTGAATAAATTATAATTTAATTGTGTTAGGCCTACACACATAACACACAACATAAACACATACACACTCTCACACTCACACAGAAACAAATCAAGCATATCTAAATCTCCTTATCTAAAAATTGAAAAAAGAAAATGAATGAAAAAAATTAGATTTCAACTTGTCAAAACTACTTATACTATTAAGATAAAATTGTAGCTAAATAAATTTATACAGATGAGATGAGATAAGAAATGTATTAGATATGAACAATTTTCAAGTAGAGAAAACTCATAAGTTCGAATACTTTAATACTTTAATATAAATTTGTAACTCCTTATTATTAGTAGTTTAGTGATAAATGTTAATAAAACGCAACATGCAAATAAACAACAATGCAAATTGTAATTTAATGCTTTCTCTAAAACTAAATACACACAGTCTGAGTGCTAACCACAAAATAGTATAATCGGGAGGATTTCAATGGACCGCAATAAACTTTCATTTATTACGTGCTAAAAATTAATAAACTCCTGCCCAAAAGTTGAGCACTTAAGACCAAAAATGTCATATTTCCTTTATTAATTAATGGCATTAACATAAAGCGTCAATTTGCGACATCAGACACACACACTTACCCACAGAGGATACCCTAATGCCGATGCGATTTAAAAACTTTATTTTTCTTCCGAAGCGACATCAGAGTCAAGCTACGTTTTATAATATATACTCGTACATGGAACCCGGGGCGTCATTATGGAACGTGCCTAGACTGCAAGCAGTTCAACAGGGAGCAGCAACAACTACAACAACAGAATGAGTAACAACAACAGTCTGTATGAGAAGCAATAAGAACAACGTCGGCGTCAATGACATTCTCAATTTTTCATGCATTATGCTGGCTCACTACGGTGCGTATGCTTAATATTTGCCTGATATTGACTTGGTCACAAAGCACAGTTAAGCTTCCAATAGTTGCCCCGTAAGCAGCACAAAAGCACACAGACCTACAAAAAGAAAGAGAAGCCCTTAAAGCCAGCCTAAAATGCATAAGACAATTTGTGCTGCCCGCCAAAGTCAATATAAATGTCTTACGGCTATACTAAATACAGCCAACGACTATTTATATACCCAATTTATGCATACATACACATAACTATATGTGTATGTAGCTGTGTGTAGGTGTAGGTGTAGGTGTAGGTTTGAGTGTGGCAACTAAACAAACAAATCCAACAGTAACTACTATTGTTGTGAAAGTATATTGGGTATTGTGTTAGCATTTAAGCCATTTCAGGTACTCGGAATCAGTCATGTCAAAGGTGACATCTGTGGAGATCTTTGAACTTTGAAATATGTCAAAGCTTGCCACAATTAATTCATTTATCAGTACGCTTAAAAACCAATAGGGAAATAAAGAAAAACTTAAGTTTAAAATATTTAAACTTGTGTTATTCAAAATATTTAAGCAATCAATTTATTAATAAATTTTATTGATTTTAAATTAATTTTCTAAACTATTTCATTTTAATTTTTAAATTTAATAGACATTTTTAGCATTTTAAATTTTGCATTAAAATAATTTCCGGAATAAATATGAATTGTTAATTTAATTTTTTTTATATATATAAATAATTTTTTATATATATATATTTTTTATATATATAAAAAACAAATAATAAACATAACATATATGTATATTTATTAGTTTATTTTGAATTAAAAAACTTAATAGAATATAATTTTTCATTAAAAAAAAATAGACTTAACATAATCCGAATGCTCGACCTGTTATACTGTAAATAATAATTCAATTAAGAACAGCTTTCATTTTGGTAATAAATAAAAAAGGTCTCATTAGCAATAAATTAGTTGTATTTAATTGATATAAAATATTTATAAATAGATTACAAAGGAAAATCATTTTTGAAAAAACTGTTGCTTATTTTTAACTGCCGCCCAAAAGTCTGCAATAATAATTTCCGTTAAAATGCAGCTTTAAATTGTATTTTTAATAAGATAAAAACTTGTTAATCAGATGCCTGGGGAAAGAGCATAAAACACACGTTGTTGCCAAATTAAGTTTGGTCCAAAGCGACGTTCGGGGGTTGCTCCTAAAGTCACAATCCCTAACAGAGGCCGCGTGAAAACAGCCGCATGGCAAAGTCAACTTCGAGTCGCATTGGAGAGGGGTTGGAGTGGAGGAGGAGAAGGAGGAGGAGTGTTCGCACTCATCAGTGGCAGCTTGGAGCCTGCAGGCTCGTGTCGTGTATGCTGTCCAAATGTGTCCCTCTCTCTGTATGTGTGTGCTTTGTTGACACAGTCGCAGCGACAACGGAGGCTGTAACAGAAACAGAGGTGGCAACAGCCGGCAGAGACAGCGGCCTCGGTCGCGGCGCGGCGTCCTCTGCTGCGTTGTCATGCGCGTACGCACGTTGTGTTGCCAACTTCCAGGCGTCTTTCAAGTTGCCGTACCATTGTTGCGCTTTTGACTGCCACACCGCCCCTACTCCCCCTTTCAAGTTGCGGCCAAAAAACATCTGTTTTATGTTTGCCTTTTGCTTCCAGTAGAAATGTGCTCTTTAGACGCGTTTTACGCGTTGCGCACTCAGCTCACTCTCTCTTTCTCTCACTCTCTCTCCCTCTCTCTCTCTCTCTCTCTCTCTCTCAGCATCCTGGCAAAGCTTATATCATATGGAAAGGATGCGTTGTTATGTGGCTGCTATTTCTAGTTTCAGTTTCAGTTCCAGCATCAACGCCACGGCGCACGGAGCGTGTTCGCAACTTGCAACTCGTAAAATCGGAGACACGCAGCAAGCAACTCACACACACACAGAGCAGAAGCAAAGGCAGAGGCAGAGCCAGACCAAGCCAGGCTATAAAGTTTCAAGTAATTTTCAGCCTACAGCTTTGCTAAATTTCGAATTACAATTGAATACAATTAAAGCCATTATCAAAGTCAACGTTTAAAGTCGGGAATTTTGAGAAAAGCCGAAAATTGAAATTTTTACAGTGCATTTTCATTTCTCTTGTACGTTTTCTCCTCCTTTTTTTGGGCAGTGCGAATATCGATTGCTGTGTGCCTTGCATAAGTCCAGAGATAAGTATACCAAACGCACTTTAAGTAATAGAAAAGGCATTGAGAAGAGGAGGAAGGAGAACGGAGTCTGAAGGAGAAAGAAATGCACAAGAACAACGAAAGTCAACTTGTAGAAATTAAGTTTTAATTATACATATTGAACCAGCATAACGATAACGATAACGCAGAGAATGATGATGTTATTCATGATGATGACGTTGCAGCTTCAAACAAACACAATGTGAATTTCAAACAATTGACAGCGACAACAACAAAGTTTATATATAGTCTCAGCAAATTTCGTGAGCAAAGGTGTGTGTGTGTGTGTGTGTGTGTGTGTCTGTTTGCCTTTGTGTGTGTGTTTATTTTTGGGCCAAAATGGATATCGCCTTGCGAGGCACAACAACAGCATCAGCATCGACATCAGCAACTGGAACAGGCTCTGGTAAGTCCTTGAGAGTTACTGAACTGACTGTATTGTGAATTGTCTTTGTCGCCCTGTCACAAACATGACAGTTCAAAGACAGGCTACAACACACGTAACACACACATGTGTACAGTTGATTACGTGTGTTTTCTGAATCATTTGTCTACAACCAAAGAAACAAATAAACACTTCATTTGCAGGTCTACATCATGCTGTCTCACTGGGCAACATTCAGGTATCCACGAAGGTTAGTAAAGCAGCAAATTTCTGCCCTACATTAGTTGAGATTAATGAGCAAATTTAGCTGGCTAACTAAGCCATTGACTAACTAGAATAAATTACTCTAATTACAATGACTAATTATGCAATCTTCCAGTTCCTTTTTTCGGAGAGTAGTACATTTATTATCATTTTTTATATACAAAATTCTTTTATTAATTAATTGCTCTATTTACTCCAATAAAATATTATGTATTTTGTATTTAATCACTTAATAATATATAAATTTAATTTCATAAATTGTCTTACAAGCATCAAAACCATCGCACAGCTTATTAAATTAAAGTCAGATCAACTTCAAAGTACACTTAAAAATTAAATTTATATTTACATCTGACAGCCCCTGTGGCGTATACTTAATATCAGCATTTTCAACTGTATACTTAATATGAATGGCTTATTTTGAGTTATTTAAATTTCTTGACTAAAATCAGTTAACCAATGGTCATTTTAAAGTTATGCAAATAAATTAAAAATAGGTTTTTAAATTAACAATTTTAAATTTATAAAAATATTTGGAAAATAGGTTTTTAAATTAACAGTTTAAAAAAAATTATATGATTTAAAAGTTTTCACTTAACTTATTGATAATTTTCTTAAATATGTATATTAACATGAAATAATTAAAGTGGAAATTCTGCAATGTTTTGCATATGATTTTGCTCCCCATTTTGAACACATTTTTAATCCTTATCAGGCCACTTATTCCAGCCACATGGATCGCAGCTACGACTCTGAAGATGAGCACACGGGTCGACGACGCTTGCGTCAAACGCTCTCCACCGAATTGCAGCCTCGCACCTCCGTCTACTCGCGTGGAGATATAAGGGAACAGGTGAGCTAGACTCTAAATATGCATTAATAGCATAACCCCTAAGGATTCTCCCTCGCCCTCCTCTCTAGTACTGCCTTACAGATCGCCAGCTGCACAGCATCGAGCAGCGTCCACGTCGAGAGCGTTTCTTTGGTTGTCTCTCACGTCGGGGTCAAACACAGACGAGCAGCTTTCTGGGCGGCTGTGTGGGTCGTCGAGTGCCCTCCGATGAGAATCTAGCAGCCTATGCGCCCTTTGAAAAGTATCCACGGTGTGTAGTGAATTAACTTTAATAATTATATGATATGACTAATATTTCTTGCCATCTCTTAGCTATCAGAATAACTACACGGACACAAACGAACTGGATAGTTCCTATTTTCGCCGTCAACCGGCATCGATCCTAAGCACCGGCAAGTCAACTGAGCCGGATTCGGGTGCTCGTTGCAACTGGATAGGTCAGCAGACGCAGGCGCAGTCGAATAACAACAGCAACATTTATCAAACGGAATCGAGGTATGAGTCTGACAATCGTAATTCATTTCTAGCCCAAAACAAACCCCATTTAAAATGTATTTAAAAAAGAATGCTTGAAATCATGCTTAAACTTAACTGTCGCACTATCCGTAGTCTGTCTCTGTCACTCTCTAGCTCTCTCGTTCGCTCGCTCGCTCTCTCTTACTCAACATATTCTTACTTTAAACGCTTGCAATGCTTGCCACTTTAACTATTCTATGCAACAACAACAAATTCTACTACAGAATCATCTTTGCATTATGCCAAAAAAAAAAAATAATAAAATCGCTTCTTGCTTTCAAAAGACTTTCGCTTGTACAATACACTGCAAAAATACCAAGTTATCCAAAATTGCAACTATCACATAAATAGTAAAGAAAAGAATGCTGTAAAAATATTTTCCTATACTTTTCGTTATTCATTCACCTTCCCCACGTCTCTCTATGTAAATCGACTAAAAAATCAAATCAAATTAAACAATTGACACCAAATCCAATTAATAAAATAAAAATGAACATGAACAAATGAAATGTGTAAAAAAGGGCAACTTGTTGTACAGCACCACTTGAATCCTTTTACCAGGATATATTGCTACGGAATTATTATGTCGAGCTTTGCGCTCCACCACATCCTACACCACCAACATCACACACCAATCAAATCGCTAATGTAAATGTTTGGTATGTAAAGTGATTATAAACAAATACTTTAAACTTAAAACTTTAAATTAAACTTAATGCTCAAACTAAATCTTAAATTAATCTAAAAAAAAATACACTTTAAATTAAGAGATTATTTTAAAAGTGCGCCAAACCAAGATATAAATATATATAACTAATTTACTTAATTTTTAACGCTATGTGTCTGCACGTGACTCAAGAACAGAGAGCAATGTTATAGTTATAGACAAAGATTAAGCAAGTTATGAGTTAAGAATTGATTGTTGATAGTATCGGTTTATGTTTTGTACCACAGCTCGTACCACTGCCCCACTTATGCCACAATGCCAACGACACAACAACAGCAACAGGCTGGTAATCCCAGGTGAGTCTAACTAAGTCTAAAAATTAATTTATCTATCAATTATATTGGGGATCACTTAGTCTGCAGTAAGAAACTTTCCATACATACATCGTAAGGACCTTCTTGACATTAGTCCCAGATGGGAAATTCATTAACATTTTCCCAAATAACTGGATTGAATAAAACTTGTAAATTAAATAAATAAAATAAATGCGGTTATTATTATTGGCCATCATAAAATATCAAACATAATTTGGACACAGTCTAGAAGATAAAGTTATCACTTTTCTCTCTGTCTTCTTTCATAAGAACATCAACTTCTCGTATTTCTCCTTCTTACAGAACCAAGCACGTAAGCTTTGCCAGATCACATACACTTACCAGCTTCGATACCGTCAACGCCGGATTTCGTTCATCGGGTCGCTTAAAAAGCACACGCAGTCAGGAACGTTTAATTGGTGGCAAGAAGCCCATCATTGCCACGGGCTCCATGTATGAAACGTTGCAGCCCATGTTGCCACATCAACATCCTCCGCAACACCCACAACAGCAACAGAGCTCAACGCTGCCTAAGACTTGGGCTTTGCCAGCTCCAGTGCAGCTTCAAACTTGTCAGCATCATCCCATACATCTGCATCAACAGTTGCCAGGTAACCAACGTTTTCCTTGACCATATTCCAATTTAATTTAACTTCTCTTTGCAGACAACATGTTGGGCTTGATCATACCACAACCGCTGCCCGTGACCTTGCCACCTCCCAGTCCGGAGATACTTATTGTGGAGAAGAAGTTCCGCAATGCAATGAAGACGCAGGCAACTCAAACAGATGTGGCAACTCGTCTTTCCAATTCCCAGATGCTGGCCCTTAGTCCACGTGCCCCACATCGCATTAAAGTGATGTCACAGGGAGCTCAAACGAATGGTTTACAAAATGGAAAAAAGCTGACAAAGAGTCTATCGGAAATACCCAACGGAAAGGAGCTTAAGCATCAGCATTATCAACAGAGGTAAGACAATATTCCCCAATATATTTTTTGGGAGATTCCTAGAGACATCACTTAATAAGTCCCTCAAGAGATTTCTGGGGAGATTCGTTGAGAGATCACTTGATAGATCCCTCCAGAGATTCCTCAAGATTCCTCCCTTGGTAGATCCTTTGATATATCCCTTAATAGATCCTTTTGAGCATTCCCAACCTAATGATTTCCCTCTTCCAGTTCGGACTATCCGCATGATCTAATCTATCGCACGCAATCCCAGGACGTAACCCCATTGCAAACCATCTCCGATGCCCAGAACAACATCATGTACTACAAGCCACCTCCTCCTTTGTTGGACGCTCACAGCCACGGCCTGGGCATGGAACACTTAAGTCGCGGTCGAGCTGAGCAGAATGTGGAGTATGTGAATGTGAATGCAGCTGCCATTGCTTTAAATGAGAGCTTCGATTACGAGAGCAACAGTTTGCCACGTCGAGCGTGCACCTCGCATGCGCGTACCGAGACGGATTACTACTCCAACAGCTTACCCCGACGTCCGGATGCTCTGCATAGTCACGATGTCTGCAAGCACATAACCGAGTGTGCCGAGTTAATGACGGACAGTGTTCCATTGGACTTTACCCGGCCACATCTTCTTCCTCCTCCAAGTGAGTACTGCAAAAACGATGACGATGTTGTGGAAGAATATTACGATGATGAGGAGGAGGAGGATGTGAGGGCGCATGAGACAGAGAGCTTCAGTTCCGAGGTGTGCATGGAGCAAGCGCTGGCAGCAGCGGCTCAGAATCGTCGCATGTCCATGTTGCCCCTAGATGATTCTCCTTTCCGTCGGGATGACCTAAGACGTCAATCCATGCCTGTCTATGGCCAGACGGAGAAGCTCATTGATGGCTTTGGGCCCCGTACTTCGTTCCGACGTCGGGACAAGGTCAGTTGCTTTGCAGATGAGCCATCGCCACGGGATGAGCAGGAGATCTTCATTGACTTCAAGCCGCATGTCTCGCCGAAGCCGAGTCCTAAGCAACAGCTTAAGCATCGCAAGCAACACAAAGCGGAGATTGCCATGCGAAAGATGCAGCAACAGAGGTTGGCCCAGGCGGCCGCCTTAACTCTACCGAAGCTAAAGCAACAGCCAGTCGAGCTTGAGGCTAGAAAAGTTGAGCTTGAGCCCAGTGACGTTGAGGGGGACGACGACGAGGAGGAAGAAGAGCCAGATGAGCTGACCCAACAGTCACTGCAGGATCCAGTCATGGATCAGGAGCATCCCGATGACGATGAACCCCTCTATGAGAACATAACCCCTTGTGGCTGTAAGATAGAACCCATTCCAGATCCAATTCCGGATAAACGTGCGCAGTTCCGCAAGCGTTCAGTTAGCCTGGATGACGATTATGCCGCCATGTCAGCGGTTTGTCCACCTCCGGGATTAAGGCTACCCTCCACACCGGCTAGTCCTTGTCGGGATGAGCTGCTGCTGGCCAATGTCTCAACTTATCCATCCTCAGACTCGCTGGCCAATGACAACACACGCGATCACTCCGATGGCATTTGGAACGAATCTCAAGTGACTGTCCTAACTGCCGAGCAACGCGACATCTCCGACGGTTCTTATAGCTCCAATTTACTGCTAACACCTTCATCGAAGAGGAAGAACCTGCTTCTGCAGCATCAACAACGCAGCTCCGTCGACACAGATGTATTGGACTTGGAGGAACTGGTGAGGCTAAAAGAATATAACCAACAGATCCGTTTAATTAAGTGGCTTTCCCTTTAAACAGAGTCCCACCTATGGCCTCCAAACACTGCCCAGGATTATCAAAACGCCAACCCCCACCACAACGAAGTCAAAAGAAGCTCCTCTGCATTCGGTTATCACACCCGCCATTGCTGTGACGCCCTCAAGCAACCAGCTGCCGGATACGATATGTTCTCCTCTCCCAAAGCGGAGTATGGTTTCTCGAGGCTCCGTGCCAGACGCTCGACAACTGATGTATGTGACGGGAGTACCAAAGCAGCGGTAGGTTAAACCCGATCTCCTCCCTGAGTCATTCAACTTCTAATAATTGTAAGATTTCTGCTCTTTCATTAGCCACTCGGATGCCTCGTTTTTGCCATCGTCTGGAGGAGATTATGCACGCAGTGCAGATATCTCGGAGTGCAGCACGAACACAGATGAGTATGCCACCTGCACGGATACATCGAAGCGTACACCAGGTATTAAGACACCGCCGACAACGACAAGCTCATCGTCGACCACACAAGTGCCAGGTTTGGGGCCAATCTCAAAGTATTGTGTGTTTACATCCATGAATGTTGTGTGCGTGTCCCGTGTTACGTATAACCCTCACACCACCAAGGAGTGGGTCAGTCAGTGGTTCACAGTTCATCCTCAGCCTCCTCACGCTTGCCGCCTTACTATAACTATAACTATAGTCTTTAGCCTAATGCCTTTAGCTCATCCACACTCCAAATCTCTAAATAGTGTTTGTTGTTGTTGCTTGACGAACGCCTTGCCCGCTCTGCTTTAGCTGTCTAGTCTAACCTCCTGATCAGCAGTTTCCCTAAAATCACTTAACTGCTCTATGTTTACTTCACAGTGTCTACGCAGAGCTCACAACTGGAAAAAACCCATGCGGGTTCTTCCTTCGAAAGTGCCAGTTCTTTGTACTCCATGCGGGAGGAACTTTTACAGCACGATGAGAAGGAAAAGCTGGATAAACCCTCCGTGAAAGCCAATCAGTTAAAGTCACCGATTGGTTCTCTATCGGAGCTTGCAAGGAAGTCACCTTCCCACTCGATAAGCAGTGCGACTTCCTCTGGCAGCTGTCAGATGTCTGGCCAGGCGATCAAGTCCCCCGCCAGGGAATGTCAGCCCCAGACGGTGAGTAGTACAGCCAGCGCTCAGATGAAGGTCTGCGTTGCGGAGACGGTGGCACCACAGAAACCCAAGCCGGAATCCATATCGGAGGATGAGCGCAGTGAAGTGCGTTACTCCTCCTCCGGCTACTACGAGAGTCCGCACGATGAGGATGATGAGGAGCAGGTGACACCCATCTGCAAGGCACGTCGCCAGCGCCAGGAGGACGAGCGTAAGCGAAGGAAAACCAGCATGAAGTTGGATATTGAAAAGGAGAACATGCGAGCATTGACGAGTCCCGTCAAGAAACCCGCTGGACCCGTCAAGTTGCAATCTCCGGATGAAATCAGTGCTGCCATCAGCATAGACGGTGGAAGTCCCAGCAAGATGAAACGATTCCGTCCCAAAATACGACGACAGCTGCGAAAGAGTTCGCGAGAAGACGTTCTCGCAGCTGCATCCGCTAGACGTGCACGTGCCACGCCCACCATCTTTGGCCTAAGCAGCGTCAGTGGAGATACCGAGGTACTCCTCGATGCCAGCATGACCAGCACAATGGGACCGAGGGTCATCACAACACCAGATGCTGCCACAACCGCGTCAACAACAACAACAACAACATCGGCCTCGTCCACGGGGACGACAACGTTGCAGGAACAAGTGGTACCTCCGCCGGGGAGAAAGCCGCACAGTTGTGCCACTCCCACAGCCCTATTGTCACCCAAATTGCCCGTGGCCGCTTCCTTGCCTGCTACAAAATCCGCTTCGGAAGCGGGTCAACTAAAGGCAAAGTCCATTGAATCCCTTCGCTCCGTTTCTCCTGGTTCCGATTCCGTTTTCTACAGCGAAGCAGACCAAAATGCGGCAAGTGCCGATCAGGGACATTGTCTGCACTGTGGCAAGGAGGTGGAGGGAAAGCAGCACAGCATTACGGCCAGCGAACTGGTCGGAGATTCTGTAGAGTCCATACCGTACATCGAACAGGAGGCGGACATTGTGAAGCCACCCTCCGACTTTGCCGACTCCCCGGTGACCACTAAAACCACACAGCGTCTCTACAAAAAGATGGATAAACGATTCCGTTCCGAGGAGCGTTACCATGGCGAGAGGGGAAGACACTACAAGACGAGGCAGGAGAACATACGCGCCAAGGTAAGAGCAAGGCAAAAATACAAGATAAATCAGCAGAACATCGAAGAAATAAAAAAACAAAAGAAAAAGGGGAAATCAAGGGAAAGAAGAGATGAATAGAAAGAACAGAAGAGCGAGTGGAAGTACAGGAGAGTAAAGGGTACATCGTAGAATAAACAGTTAAATAGGACGAAAATGGGAGAAATGACAATCTAAGAAAAAAGGGAATATCAAAACAATTGAACATAGAAAGTAGGAGATTAAAACAAAAGGAGATTGTGAGGCGATAGTCTGTACTCTGCAACTTTTTGAAAACTTATTTCTTTCAGAGTGAGGAACGTGGACGGGCTCCCAGTCTGCCCAACACTCCCATTCTCCGACCCGCCGGCTCCAGTCCCTGTGTACTGCCTGACATCAACACGGAGCAGAGTCAGCATATCATCTACAAGGGTCACTATGATGCAGGGCGTTATACGCGCCTAACCGATGATGATCTGTGGACGCAATTGGATCATCAGTGTTTCGGTAAGTTAAAAACTAATTTTAAATAAATACAATCACTATTAAGCCATTAAAAACCTTTGCAGATCGGTCGAGAGAGCGTCGTGCTTCAACAGAATCGGAAAAGAGTTTCCATGCCAAGTACCAGGTGATACTACATCGTTTGGTACAGCGACGTTGTACACTCGAAATGTACCATCGCCAGAAGCACAACAACTTCCGTAAGTGAACGACTAAGAGCACCCTGTATCATATTCTAAATTTGGAACAACGTGCGCCTGAAATTGCTGAGAGCGTTGGGAGAGCTTTGATAGTGGGTCGATCGGTCGGTCGGAGTTGCTCTGGCTTTTCATGACCGGCACTTGGCATACAAAAAAATACATATAAAAAATACAAAAAGAAAGAGGCGAGAAAAAATAGTTTTTTGTGTTTCTCGGCAGTGTTATCGAAAATAGTTGTGGTGCGTACTTTGTTGTGTGCCGACGGAACGTCGAGATCTCCGTTTATTATCAAATGTGAAAAGTGCCAAATAGAAAACCAAGACGCAAGTTTCGATTGTCGGCTATTTAAAATAATTATTTACACAATTCTTTAAACCAAATGATTGGTGGGTAAACAAAACGTAAATCATTGAAATTGGCAATACCATGTTGAGGTATATTTTTCCCAATACCTTTCATAGAATTAATATCGTCAAATTCCTCGCCGGATTCGGTGCGTCGCAAACTTGAGGAGGTCTTGAAGCTAATGCTTTTGGTATGGGCACGTGAAAGTTTCGTCATATCCACGCTCAGCAATGGCACGCACGGTAATAATGTCCGGAAATAAAATCACACTAATCATGCGGATAATATAATCACATCACATACATACATATAAAAGCGCTTAAGTATATCAAGTATTAATTCTATTTTGCGCTGTCTCTCTTTCCCTATCACGCAGGCGTTGACAAAACGGTTGTGGTTAAAAGCGATTCGGGTGAGTTTGGATTTCGCATACACGGCTCTAAGCCGGTTGTGGTTGCTGCCATTGAGCCAGAGACGCCAGCGGAGAGTTCCGGCCTGGAGGTTGGCGATATCATCATATCGGTGAATGGCGTTCAAGTGTTGGATAAGCACCACACCGAGGTGGTAAAGATAGCACACGATGGTTGTGAGAAACTAGAATTACAGGTGGCACGCACTATTGGTGTCCTCATGCACGAACAACTGGAACCACCGAGTCAACCCATTTTCAGTGGTTACCTGTGGCGACAGAGCGGTCAGGCAAAGGGTGCTCCTAATACAAAGAAATGGGTGCGACGTTGGTTCTCTCTCCGGCCGGACAATTGCCTCTATTACTATAAGACGGAAGATGTAAGTAGAGAAGTTTAACGAGTTGCTTAACTGTGCTTTTGTAGACTAAAAATCAACTAGAGCCAACTCAAAAATTGAATTTAAAAATATTCAGCTAACGTATAAAAAAAAAGGAAAACTTGTATGATAACTAAAGTACTAAATAATTGATTGTTGAATTTAAGATTTTAGAATAAGAATTTAGATTGCTTTTCGACCTTAGAGGAGGATTATAGCTTGAAAATGTCTTGATTAGCCTGAAGTTATTTTAATATTTATTTAATCATATTTAGCCTAAGCTTATTTCAATATTTATTTACTCATCTTTTCCGTAGGACTCTCAACCCGTGGGTGCAATGATAATGGCCAAACATACTGTGGACTTGTGCCCTTTGGATATAGGAAAACCCTATGCCTTTAAGGTGGACTCCGGGGAGGGAATACCTATGTATGTGGCTGCTGACTCTGAGGAATTGGTCAACAGATGGTTAAATTTACTGCGACAAGCGGCGACACAGGATAATCAGTGGCTGGACAAGAGGTAGGGGCATTGATATTGGAGAAATTGGAACACACTAAAACTCTCTCACATCTCTTTCCCTCGTAGCGCCCGTTGCTTGTACCAGAGTCCCGGGAACATAATGCGACCGGATTGTTTTGGCCATTTATTAAAATTGGGCTCAAGGTGGTGCGGTTGGTCGAAACGCTATTGTGTACTTAAGGATGCCTGTCTCTATTTTTATCAAGATGCAAATAGCAAAAGTGCATTCGGTGAGTCACTCGAGTCACACGAAAGATATAGACAACAGACGCAAGCTGCTAATTAATTACGTGTACAATTCTTGTTATTGTTGTATCAATTTATTTTGGCTAGGCATGGCCTGTTTGCATGGCTATAAAGTGGCCTCAATGTCCGCCAATGCGTCCGGCAAGAAGAACTCATTCGAAATAATACCACCCGAAGCGAAATTACGTCATTACTACTTCTGCACCGAAAGTGAAATGGACAAAAAGCGGTAAACTTCTAAGAAAAAAAAACTGTCAAACATATAATAATAATATATATCTTTTATTTGTCAGTTGGATATCCGCTCTGGAGTATTCCATTGATCGGTGGATAAAGTCCGGGTAACTAAGGTTAAAAACACGCTCCAGATCGGCTTTAAGTAGCCGACACAAGCGTCGAAGTTTTAGCTACTTCATGGATTAGTTCTAATATCGGAAGCTGAAATTCGGATTGGGACATTAGTACGGGTACTAGGTACTACCAACTAGCTCTTAAGCAACCACAGCAACCATAAGAATCACAGCAACCACATGAGGAATCAAGAAGACGAAAATACTTAGAAATTAGTCCAGCGTTTTTTATAGTAACTAAGACAAGGAATTTAGAAAGCTAGGCGAATCGGGTTTAAAAAACTATTTGAAAAACTATTTTGAATAGCCCTTAAAAAAATATATTATAATAGAACTTTTGGTGTGTATTCTTGTTATACATTATAGTTTATATACATACTTATGTTTAGTGAGGTTGTCTTGTTATACACACATACAAACACACACACAATATACACATATATACAGCATATTATATAAATAGTCGTAATACCAAGCAGCAGACCAAAATATTGTCTCTAAAGTGTGTGAAAACAGTATGATCAGCACGGTGGGAATATTTACAAAAAATATAGAAAAAAAATAGAAAAGATTGAAACTGACTTTGGGGTAAAAAAAACTGTCAAAAACTCATGACCAATTTCAAAAGCAAACCCAAATGACAACTAAAGAAGGTTTGAAATTTAGAAATAGTAAGAGAAATTCAGAAATCATAAAAATAGTTATATTTATGGGCTGTTCCATAATGAGTTAATACTTAGTTCGAGTGCAAACGGTTTTCGTCCTTATTGGAAATAGAAGATGAAGAAGCGGGGAAATTGAGAAATTTATTAGTTAGACACAATTAATATTCTGATGATATATGTATAGCGTTTTTATAAACACGAAACAAACACATTGTAGCTTAGCTTAGCTTTTGATAGGTTGAGTTTTTTTTATAAGTCGATCGTTTGTCTGATATTAACACATAACAATAATATGGAAAATGTTTTATGGATAGTTCATACACATAGACACACAAATACATACATATTTCAAAATCCAGTAGTTACTTTGTCATATATGCAATATATGATCTTTTTTTGGATCAGTGTGTGCCATTTTTAGCTTGAGTTTTTTGTTAAGCATGAGTATATTATATATTTGATATTTTAAAAATATAAATTTCCAATCAATGAGTGCGCTGGTTCATTTAGATAATACTAATAATATATACAAATATATACACATATACTCGTATATATATACTCAGTGACAGCCATTTTATGTTATGTAAGTTATCTGTGGAGATGACAAATTTAAGTAAAAAAAAAACTAAATAAGAGCTTTAATTATTAAATAAAGAATATACCAAGAACAAAATTGACAAATGCATTTGAATTCTATTGTTGACAGCTCGAGAACATTGAAACGCATCAAAAGATCATTAATTAGGATCACTTCCCTATACCTGGCTGAAACTAAGAGTACATACCACATGTTTGACACTAATTTTGAGTAATTTATTTAAGATCGTAAAGAGCTGCAAAATATGCACAAGGCACCCAGACAGTCGGTAGTCCACACTCGGCAATCGTCCGTCGATCGTCAGTCAAGAAGTCAACGACTAGCATAACAATTCGCTCGCCCTATGAGACTGCTACCGTTTTTTCTTATTCTCCTCCTCCATCTTCTACTCTTCCTTTTGTTGTTGTTTGTCTTTACCTCTGCATCTGCATCTAGCTCTACCTTTTGGCTCGCTTCACTTTGCTTGTGTTTTTTTCTTACGTGTAGATTCCAACAACAACTACAACAGCAGTAATAATAATTTAGTTCCACTGTGCAAGGCCCCTGCCAACTACTTTAATTATCTCTTGAGCCTTTCTTTGCATTATTTCTTTTCTTCTGCTTATTCTTTGCTTTGAGTTTCTCGATTTTCTTTGTTACATTTGAAACAGTTGGTGGCTGCTCATCATCATCTTCATGAGCGTCATCTTCATTATCATCACTCTCTTCATCGTTTTTGTAGCGATCATCAGTTCGTCAGAAGGTAACACCCTCTCTTTCGGACCACAGACTCTGCAGTGGCAGCTCGCCAAGACCCTGACTATTTTTTTTTACCTCTTAAATCTCAGCCGCATACCTTTGTTGTTAGCCCAGTATCCAAAAAGTACACAGGCTATTGGGTTTATGACAATGTGTTGACGTACGCATAAACACCTAGATCTCAGAGACTTTTAGAACTAAAGCAACCAAATTTAGTGAAGATACTCACATGTTGGCCGCACATTTAAAGATTATATTAAAATTTTTCTTCGCCATCGAAAAATGCAAAAAATCTCAAATCAAGAGCAATTTGACATTTTTTTAATGTCTGCAAATATTGCAAAAATTTGAAGAAAAAAATTCAAATTGCGATCCAAAATATATTTTGGCTAGTAAGAAGAGGGTTTTTCATACAATCTGGGCTACTCGAGTTTGAATCCTGCAAGGGTTGCCTTTACTCTTTGTTATACACATTTTATTTTTAATATTTAATTTATCTGTTGATTAACTTAAATAACTCTGATAATACGAGTAATCGGCATCTAACTGTCGAGCACCTCTGCTGTAAAGTTTTTACTTGTTTTTGTTGTGCATGTGCGGGAGAAAAGGTTGCCAGACTGTCGCATAATGCAATCATATGGTAGAGGTAGAGTTAAAGTGATGTTGTATACTTGTGATGCACATGCCCACAGGTAAATGAAATATTCCAAATGAAAGAATTTTGTACATATGTTTATGGTAATGATAGAGGCGTAAAGAGGAATATTCTTTACTATATTCCATTGAAAATTATTATTAAAATTAATGTTATTCTGATTGCATTACTCTCAAATTAAATTAAATGTAACATTTTCTTGTGATAATGCGCCCTACCCCCGCAGCCCCAGGTGCAAACAGCCAACTGAGTTACTCCATCGTCATCGCCAGCGTCAAGTCGGATCGCATTGGAAGTGTAGTCACTTCAGTGGCTAAATGCAATCTGGCAACCCGTGAGTTTGTTCGTCTACCCTCGAAAACAGTAAGCAGTCGGTAAACAGGTAGCTCTCTAACTGACAATAACTCGTCGTACGTATGCACGTTCCGACTGTCTGTCTGTCCGTCTTTCTGTCTGTCTGTCCGTCCGCTCTGGCTGCGCTGTCCACAGCGTGCGACTGGCGGTCGGTTAGTTGTTGGTTTGCCAGTAGTTGTTATTGCTATTGTTGTTGTTGGGGATTTCTTACTTGACTGGTTGCGAGCAAGCAATCTCCCTCTTTCCCACACTCTCTTTTCTACTCGCTGCAGCTTATAATTTACGCTCACCTCGCTTGTGCGCTCATACGAACTCTCTCTCTCTCTTTCTCTGCCAAGCAACGACGACGTTGCGTCGTCAACAGCGGCTCGACAACTTTGGATTAGTCTTCGAGTGTTGATCATAGCGAACGCACCTGCGCGCGGATCGTGCTTTTCAGTCTCCACAGTGCAATTCTCTACGTATGTGTGTGTGCTAGTATTAATCGTATGAAAGTGTGTGAGTGTGTGTATGAGAGAGGGAAAAATGCAGGCACAGTGAACTTGTTGCAGCGTCGTTTGGTGTACCACCGCCCCCGTCCCACAATTCCCCCACAAAGTCTGAAAAGCGCTTTTCAATACGACGATCGTCGGCGTGCCCAAGCGTGTCTCGTGTCTGTGTGTGTGGGAAGAGTTTGGGACTACTTGAGGAGCGAATTGGTAGCTGCACTGGCTTCAGCTCCTATTTCAAACAAAATGTAGAAAAACACATTTCAGCTGCCGTATCTCGTAGGTTGGTTCGTTCGATCGTTCGTTTGTTCGGTTCGTTGAGTTGTCGTTCGGTTCGGTTCGGTTAGGTTCGTTGGCTACGTTCGTATATGAAGTTTTTTTTGTTGTTGTTTTGCTTGGCTTCTACGTGGTTTGTGGTAGCTGCTGTTGCTGCTGTTGCTCCCGTAACACCCGCGACCGCTGGCGACTGATCGTGCCGTGATTGTATCACACATACAATATATGCATTTTTCTATATGTTTGTGTATGTGTGGGCTCTTATATACAATATCCAAAACCCTTTAATTAATTTAAATATGTTTTCTTCTAGAAATTAAACCCAAAAAATAAATAAATTTCATGAAAAAGTGCCACAATAAAACTAAAAAAACAGAAAAAAAACTCAATAAACCAAAACTTGTTCACATCAACTGGGAATACGAGTAATCTGGCCAAGTTAAAATTCAACAGAGCCTCAGGCGCTCTATAAAATTGTTTTGCTGGTAAGTTATGAGAGCTTAGTAACGCCCTAGCAGCAACACCCTAACAAGAAAAAAATTATAAACACGAAGAAATATCTAAAGATTCCACTCGGCACAACAACAAAAAATTCCAAAGTTACCTGCCTTCTTTTTTTAGGGTCTAGCTAATTATTTTCTGTTGCCAAAAGCAAAATCACAGCGAGTAACAGAAGCAGCGAGTAAGCTGCGAGAGAGTCAGAGAGCAAGAGAGAGAGAGAGAGAGAGCCTCGTATGCAGCGAGTAGCAAAGTAAATAAAAAAAACGAAATTGACTGCCAAAACCTGCTCCAAACACACACACACACACTCACACACACTGAGACTGAATTGTAACTCAACGTTGGAGGCTCCGTCCACAGTTGGCGGTTTTTTTTCGGCTGCCGCAGCGGCTTCCACTACAACTGCATGTGCCACTGTCATTGCCACCGAACTCAGTGTGGTGCCTGTGGTGCTGCGGTGCTGTGGTGCTGTGGTGCCTGCGTTCCATTGACAGGCGGCCTGGCGCTCGACTCGCCGCCAGAGTAACCAAGTCTCTGATTCAGTTCGAACTCGCGCTCGAACCTTCGTTTGGAATGCTTTTTTGTTGTTGCCTTTTTCTGTATTTTTTTTTGTTTTATCTTTTTGTAAGCCGTAAACCAGTTCACTTGTAGCCAGTGCCAGTGGCCAGCTCCAAGTCTCAACCTCAGTTTCAGCTTCAGTTTCAGCAGCTCTCGTCGTGCTCAATTTGAATCCGGTTTTTTTGGACTTGGTCGTCGTCGACGCCGTTGTCTTGGCCATCGTTTGCCAGCTTGGCTTGCCGCGCGCTTTAATTGTTCAGAATGTGTGTCCAAAGAGGAAACGCAATTGCCGCAAGCTTCTGTTGGGTTTGGATTTTAGAGTTTTGGGGTTTGAGGTTTGTCTGCTTTAGTTTCCAGCCATCATCATCATCATCTCTACATCGCTGCAGCATCTTTGTGCTTATTTTTCCATTGATTTCTTTTAAATGTTTTTTATAGATCTCTGTTTTTTTTATTTTTTAAAACGCCTCCCGCGCTCCCACAGTCTTGTTTTTTGGAGTTTTGGGATCGGATTCGGGATCGAGTTTGGGGTTCCATTCGCTGCGGTTCTATAGAGCCATTGGGCTTTTGTTTCGCTCGAGTGGAGCTGAAGATCTTGGGCTCTTGAAACTTTTTGAATTTTCATCATTGTTTGTTTATAGGCAATTTGATTGCTGTCCGGTTCCCACTTTATTTTAAATATTTTAGCATAAGAATAGGCACATATAACTTTATTGCATTCGGTATATATTTCTGGGTGGGTTTCTAATTCGTTTTTCATTTTTAGTTTTTTTTTTGTTATTAGTCCAACGGATGCCTCCAGTCTTGCTCCAAAAATGGTGCTTAATAAAAACGAAATTAATTAAAAATCAGTCGAATTAAAAGCGTCTAAATGTTGGGTTAAACAAAAGACGACACTTAACAGTGGGTCCATAAACCTAACGACAATGGCCACTTACAATTGGCCATAAAAGGCGAAGCTTTTTCTTGACTCTGCCACGCCCATTTGGCACGTGTGCTTAACTGGCGCTTAATAGACTCCAGACAGTATATATATTTTTTTTATTTCCGATCAGTTTTGATGATGAAATTAAATTTTGTCCCATTACAATAGAAATACATTGAGTGGGGCGATCATAATGTGAATAATCTGCAGCCTTTCCCCAAAAAGAACTCTCGAAAAACCAGCTAGAGTATAACCGATCGGTTTGGTATAAAGTAACCCATGATTGGGCATTCTTGTTATACACAATAGATCAGAGATCAGACAGAAAAGAGATTGAGAGCCTGAATAGCACAAGTCATAAGAAGCATGACAAACAATCGGCTTAAAGAGATTAACTTTGCTGAATAGTGTAGAACGAATGGCTTAAAGTAGAAAACCAGAGCACACAACCAGGAACAAATCTAAGATCTTAGATTAACTCATAAATTCGAAGATTAAAGAGAGATACAAAATAAAATGGTTAGAAATATAAACTAAATACAGCTACGATTTCTCTTGAAATTTAGTTATTGTTATAATTTTTGTTATTATTATCAATATGAGTATATCTATTATCTGCCTTACCATTATCTTAAGCAATGATTGTAGTAGTAGTATTAACATTTGCATTTCAGTATTATTTTTAATTACCATAAGCGTTATAAGTCAGTATTAGCATCTGTATTAGAATTTGCATTTGAATTTGCACTGAAATTAGCATTTGCTTTAACATTGCTCATATTATTAGCTCAAGCATTGGTATTTGCAGTAGCAAAAACAATATAATTAGCATTATTTTAATTATCAATATCATCACTCGCATTTGCATTGGCAGTTATAATTACCTTAGCTTTGGAATTAAGAATTAGGTTTTGCATTGTACCTATCATTATTATATGCAGTAGTATTTGTTAAAAAAAGAAATTTATATTTGGGTTATGGTACAGCATAAATATTTGAGTTAGAATTAACATTATCATTGTGGTAACCATTAACATATGCTTTAGCATTAACATTTAAAGTATCATTATTAATAAGCATTGTGTCTTAGTGACTACAATTGCATTTGGTGTGACATTAACATTAGCTTTTGCATCGTATCATTAGAATTTGCAGTAGTAAAACTTATTCTGTTAACTTAATTATTGATCAATAATATTTACATTAGCTTTAACATTAACAATAACATTATCATTATTTTTAATATTTGAATTTGCATTGGATTTATTATTAGCATTTCCAGAATTATTACTTTTATCCTATGCACTACCTCTTAATATAAGCACTGTCGCATTGTTCACAAATATAAGTATCTGCTGATTTCTTAGCATTAGTATTTTCATTAGAATTTGTATTATCAATCTAACTATTAATTTTTCAATCCATACAGACCATTCAAGTTCTAGGCTTGTCTGAGCCAATGCACATTATTTCGATCATAACAATTATAAATTATGTTCTTTTTTTTTCAATTTAAAAGAACAACCTAGGTAATCTATAGAGCAGTTTATGCCAGCTGCATTTCGAAACCATAAAACTTCATTAGCAGTTCTTGAGGCTGGCGCAAAACTGCAGAGCTTTAAAATTAATGACTGCGCACTTAGACAAGGAGAGAGTGAGAGAAAGAGATAGTGAGAAAAGGAGAGGGAAGGATAGATAGACTAGGGTATGTGTAAATCGCATAGATATTAATCAAGAAAATTATAGACACGCAACTCTAGAAGGGGGAAATATAGGAGGAGGAGTGGGAGAAACGACTAGAAATACAAGCGCTGATTATAGCTGAAGATTTTAATAGCTTTGACCATAATCTGAAGGGGGTTTGGTCGAAGCCAGAAAGGGTTGCCAGATTAACGCATCTAGACATATGAATGCACTATAATTATAAGTCCCCTCTCACGCTCCCTCTTCTCTTTACTTCTTTACTCTTCTTCTGCTTGAGTTTCTTTTTAGTTTTTTTTCTGTTGATTATTAGCTACCTTCGCCGTCGTATGTTGAGCCTGGCCTAAAGGGATTAAAAACCGAAAAGAGCCTGACCCTTTTTTCTTCTTGTGTGTTGTTGTTGTTTGTTTGTTTGTTGTTGTTGCTGTAGTTTTGTAAGCAAAGTGAAGTAGTGGTCCAAGCCAAGATATGAGAGTTGCCAGTCGAGGGACAAACTTCGTCTCGTTTCTATACAAACATTAAATCCCTCAGCGCATGTGTGTGTGTGTGTGCGTGTGTGTGTGTTTGTATATATATTTTTTCTTTTGGTTTTTTTTTTATCAACTGCTTTGAACCTTTTCACTGACTGTGCGCGTCTGCTGGTCTCTCTGGGCCGTTGTTTACTCAAGGCCCAAAGACAGAGCTGCGAGTGACTCGAGTCTCGAGACCAGGCAGCAGAAAAGTGGCAGCCAAATTGCTCCTCGATATCTTTTATTTTCTTAGCCAGTAGTTGTAGTTGTAGCTGAACCGTTGTTGTGTCTTCTTCTTCATTTTATTATTATTATTATTTTTCTTCGTTTTTTTTTTTTATTATATGTATACACACATTTAAGCCTTTGGCTTCATTTGCTGGGCAACCGTTTGCGCAAACGTTCCCTCTGGATGTGTGTGTGTGTGTATCTGTTGTATATCTGAAAGTACACACAACTCTCTCCCTTCCTCTTTCCCTCTCACTCTCTCTCTATCGCTCTCCTATACTGTCTACGTGCTTCGTTGTCTCGACTTCGCATTTTGCTGATGATGTCCATTATTTACATTAATTTTATTTGTTTTTCTTATTTGGCGTTGACGTTTCAAAAGTGCCGATGTTTCAGAAGATAATGAACGCTCAATCGTGTACTGTATACAGAGTGAGACGAAGAGAGAGAGATAGATAGAAGAAGAAAGATAGACACAGGGTCGAACAGTTAGACAGTTACGACAGTTCAGCCATTTAAACAGACATACGAGACATTCGAGTCATAAATGCATAAGTGAGAAAAATAAAGTGGAAACCTAGAAAAAATACATGTACTTATATATATAAGAAAGATACA
Source organism: Drosophila innubila (assembly GCF_004354385.1). Classification (NCBI taxonomy): domain Eukaryota; kingdom Metazoa; phylum Arthropoda; class Insecta; order Diptera; family Drosophilidae; genus Drosophila; species Drosophila innubila. Next base: position 5,707,434 of record NW_022995372.1, on the reverse strand, counting down.
GATACAATGAAAAACCCCAAAGCGGGTTACCTTTATTTTATGTTTTGCTGTCGAGTTGAGTCGAGGCTACCAGAGATACGTATCTGTATCTGTCTCCGTACATCGTATGTGGTGTGAGATATGCGTGATGTGGTTGCCCAGTTTACTTACATTGAGCTGGGAGTAGCGGGGATTATGGGGCGTATGAGTAATGTGGCCAAAAGGCACAGAAAAATGGGTGATATTTCATTTAGTGCAAAATATAGGATTACAATCAGAAAAAATACTTTATGTAAATTGTGCAATTTTTGTCTTTTGTATGAACAATTAGAAAACTATCGAAGACAATATCAGTTGTCGACTACGTAGACTAAAGATAAACTGAAAAATAGCAAGTGATTTTTCTACGATTGAAAAGCAGAAAGTAAAAATTTAATTTATGGAGTTTTCTTTCTGTTGATATTGCAACACTTATATTAATATCATAGTACTGAACTATGAGAAGGCGACTCCAAAAGTTTTATTTCCCTACCTAAGCAAAAGTGTAAAAGATTAATGATTTAACCATATGGGGATCAAAAGAAACAAAATTAAAGAAAATAAAAAAATTACAAAATATGAAATAAGTTAGCATAAATTCATAGCTCCAAGTAGTGGTTAACTTGTTATAGGCACTTTTACTAAGCTCGTGCTATTTCTAACAATCCATCTTGTTTGTCTTAAACTAATCTGACAGCTGAGCCCGTTTCTCTGGTGGAATCTCCCCTAAAAACTACTTGGAGATGTCTACGCTTTTATATGTTGGAATGATGCAGCAATTCCAACTACTTGTATCTCGTAAATACGTTTACTGTCTTGACTTCACATCATAATGCATGATGGCAGACAGGCAGAAAAATACATGAAAATCATGGTGTCAAAACTGATTTTCAACTCGAGAACATTTTACAGCAAAATGATAAGCAAAACTGTCATTGCACAGGCAGAGAAGACTGCGAAGATTCGTGTAGACTGGCAGAGTGTGAAGACTGGCAAAGTGGGGTGGAGATTGAAGAGGAAGTTTTTTTTGTTTTTGCGCACTATACACAACTGGTTATAAGACATTCAAATGAGGCTTTAAAGCAACAAAGTTTTATGGACGACAATATGATCGTCGTTATCATTATCTTGGCATTACTTATATCTTTTTTTTGTTTTCCTTTCTTGTTGTTTCTTCTTCTGTTCGAGTATTTTGTTGCTGTTATTATTATCGGATGATCACGTTCCCAGATGCAAAACCCCCGAGAGCTACCAGAAGCTTAAGCTCCTGTTGCGTAAATCCAGTAAGCAGTCAGTCTCGTCTCGGCTTCAAATCGGAATCCGAGACGAAGACTGAGATGGCGTCGGGTTCGGGTTCGGGATCAAGTTTTTTTATTTTTTGACTAACTGACTGAATGTCTGAGTTGACTGCCGCTTAGGCTACCAGTTGCATTTCTATGGCTGCCAAATGCTAGTCTCTTTATCTCTATCTACGCCTCTGTGTGTCTTTGTATCTCACTCTCCCCGTATCTGTATCTGAGTGTGTGTCTCTGTGTCTGTATGTGAAAGAGTGTGTGTGTTTATATCGTTACTACTGTGCTGTGCCTCGCTTACTGACTCAGTCAGGTTTTCAGACGCACAATCTTATCTAACCTGGCAGCGTCGACAACCGCGTTGACTCGTTTTAGTTCAGTTCAGTTCAGTTGAGTTTCACTTGCCGCCGTCGCATTTGCTGATAAAACCAACAAAAAAATAGAAAAAAAATATTGTACAAAAACAAAACAAGTTGAAAAATAAACTCTGGAAGAGTCACTTGGAAACTGCAAATACCCTTTGCAAATTTTTGTGATGTGCAAAAATATTTAACAAAAATTCCAAGAAAATGTGATAAAAGCTTGATATGATTAAAGTGTTGCTAAAAGGTGTGTGTTATATACGAAATATTACAACAATTTTGTGATAATAATATTGTTGTTAGTGTCGCTTATAGATTTATCATGATTATCAGCAAAATTGGTTAATTAATTGACCGAATATCAAAATAAAAATATGATAATATGACTTTGTGAAATGAAAAAGTGGAATGTACAAAAAGTTATATAGACTTAAATTAAATATTTAAAGATATAAAACAAAATATATTAAAAATCAAATAATAATTTAAAGAAACGATCCATTTATAAACAATAAATTATTTTCGAAATAATTAATAACAATAGTTTAAGTAAATTTCAAATTGTGATTTTTAACACACTGATAACTTTATTATACATATTTGAACAGTAATTTTTCCCAAATAAATTAGAATAATTATTTTAAAAAGAGTTTGATTATGCAATCATAAGTTTAGGCATTTATGGAGGTGTTACAAACTCCTATTCCTATTCATGCATACCCCATTCAACCCAGTTCTAGAACAGGGTATGACAAAGTGAGGGAAATAAACAGTTTATTGGACTTGACGAGCAATTAAGATAAACCCATAGAGCCCAATAAGCCGCAAACAATTAACACAACATTTGACTAATTGTTATTTCTTTCTCTTTCTGTCTCTGTCTGTGTCTCTATTTATTTACAGGTGAAGGTCTGACGGCATGTGAGTAGCAAACCCGGCACTAGAAATGCCCACGGATAGCACAGGGAGCGAGGGAGGCGGAGGCGGAGGTGGAGGCGCCATTCCCATGCTGCGCGCCTCTCGCATGGATCAGTTTATGTCGACGGTGGCAGCGGTGGCAGCTGCAGCAAGTGGTGGCTCCACTGGTGGTTCAGGTGGGGTCACCACTGCAGACGGATCGTCAAGTGGCGGCGATTCGCGTAATTCATCAGCTAGCAGGATCTCGGCAGCAGCAGCTGCCTACGAAACCCAATTGGCCTATCAACAGCACTTGGCGGCCTCGGGGCTGCACGGGGGACCCCACGGACCGGGGGGAGGACCGCATCATCGGGAGATTTCGGCATTTGTGCCGGTGCTGCCCACGCGGCAAGCTCTCGAGGCAAAGGCGAGAGTTGGCAGCAACTCCAACTACGAGATCATTGCCATGATGGCGGACAAGCGGAAAGAGTTGGCGCTACGCGAAGCAGCGGCCGCTGCTGCCATGCTGGGCAGAGCAGGTCCACCGGGTGGACCGCCACCGGGAGTGCTGTATGCCCCGCCACCACCACCGCCATATCTTACCGGACCCGGCCCCTCGCCCACCGCCCCCGGCAGTTTTCCCTTTCCGCCCGGAGCGGCCACAGCGGCGGCTTTATTCCCGCCCGGATTGGGTCCGGGCATGCACGCCGGCCTGGACAGACGCCTCCTGCGTGCACCTGGTCGTGCCTCAAGGCCCAAGAAGCAGTTCATCTGCAAGTTCTGCAATCGACAGTTCACCAAGTCGTACAATCTGCTGATTCACGAGCGAACACACACCGATGAGCGACCCTATTCCTGTGATATTTGCGGCAAGGCTTTTAGGCGACAGGATCACTTGAGGGACCACAGGTGAGTGTCAGGTGTGGGGAGCATATCAAGTGTGTGTGTGTGTGTGTGTTTGGTGGTGCGGAGTGGGAGTGTAAGGAGTGTGGGGAATGTGAAGAGACAGCAGGCGTGTCTTTTGCTGGTAATTGCTGGAATGCCTCAGGGCAAAAGCAGAAGAAGAAGACAAGACAAAAAAAGCACAAGAACTTGAAAAATATTAAAGAAAATATATAGCCAAATCGACTACTAAATACTCTATCAAAGGTGCCACAGAAATCGAAACCAGCCGAAAATCTCCCAAAACTTATGGAGTATATAAGCGAGTGGGAATTTGTAAATAAAATTAATGATAAAATGATTCAGCTTTGATTAATGGCTATAACGAGCGACTGCTTACTGATTATAGTTATTACATATGTTTATCAGGAATAAATTAAATTTAAAAGAATTTTTAAATCAAACTTCTACTATACTCGAAGCAAGCTATAACGAACGTCTGTACACCAAAAAACGCTGAATAAGAAAGTATTCTCCCAATACAAATTCAATTTATTTGTGAATGTAAAAGTGTTTGTATGGGAAGATAATATTTTAAAGTCAAGCTTCGCTGTAACGAAATACGATCCATACTTGATTTTGGTTTTTTAGCTCCCTAAAAAAAATGGTATTTTTCAGTTTATTAATGTTATATGTTGTTTTTTGAGAGTTTGGTATAGCAAAGTTTGACTGGGACGTGTTCTATGTTAAGGTTATATTCTTGAGAATAGAAACCAGATGCTAGAATTGATATGAAAAAGATGTTGAGATCAGTTTCATTTTAAAAATAAATTTTTTAATTATTAAAAATTAAGTGCTTAACATATGAATTAGTTAACATATTTGTGGTGTAGCCCAAGTGCCTGACAAAATCCGTTGACTCAGACACAGTGTTAGCCAAGTTAGTGAAAGAAACACGCCGCAAAGACAAAGTTAATTAACTTTGTTGGTTTTCATTTCTTGCCAGTGTAATTTGAGAGGGTGTGGGGTGTAAGGGTGCTCGGTATTGGGTAGTGTAGTACTTTATAGAGAGAGCACTCGTTCCGTTTAGGACAACGGGCACCAGCAGCTTGGTCAACTTCTCCCACTTCTCTCCGACTTCCCTACAGCTTGTCGGGCTGTCTTAATACGTTCTTTCTTTTGATCGCTTCGGTTTCGGTCCATTTGTCGTTTGTTTGCTTTGCCGCGAGGCTAATTCTTCAGTCCAAAAGACAACAACAAAGAGAGGAGAAGGAGGAAGAGGAGAAGAGGCAGGGGCAGAGAGTCAAAGAAGAATCTCGGTTGCGCCTTGAAGACCCCCGAAGCCAAAAGCAAGTGGACCCAGAGATCTAAAGCTGGAGAACCTGTTTTTTTCCTCGTCAGCAGCAGCTGCTGCTGCTGATGCTGCTGGTTGTTGTTGATGCTGTTGTTGTTGTTGTTGTAGATGTTTTTGTTTTTCTTGTCGTTGTTGTTGCTGTTGTTGTTAGCGTGGCCAACAACAAGTGGACGCCATTGCCAAAGATGGCGGCCATAAACATAAAGCATAAAATATATCAGCGCACTTTATCTGGAGCCCCAAAAGATAACTGTCAACTCGAGAGCTACCAACAACCTCCCACGCAATTGAGCCATGTCTTAATCCCCTTTCCCTCTCTTTCTGTCTCCTTTCCCCTCTTTCAGGCAGGGATCACAAAAAAGACTTAAAATTTAAAATTTAAACCCCAAAGAAATGATGAAATGAATGAGCCAATCTCAAATTTATTAAGCATCCAAACTATAAAAATTATAATTAATAATTATTAAATTATATAAATATCAATTTAAAAATCATGAATCAAATCAGTAATTAAAGAAGTTTTTAATTTTTTGATTGAAATTTAAGAAAACAAACAATGAGGATCAATCCTTAAATTCAAATATTATATCTCAACTATTCATTTATTGATTTTTAAGTAACCTTAAAGTCTAATATTAAAATTAGCTTAAGTTCAAAAATAGGAAAACTAGAAATATAATTTTATTTTAATTTCAAAATAATAATTCAAATTCGAATCAAAGTTATTTTCTTAACCACAAATATAAAATATGAAAATTATTATTTCTTATACTATTATAAGCAAAATTGTTTATAAGCGACTTTTTAATAAGTTTTGCAAATAAGGATAATATAAGAAGAAAAATAAAATTAATAAATAATACTTATATTAAAATTTGTATTCCTTATATTATAATTTCTATGGTTTTGTACTTCCAGATATATACACTCGAAGGAGAAACCGTTCAAGTGCACGGAATGCGGCAAAGGATTCTGCCAATCCCGAACTCTGGCCGTGCACAAGATCCTGCACATGGAGGAGTCACCACACAAGTGTCCCGTGTGCAGTCGCAGCTTTAACCAGCGCTCGAATCTGAAGACCCATCTGTTAACCCACACGGATCACAAGCCCTACGAGTGCTCCTCCTGCGGCAAAGTCTTTCGGCGCAATTGCGATCTGAGGCGCCACGCTTTGACGCATGCTGTCGGGGAGGTGAACAGTGCCGACTATGTGGATGTTGGGGAGGAGGACGAGGCACGTCATCTCAGCGGGGATGAGGAGGATTCGTTGCTGGAGGTGGACTCGCCACGTCAGTCGCCTGTGCATAATCTTAGCGAGAAATCGGAGAAGGACGAAGCGGAACGCATGCGTCTCAAGAGAAAAGCATCCGGCAGCAACAGTAACAACAACAGTAGTGTTAGCTACGATCAGGAGGACAGCGAGGAGGAGTTCGATGACTACGACGAGGAGGAGGATCTCCAGGAAGCCGGAGGTGCCTTGGATCTCGCTGAGGATGAGGACTTGGAGGCGGAAACCGAAGAGGAAAAGGCCGAAGCTGCTTTGGTGGCACGTTTCAAGGCAGGACAGGCTTCAACCTCCAGCACAGCTGCCAAGCCCGAACGTCAGGGGGTGACCCACTGTCACCACGAGGGGGGAGAGACGTACACCATGCGTCCCCATGGCGAGCGTCCTCTGGAGGAGCCTCACCTCTCAGCAGTGGGAGCAACTGCAGCAGGCGTGCCTTCGTTTATGCCCAGCTTACGCTATGCACCACCCACTGCACCACCTGGACAGGCACCAGGACCAGCACCACCACCGTCGGCACCACATCATGCCCATCACGCGCATCTGTTGCCACCCGGCAATGGAGATCCCTATTTGCCCATGCTCCATGTGCGCCGTGATTTGCACCACAAAACGCTGAACCTGAGCAAAGCAGCTCTACCCACTCCACCCAGCATTGTTACTAGCAGCAGCAGCAGCACCACCACCACCATTGAACCATCGAGGCCGCCATCGCAACCACTGCATTCGCCGCATGAGGCGATGCCCAGTTTCCTTGGATCGATTCCCGTACGGAAGAGAATATTGCCACCACCACCGCCTCTGGTGGATCTGGTGGATCATCAGCGTTCCTTTCTGGAGAATCAGAGCATCTATGCCCTGAACATGTCGCGTCATCCGCCCAGACAGCTGCTCTGCAAATCGTCGGCAACGGAAACGGAAAAGGAAGCGGTTCCTGCACCGCCACCACCACCGCCAGTTGTGGCACCTGCGGCACCACCAGCAGCAGCGGCAGCACCACCACCACCTGCTCCTGCACCGCCGCGTCGCACCGGCTTTAGCATTGAGGATATAATGCGACGCTGAAGATGGATGTCCACATTTTAGTACACTAAGAATAGATTGTTTTGCGGGCTCGAATGCTGAGCCTGGAGTGGGTTTTTACATGGATTCCACATTGGCAACACCTAGCCAACAGATTTATTGTTAGCCCGCATGCTATTTAGCCATAAGTGCACTTTTAGTACATTTTAGTACAATGTCTGTCTAGGCAAGGCAATAAATATAACTGTAGTTTCTAGATTAGAATTTTAGTACTTTGATTATAAATTGAGAAACGCGTTAAAAGTGCCACAGTTTGTTTTGTTGCATTTGAAGTGACGAGTGACGTTTAATATTATGCTTTTAGTACATTTAGTACAACTTAAGTCTTAGCTATGTTATAGAATATGTGCTTTTAGTACATTTACTTTTAGTACATTAAGTACACGCACAGATAAAGACACCATTTAGATCATCTTAGTTTTTAATTCGAGAGTCTATCCATTAGTTTAGTCCAACACGAAGTGTTGTTGTTTCTTTATTTTAGTAATTAACAACAAAATCAAAATGAAATACAGAAAAATAACATAATAAATAAAAAAATCAAATAGTTGTATACAACTCTAATTTATGTTTAATGCTTAAGATAATCTTGGATCGTAATGTAAACACGAAATCGTATCAAGATTTTTGCTGAGGGAAAAAAAGGTTGAAAGTAAAAGTAGCTTAGAAATACGGAAAAAAAAACTATACACAACAACAACAACAACAATAATGTCCCACATTCCAGTTACATTTTATAGGCTTAATTTGTAGATAATCTTAAGCTTGATAGTTGTAGGTAGAGTTTTAGTATGTCCTTCAAGCATTCCATGGTCTTCCTTCAATTTGAAATGATTTCTTTAGATACAACAATACACACATATATATATACAAAATATAAACATATTTAAATAAAGTTTGCATTGAAATTAATTAAGTGTTTGTTAATGGTATTTTTAGTATTTTCTTATTTTAGTATTTTATTGGCTTTCAACTGTGATTCATGGAGCCCATCAATCAACTGTCAGCCCGTAGCCATTAAAAACTTGTACTTCAGGCACGTTTCGCATAGATCTCCCTAGACGGGTTTGCGGGTAGCGGGGGAGGGGGAGGGATCGAGGAAGGGGCACGCACAATTCGAGGCTTAATTCAAGGCAGAGTCAAAGTATTGCACTTGAACACGTAGAAAGTTCAATTAATGCGGCACGTAAATTGTTGTCATCATCAAATGGCGGCGACAGGAAATTTTATAGGTGCCATCTCCGCTCCGCCTCTCCGCTCCCCTGGATTGCCTGGCGACATCAATCGCTGAACTATAAAAAAAAAAAAACAATAATATTAACCAAGATGAGACAATGGTGATATCACCAGTTGCCTCCGCACGTGAGTTGCCTCCACAAAACTCTCTCCGTGCGAATGCGTGAGAATTAAACAGAAATTGCTTAAGATGCCGAAAGGAAGTCGCCAAAGTGTATGAAATGAATTCATAATTAGCATTTTTCTGTAAGACATAAAAATTAGTAATTTTAAAGTAATAGAAAAGTCGCAATTGCTTGGTAACTGATTCTGATTCCTTTTTTAATACATAAATAAGTTTATCAAAGTCACCCCGAAAGTATGCAGTATCAAATTAATTTATATAGTAGTTTGGATTTCTAGAAGATAGGTGGCTTTTCTTTTAATCATCATATATGGTAATCAGGTGTATTCCAGAAATGTAAAACAACTGAAATCGTATGGGATTTTGGTTGGTTTTCAGTTGCTTTGTAGACCGATGATAAGTACACTTTTCAGAAAAAGGATAACCAGAATAAAGTTTTAGAGAGTTTTTAAAGTTAGTCTCATTTCTATGCACTCAGAGTTAGCATGCAATCAAAGCATTCAATCAAATTAAATGTATGTGAAATTCCTATTTTTAAACTCAGGGGTGCCACAGAAACCAGAACCAACCGAAAAACTTCCAAAAATGTATGGAGATTCGGGATTTCTGTATAATAGCTAGTATGTAGTTGTAGTTTTAAGCGCCATCTAGCGTGATCTTAAGTTTACTGTCACAAGGCATTAATTTATTATTATGAGCCCAATAGTATGCAGTGCTTAAGAATTGTAATAATTATGATTACGCCTTAAAGTCGACTATTGACCCGCAATTGCCGTCTGGCCGGAAACTTGACATTTGTCTATAGTGGTGATTAGAATACTTAAGCAGGGCAAGTCCTTCTATGCAGTAAACAAACATTGAACAGTTCAGCATTCAAAATTGATTATATCACCTAAAAGTATGCTACACAAATAATATACAGATAATAAAATAATAAATAATTAATATTTTTCTTTCAAAAATAGAATTTTATCTTAGCTACCCGATGATTTAGGCTTATTACACACGTATCAGATAAAACTAAATTAAATTCCACCATTAAATATTTATTCTTTATATAATTTTTATTTGTAATATTTTTTTTAACTACTTAATTTTTAGTTATTTCTTTTTTTAATTGCTATAACATTTATGATGAACTTCAAATGATTTTTTAACTATTCTATGATCAAATTTGCAGTAATATGAACTTGTAAGGAATTCTCTTAATTGATTTTTTAAAATAGGAAATGTAATGATAAAAGCATGCAGCTGTATAGATAAGCCCTTGGTTCGAGTCCGAAAAACATGATATGCAACATCAGAGGCAAGTCGCATATTCCAAGCATGAAAAAAATGCGATACGTTTTGTTTAAAGAGTAAACGTTCTTTCTGTTCCGTTATGTTTTCAGCCTTGTACTCCATTTGAAAGATTAGTTTCCAAATTTTATAATTTTTACATCTATTATTGCCTGTACCATTTCATAAAATGAACATTTCTTAAAAAATTGGAAAAAATGTTTAAGACCTGAATCAAAATATATAAACTTAGTAATGGAAAGAGCGTTTTGCGCATCGACGGAACCAGTAATCTGTAAAGTTAACAGTGTGCATTAAACACAGCTCACATACACAGACACTTGTAACAGTGCGTCAAGCAACAGGTAACAAAGCAAAAGCTGTAAAAGCTCTTGCTGGTGTCATTTCGGCCAAGGTAACAGCGCGAGAGCAAAAGCAACAACAACAACATGTAACTGACATTTCGCTTTGTCCACTTGGAGCGAACTTTGAATATTGTATTCATATACGCTCAGTTGCCGTAACGAGATTCGCTCGCTCGCAAAGCTTCTCAGCGTGTGTTTTGAATGTGTTTTGACTGCAGAACTTTAGTTGGCAGCAGAGCGTGAGCGTAAGCGTGAGAGAGTGAGAGAGAGAGCGAGTGACAGATTTTGACCGTGAAGCTTCTCTGGGCAACTCAATGCGCTCAGAAGTTCAGAAGGTGTTCAACGACGCGACCGAATAGACGTGTGTGCGCTAAAACCAAATTATTTTGATCTCAACGGTGCTTATTTTGTTGTCTTCTTCTTCTCTCTCTGTTGTCACCTATACGTGTATGTGTATGAGTGTGTGTGTGCTTGATCGCTATTGACCGCGCCTTAAAGCCAACGAAAAAGAGTCGTTTAATGCGTAAATATTGCCAAAAATGTTAACAGAAAGTGTAACAAGTGCTGGAAAATTGCAGTTGGAATAACACGCAAAAACAACAAAATAAATAGTTCAAGAAAATGCTCAAACTGTGCAAAGAAAAACTTTAAAAAGTGAGGTTGTGTTGGTGCGTCTCTCACTTTATGCTGGCCAACAGCACAAAGTATTACCAAACACACCAATACTATAGCCAATAGAGTTACCAATACCAGTGCACTCTGGCCAAAAGCCACACAAAGAAACCAAAACACATACACACATATTTAAGCTGACTTGAAAGCATATTTTCTTGTGCTTAATTAGAACATTATGGAGCGTTATGGCTTAGAGAAGTGAAGTGAAGTGAAGTTGGCTTAGAGAAATCCGTTAAGAGCAAGCTCATTAGTGCGAAATATAAAGCAACAGCGCGTAAAGATGCAGCTCGAAATCTGTTACCAATTGCACTCTTTCGACTGTTGCACGCTTTCATGCACCTCTAATTGCCAGACTGCCACAACATACCTGCCACATGCCACAGAAGCAGCAGCTACAACAACAACATCAACAATTTGAACTATCGCTATTTTTTTTGTCTTTTTTTATTGTAACTCGGCTGTGGCCAATAAACTCAACAAACTTGCCAACTGCATGCGTGCAACGAGCCGCAACAGCGACTGCGCAGTCAGCGTCAGCGTCAACTTCGCTGCTTCCATTGCAATTGCAGTTGTTGTTGCTACTTCCACATTTTACTTCCGTTCACTCGGCATTACATTACTCACTTCCCCTTACAATTGCCAGGCAACTGATGACGCGTTTCGAGTCGAGTAGATTCTGTTGTTGGTTATAGGAAGTGGACATTATCAATCAGCCATGTCTTGTGGTGTTTAGGCCAAGTCCAAGACAAGTGCACTTAGTGGGCTTACAAAGATAAAAGTCTAAAAGCAAAATGACATGAGATAAGCAATTGGCAAAGTGTTGTTTGGAGACGGAGAGAGCTTGAGAGAGGGAGGAAGAGAGAGGGAGAGAGAGAGAGAGAAAGAAAGAGAATATTTGATTATAATGTGGTAATTGTTGTCATTAGTCATTGAAAGTGGAATGCAAATCGCGTGCTTGATTAAAAAATAACAAAACTCCGGCACTAAAAGATGACTAAAGATGACTAATAAGCATAGATCGTTGAAGACTAATGACAGCTACAGCGCTACACCCTGTTGATAGAATTGCTGCGGGCTTATAATATTTAACATGCTCTCTAAATTATAAAAAAAAACTCAAGAATAATGACTGTTTTATTTTGGGTAGAAAATTAACAAAAAAATTAAAAGCTTCAAGCTTCTAAAGCACTTTAAATTTTAAAACCCAAGATAAACATTTATAATTAAAGTAGATCACCTGTTTAGAAAAATTATAATAAATGATTCAATGATCAAATAGAAAAGAAAGTCAGTCAGGTATTTGGCACACAGAAACTTGTAAAAAAAAAAGAAGAATCTATGAATCTAGTGCAAAACTTAATAAATGTGTTGAAATTGAGCATTTAAAAAAAGTAATTGAGTTTGTTGAACTCGACACACATAAGAAATGAATCTTTTGCAAATTTTAGCCAATTAAATTGATGATTAATATTATAGCTTATCAATTTGTCTAACAATTTCTATTATAAATGCGCGTTTGCTTCAAAACTTTAGTTATCTTATCTAAGGAAATCTTAAGGAAATACCATCAGAAACACTTACTATCTTACCAATTTGATTGCTGGCTATCAGGAGTTATCGTTATTTTTTAAAAAGCTCATATTGTTTAGGTTTATACTATACACGTATAAAGTAAGTGGAATACAATTACAATGCTTTCAGAGAGTTACAGAGCTTATTAAAAAATACTTGAGAAGTGGGAGACGGGTGATTTTAAGACCGCCTTGTTAGCCACCTATTTAAGCAAAATACATTCCTTGGCACAAGCAAAATCTAAATGCCAAACAAAGTTAATAAACCCATAAAAAAGTCTACAACAACTTTTGAATGCACTTTAGAATGCAACAACAACAACAGCAGTTGCAACTTGGATAGCTTGCAGTTGAGTCACAGATGCATTGATAATAACGCACAAGGCCCCAAGTCGCTTCAGAATACACTGAGAGAAAATTTACTTATGTAGATAAATTTCAAGAGATCAAATTAAAATTGAAAAATAAATGAGAAGCAAATTAGTAAAGAGAAATAGCAAAACAGCTATAAGAAATAAATAAAATTTTTACATACCTATTTACTTACTTATACTTATAAAATCTTATTTCATTGATTTAAATATAAAATTGAAAATTCTTTCAATGAAAAATCTTAAAAAAAAATATTTTTCTTATAATATTTTACCTTAATTTTTAACGAAAACATAATTAAAATAAATTAGCCAAAACTATTCACAATATAATTTTTAGCTTTCTAGTTGTTTACTATCTTTGTTTTGAAAATTGAAATTAGCTATAGACTAAATCTAATTTTGTACAAAATATTCTTTATTTTTAAATTCTAAGTACTAGTCAAATTCACTTTATCCTAAGTTTGATAAAAACTTTAATGTAGCATAGTTTTCATATGATTTAAGTGCATTTTTTTTTGATCTTTTTTTTCTGAGTGTATAAGCCGCGCCCGCAGCTCAAGAACAGAACAACAAAGCTGCTTTGCATATGCCATAAATAAGAACCTCGACTTGGGGCCAAAGTGAAGAAAACTCTGGGGCCAGAGAAATGTATGGAGGATAGAGAGACAGTGACTTGGAAATGCTTTCTTTCCGTCTTTTTCTTTCCGTTTACACACTCTACGCACACGTAACCCATAGAAAATGAGTTGGAAAAACAACAACAACAAAAATACCTTTAGCGGTGCGTGCGACGCTATCAAAATCTCTCTCGCTCACACTCGCAATGCTCTCTTTAGGCTTGCTCTCTCGCGCTCACGTCATGAATGAAATGCCTACACATTTACAGTTACTTTACGTGGAGACAACAACAACAACGCGAGCAACAACAAGAAACTCCCCAACTGCTTAACATGTTGTTTCAAGCTTTTTCCTCTATACATTTGTTGTTGTTGTTGTTGTCTCAGTTGTTGTTGTTGTCGCTCCTCAACACTCGTCATAATACATAATGCAAGTAAAACGCTCAGTCGCTGCTAACGGTTCTTTGCGTATGGACGTGTTTTTCGTGTATGTTTAAATTATTATTCGTTATTTTTTTTTTGGAGGGGTGAGGGGAACACGACCCAGTCTAGTGTGGTGTGAGTGTGTGTATTGGTATTTGTATGTTTTGGTGTTGAAACGTTGTCAAGTTCTTTGTATGTGTGTGTTGTGGCGGCTTATCAGAAATTGGTAACAATGCTTGAGACTTGTGGCTTTGCAACAATATGAAATCGTATAAACAATTGTGTTTTGCCTGTGAAATATTTGAAAAACACAATGTGTTAAAAATTTGAAGTGGAAAACTGTGAAAATTCTGTGAAAATGCAATGTTATAATGTAAATAAAAAACTATTTAGAAGCGATGAAAATTCAAAATTCAATATAAATGCTATAAATACAAATAAAAAAAGTTATGAATGGTTGAAGTTGAATTGAACTAAAGGAAAACTAAACAAAAAAAACAAAACATTTAATAAAAAAACAAATGATGACTATTAGAAGTCGAATAAATAATTAAAATACATAAATATATGAAACAACATAAATTTCAATATTATTTTAATTTAATAGTTAATTTTAAATATTTTAATAAATAAAAAAAAAATTGTGAAATTGCTTTTAAATAGTGTAGATAAATTGTTTTACATTCCACAATAGAATTAACTGCCATGGCAAAGTGAAAAGCAATGCTGAATAATTATAAATAAAATTAAGGAATCGCACATAACCTCAAATTGTGCTTTTTAAATTGTGGAATATCAAAAAAGTCAATAAAAACAATGCACAAATGACGCAGCAACGACATAAAACGAACTTTCTTCAACAAAGTAAACATAATTACAACAGGAACAACAACAAGAATCACAACAACAACTGCCCGCTTCAAGCCCCCAAATGGGCCAGCATATGCACAATACTCTTCCTCTTCCTGCTGTTGTCGTCCTGCCAACTGGGTCGAGCACAACAACAAGAGCAAGAGCAACAGCAACAGCAACAACGAAAACGACAGACTGAACTGGAAACGGTTGAAGAGGACAACAATATCGACTTCGAGAGTCTCGATGGCGCCACACAGTTGTTGCCAGCAACGCGTCATGGCGGAGACGCCACAGCGGCGCCACCGTCGACGCCATCCTTGCTGCTGACATCATCGTCAAAGTCCTACACTGAGCTACAGGGTGGCGAGATACTCAGCGAACGCGTTTGGCGACTCAGCGAGAGTCCGTACCTGGCACGCGATGACCTCGAGGTGGTGCGAGGCGCCCGTCTGACCATCGAGCCAGGCGTGACTGTTGAATTTGCCCCCACCAAGGGACTCAAGGTGCGCGGCGTGCTACATGCTGTGGTAAGTGCAACGAACGAAAATCACTAAATTGCATACACCCTGTAGTACACGTAAGTGGGGCAGTGTGTGTTTTGTAGCAGGCAACCTAAAGAGTTGGAAATCAATTTGAAATTAGATTATATATTCTTTTGATAGCAGCTAAATAAATTCAAATCACATCTATTGTTAGTAAATATTTACTTGCTTAGGTAATATTTGCTGATTGAATTTGACTTCGTAAAAGCAAGTTATCATATTTATATTTAAGATTAACTTGCTTTTAAAAAAATACATATTGATTCTTATTACTTCATAAAATCATGTTAAGCTCTGTAATAAAGGCAATGAGCTTATCATAATGTTAAAGCGACTTTACGTCATAGTTTTCATAATCTCGACAAATGTCTGAAAAAAATCTGAGGAATAGATAGAAAATTTCAACACGTTCAGCAAATAAAAAATATGTGGTAGGATAATTGTATATAAATCATTTAATTGCTTTAGATACTATTTAAAGATTAAATATTCTTATACTTATATTTATTTTAAATACTTAGCTTAAATACAGAAAATAGGAAAACCTTGTGAAATATTTTATTTGCTTGAATCAGTAAAGCCCACATCATTTACTTTTACATTAGTTTTGTTTTTATCTCAATTAAGTTTAGGGTATCTATTAAGTTGATCATCCATATTTAAGTTTTTCAAGCTGCTATTGCAAATGATTAAGCGTTGGCGGGGCACCTGTTGCTATCAGACAACAGGTGAGTAACGGTAATGATAGATAAGCATTAAAGTTTCGTAGCGCTCGTAGAATTCAGTTTTTTTATTATTGTTTATTCTGTTGACTTTTGAACTGATTAGATTGCGATTCTCAATTGTTACACATAATGCGAGACTCGCTCTCTCTCTCTCTCATTCGCTCTTACTTTATCTCTCACTTTGTTTTTGTGATAAGAACTCTTGGGTGATTTCTCCCTTTTATGTGTAGTGGTAGGTTAGGGCGTCAGCGCATGCGTTATCGCTCCATCTCCAGTTGGGTCATCCAACAATTAGGTCAGACCAAGTTCACTTCCTGAGCTCAATGAATCGTTGCTCGATTCCAATAACAATAACAATTACAATTACACTTACAATTACAGTTACAGTTACCGACGACGACTTCAAAGAGTTGTTGCATTTACTTTGCATGTCCGTTCCAACTCACTCCACTCCCCTTTACCGCTTCCCGTGGTTCCGTCACTTAATCAGCGGTCAGAGGGTCATTAAGGGTTAATTAGATTTAAGTGAACGACTTCGCATAATTGATGTTTCTACTGTGACATGGAAATGGGCATATTAGCTCGCCTTTAGCTCAACTCAAAGTCTACTTCAAGTCTTAGTTAAGCTGCCAAAAATTCTATGCAAGTTTTTTTCCATATGCAAAATAGATCTGAATCATGCCAAGCGTATACTCTTTTTTGACCTGCCAAAGTTCGGGTCTTCACCGGTTTTAATTAAATAAAATTGTTTGCTGTTTTGTCAATTGTCTGTGGGCGTCGCTCAGCATCATCACGATCATCATCATCATGATCATTATTGTGTACGCATAGGTGTTAATTAACGCTACAAATTGAGGCAAGATCATCAAATGATGATGATTCTCATTGGAAAACGAAGGCCAACTGGCGTGAAAATAATAATCATAATTGAAAAACGAAAAAAAAATAGGAAAAATAGTTTAAAATATAAATTAGAAATTGGTCTCTGAGCTGTCATGAGCGTGTTGCGTGTGAGAGTTGAAAAACCTGAGGTGAAACTGAAAGATAATTATGAAAAATTCACACCAGAAAATGAAATAGACGAAAATGGCAAGCAAAGCAAAATATGCAAGGAAATGTTCGCTTAAGAGTTTTTCACATTCAAAGAAAAATAAAAAACCATAGAATTCATGCCCTCATAAGTTTATTCCAGGGACCGTAAATATAATCATTATTTTTTTTAAACAAAAAAACAACAATCCTAGAAAAAAATGACTCGCACCAAATTCTTTATAATTTTACAATTTCTGGAATTCCGCCATGATTTTTAAATTTCTGTTTTTTTACGTTTTTTTTTAATGATAATCATTAATTTGAGTAATTTATTAAAACTTACCGTAATCATTATTTTTGATAAAAAAAAAATAAATAAATAAATAAATAATAATCATTATTTTTTATCAAAAAAAAAATCAAAAATTATGATAAGATATGATCTTTATTTCTTTCGCTCAAAATAAAAATTAACAGTAGTTTACGGATTCTGTGTTAGACTTTTCACCAATATTATTGCATATCCTTATAAAGGAATAACAAAGCTAACCTTTTACTAGTACTAATATTTTTTCCTAATAATTACACAGAACACGTAAATTACTGTTGAGTTTTATTTTGAGCGAATAAAATAAAAATCATTTTTGATCATTTTGAATCATTTTGATGAAAATAATGATTATTTTTGATTATTTTTTTTTTTTATGAAAAATAATAATTATGGTGTTAGTCTTATTAAATTACTCAAAACTAATGATTATCCTTGATGAAAAACATAAAAAATTGAAATTTAATCATTACCAAGTAATTTTTATAATATAACTTATAATGATTACGGTCCCTGGTTTATTCATTAATAAAAGTTTAATGCAAATGTTTTTCCTACAGGGCACTCCCACAGCACGTATCATCTTGAGATCGCAAAGTAATGTCGCAAATTTAAAATTGGAACTGCCTGACGATCAGGAGAAGGGTATACGTCTAGTGGATGGACCTACACCAGTCGAGGGACGTCTGCAGCTATACCACAAAGGTGCCTGGCGTTCCGTGTGCTCCAACTCGAGAAAGTGAGTCAAAGTTCTCAAGAGTATACTAATTAGTGAAAGAATATAATTATTTTTCATGAAGAAATAAGAGTTGATTCCCTTTATCCAACTCTGGAAAATGACAAGCAAGAAATTCATAAAGTTGCATAATTTAAGTGTTTCTAATTGTTTTCCAGTTGGACTTTGGCGGACTATGCGGTGGCCTGTAAGCAGCTTGGCTATAGAGGAGGTCGGTTCTGGAACTGGGTGGAGCGTACTCCCGGCTATTATCCCCGATTGCTCTACGAGCAGCCCAAGTGTCGCGGAGGAGAAAACAGTTTGTTGGATTGCAGCTGGAGTTCAAGGCAAATGGGAGCCGGATCGTGTGATTATCACAACGATCTGGGCATTCAATGTCAGCCTGTGCACTCGGAACCCTTGGGACACTGGCGGGGCATCTACTTCGACAACGCACCATCAACGAAATCTCTAGGAAGGGATAATACAGTCTACGCAGCGCAGTCGGAATCACGTTTGAAGTATGTGGACCTCATCCGGGCTGGAAACGGTGCTGGATTTAGTGCCAAGTCGGCGCTGGAAGTACAGGGATTGCCACCGCAAATGGAGCACGTGGTGATCAGTCACTCGGCCTATACCGGCTTTAACAGCACTCGACCCATGGCAGGATTTCAGCTGCAGAATGTGACAGTGAGGAAGAGCAATGGCATAGGTATCTTTGTGAATTCCAGCCAGGGATTGGTGCAACTCGAGGGTTGCTCCGTTGTGGACAATGCGGCAGATGGTGTCAAGTATGTGGGCCACGATCTACGTGGCACTGAACGCACAGATCGTGCAAGCATTTATGACTTTTGCACGCTACCCACAACATCGGGACAGACGTATCCCATCTCCCTGTCCTTCACTCAGAAGTACTACGCTGGATCAGCGAAGGAATGTGGAAAGTATTTCTTCACTCGACCTGGTTACCTGCTCACTCTTCACTTTGAGCACTTTATGCTTCAGCAGAATGGAACAGGAACTGTGGAGATCTTCGACGGAGCCTCGACCAACGATCGCTTGTTATTCTCCTGGCAGGCGAGGAACTTCACACGTCCACAGAGTGTGACCAGCACTAAAGAGAAGATGTTTGTAAGAATACGAGCCGAGGCAAGGCGGGAAATGAATGGATATTTCCGAATAACCTCGGGAGATTCTGTGGCTTACGATCTACGGGTTTCCCAATCCACCGTGGAGGACAATGGCGGACGAGGCGTGGCCATTGACAACATACGCTCCAAGTTGCATGTGCATGCGAGTTCCGTGTCCGGAAATGGACACGTAGCGGGTGTTCATGTGACCAGCGGAGCAGGTGATGTCAACATCACGAGCAGCAACATCAGCTTCAACAACGGAGCGGGGGTAAACATTACTTACTACGGTGGTAATCGAAATATATCCCGATCCGCGTTGAGCTCCAATCGAGGGTATGGATTTGCCACGTGGTTGAACCACACCACGGATGTGGATCGTGTTGAATATATACCCTTCAACCAGACCAGCGTTGTGGAGTACTCACAGATTGGCGGGAATCTGGAGATGGGAGTGTTTCATGGCAACTACTGTCGCCCCATTTGGGTTAACATCACCGGGAATACCTTCAACGGGAGTCAACAGAACGATATCTTCATCGAATCCTGTTACCAGAAGACAGCAAATGGACAACCCAATATGCAACTCCAACTGGGACACAATCTCTTCAAGTACAGTCAGGCGAACTCTGTTTATTTGAGTCCCGCTCTCAATCTACAAGGTCGCATTGAGTTCAATATGTTCCGGTATGGCGCATATGGTTGCATTTATGTGAACAACGACTACATCTTCCAGGAGTTCAACTATCTGTCGGTCAAACTGCTTATTCAGAGTAATTATTTTATGCGGAATAGTGGAGTCCATGTGGTTTCCCTTGCTCTCTCCCCCTACAGCAGGGCGGATGTCCAGTACATACTCTTCACCCGCAATTTTGTGAGAAGCAACAACATCACGGAGGCATTTGGACCGTTGATTGCTGGTAGCGAAGGCAGCGATGGAGCTGGTAGATTGAATCCCCGTTCAAGGGTTGCTGCTCCTGTTGTCGTCGGCTCGAGCAATGTGGACATATTTAGGAATATCCTACACAATCTGGACTCATCTTATGAGATTGGCTCCCAATTGACGGATCAGAGTCAGATCATCAATGCCACCTGTAATTGGTTGGGACACACGGACGAGAATCGCATCTATGCCAGGCTCTTCCATCGGAACGATCGCTATAATTTGGCCAAGATCAACTATATTCCATATCTGTTGCATAGTTCCAACCCGGGATCCACAGCGATGATCACCGTCTCGACAGTCGTACCGCGTTTCTTTCACGAGGGCAGCGATGTGATTGGTGGTGAGGTAGACGGTCAGGATATGGTACCCGCTGGTACCTACACCGTCACCAAGGACATCAACATACGTCCGGGAGGTAAGCTTATTCTCCAACCTGGAACGACGCTGCGCTTTGAGCCAAGTGTGGGCATGATGGTGGCCGGAAAACTGGAGGCAAGGGGGAAACGACCCGACGACATACTCTTCACCCTGAAAAGGGAGACCATCATCGTCAATGACACGGAAACAATTGATTTGGATAGCGAAACGGAGGCTATAGATATGGAAACGGAGGTACTGCCCGTGGATGGAGTTCCCAGGGTGCCAGTGCGTCTGGTGGGTGGATCGGGTGCAAATGAAGGTCGCCTGCAGGTGTATCTCAAGGGTCGCTGGGGTACCGTCTGCGATTATGGCTGGAACGTTCTTAATGCTGCCTTAGTCTGTCATCAGCTGGGCTACTCCCTAAATCCTGACGACTGGCGTCTGCTCCGCTCGCAGCTACCAAATGCTGGTACCACCGAGGACGTACTTATGGCAAATGTACGCTGCACACCCCACGATCGGGATGTGACCAAGTGCCGGGCAGAGTACGAGTTCGAGAACAGTTGCAGTCACGAGAACGATGTAGGGTTGAGGTGCTACGAGGGGGCCTGGGCAGGTGTGAGGTTCAGCATGCTGGCTGAGCGTGCGGATCTACAATATGTGACTGTAGAGAAGGCGGGACTCTTTGACTACACCACGAATGCGTTTAAGCCGGCGGTGCAAATGGATCATGCTCGTCACAATCTGGAAAATGTGCGTGTGGTTAACAATCTGCAAGATGGTTTGGGTATTATCTATGCAGACATCTATGCTGGCAAGTCAGTGAATAACATCAAGAACTCAGAGTTCTCAAGCAATCGAGGCAGTGGCATCAGCTTTAAACAGTTGGACTTCCGTATATCTGGCTCCATCATCAAGGATAATCGGGGTAGTGGCATTTCCCATGATGCAGTTATAGCCTCCCTCGATCAAAAGGAAATCGGAGGTTGGTTTAACATGGCGAGGGACTTCAACTCCTACGACACGGACTTTGATCCCTACCTTCTGCCCCATGAGATAGCCAATATTGATCTAGGCACCTTCGAGCACAAATATATACGCACCGAGGAGCACCTTGGACAATCCATAAGCAGAAAAATTGTCGTACAATGTCCCGCTGGTTATGTCATCGGCATTCAACTGCTCAATCCCATTCACAATTTATCCACGGAGAGCATTAGCATATTGAATGCCCGCACGGAAAACATACGCAGCGATCTGTGGCAAGTGAAGAGGGATCTTAATGTTTTTCCGGCTACCAGCAGCAGCTACGGCATCATTATCTACTACGAGAGTGGTCTTCAGGCGTTGGGAGGAGCTGTCCTTATGCTGAGTACAGTCACTGCTCCTGCTCAAAGCATAAGAAATCGCATTGTAAGTGGACCTGTGCCCACTCTTACCATACGCTCCACAAAGATACAAAAGAATCTAAGAGGAATTACAGGGTATTACTATAATAGGTATGTTGGTGATAATGGGGAGTATTATCTGCGCAAGGCCAACGAATCCATCAAGTTAATCAACTCAGAGCTCAGTTTTAATGAACGAGAGGCTATCTTGATCAAGTCTCCCTTCTGGGATGTCATCTCCAGCAATATTTCCGAGGTGACTCTACACATAAACGGTTCCCTCATCAGTCAGAATGGACACGGCATCAGGCAGATGTCTAAGGATCTTCGCTCCTCGAACAATCTCTTCCATTATGTGCTGCAGGACACCACCGTGGAGCAGAATACACATGGTGGCTTCCAGGTGGCGCTTCCCTATGTTTGGCAGTACAATGAGAACTTTACCCACTCGATTTATTTTGGGAACAGCACCTGGCAAGGGAATCGGGACTTTCACATTGGCGTCTACGGTCACTATGCGGTTTTCAATATAACCTCGAATGTGTTCCGGGAGAACAATTGTCCAGGATCATTAATATCCCTGGATGGAATGGAGAAGCGTCTGCGGTTCGATAACAATCGATTTGAGGCAAACAGCGCCAAGTTTGTGCTGTTGTTCAAGGCTGACAGCTTGAGTGAAATCATTGGCCAGGCTCCCGCCAGCATCGAGTACAATACCTTTAAGGGTAACAACATTGTGTCCATGTTATCCAACTACAAACACTACATGAGAGCTGCTCGACGTATCCGTAAACAACATCAGCTCCCCAGCTCCGTCATACGTCTTGATGGTGTCCAGAATGTGAGACTTTATCGCAATCTAATTGCTGACAATGAGATGGACTACAATTTAGTGGCTGGAGTGAGATCGGCGAGGTTGAACAACTATTTCCAGGCCACGGAAAATTGGTGGGGAGCCAAGGATGTGGGGTACATAGAGTCCAAAATCTTTGACTTTGACAACTGGAACGATCACGCTGATGTGATTTATCAACCCTTCCTAATCGAGGACAGCTACGATGCGAGTGTCTCAGTGGTTGCACCACTTAACGAGGAACTAAACCTGGCGACCTACCAAGGTGGTCGAATATACCGAGATTTTATGTTGCCCAAGCAAGCGACACCCTATTATATAGCCTCGGATATCACGGTCATGCCTGGAACAACCCTTACCATACAGCATGGGGTTACCCTGGAGTTCAACCCGAATGTGGGCATCTTAGTGCTGGGTACCCTCATGGCCATTGGATACAAGGAATCTCCGATTGTAATGCGTCCATTTAAAAATGTCACGAGGGAATCTATGATGGTAGCACCACCACGAAAGCGTGCTCTGGAAGACATGACCGCTGCTCTGACAGAATTTGACTCGATTCGACTGTGCACGAGTGCGAATAATTGTACAGGGGAAACGGATGGATTGTACGGATTAAACGAGGGCTTCCTGGAGTACTTCAATCACACGACACTGCAGTGGGTGCCCATTTGCGATAGTCGCTTCACGGAACGTAATGCCCAGGTCGTTTGCCGTGAGCTAGGTTTTGATCCCCTCAATGTCTACTACGGTCACGACAGGCGCATTGAGTTCCACACGAATTCACTGACTCGCATCTGGTCTTGGGTGCAGCCCCTGGAGTGTCGTGGCGATGAGGAGCGCATGGAGGATTGTGCCGAGCGTCTAAATGGACAACTCTACGGACATCGTCACGAATGCCGTTGGGACGATGTCTACGTCTTTGTTAGCTGCAATGGCATTGCCGACGATGAGGTCTATTGGGGTGGCATACGATTTGCCAACTCCAAGTTCGAGGAGCTGCAATACGAACACCGATTGCACAACACTCGCTCACACGGACAATTCCCACAGCGGGAGAGTCAACTGGAGTTCGTGCGTATCGAGCAGGCGGGCATCCTTCATAATCACAAGGCAGCTGCCATCCAGGCAATCCATAAAAATCCCAGCATTAGTTCGGTCAGCATTCAGAATTCGGCAAATCATGGCATCAATCTCATTGCTCCCAGTGGTAAACTGAACCTCAACAATCTGAACATCAACACCACTCTCGGCACAGGCATCAGCATTGTGTCTTTAAGTGGCGAGGGAAGAGATAGCGATGAGTCCAGCTTTACCCCGCTCAAGAAACTCGATTTACCCTACAAACTCTTTTCCTTGGTGGACATTTGTGATCCTCAAAAGGTGCTGACAATTGAGGAGCGTATGCTAGTCTACTACAAATACGACAATAATCCCGTCAACTGTGTCAAGATCTTCACTTCCGCCTTCCGTGCCAAACCCATTGGATTCCGATTGCTTCAATCGAATCTGTTTAATCACTCGAAGCTGTATGGTCGCACTGATTTCATCAGACTCTTTGATGGAGATATTTACAATGTGACGGCTACGTATCTGGGAAAGGTTGAGTCCGATACGGACAATCAAAGTTCCTTCTTCAAGACTAAGGGTCCGACTTTGAGTCTACAATTGGTTGCAAGTGGCGCTCCAGAGACACATGGCTTCATTGCGGAAATTGTGACGGTTCCCATCTCGACTCTGGGGCAATGTGAGTAGAGAATGGATTCACTTTCGTAAAATTTTAAGTTCTAACGCTTTGCTTCAATATTCAGATCGCGATGCTCTGCATAACATCACTGACACACACATTTCGGGAGCGATGAAGGGTGCGGTAAGTTATGCCTCGGCGGGAGAGGTAACTCCAACCTTAACGCTCATAGGAAACCGCATTGAGAGGAACTGTAAGCAACTCTATGGCAATTTCTCCACCTGCGCATCGGCTCTCAATCTGGACGTGCAGAATATGAACTCTTTGTACTTTATGGTAGGAACTTCTAGTCTCAGTTTATCACCTTTCTAACTGACCCTACTTTGATGCAGAACAATCTTTTGCTGGAGAATCAAGGAGGATTACGTATACGTGCTGATTCACGTGGTTCTGCGACTTCTTTGCGTGGTTTTGTCCATCACAATCTCTTCATGCGCAATCGCAATCGTCCGGCTTTATTCGTGGAGGGTCGCCAGTCATCGCCCTACCAGGAAGTCGAGCTCTATCGCAACTACTTTGCCCAGAACATGGCTGGCTACGAGGAGGTCATACGTCTGTGTCAAGTGGTCTCGAACTTCAGCTACAACTATGTCCACAGCAATATGGGAGGTCGCATCATGGAGGTCTCCGGTTTTGAGAAGGTTCGCCTGCAAATCTATCAAACCACGGCTCACAACGGATTCTATCGGTAGGTTGCAAGTTTAGAATTGACTTCAAGTGATTTTAATACTTTCTTATTTCTAGAAACGTGGCGACTAACTGGATGTCCCGAGCAACGATTGTGGCGGGTACCGCGGGTCAACAATACGTGGACAATATATTTGAGAATTACGAGAATGACTATGAGCTTTTGACAGTTAATAACTCCATGTAAGTTAGCATAAATATGGGCGAAAATATATCTTACGATCATTATGACTCTCCAACCCAAAAGACTCCCTTGACTTTTCCTACCGTAGCTAAAGGATTTGCTATAATTTCTTCTCTCCCTCTTTCTCTTTTTTTTTTTATCCTTGCTCTCTTCTGCACCGAGTAGTCTCAGTTTTGACTATGAAAACAGGTAAGCATCGTACAAGTTATATTCTTATGATTACCTTAGCTTACTAATCCTTTCATCCTTCTTTCCTTAGGACCTTTGAGACTTGGAGCTCCAAAATAGATGCACGTCACAATTACTGGAGCTACAATAATACCATTTCGGTACAGTCGCGCATTAGGGACAAATCTGGTAAGATTTTCTCCGAGACTTACCCCAAATCGTTCCTAAATATATTCCTTCTCTTCTTTGTAGATGATCCCATGCTGCTGGAGGTGCTCGCTGTGCCTTTCCAGATGAACAACGAGACCATTTTGGATGGCAAGTGTCCGCCCGGTTGGACCCTTGTGCAAGACACCTGCTTCATCTACGTTGGGGCTCCGATGACTTTTTACGAGGCTCGGGATTTCTGTCGCTCGGAGAACTCAACCATGCCTTTTATACGCACCGATAGCACCACCTTGTGGAAGTATCTGCAGAGCCAAATGCGGCATCTTAAGTATCCGAATAAGGTCTGGATACAGGATTACAATCACATCGAGCGCTGCACGAGCTTTGTCTTCGGTGAGATCGAAGTGGAGGATTGTGCCAGGGAACGTGGATTCATCTGCGAAATGGATCCGAGGGTAAAATGGGCAATCATAATGTTAAACAGCCTTTTAACCCTATTACTCCTTAGGTCATCATTGATCCTTTGTCCTGGCGTGCTGACATTTTTGCCATAAGTATTATCTCAGCCTTTGTGCTGGCCATCATCCTGCTGATCCTGGTGGCCTTCTGTTGGTTTGCCAAGTCCAAGCATCGTCATGTCCAGCGCCTGCAGCGACGCAACAGCATTCGCCAGAGTCTGCGCAGCCTGAACAGCATCGATCCCCAAGGATCTCTACGTCGTCGTCCCAATTATGTATGATTTTGCCTCATTTCACTCACATTTTGAGTTTCCTTTAGTTGATTTCCCTTTTGTTTTGTTTTGTTTCCGTTTTCCTTTTTGGTTTCATTAGAACATGTCCAGCAATGGCACCTTGTCCAAGAGCCAGGACTACAAGCAGATGGTGGCCAATGGTTCCATCGATTCGATGGACAAAAGCGTGCTCAGTTCGGAGGCGGGCAGCTTTGAGGGTTACCAGCAGAAGCCCCACTACAACGAGTATGTGAATCAGAATTCCCTGCGTCCGGCAACAGCCCAGGATCCTCAGCAGCCTCACAAGGTGGCCACCATCTCTAAGGGCAGCGCTCATCGGGCTCGAGCAGCGGCTGCCGCAGCTGCTCTGGAACCGGATGCCTTTGAATTGAGCTATCGGAACGAGGGATTCCGGGATAACTCAACTTATGGCGGCGGAACACGTGCCAATTCCATAAGTACCAGCATGGCGGAGGATACACCGATAATTCACCAGACGGATGCGGAAGCAGAGGAGATAGGATCAGATTATTATGGCAATGCCAGCACGCTGCCTCTTCGCACGGAGACGGGAAGCAGCAGCGCCGTTGGAGGAGCTGGAGGAGGTCGTCGTGGTCAGCCGGGATTGGCTTTTCTCAATGAACTGAAGCAGAATCTGCCGGAATATCAACGCAGCTCACACAGCAGTTTCATGCCACAACGCAGCAGTGGCGACTCCTTGCCCTTTGACCAGAAACTGGACCAGTTCAACTACTCAACGGAGTCATCACTCTATCGTCCGGCTCCCGCTGTGCCACAGCAACCGACGCCGCCGGATATGAGGCGTCCGGATTCGTATTACACTGCCGTGCGAAGCAGCAAGGCGCCCACATCACATTATCGCACTCCCAGACCATTGGCCCAGCCGCCGGCAGCGCCCACGACGCATACGCCACGTCCGAAGACTGTTTATCAAACGGCATCGCAGGATCCGTCGCCAACGTCGTCCACGTCACAAGCGATGCCATCGCCTTTGGCCAGTGCCAATCCCTATCATCGATCCAAGTCGGAGGCGCTGCTCGAGACGGATTTTGATAGTGAGACAGGGGACGGAGGATTGGTGCCACTCCATGCCAATGGACGCAGTCACAGCCAGCCGCTAGAAACGGCCATGTAGTACCCATGCTTCCACTTTCTCCCCCTTCATTCTATATTTACAACTCGTACATTTAAGTTAATTAAATCATTACTTTTTAACACGAGATTATGTTAGCCGACGAACGAGAGACGAACGCCCCACGTTGTTTTATGTAGCAAACTTAAAGCATTCCATCCATTAGTTATAGACATTTAACATAAACAAACATAAATTACATCAACAAACGAGCGCATGAAAAACGAATTAGTATTAAATTGTTGTATATAATATTGATTAAAATTCTATTAAACATAAACAAATAATTTATAAGTAAATGCCAACATTTCAAAATTAAAGTTGATTGCCTATTGCTTGCAAATTCAAATATTTAAACAGCGCGCGTAACTGTTAACAGCAGAGCAGTTGCACAGCACTAACCGTTATCGATAACACTTTTTCTAAAGTGCTGCCCATCTACATTTGTAGCAATACCAAGCAAGCTAGCTAATTTTAAAGTAAAAATGCTACATAAATCTGAATATTGCTATTAGCTGAAAATTTTGCATTTTTAAATATATATTTAGCTATGTTTTGCTATTATTTGTTTTCTAAAACCATACAAAAGGGCACACATGAATGCTTTTCAGCAAGAGACCGATATTTTCAATTAAAGTTTGCAGCACTAGTGATTATCGCCTGCAAACAGGTTGGCAGCACAGAAACTTCATTATTAAATCAGCTGTGCCGTCTCGTGGGAAATTGAAATTAAATTTGTTTATATTCATATTTTTTTTTTAATTGTAAGCCTTTCAGATAACCCAACCACCCAATTGAAAAAGTGTTATTTGTTTCAATCCTAATAGAATATATTTTGCCAAAGGTCCAAAAGTTGCGCATATAATAATTTGTATAACTAAAAATTTTGAATTTATGCCGATTTGTTAAGTGTAGAAGAAGAACATTTGAGATTGTCCGTATGTATTCTCAGGGTCGCATTCGTTTAAATTCGTTGACTTTTGTTAATTGAATGCCTAGCCCATAAGTATCTTTTGCGGTTCCGGCTTCGTATTTACCATCGAAGCGCCACAAAATTTGCCTGATGAATCTCAGTTTTCTGCGATTAGTTCATTCTTCTTGTTGGACCGAGTGTTTTTAATGGTGCCACGATATGATTTTTGATCCAACTTGCTTCCAAATTTGTACCAACCAAAACTTTCACAAATACATTCCGTCAAATACGTCCGACTCATTTTCATTTTTTTTTTTGCTGGGTTATTGCATTCAATCTCGTTGGTCGGACGTACAACTAAGTACTGTGGAACTGTGTGCATTTTCCCTGGCTATTTATGTTATATAAACAACACCAAACTGTCATTAACTTTTTGCTTCCTTCACGCTGCTCTGCATTAAGAGCTTGTGCATCAGAAGCCACCTGTGGATGGTAGAAAATAAGTGCATATCAATTAAAATGGTTACAACAACTACTTACAGGTTTTTTGAACGTGATATGCTAAACTAACTATTGTTTGTTATTTTTTTTATAACAATCAGACTGTTTCTGTGTCTGGCTTGCCATGCAAAAGGTGTCTGCTCTAGCAACAACATTTTGGCGGTGTGTTGTAGCAGTGAGCTTTGCAAGGCGCACACCAGACACAGGGCAAATCGTCCTGTTTCCTTTTCAGGTAACGAGCGGGACAAGGACAACCGCCACCTTTAAAGGGGAATTTATCAATTAAAATCTGACTAACTGGGAAAACTAAGTTTGACTCATGCTGTGGCGCGTTTAGCTCCGAGCGATGCGATGGATTATGGGCTATGATTAAGTAGGACTGCAGACGGACGCGGGCGCTCACTTACATGGATATGTTGGCGGTGTATTACAACAATTCCAAACACGTGGATCGGGTATGCCGCCCTCGGGCAATGGCGGACAGCAAACACCGGGCGCGGGTGAACATGGAATTGGCGCCGGCGCACCGCATGGCGGACTATGCGGGCCACAGCATGGACAATCATTACATGGACCACAGCCGCCACCACAAGGACCGCAACCGCCGCCGCCGCCACCAGTGCAGCATCCGCCGCAGGAACGAGCCAGTCCGCCGCCACCAGCACAAGTCGCAGCGGTTGCAGCGCAACGCATGCGTTTATTGTTCACTCCCATGGTCATGTTGGCGAACCGCAGCGGGAACGAGGCCGGGCAGCAGTTGGGCGTCGGAAAGCACATGCAACCGGGACGTCCTTGGCAAGCCGCCCTCGGGCACTTGTCCTGCAGGCCATTTCGCTTGATGCAGTCACAGGTTGTGTATAGAATGCCACAACGCAGCTCGCGACTGCGGCAGCCCCTGGGCTAAGGGATTAGATAGAGTAAAGAGAAAGATTAGTAACATGTTCTAATTACAGATTGCAATTGTCTTGGATACGTGTACTCGACAAGGACTAAGAGAGTTTGGAGGATCAAGGCGAGCAACAGGATTGCAACGCCTTGATGTACGAGATTGATCACGTATCAAAGCAAGTGCAATCGTTGTTGCTCACCTTGACAGACGCCAGGAAAGAGGGAAGAGTTCCACTTGAAGATACTGACAAAAGTACAAGAAAAAGGATAATGGTGTACAAAGTACAGAGCACGATTAACTGGATAACTGGATAAATTATTGAAAGCAAGTTGAAATCGCGTGTGATGCTTTTTAACATGGTCCACATGGCCCGCAGGTTGCCCCACACGGCAGACAGGGTCCACTCTGACCACAGGGTCCGCAAGGTCCACACGGACCACAGGGTCCACATCGTGTCTCACACACGGGATATTGATTGGTTGAAAAGCAGGGTAATGGGCAACATGCACCGCCAGGAGCACAGGGTCCAATTGGACAGGGAGGACAAGCGGCGCTCGGCTTGTAATTGATCGGTCCATTTGGATAGCAGCAATATTCGCGAGGCGGAGGTATATCAATCGTCTGGGGCTTCGGCTGACACAGTATCGACTGGCAGACCTCACGCGGCTCGCAAACGCGTTTCGGATAGCACACCACATAGGGATCGGGTATCATAGATGGATAGTATATCACTCTCGGTTCACGCACCATCTGCGAGACCCACACCAGCTTCGGCACCTTAATCACACGCGTTGTATCTACCACTTTTGGTATTGTGATCTGACGGCATCGATTCACCACCATCGGCTCCGGCACGATCTTCTCCGTGAAGACAACGCGTTTCTTGCAGATGAGCCGAGGTGGTTGTTGCACCGTTATGCATTTCGGGAACGGTGGTGGTATGCGTGGCGCACATTGAGGCAGCGCCTCCAATTGCGCTGAATTGTAACATTTTGGGGAGCACTAAACACAAACAATTTAGTGTATTACTAACTCCAATCTCTTAGGCGTAAGCTAATCCTTGTCGAGTGTGTATATACAATCTAAAACTAATTATAACTCACCTCAAAAGGTCCACAACAAGGATCACACATCTTGATTTTTGAAATTTATTTTCTACATCATATTACGAAATTCAACGATAATTCAGCACATCAGGCAACACACGAAAATATGAAAAGATTTATAATTATTACAATAAATATTTCACATTTTAAAACACACACAAAAATATTGAACTCACTTTAGTTGGTCAAGTTTTGAAAATACTTTAAATTTTTTACTTAAAATTTAGAAGCCAGTCGAAACGAAAGGTTCGAGAGTCAGAAAACTAATGATTATACTTTGGAATCATCGTAGCCTCGTACCAAAAATGTTTGAATTTCAATTTTTCCTCGAAATCATGGCCAACTTTATGCTTTTTCAGAGACTACTTTGATTTGAAACAAAATAAAACAATTGACTTGTAATAGTATATAACTACACAACTAATAGACTTAACTATCTTCTGAAAGATAAAATGATAATATCAATCATTTTTTATATGGCTTGTAGATCATTATTAAAGTTGGTGCAATCATTTGCTTTGGTTGGATTTTAAATTATTATTTCAATCGGCTCTGGCCATATTTACTCAGCGATATTTATCGTAAATTATAGATTATGTTCAAAAAATTAAATTTTAAATTTAAATTAAATTTTAAAATTATTCATAAATGACTATTTTTCAGTACATTATTCTAAAAATTCAAAAACATCCCAAACATTTTTAACTTTCTTAATCGAAGCACAATTCGAATATTTAAATCGGATCCCGCCTAGCCAGGGACGTGTACTCTCTTTATTAGCTCAACGCTTAGGTTCGCTTCAGTCTTATCTATAGAATAGGAAAAACTGATTAGGCCCATTTAGTAGTACCATTCTATTCAGTAGACCTCTCGTATTAATCGCAGACGGAATCATGCTGAAAGTTGCAGTAATTGGAGCGGGTGTTAATGGTGTGTCGAGTGCAATTAAAATTCAAGAGCATTATCAAAATGAAAAGAAGATAAAGGTGCAAGTGACTATTATATCTGATGAATTTTCGCCAAATACGACGGGGGATGGGTCGGCAGGACTGTGGGGACCCTTTTTGCTGGGAGGTACAGATCAGAAGAAAGTTTAGTAAGTTTTCATTGCGTATTCTTTTGGGGAAATTCTTAAAATTCCTTGTTCCTTAAGCAAATGGTCCAAGGACGTGCATCAGTTTCTGGAGAAGATCTGGTTGAGTGATGATGCAGGGGAGGCGGGTGTTTGTCTGGTTCCCTGTGTACGCCTGAGTACGGAACCAAATTGCGCTGTCGGAGACTTTTGGCGTGATATTGTTTATGGAGCTGTCGAGCTGACATCGGAACAATTGGAAGTATATAATAAAGGCAGGGATTCCAAGTTCACGTAAGTGTGTGATAAGAATCAGGGTTGTCACCTTCAATTCATTTTGACTGCAGTGCGGGACTTTCCTTTGTCACTTACACTTCCGAACCGATCAAATTGTTGCCCTATCTGATGAAGCGGTTTGTGCGAAGAGGAGGAGTTGTTGTTCAGCAGAAGATCACTGATCTCGAGGGATTCGTCAGAGATTCGCCCTACGATGTGATTGTTAACTGCACGGGACTCGGATCCAGGCAGCTACTGAACGATGGTCAAATGTACTCGGTTCGTGGTCAGGTAACTCGGGTGAAGGCAAATTGGATCTACACCGTGGTCTTGGATGAGAGTGACGATGGCAACTATATTATACCCAAGTAAGTGGTGTATACTCATATATACTCTACTGTGAATCTAATATCTCCCTTTATGTCTAGCACCGAGTCTGTAGTACTCGGTGGAACCCATCAGGAAAAGGATTACAACGAGAATATCTGTCCGGTGGATAAACGTTTCATTACCGACGGATGTCGGCGCCTTTTGCCGGGATTAACCCATGCCCAGCATCTATTCGATTGGGTTGGCCTTAGACCAGGTCGATTGGAGCTACGCCTCGAATCGGAGAGGCGTGGCTCAAAACTACTCATACATAACTATGGGCATGGCGGAAGTGGAGTCACCCTGGCCTGGGGATGTGCCGATGATGTTCTACATTTGTTGCTAGCGGACAAAATCAATTCCAAATTGTAATGAACTCAATCAGATCTATAAGTGTATTATCAGCAGCAAATCAAGCACTTGATGCTATAGTACTAATTGTTCAAACATACGATTATACGACAACACAAGTATACGATGTCTGTATACAATGGATGAACAATAAATAAATCTTATCACCTTTTTCTTATCGCAAACAGCGAATCGTTTTAAACTCAACTAGTTCCTGAGTGAACAAGAACTGCAATTCAAGAGAACATATTCCAATTAGAACTAACAGGGAGTGCTCGACTGTAAATGCCCTGTATATTGCTATAATCTGTTCTTATTTTTACGAAATAGTCAGTATTTGCAGTTGATAATTAAAAATAATTGTATTCCTATATACAGAGAGCTTTCTAAAATGGACTACTAGAACATCTTCATGGGTAAGTGTCTCTAAGTGTCTCTTTACTAAAAATGAGTTACACAAAATTGCTAAAACTTTTGAATTTTTCCATTTTACAGCTGTTGGTTTTTATTGATTGCTCTTATTGAATTACCTTTCGGGAAACTTGCGTCGTTAAAAATTGAGATTGGATCGGCTGATCGCTTATCATGAATCATGTGTAAATTTCAAGGGAATACGGTATTATCTATATATATCTATATATTATAAAAATAATATATACCCAAGCAATCTTCTAGAATCTAAGTTCGCTCAAATAGCTCTCTCGTAAATGTCCAATGTTAGTTCTTTAATGCGTTTATTAAAAGTATATTCATTTGAATATATATGTAATACATTTGAAAGCTGAATAGATTTTTGAATAAGTTTAATACATAAACTAATTCGCATTTATTACAACTAATTTTATGATCTTATAATATAGCACTCTCGTATTCCCATACATATATGCGCCGCTTATCATGACAAAAGCATTCGTCAAAGACTTTATCGTAGTAAAGATATTCGTGGATAGTATTACATTCAGGACTGACCCGGTTTTCACATTCACTTGCTAAAAGGCGATGTGATAAATATTTAAATAATCCAGAAATGTGATTAAAAACTTACGAATATATTTTGCAAAAGCAAAGCTCATCAGAGAGCAGAGCAGAATCAGAAGAGAAATATTATGCATCTTCAAGAATGTCGTGATAACAACTGAAAGTGCATCTCAGGAGGAACGCCTTATGTAGTCTGAGATAGAGCCGATTGTTGGGAAAATTTCTGAATAATAGAGAAGTTAAATATATGGTAAATCCCAAGAAAAACGACTTTTATTAAATATGTATTAAAAATAAATATTAAAAAGCCAAGTATATTATTGATTCTTATTAAGAATTCATTTAATAATTTACCAACGAAGTGAATGTTGTTTTGTTTTGTTTTTTTATGCAATCAAAGAAGCTTTAAATCATTAAAAGGTCGGTTTCATACTTGTGAAAGTTGGGATAATAATATATTTCTATATTCGTTAGATGATGTTATAAAACTTTTAAGAATATGTATTAATTCATGCGTGCTTTTAAGGAAGATATATTTATTTGTCATATATTATATTAATAATTATAAATGTATCAAGAGGAGAAAGCATCTAAAGCAACCGGAGGAGGGCGGAGCCTAGAACGACCAAACGGTATATCATCACATCCTTCAAACCTATGCGTATAACAATACTTATCTAAATAGTAGATGGAATTCGATATTAAAAATTGGCTAAGGATGCAATGAAAAACTACGAAACCGAGCGATGTCTATGGCCAGAGTAATGCTTATCAGATAACAGAGTAAAGTCATTAGAGCAATGCAATTCATCTTCTGTACTGCGGTGACTGAATTTATAGGCGGAACTCGACTCAATTATTGGGTAAAACACAAGCTGAAGGTGAATATTGATTAAATCCCAAGATAAGAAAACTAAAAAGAAAACTAGAATGGAATATAAATTGGCAGTGTTCGAAATTCGAGTACACGCCTGACATTTGACTTACTTTGATGGAAATGACTAGGCTATTTATATTAAAAATTAGTTTGGCTACGTCACTGCATCTCTTTTTAAGCTTAGAAATTTTTTTTTTAATAACGAAAGTTGTTCAATAAGTCATAGGAAAACCTAATAATTTGATATTCGATGTTCGGACGATTAAACACGGAATAATACCGGTAGCGGTACCGAAACCAGCACCGGAAACGTAACCGAAATAAATTATTTTTCAAGATCCGAAAGCCAAAACGATTGTACCGTTACGGTTTTGGAACATCTTTCTATTGGGGACGTACCGGTTTTTGTTTCGGGTTGATTCCCTAATTAAAAATTGTTGATATCCAAAGTTATGTTTTGATTTGTTGATTTGTTTGTGGATTAAATCGCAAATAATTAGTTAATCGGGAATTGAGAGACGCATAGTTGTTGGACACTTTTAGACTCCTATTTATTTATAATTATGCCATTTGCACAGCTGTAAGATTTAATAGCTTCCAAAGACTTATTATTTCAAAATGTGTGGAATAAATATTCACAAATATTCATTAAAAAGATTCTACAAAAAGTATTACATAGCATCACATTTCATTCAGTCGCATTAACTCTTCCTCTCGTTCTTTGCGCTCTTTGGCTTTCAGAGCCTCCTGGAATGCCTCAAAACCGGGCATATTTTCATAGATCAAGATCGGATCTAGGGGTAGCATAAAGAGCAACGCATACATTTCATCCAAGTCGCGCAGGACATCGAATGGTCGCTGACTGCCGACCTTATAAATAGAGTATATAGATCTACCATATTCGGCATATTCAGCCATCTCAGCGGCAAATTGTTCCCTCATTGTCAGAGCTATAAAACAAACCCGAGGCATATGCATATGCTGTGCCACCGCACCAAAGACATCGAAGATGCAGATCTGAAAATCATTATTGCTAAACAAATCCTCTGGGAAGCCCACTTCATGTACCATTAAGCAGTCAAAGTTATCCAATTCTAAACTAAGCTTAACGTTTTTCATCAGTTCTTTCTTCAATAGGATGAGCTCCTGAAATAGACCTTTCGAAACAGTCGAAGGCAGAAAAATCCTGCAAGAAATTAAAATATCATTAATTCTTAACCAAAATATAGTCTTCCCATGGATTTACCAAGAATGCCATTCATCCGTCATCCATTCAAGCAGAGCGACGGCAACGATTTGTGTTTCTTCCCGATTCATCATCATAACGGAACATTCATTACGTAAAATGTGCATACAATAATCCGTATAGATCTCCTTCATACCATCCATTTCATGCAGTCCCACGCCCTTAAACACAATATTCTGCAAAAATGAGTTCTTCCACATAAAGTCAATGACAATGTTATAGTTTCTATTAAATGAGATTTATATTATAATGAAGCTAGTGGTAAGTAGTCGATTGAGACAACTTGCTTGAAATGGATATCTGTAATAGGCATTCCCTCCCATACATCCCATTTGATATCATATTGCAGTGGACGCACATCATCCATGGCTATTGTTTAACTTTTCACTTAAATTTTATTAACACACAATTTTTACAAATTTATAAATGAGATTGACATTACTAGAAATTATTTTTGTATTTGAAAAATATCTACTGCTTTAATCAGACTTGTAGATATTTACTGGTAACATTCACCCTCCTTTCTAGTTATACCATTCTCTTTTATTACGGAGAATGTTTCTCATTCTCCAATAATTGCCTGGGCTTGCCGCAATAATAATAAATGTGAATGTGAATTAAAAAATGCAAATGATATGTGTGTGGTATTCGGAATATTTCAGGGACTCGGCTGGAAAATGGAAAATGGCATAATTAAATGCGTATACAAACGATAACAATCAAATGAAATAGGTGTAAATTTAATTTGTCTAATGTCTCAATTTAAATAAATATCCAAAACAGAAAGCTATGCTAATAATAACGTAAGTCTACCCCTCGCAAATGGAGACACGTCTTACACACCTTAAGGACTCAGACCTCTCTTTCCAACTTTCTATCTATTTCAAGCAGACCCTTTAGATTTTAAAATTCAAAGCACTTCGGGTGTCACTTACAGGGCAACAACCAATTGCTGGCTGGCTTTTTCTTATTGGGATAACTGAATTTGGGCCATGCCAACGCATTTTTAAATGTTTCCAACAACTTGTCAAACTTCCCTCCTCTTGCTCACATTCTCCCCAGCATTCGACATCCATATCATGCCGTCAATTGGATATTTAAATACAGGCGACATTTTTAATGTGCAAAGTGTCAGTTGGGCGACTTCTTGGTGCTGGGGAAAAGGGGATGAGGGGCGTGGCAGATCTATGTCTATTCTGAACACGTATTTGTCCTGTCTCGTGCCTGTTGATAAATTGAATATTGAAAAGAAATAATTTAATTTTGAAATTTCATTGGGTCATGTGAGAGCTTTCCAGGAATTCAATCAATTTTCAAGTCAAGTTCGTTTTCTTAAATTCTCATAGGTACATTTTTACAGTTATTTAATTTGACTTAAAATAATATGTACTTCAAACTGCGATCTGGTTTTTTTTTATGTTCTTTCTACATGCAATATTTTTGATTACTAAAGATTATGAAAATGTCATAGTCGGAATCGAGAAAATTCCCATTTATTTATATTTTATAAAATATTTAGCTTCCCAGATTTCTTGAAATGAACTTAAATTTATTTAGTTTGTATAAATTTTCAATTTAAATTAATGTTTAGAAGTTTTTTTTAGTTACACATCAATCGTTTTTCCTTAAAAAATAAAGTACTTAAGATTGTTAACACTTTCGATGTCTCATCAATTTCTGTATTTCTGTAACGTTAAATTTTCTTAACTCCAACAATGCTGAAAAATTGAAGTTAAAGTGGAGCTCAAAATATATATCTGATTAAAGTTATTTTGGAAAATTAAACAAATTTCTTAGGTAATATAGGAGTGGAATTTTTGGGTAGTTCATAAGCAAATTTTGTGCTAAGTAGCGGATTTTTGTGTAACGGATTAGAGGCGAATTCATTCGAGTTTATGACGGGGCATAAAAACGTCTCATTTGGGAATCGTTTAATCCGCCAAATTGTTTACACGCACAACAATTCCACACTCCACACACACACAAATTCAATGCTAACCCTGCCCTAACCCATTTCGAATCCAAAAACATACAGTGTGAGAGCAACAATCGCGAATTTGAATTCATTCGAAAATCGTTTAACGGTCGTTGGCTGTTTTTCAGTGACACCTGCGCTTTCCCAATGCCCGCCGAAGGTAAAGATGGAGGTGTAGCCTCCCCACTCCCCCTCCTCTGGTCCTCCCCTGCAACACCCTTTAGCCACCATTGTGACTCTCGTGACTTGCAACCGCAGCGGCTCTGCGTGGTTTTATTTAAAATCGAAAATGCGGAAATACAAAACACAAAATGAAATGCAAAACGGAAACGTTTCTTGATTGTAATGGCCGTGCCGCATGTAGCACGTCTGTCCTGGACATGCTGTGCTGCAAGTGGATGTGGCAGTGGAAATGGTTGCACTTGTCGCCAGCCGCAAGGTGCAGCTGTGTGTGTGTGTGCGCGGTTGTCGCGTGGCAAACAAATAAACAAAGGGTTCAACAAAAGCAACCGTCCAAAGTAATTCAAAACAAGCGAGTTATTGAAATGTTTGAGCGAAAGGCAAAAGCATCACGTGTTAACCATCTCACTCTCTCCCTCTCTTACTTCCTTTCTCTCTCTCTCTTTCTCACTCCCTGCCTTCACCTCACTCGCACAACATATGCTGGCCTTGTTATTTCTTACCCACGGAAAAGACTTCTCTTTCATTGTTTGTTTTATATTAAATGGCCGATTAATCTGCGTTTTTTAAAGGATTAAAGTACTTTTAAGATTAACTACCTAAATATACATAAGGGCAGAAATATATGAAATTCGAGAAATACTTCTGACTACCTTTCAAGTATCATAGATACCTGTACATTTATTTTTAAATGCTTGATGATATCATATTAAGATATAATTTAGTGCAGGCGGATCGACAGATATTAATAGATAGATATTTTACCGTTTATTTTATACAATTCTTAGAAAATTACCGGGTTAAATAGCAATAGCCATTGGACACCCAGTTCTAGACATAATTTTTAAAATATCAAAGACACAATATGATTCAAAACATTTATTTTAAAACTATAGCACACTTTTAGGCTGAGCTAAAATATAAAACCATTTTGTTCTTTCAGTTCATCCTCTTTTTCCGTGTTTTTCAGCTGAATTTGATTATCATTATTTTCGTAACATTTATAGCTCCCATTGCATTGCTCCAAATTCCCATTTCATGTCATAATTGCGCTTATAAAAACAAATTAAACTTCAATTTGGAGCTGTCGACTTTTGTGTCGTGTGGGTTGTCTAGTGGTTTCTGAGCTCGAAAGTGGCTTTTGTATTCTCAAAAGGAGGCTGTCAGACAGCTCCACAGTCTAAACTTGGCAACTGAGTTTCCTCGAGTTGCTGAGAAAGAAATTGGTTAGTGGTAAAGGGAAAACGGGAAACGGAAAACGTTAAGCAACTTGGCGTTTCGGTTAAATGAAGTTAGCTTGTTGCGACTTATGCAAAAGTTTCTCAATTGCCTTTTATTATTGTTGTTTTCTTTTATTTTTATTGCTGCTTCTTACTAGCGCTTTCTGCCGTCAAGTGAAATACAAATTTATTCAAAATGTTCAACGGTTCAAAAGTTGCCACCGCCAGTCAGAAAAGTTGTCTGGATTAAGGGCTACAGAGATAATTAAATACCATTTTTCGCATTTATATTTACATTTTGTTGAATAATTGCGTTTATTTCGGTCTCAATTTGCTTTAA
Organism: Drosophila innubila; assembly: GCF_004354385.1. Lineage (NCBI taxonomy): Eukaryota > Metazoa > Arthropoda > Insecta > Diptera > Drosophilidae > Drosophila > Drosophila innubila. Next base: position 5,667,594 of record NW_022995372.1, on the reverse strand, counting down.
GCTCATACAAATTCAGCGAAAGGCTTCAACTTCAAATTGAACTTAATTTTAGCACTAAAATGTTCAGTGCTGTTGAGTTCAGTTAAAATGCTAAGTGCATTTCAAAGTATTACTATTTATTTACTGTTTAAAATTTGCACAGCGTTACAAAGGTAACTGTAATATGCTTAATAAAATTATCGACTACACTAGTCGATATTATTTAAGTATTTACAAACAGATAATTTTTTTTCTCTATTTTAAGAAATAAAAAAAAATTAAGTCTTAAAGATTTGGAAAATAATCTTAATCTTGAACCTTTATATCAGTAAGGGCCTTTCCTGAGTTGTTTTGTAACTTTATTCAAACTACACTACTAATGTAGCAGAATTTTTTTAAAATAATTTTCAATACATTGCTTTTCAGTCGACTTTACTACTGTTCAGTACTTCCAAACACTATGTTTAAGTGTAGCTTTAACAGCAAACTTAGATGTTCTATTATTTTGTTTTGAAATATGAATTGTTTGTTTTGAATATGAAATTTTTATTACATTGCTTGAGCTCTATATTTATCTATCGAGCAACAAGAATTTTCAAGTTGAAATTTAAGCAGAATAAATAATAATGCTCATGTCTAAGGACCCTTTTCAAGGAAACTTTGCGTAGAATCGATGGTTATAGCTCATAGCTGTAGTGAAAACCAGAAAAAAGCAAAGAGTTGAGCTCATTAGCGACACGCGATAGACGAATAAAAAGGAAATGGCAAATCAAATGCTCAAAAGGAGCAAAAGTATGAGGAAATGTCGAGGAAAGTGAAGAAAGTGCTGAGCTGACGAGGCGAAAATCAGTTACAACTATGAACAGTTATCTCAGCGGGTCATCTCTTCACGAAAGGACAATTATGAGTGGACATGCTAATTTGTGCGTGGCAACAGCCAGGACATCGGTCAGGACAACGGACTGACACATGGCAAAGCAGAATACCTCAATATTTGTTGAGCGAACGTGATTTGGCGCATTTGCCATAGCAAAGCACAAAGGACGAAGGAAAAAGGACAAAAAACATGCGAAAGGACCGCGCCCAGAAGCAATAGACAATCCTTTAACAACACACAGACACAGATACATGTACAGATACAGATACAAACGCACTCGCGTCGCCTAAAAGTATGCAATATATTTGGTTAACGCTGCACAAACAGGCACTTTCAACTCTCAACTCTTAACTGAACATGGAGGTGAGTTCAGCAAGCGTTAACATTGAGCACGCAAAGGGTTAATTAATTAAATGCGCTTTAGCTTTGATATAAATATATGTCTGTATATACAGAAGATAGTCGGATAGAAATATATGTAGCTGCCACGCTGAAGTCTGACTCCGCCCCGGATTGAGCTTGCCACAAGCCACACCCTCAAAATTGCAATGCCTCCTCCCATTTAGCGAGGGATGGCGCGCGTCTTTTGATGTTTTAACGACGTCTCGGAAAAAGTCTTGAAGAAATTGCCCCGAGCTGTCGTTTTCGAACTTTCCAAGGCAGCCGGAAAATGTTGAAAAATGCTTTAATTGGTTACAACTTCTGCCAAAGCATTAAAATGGTTAAAAAAGGTAAAAGAAAGCATGACAGCATGACGTCAATTAAACTCACTTGACGGTTAATTAGAAGCTCATTTTCAATTAATCAAAACGCCAAAAGAAGCGCCAACAACATCAGTTGGCCAAGTTAACGGCATCGCGTGCTGGAAAGCTCAGTGCAAGGGAGAGAGAGGGTGAGGGAGTCTGTGTCAACGCCAATTGATTGCCGCATGGCATTAATAATTCAACAGGATCTCTCCTTCGAGCTGTTGATTTCAATTGAACGAGAAGTCGACGTCGAAGTCGAACATCTCATTTCATTCACTAAATTATTCGAGACTTTGGGGACAGCGCGTGGAACATCAACAGCCTATCCACTTGCCATTAACTCGGCAGGTTAAGCTTGCCACATGCCGCAAGCCGCATGCCACATGCGGCACACCTATAAACATTAAGTTGTCAATAAAGGTAATTCATTATGTCGCTCTCGTTATACTCCGGGGAATGCTTTCGTGGCCAGAAACAAATTGTCTGCTCTTACCTGTATCTGTATCTTTTTAGCCACATCCCATTTGACATTCACACTCAACTCAATTCAACTTAACTGAACTGAACTGAACTGCGGTTTCTCCATCGATGAACAATAAAATATTCCTCTGATGGGTAATAAAAAGCTTATTGCTTAACGTTGCGACGGCTTTGTGGCAACGATTTAGGATAAGTTAAGGGATAGCACATAGCCAACTTGATGGCACAATTTGCCACAATATGTTTAGTCCAATTCTTTGAGCAATCAACTCCATTTCTTTTTATCACATATCCTCCTTATAAACAGTTCTAAACTGTCTACAACTGCTTTACGAGAAGAAAATGTGGATTATCTCACAGAACTCTCTTTCGAAAGCGGTCGTTAGCTTTTAAGAGATAAGAAATACCCTAGAATTATTTCTTGGAATTATGCTTTAAAATTACGAATACTGAGAATAATTTACTTCATACGTATGATACATCCGATAACCATCGACTCGGTATAAATATAATAAAAAATATTTATTCCTTGAAATCCCCGAAACCTTTTTTAAATGCGGTCGCAGAGATTGAATTTTATCAAATCTGAAAAGAATTCTATTTCATTAATAGAAATATGAAAGCCCGAAAGTGTTCGACGGAAATAACCATTTTGGTAGTAGGGCCCCAATAAATTTGGAATATATGTATCAGATGAACTTTGTTTTCAATTTCCGATAACTTATTAATGTATCTTAGAGTGGGACATGGGGTATTTTTAAGTCCCTCTAGCCGGTTGTGATTAAAAATCTTTTGAAGTTCATGTATTTTTATTTATAATGTATTTTTACTCTGCCCTAAATTTGTTCTTGTAGAGCACAGATAAGCTATTGCTCACGGAACTATATTAGCAAAAATCTCAGCTCTTTTGTGTATATACATTTATAAGCGTCATGCTCATTAATTTTTAATCAGTCCACGATTTTTAGCCAAATCTTAAACACGACCGACCTGAAGATGAAATATAGCAGTCTGCTGATTTTGGTCTCTTTGCTTTTAGGCGTTACACTGGCAGAGTTTATTTGTAAGTGTTATAGCTGTGGTCAGTTCATAGAAACAGTGAAATATAAGTTCTCTTGTATTAAGATGAAGACATCATCGAATTGCCACCCAAAAGCGACGAACTGAAAGACGTTTCAGATTTTGATGAGTTTATGTTCACTCTGTTTTCTCAACCAAATCGGATAATGTCAGAGGACCTAAATGAAAACAAACTGTGGAGTATGGAGGTTGGATCTGGTGATTTTGACTACTTTCTTCTTGTTTAGAATTTTCCATATAAATATAATTTGAACAGTTAAATATATCATGAACAGTTTAAAGAATATTGAAAGTGAATTATAGATAATATTTAGTAAATTTTATTATATAATGAAATGAAACAATGAATATTATTTAATGAATTTCTGCATTAAACGGAATATGAATGTGTGCTGACTCAATGCCGGACACATGTTATATGCCACATGATACCTGCCGCATGCATGTGCAACAGAGCAACGATTTTTTAAGTAATTATTCATGCCAAAAGCGGCAACAGTAAGTAGTGCTAGCTCAATTCAAAAACCAACACGAAAAGTAAACAAACTAAAAGGAACAAACAACTAAAGGAAGACAGGCAGGACATTAAATCCTTGTAAGTTCCGTTTGCATAAAGAGTGACGCTCGAGTGGGCAGCACTCAAGGACCTGGACACGGATATGGATATGAAAGTCGGGGAAATTGGGACGCAACCATTACTTAATTATCATAACAGCCACGGTCGCGACCGCGGACCACACGGTTTTTGGCCAAATACATGGCTAGAAAGGGTTAACAGAGAGTTGAACATAAAAATTGCGCCACACCCAGTAAAGTGAGTGTATCTATGATTGCATGTGTGTGTGTGTGTGTGTGTGTGTTTGGAGTGGGTAAACACACGCCGCTAATAAAATAATAAATATCCTGACTGAAGAGTCGAATTCGACCGCCCGTCGACACGCGTTGCCCTCGAACAGAAATTGTCGAAATGAAAACAATTTCATCAGCGTAATATATAGGAGCGGGTCGAAGGCGTGGGAGGGGTAAGACGAGGGGGGGGGGGTGGGGGGATTTGTCATAAAGCTCGAAAGAGTTCTATAAATTGCCATATTTTATGCTTCTGTTGCCGTTGCCATTTCTGCTTCGTTTCCTTTCATTTCCATTTTTTTTTGTCAATTGAAACGCAATTTTCATAAAACACACATGCGCCGTGCGGTCTACACGTATCCGTCAGATACATTTTGTTGCACATCTCTGGGTTTGTCAACGCTGTGCGACTATTTCCAAAGCTCCTACTCTAAAACTTTGGCTGGCATTTTGGCATTTTGGCAGCCATTGGCCCCAACGGAGCCGTTGCCAATGTGTTGGCCAAAGCACGTTTTGGCCAAACTCAAATGACAGGCAAATAAATTTCAAGGAATATATATTTCGGTAAATTGATCTGACGTGTCACGCGACCACAACGACGCCACGTTGTTGTTGTGTATTCTTCCACCTCCATGTCCTCCAGAATGTCCTGGGGTCACCCCTTTTAAACGCAGATACAGATACAAATACGAGAGGCAGATACAAGATACTCAAGAGCTAGATATTTGTCTGGGCACTCGTAACTGATATACCCATAGACGGGTCGTATCGGACCACTAAGTCATATATATTTCATAGTTTGTTATCGTCTTATTTTGAACGAAATATATTTTTGGTGCGTTTCCCTAGTCAGAAGAAAGCTTATCAATGATCACAGAAGAATTTTTAAATCAGTCAAATGTTTCATATGTGAATTTAAACAGAGCTTCGATCGTATAACGAATTTATTGTACATAAAAAGCACATCGAGTCGCTAACTTGCTTATCAGAACAAAAAAGCACAAAGGTTATAAATAAAATGACACTCAATTTTAAAAAAATATTAAACCTCTCAGATAGTTTGCTCTTTAATTTAAAATTATTATGCTGTGAGATGCGTTTGAGGAAATTAGTCTAACATACAGATACAATAAACATAATAGCTAGATACTAGTCTAGATAAATTAAGGAGAATACAACAAAGAAGCTCCGTACCGTTTGCAAATGCAGATAAAAAATTACGGTAGTTTTTTGATTGAAGAGCTCGTTTATTTAATACCTGTGGTTGCTGTAGTCAAATTTAAAATTTCCGTAAATGCTCTCGGATATAAAAATAGTGCTGATAATATTCTTAACATATAATAATAAATGGATATTTATTATATAATTTAAACAGTCATTCGAAAAGATGTCAGGACTGGTTGCTATACTTCAAAAGTTGGCTTTTATTAATCATAACGCAAAGAAATGTAAATTCCGCAACTAAATACACCAGGGATCAGTTTTTATATAAGATTTTGTATAAAAGATGCAATTGAGCACTTTCTAATTTTAACTAGAGCAGAGCTAATCAGAGAGCATAGCAAAATCTGCTCAGAGATATATTTTATCTTTGGATTAAATTTAGATTGCATTGTATGCGAGACTGAAAATGTGGACAAAAAAATAAGCCAGTTGATTTATAAAAACAAAAAAAAACTAGTCAAAAAGGTTATAGTCGAAATCTCGACCATAGGATACCCGTTACTTACTTGAATATATATAAAAATACTTTAAAGAAAATACTTGTTTTGACAGACACACACACTGATAAAAAAATGTTCTAAAATCAAGATTTTGGTCTCAGAACTAAGATTTTTGGTCTAAAAAATGCGTCGAGAACATCAAATTCTTGAATTAAGAGAACACATCTTGATTTTAAGAACATTTTAAATAAGACCAAGTTCTTATTTTAAGAATAAATGTTCTTAAAATTAAAATCAAAAAATAAAATAAATGAAAATTATTTTTTATATTTATATTTTTTTTGATTTTTAAATTTTTATTTATTTATATTTTATTCTGTTTTAGTAATTTTATAAATGTTATTTTAATTTGTTACGAGGGGGATTCGAACCGGCGCCTACTGCTTCACAACTGAAGCGGCCTCTTTAACCAGAGCGCCACGGTGCCATCATTTGTTTTATACGAAATAGTACCTATTTATACTTTCCTAACAATTTAAGATTTTTATTCTTAAATTAAGATTTTAAGATTTTTTAGATTAATAATCTTAGTTTTAGTAATTTGGTCTTAAAAAAATCTTATTTTAAGAACAAAATATTTAAGATGAATGTTCTTGATTTTAGAAGTTGGTCTTTTTTTTCAGTGCATGGTTATGTCGACTCGGCTATTGATGCTGATCAAGAATATATATACTTTATAGTGTCGGAGATGCCTCCTTCTCCCTGCTACATACATTCCCACGAACACAATATCCCCTACTACTTATTTTTTAAATAACAGGTATAAAGATTAAGTAGAATTTGTAGAAAAACTGACAAGTATATTGAAGTATTTAATCGAGAGTATAAATGATTATATGTATATATAATACAATTTATAATGTTATTTAAAGAAAAAACGACCAGATGATAAATCGAAACGCGAATCGAGACCAGGACGAACGCAAACGCAACCGGAAGCTGGATTGCCCCAAACACGTGGGCGGTAACGTTCACATGCAAAAAATGGAGCTGGAAAGCAGTCCTCGACTATTTACAAAAGAGATAAGTTTTTATATAGGTTTTGAATATGCAATTAAAAACTTACCAAATAGTTTGTTGGCCAAAGCAATGCTCATCAGAGAGCTAAGCAAAATTAACAAGACAAAATACTGCATCGTTGGGTTTGGAGCGTTGATTATAACTGAAACGTAATTGACTAATGTGAGCTTGCTGACAGCTTATTTATAGACAGAAAGCATAAGTCTGTTGAGCTTTGAGGAATAGCCAACCGTTAGCGAAAGATTACGGATGACGAATTTTAGAAATCCCCAGATAATCTTAGGACCCGTAATTGTTGTCGGGTCGGTATAAAAATAATGCTGATAATGTATGAAATATATAATTATAAATTAATATTTTTTATATACATAATATTATTTTAAACAGTCATCTTATATGTTAAAAGTTGACTTTATCAAGTAGAAAGGGGAATGATTATATTTAGATGTGAATAGCAGTGTTTATAGATTTTGTCCAATGTCTAAAACGCAGAGATAGATTAGTAATTTGATTAATCTATTATCATACATTATATCATACATATAATATTTTTCATAAGAAAATCATTTAAGGTTATATACCTTAAGTATTGTTTAAGTTATGCAACATTTAAATCTTTAAAATAAAAATTTCTGATAAACTTAGTTCATATATTTATTAGACCCCGTACTTAAAAAAGTGCAGGGGTCTATTAGGTTTGTTTTAACGAATATGTGCGTAACAGGCAGAAGAAGACGTGGCAGACCCTATAAAGTATATATATTCTTGATCAGCATTAATAGGCAAGTCGATATTGCAATGTCCGTCTGTCTGTCTGTCCGTCTGTCTGTCTGTCCGTCCGTCCGTCTGTATGAAAACTTAGATCTCAGAGACTATAAGATATATATTGCAAGCAGATCAAGTTTGTTTCAGAACTTGGCCACGCCCCCTTTACCGCACAAATATTGACATAGAAAATTTCATATCCAAATTATAAGAGCAATTTAAAAGCCAGTGACACCAAACTTGGTATGCAGGGGTCTCTATATTGCAGGCAGATCAAGCTTGTTTCTTTTTTCGATCGGACAACTATATCATATAGCTACCATAGTAACAAACCAATCTTATAGAATATGCATTTAAGTTAGTGTTATACATCCTTACCGAAGTTGGTTCAAATCGGACTACTATATTAAATAGCTGTCATAGGACCGATCTTGCGAAAATCAAGTCATAGTATTTTGAGATATCGTAACCAAACTGATACAAAATGAATCTAACTTGGTTTAATATATCCTGACCAAAGTTGGTTCAAACCGGACCCCTATATCATATAGCTGTCATAGGACCGATCGGGCGAAAATTAAGTCTTAGTATGAAAAACTTTTTCTTTTATGAGATATCGTAATCAAACTGACAGAATATGCTATTAAGTTTGTTTTATACATCCTTACCAGTTCAAATCGGTTTACTATTCCATATAGCTGGCATTAAAACAAGTAGTCGAAAATGTTATACAGCGCTCTGTAAGGGCGACAAGTGAGCAGAATATTCTTGAATTTTTAGCAGTCTTAGCTTTTTCCATAGCAAGTACGGGGTCTCCTACAGTCGAGAACGCTCGACTGTAGCTCCGTCCAACTAGTTTATAACTGGTTTCAATGTGTCTTGTTATTTACCTTTATAAAAAAAACCGTAATATAATACCTACTATGCTCGTATAAATATGTTCTGACTGTATTGCATTCGTAGATTGCTGTTTTTTGAATGGAGGGCTTGCCAATCGATTCGATACGATTTGTTGAAAGATTTCATTTATGGTTTTATATTCACATGCCACTTAACAACTACCAACTACAACAATTGCAGATAAAAAAGGCTAAAACGAGTCCCTTTCCACCAATAAAAAAAACCCAAAAATCAATTGAAGGCATTGCGCAAATATCAGAATTGCCGTCCCTGTCAGGTGACGATTATTGAATGGACTCTGAACAGGTTCCATTGAAGGCAATTGAACGGTGTTTGGCTTCAGTCGTTGTTATCTCCATAGCTTAACAGTTATTAAAAGTTTGTTCAGGTTTTATCGTCATATCGAATGGTAAACCGTTAGCTGATGGTTTGGGGGCTAAGTTCAAAGCGCGGCATGGTTACCACAAAAGGCCTTAGTGCTTCCTAATTGCGCACTAAATTTGCTTCAAAACGAAAAATAATAATAATAATAATAAGAATATGTGTCCCAACACACAATGAATGAAAACCGAAAATATGCTCAAAAAAAAAAATAACATGAATGGTACCGCCAATCAAAAAGGCGCACATTAAAATTACCCACTAAATTGCCGAAAAAAGAAACAAATATTAAATGAAATGAAATAAAGTGAAGTGAATAAATATGGGCTAACCAACTGGTTGGCTTTACGAGTCATTTAAATTTTTGACTGCTTTTTGGTACCGCCTCTTGTGTCAAAACTGCGACTGCTGATTTCAATTCAACGCATCCGAAGCAAAACAATTGAATACCCCTTCCCTACCGTCCACCCTCACATACTTTAATTGGAAATTATGATTAAAGGGGCTTCCGAAAATTTGTACATTGTACAATATTTACCAGATGAACTCCTTAAAGAGGGCATTACTTAAAGTTGTCCAGTCTATGCAATTAAACTAACCGTTTCACTTATAGTACCGGAGCCAAAACTGATCCTAGATCTCAGAGACTATTAGAGATAGAGACACCAAACTTTCACCCACAGACTCCAAATGCTTTGGAGCAGGACAAGTTTGTTTTTAATTATAATATTGTTCGCCAATAGTCTGTATAAACAAAAGGATATCAGAGAATATAAGAGATAGAGTAACCAAATTGGGCACACATAGACGCCACGCAGATCGACTTTGTTTCAAATTTAAGCAACGCCTCTTTCCGCCCCCACAAATCGCGAAAACTACCACACCCACAATTTTAAAGATAATACAGTTTTTATGGTATTAACGTTATCTATTAAGATTATTTATGATCTCACTTTACCGCAGCAAGATCGGACGAGTAGAACGGGAGTATTAATAATAAAGTTTATATTTATATTAAAAAAATAACTTTACATTTCTGTTTGGTTTATCTCGATAAAATACATTGGACATAAATTTTGACTAGTAAAGTTGCTAAGTTAGGGGCTCGACCATTTTTTAACTTATTCAACTTTGTCAGAACTGGAACGATTTTCAAGCGGATTGCCATTTTGATCATAGTTTGACCTTCAAATAAATTCTGTATTAAAATTCTCCAAAATTTCTCCTTTAAGTTGAAATAACCAAATAAAATATTTAATATTTCAAGTCAATTTTATTAATCAAATATGGAAATGCGCTTAAAAAAAAAATGTAATGTCTGAATTATCAATTTCTTAAGCTAACCTCGTTTTCTGACTATTCAGTGCGGTTTCGCTTTGGTTTCAATGCCGACTTTGTTGATCATTTCACTGCAACTATCCTGAAGCTGAGATCTCGTTTATGGTGGGGGAAAAGTCTTGGGCAACGAGAGACGCAATGTTATTGAGAAGACATTCGAATCGGACTGACGATCAATTTAAATTAAGCTTGAAGATTTTGTTTTAATTAAAAATCTTCAAATACGCTTAATGACAATTAATTGGTCAACATCATTGGCTTTCGATCGTCCAGGGGATCCAAGCAGTCTCGTAGCTTTGCACTTCCACAATTTACACCCTGGATAGATTGCAGACCAAATGATCGCCAGATGGCCTCCAGTCACGCAACCATCATAAACTGAGGTTATTGTGGGCATGTTTCGGGTGCTTCATTTCCAAACAGTTTTCTCAATTGAAGCAAATCAAACTGAAAAGTGATGACACACCCACGCAACGCCTTAAATCCCATACCCTCCCCTCCACCCCCTGAATCAATGAAACATTCTTATATAAAAATCTCTCGATCTATCTCAGTGTTTAATTAAATACAATTCCTTTCGAAATTGTTGAACAATAAGTGATGGAAATAAGCTCTTGTTAAAATTTATATATCTATAAATATCTACATCTTTATTGAAATTTAAAGTTGATGTTAATTTTAATCGACTGAATTTTAATAATTTTTATTCATCTACATTGTACTTCCCTTTTCCAATAAGCTTTGTATTGTTTTACGTTTCCTTCAAAATGTGTTTTGATGATGTTGGTATCAAACTATGCTCATATTTCTCATTCCGTCATTTAATATTTCATTAAAACTTCTTTTGAGAAATATGAAAAACATTTTTTTGAATTTTGTATATTGTCGTTTCAAGTTTGACTGACTTTTCTTTTCATAACATTTTAAAGCTTTTCTGAGAGAAAAAATGTAAGCTATTTAACCACTTTACATAATTCAATTTTTATTGTTGTCGATTTATCTAATTTTTCTTGAGAAAACATAAACATAATACATATTTTATAAATGTAATACATATATGAAATTTATCTTAAACCTTACTTTTATAATTATTTCATCGTGTGACTAAGGAATTTGAATGGCATAATACCAAACGTACTTGTCATATAACGAATAAATTCCAGATGATACTACTGTAAGTGAATGTGGGTGAGTGTGTGGGTGTGTGTGTGTGTGTGTGTGTGTGTGTGTGTGTGTGTGTGTGTGTGTGTGTTAGTGTCTCCCAACGGCATTTAAGAGTAGGGTAAATGTGAGTATTACTAACCTCGTTACTTAACAGCAACAGCTTATTATTAACTTTATGGCTTTTAAGCATACAACAACAAATTAATAATGGCCATCAAAATTGACGTTAACAGCTAGTAATGTTAAGTCCAAGTTGAGGGAGAGTTCAAAAGAAAAAAGATGGGCAAAGGGCAGTGGAAAGGGGAAAGGGGAAGGGGAAGGGGAAGGAATACTTACTTGATAATCTGTGAAATTTACAGTGAGTGAATGTAGTACTGACCTCGCGTCCAGCTGACAGTCCCAAAAGACAACACAACTGATGGACGAATGATGACATAATATGCAAATAACACAGATACACAGGTAAATACATCAAACACATACACATCTACACTCACATGCACACCATTTACACTCATATGCATACATAGTCGTATGCTATAGTTTTTAGCTTGATTTCTTTAGGGAATTTCTCGATTCTCGTATTCGGCTTGCCAACTGACAGAATGAACGAGTATTTTCGAGTGTGTGTAAAGGTGTATTTAGTGTGTGTGGGTTTGCAGCTCGTTTATCTTTGGAACTGGACTTGGTAATTTACTTAATTACTTTAACGTGTAAAGTGGAACCGCTAAAAGGTGCGGACTATTTTGTGGGCGTCGCGAGCTAGAGTTGTCAAAGTTTAAAGAAGCTACTTTGAAAAATTAAAATATTAGCTTAAAGTAGCCAAAAACTAACAAAACTTTGAAAATAAGAACACACATTTATATTATAAATTTTTTATATTTAGTTTATAACATTTACAATATATATTATACATTTAAAACATTTTTTTCTTGATAAATTATATATTTTTCGGATTCAGCACATTTCACTTCTTAAGTTTATATCCGTATCTTTAAAATATTGTCGAATTAAAGTACTATTCATTGTAGTTTTTTTGTATAATCTATTAGCTTAAATATCAGTGAAATGAAATTTATATTTCCCTTAGTTATATTTGAATTTTATTGAGAATTGTAAAATAGCCAAGTCTAACTATAAATTAGCTGAAATTGCAACACTGTCGCGTTGGTGCCATATTGATAAGGTGGTAGAAGGGGGGGGGATTTAATCGCTAGTCTTTGACAGCTGAATATGTCAGCGGGTTGTGTATTAGGTGCCATTTTTGCATAAGCAAACGCGTTTGCGTTGTAATTAAAATAATTACCCCTTCTGATTAACCCAGTTTTGCGTGATCTTCCTCCACCCCCACCCACTGCCACTATCCACCACACAAGCGTTGACGTCGCTGCTCAATTTGTTGCATTTGGTCGTCCATTAGCCCGCATTGTCTTCAGTCACAGTTTACAGTGAGGTTGCGTGCCTCATTGCGTGCCCATTTCCTCCTGCCCCTTGCCGTGTCCCGCCCTTGCCCCGCTTCGAGCTGGCATTGTTATTATTTTGTCACATGTGAACTGAGGCGTAAGCAAAGCGATTACAAAAGGGTGCACGTCCAGCCAGGATACAGAAGGATGTGTTGTCGATGAGGATGCATGATTCCATACTGTTTGCATATGTAGCTAAAATTCCGCTTGCGGCGCTGATTGTTCCTTTTGTTGAACCGCTGAAATCGAGACTTACCCTTTGATCCCTTCCTCCTGGTCCCTCCACCCACTATACCCCCTTCTGCGGTGGCTGATCGAACATTATCCCATAATTATAGGGCTTCCGTATGTTCCATGAGCATTGGCTTTTTGGGTTGCACGTGCCGCCTCCTGTTTCCTTGTTGATTCAATATTTATGCAACAATTTAACCGCAAAATTTATTCATGATTTTACAAAATTGTTTTAAAGCCTCTTTTCCTACAGCTGTTTTGAACCCTTTCCGCACAGCGGCAATTTTCAGATTAGCCGATTTATGTTTACTCTAAATGGTTTAGATGGTTACACAAGAAAAGGAGGAAGGGAGGACAGAAAATATTTCAAATAAAAGAGGTAAATTTATAAAACTCCGACAGAAAACTGTTATATTTAATACATTCTTCAATAAACTACCAATTATGAAAATAGAGTATATCACAAATTGTATACAGATTAAGAAGAATTATATGAAATAAGTAATATTAAACGATAATTAATGAAATAAGAGTCTAAAATAGAGACAGAAATTTTTAACTAGAATATTGAAAATGTCTTAAATCAGCAAATAGCTTATCAGATTTCTATCACGATTTTAATTATAATTTCTAGTTTCCTCTTGGTCTTATTTTTTCTTATTCTTTTTTTTTCTGAACATATATTGTTCCTATCGTATTTTGCTTTTCTCCGAATAACTCCAACAGAGTATGAATATTGTGCTCTCAATTGACCATCGCGATAATATTTGCTCTAAAAATATAACAAACTAAACTCGTAAAGTGTAGGGAGCAGAAAAAATAAAACAGTTAAAAACAATTAAAAATTTGAAATCATGCAAAAGTTCGAAAATGTCAAACTCCAAAGCGTGAGAAATATTTTTCCAGTGAATCAAAACCAGAGAAGGAGAAGATATTTTTACAATTAAAAATGCGGTTAAAGTTGGAATTGTGGGAAGCAACAAAAAGGCAATACACTGCAACAAAATGTGTGGCATTTTTCAAAGATTCTTTTAAAATGTTAAATCGAATTGAATATATAGTACTTTATTAAAAAATTACAATCAGATTGGGCCATACTTTTTAAAGCCTTAAAAATCATATTCAATATTTATTTATTGAAATTCATATCTCTTTCATAACACATAGATAATAAAGTAGCCCTTAAATGTGTTTGAATAATGAGCACGAGAAATTCAGTAGTAAAAACGATTATCAAATATTGACAATAAGTCAAATGAGCGAGTGAGAAAGAGATTCAAGTACAATGTTTGCATTTTGCAGATACAAAATCAATACAAGAAATACAAATAGGTTGACAACTTGACTTGCTGGCATTTGTGGGCAGTGTAAACCACAAATCGTTTCAGTCATGCGATTTTTTCTTTGCACTTTATCAATTGTAGAGTCTCGACTTGGGTTCAGTATGAATACTACGACTCCCGGGCTCCAAGCATCAGTCCGGAACGCAATGTATCCGTTGGCGTTTTGGATATGCGATATGCGCCATGTCACCCTTTTCATTACGTTCCATTAACAGTGTTGGGGGATTAATTGAATTTAATTGATTTGCCAAAGCAGACTAAATTGGCCACACTGTCTGGATTGGAAGCGAGCGAGAGACCAAGCGAAGCAACAGATACTCGGCCCACAGTCGGACAACGCACAACGTATCCATGAGATACATTACAGCTGCTGTCTACCGATAGCTGAAGCTGAAGCTGAAAATGGCCATTGGTTGTTTGTTGGTTGACTTCGCTTGGATAAATTAATGAGTACATGAATGGATTCTACTACTCGAAATCATTTGATCATCTAACAGTGCTTGCAAATAGTCGTTGTACTCGAGTGCATATGAACCTCCTCGAATGACATCATCATCCGCATTTGTGCGGGTCTCTATATTTATTGTTGTTGTGGTTGCTTAATTGCATGATGAGCTGCCTCCTCACAGCTTGAGAGCTGCCCAACACTTGGCTGGGTGAGTGTCTCCCATTGATTGGTGGTTGCAGGCGGACGTTTGTCAACACTGTAGGCGTGGGATCTGGAGCTTATAAGCCGCTTCATTGTGACTTTTTTCAACTTACCGACACTCTGACACTTTTGACAATGCAACTGCTTAATTACAGAGTTTAACATCGTTATTCTTATTGTTATTGTTGTTAGTTTGCATTGTACAATTATGCGCAATGCTCAACTCGTTCTAAATATAGCTGCAAATGAACAACTGCCAGTTGGTTCTGTCTAATAAATGGCCACTGTACGTGAAGACTTACTCTCTATTGGTTCAAATGGCTCGGAAAATGGATCAGAAATGCAACGGAAACTGATAAACGATATTTAAAAAGACATAGGATATTTAAGGCTCTGTAATTTGTCTAAGAAATTTTTAAGTTTGATCTATGATTTTTATCGAAACGTGTAATAAATTCACAACTGAAATAACATAAAATTTGTATAAATAGATATATTATTAATATGCTGGCAATACTATTTTGTAATTGATTGTAATTAATTGGAGTACTTTAAAAACAAATACCTTAAGTCCATATCACAGAATTTAAAATTTATAATTAATGAGCTTGGAACATAAAACTAGTTATATATATTTTATATCATTAATATAACTTAAGAAGAGAATATTCTCGAAAGCCCAGCAAATTATAATTAAATAAAAACTCATAAAAATCTTTAGTACCTTAACCATTGCATAAATCAATTGATCAAATAGTAAGATAGTCGATGAACAATTTCAAAACTCTTAAGTTATCTTAATAATCAAAAGCTTGATAATCAGAAAATCCTTAGAATATACAACTCTATAAATCTCATCTCTAATCATGCCCCTGAAACAGAAACTCGTCACTTTTAAAACCGTTAGTTGTCGCTGCTATAATCAGCAATAATCCAGCTATAAAAACAATTGTATTGTCCGACAGTAACTGATTAAATTCCAATTGTTTGTTGTGGGGATTTCGATGCAAATAAAATTGCAACTGAATGTTGACATTTAAATCACAACTCAATTATTTAAAACGAGACAGAAAGGAAAAATGTATTATTTCGAAAGTTGCCATTGTGCCTTTACTAAATACGTATATATTTATGTATGTGAGTGTGAGTTTGCGTGTGTGTGTGATGTGCAAATATTTTTCTTCGATTTGTATTTGTTTTACCTTGATTTAAACCATGTATTGTTGGCTCCGCCCCGAACATGGCACTGGAATATTTCGTATATGGCTGCTCTACTCCAGCACACACACACACGCACACACACACACATGCACCTACTCACACACTCGCACACCTCACACCACATTGAAGGGGGGTCTCGAGTCGGTTCTCGCAATGAGTTGCGATTTGCCGTCGTGAGAAATGGACAGCTCCTCCCACTTGGTCAACGCTTCTGACCCAATCACAGCGTTTCGGGCATTGCGCATGGTAGGGATTGTGATAGCGCCTCTGTTTTCACAGATAACAAATCTTTATCGCCGCAATGGTTGCTTATCTGGCAGCCAACTGAAAAATCAATCGATTCAATCGAATTCGTTTATTCGCTCAGTAATTAGCTTTTGGACAACATTTCCAATTGTTGTTATTGTCGTTTCTGTTTCTCATGTTTTTGCTGCCGCTTTCCGGTTTTTATTTATATTTTCCCGTTTTGCGACGGGCCCTATTCCGAATTTCGGTTAGAAAAACAATTCACAAGCCATATAAAAACATTGTGAACTAGGGTCGAAAATAAAATAGTTGGCTAAGTGATCAATCAACTGTAAATATTGCGACTTTAAATCAAAACCATTTATTATTATAAGGAATACAGATGATATTCATTAAATCGGAAAATTATATTCCTAAACACTAAACACTATCAGGTCTGCAAATTTTATTAACCAATCGACTATCCAGTTAATCGTTAGCCCGAAGCCTCTAACACTCTTGATATTTCAAATACATTTCCTTTTTAAGTAAATAAACTAAAATCTATAATATATAATTATATAAATCGAAAAATTAATTATCGATCGAACAGTACGGCTTGCTAAGACAAAGTTATCGCTAATAAACTAACAGGGCATTTTGTACAAAATAAAGTAATATCAAAGCTTCAAACCACCAACATTTTGGTAAAGGTTCGGTTCGATGGCTCGATCCATAGAGCGAGACTTAAGTTCGGTTCGCAAACCAGCTTACACACCTTCTAAACCCAAGCTTTGGGCTCGAACCTTGCTTAATATTTCAAATATATTTTTATTATATATATACAATATTATTTTTAATTTTTCTTGATTTTTATAACGAAGTAAATTTAAATCTAATTTTATAAAAGTCTAAATTAGTTTTAAATTGACTTATTATTTTATGATTTTTGTGTTATAATACAATTTAAGTCAACTAATTTTGTTTCAGCGCGATTGAAATCACTTTACTTCTCGATAAGCACTAATTTCCACGAAATGTTTAAATTGTAGATCATTTAGTTATGGAAATGAACTACGATTTACAAACTTCAGTGAGTTGTCGATATTTCGATGTATTTTTACATTACTAATAAAAAGTATGCAATTATTTTCTTTTTGAACCGAACCTTTCATTAAAGAAATTGGTTCGGTTCAGGTTCGGGTTCACGGAGTATATAATATGAAAGGTTCCGCTCATGATCCGGTTCGGATTGCTGAAAAACCTAAACCGAAGCGGTTTAGCATGGTTCGGTTCAGAGCCGGTTGCAGCCTTGAGTAATATATTTATAGTACAATAAAATATAATATATTCCTTAAAATTATTATAAAGCTATTTAGATAAATTTTAGAAATAGAATTTTTTAAAATTCATTAGAATATTAAATATAGTAATCAGAATTTCTAATGAATATCAAATTTTGAGTTACAGTCTTTTAACAATTTCATTATAAAGTATTCAGAATTTCAATGATACTGTAATCTGGTATTATGCTTAATGATCAAAATTACCTGCCGAAAGTCCTTAATATTGTTTGATTGGAAAATAATAAAATTTTTAAATTTTTACTAGAGATAAACTAAATATAAGATGTAACCATCTTTAAAATTAATCTTAATTTGATTCGAAATCAACTTGTCAGCAGTACTTTTTTATAAATACTATACATATTTTAATCACATAATCATTATATTGTTGACTGTTGAAAGTTGCTTTGTATACTTTACATTTTCAGATTAATCTGCTGAATAAATAATGTTCGAGTAATCGTGTATCTGGATTTTTATCTCTCGGTAAAGTTAGTGGCAG
Source organism: Drosophila innubila (assembly GCF_004354385.1). Classification (NCBI taxonomy): domain Eukaryota; kingdom Metazoa; phylum Arthropoda; class Insecta; order Diptera; family Drosophilidae; genus Drosophila; species Drosophila innubila. Next base: position 5,649,314 of record NW_022995372.1, on the reverse strand, counting down.
CAAACAAGAATCGAGTTATAAAAATAATTACAACTTATCAATAAAAGTGGGTATTCGAGGAGACGACAAACGAGTCTGAAACTCGACCAGACGTAGTGTCGCCATTGCTTACAGAATTATACATATACATAGTCAGTCTGTATCTACAGACAGTCAGACTTTGTTGTTTACATTTACACGTTGTAAATTATACAAATATCAATCAATAAAGTTGCATTGCATTTACCCAATTGATTGCTCTATTATAGATCCAATGAACTATAGGGATAGAGACTAGGGAATAAACTTGTATTAAAATGATTTCTTAAATATTTTCTTTACCGGTTCTTCTAGCTACATTATATATAAAGTGAGTTTAAAAATTCTTTTTAATGAATTTTGTATTCGTGATCTTTTAATTACTTAAAAGTAGTACTTTAAATTGGGAGCCCTTCATGTGGTGTAGGAATAATATAATATTCAGAAAATGTATCTACAATGTAAGTTTTAAGGATTTCATCATATAAATAAATTTTTTTTTTTTTTTAGGAATCTTGAAAAGCTGGTAACCACGGCCCACTCAAGGTATCTGCAGCTTGAAGCTTCCAGTGTGATCAGGAAACCGAAAAAGAGTCAATAATTACAATACAAATTGCTGTTTGGGTAAATCGGGCCATAAATATATGTATATAGAGTATTTGTATCATAGTATGAAAACGTATGTGGTTGCGGTTGGTGAATGGTCTAGGGTTTGTTGGGGGCTATAAAACCGGAGTTTTATTTCAATCTGCCGCCTCTGGGCGATATATATGGTCCTATCAGGCCAGTCGCAATGGCAAGCTATCGATCTGTGACCAAACAATGCTATCGATTAGATAAGAGCACACTCTACGCACTCCATGATGGACAGGAGGAGGCTCGACCGACTCCGGTACCGCTCCTAAATGAGAAATGTGAAATGTTAAATGTTACCCGTTGCATGGCAGTTAAAGGTGTCTATGTCCCGCTTATGCATCCCAGTCCAGATCCCAGTCATTGGGTTGCTGTCCACACATCTATCGATCTATAAAGAGGCACTAAATCAACAACAACTGGAGTCGAGAGCAATAAATAATTTATTTATAGCTTTCGGTGGTGGAATATTGCCACCACACAGAGGTAATACTGGCACCAGCACCAGCACCACCGCTACTACCTCTACCTCTGGACACCACCCCACCCCCTCCCTCTTTACGATGAGTGCATTGAGAATGAGAGACGGATATGGACACGGGGCAATCAGTACGACGATTGCGTTGAGCGGTTGATCGATTCTACGGTTGTGGTTGTGTTTGTGGTTTCTCGGCACCAAAAATTACTTTGATAACCGATTGTGTGCGCTGATAACTGATAGCCATGTTATTATTAAGGGCTATTAAAATTCTGATTGAAAATTCATGTCAAAAATATATTTTATTGCCATTGTAAAACTTCATTTAGGTCTTTATTATATGCGTAACGTATCGTTTTAATACAGTCACAAAACCTACCTAATTCTAAACATAACCGATTCAATAGATGGTATTTTCTTTAGATGTTGCCTTAAGTAGAATCTTTTCATTCATTGCTATCTGCTTCCATGCTAACTACATGTCGTATACGTAATTTATTGTTGACTCTTGCTTAACTCAAGACTTATTGCATTTTGTAACGCTTTATGGGGTAAATAATTCTTGGGCAATATTGCCACTATGTCATAGTACACTTCACAATCGTTTGAGCCAAGAAGCCATTGTTTATATGTATTTATGTACCATTAAAAAGTATATGTTTCTGGGAGTTATATATATATATGTTTAATATTAATATTTCTTGATTAATTACAGTTTCATGACCTTTTCGACATCGAGGTCGAGCTTTGCTGAAATAATGCATTTTGTTGTTTTTTTTATGCCACTTTAAGCTTATATTTAAATTGTTTTATTTTTCGCTTAAACTATAAAAATAGCTCAAATTGTTGATATTATTTTCCTCTTTCACTTGTGATTTCTATATTAAATGGGAACTAAGAAAATTATAAGGGAAACGCTTAAGTAAAAAACAGATTTCCCTTCTTAATACTGATTGTGTGCTTATGTAAGCATTTCGTAGTAGGGAGAGTTGTTGTGTTCTCAGCAGCTTTAGAATATGTCAGTGAAGCTTTTTGAATGTCATAAATAATAAATTTGGACAAGCATCTAATTTTTTAAAACTCATGCATTTAATTGCGACATTAAAAGCCCGACTGAGTACAGTGAGTACAAACAGCACAGCAACAGCAGCAGCAACAACAACAACAACAACAACATAATTTTAAATGCTTCCCAAATGAAGACCTCGAGACTTGAGATCGAGACTGTGCCCCTATATGGCATATGTTCTTCTCACATTCCCCTACAAAAATTATGACAAATATTTACAAACACAGCGAGCTAATGCTCCCCTTTCAACATGCACATAAATAAGTGTTATGAGCTCCCCCTTTCTCTACGATTCTTCCCTGCGACAACCAATTTTTTGTCACAGATTTTTAGCTGCTCTTCGGCCCAGATCCCAGCTTGATGTCACAAAACATGAGAGTATGCTAAATAACATATTTGTGCCAGTTCAACTTGGGCGCCATCTGCAACACATGGCAACGATTTCGAGAATTACACACTAAATTTAGCATGGGGCACCACAACTTAGGCTCTACGTCAGCCCCATCCAAATTTCTCCATACTTGCTGAAGACTCAATTAGACAACCACAAATCTGGCTGACATGCACAAGAGTGTCACTATTTCATTCAATTCCGATAGTTGCCGTTAAACTGGGGCTACAATCGGATCCTACATACAATATGAAGAATTTGTTATAGGTAGAGAAAATTTAATAAAATACTAAAATGATTTAAAAGGAGCTCCATATATTTTGAATAACCTATTTTTTCATTAAAGTTAGCAATTGTTATATTAATAATCCAAGAACCTAAGAAACACCCAAAATACTTTATTAAATTTTGAAATTCTATTAGTTATTTTATATTATCTTAATTACTATTGTAATTAATTTTAATATTCCAAGACTTCAATTCCCCATGAAAATTATACAGTGGTGCCTGATATATTGATATAAGTTATCGTCATAATATATGGAAAAATTATTACTAACATGTAAGTTAACAAACATTATATTTCTAAGCTTAAAAATACAATAAACATTTTAATAAGGCTTTCAAGTTTCAATGTGCAATTTAAATATTTGGATATTTTTTAAATTAATGTTATTTTTTTAAAAATTATTGTGAAGAATTTTCAAATTCTTGGACTTCAAAATACAAAGCAAAATTTATTAAATGATCTACGGCCCCGTTTTGTTACTAATATTTAATATTTCAAAGTTATTTAAACTAGTTTCATTTGCTATGCGCAATTTTTAAGAGTCTCCTTGGTTTCCTTTTTATTTCTGATCAGTTTGATGGCAGCAAGAATTGAACGTAGAGCCGTAAGGGATTTGCCAAGTGGCAAGTCAAAGTCAAAAAGTTAATGTGGCTGGAGTGTGTGTGTTCGGTAGAAAGAGGGAAGGTGGAGGAATTGCAGGCAGTCAATTGTGAAAGAGACACTTGAGTGAGGTGCCAGAAAGCACTTGAAATTAGAAAATGGAATGGACTGCGCATTGCAAAAGACAACAACGATTACAACCCGATGGCAATGGAGGACGAGCCCAAAAACCAAAGGTGATCCAAACACTGGCAACAACCCTATGCCCCATCTTTCCTTCCTTTCCCTTTCCCTTTCCCTTCCCAATCCCAATCCGTAGCACACGCCATACACACAATCAAACTCCCCATAGTCGGCAATCCCCCCAACCCGTGAGTGGCGCATTGATTTGAACGAATCAAAGCGGTATGCGCACTAAAAATACCAACAACAAGTACCAAGGCATTACCAAATCCAGATTACGCGTGACCATCTGGAAAATGGGCGTATACCAAAATCAACAGGCTGCCCCATGCGTTAGACAAGGAGAGGCAGCGTATGCGGGCAAGAGTGAGAGAGAGAGCGTAAGAGCACGCAATAGCTGCAATGGTGGTGGGCTACTTGGCATTCCAGCTGTGATTCCAACTGGAATGCAACAGCAGCTATGCGTCTCGCTCTCACACGTTCAATGACTTGGGTGTTGCTGGTGGTGGGTGCTGTCGCTCTCTCACGCTGCTTATCAAAGCCACCAAAGAGAGCGTGTCTGTTGATTTCGATTTCGTTTTCGTCGTTGTTTCGTCAGTCGCTGTGCTTTGAAGCACACAGACGGTGCGTTTGCTCTTGGTACGGTCGCTCGCTCTCCGAATAACTGCAACCGCAAAGAGTGCCAGCTCGTGTCTGAGTGGGTTTGTGTGTGTGTGTGAGTGTTGTAGGTGCTCTCATTTGACGCCGCACAGCTTCTCGCTAACGCTGACTACGCGGTTGACGTCGACGTTGACGCTCAACTTGATTTCTTCCAATCTTGACTGGGAAATCGCAATCGCAACAATTGGAATAGTAGTCGAATTTGCGTGTGTATTTCGATAAGCAAGCAACCTCACCCCCCTTCCAATTGAGACGCGGTGTCAAGTGCAGGGGCCGCAGCTCTCGCACTCGCTGCTGTCGCTGTCGCTGTTGCTGTTGCTGTCAGCAGCCAGATTCACTCTCAGCCTCAGTCTCAGTCTCAGCTGGCGCCGGCGTCAGCGTCAGCGTGCGCGTTCCATGACTTCCAACTCGACGTCCAGCGCCCAGCCGTGATTAACTTTTACTGGTTTAGTCCGCTCGATGACGCCGAACATAACAGTAATGCTCAGCAGCTGCTTGCACGGCGCGTGTGACTTTTAAAAAACCAAAAGAAATCTGTTCTGTATCCGTTGCCATTTACCGTTTTTAAGTCGCGAGTGCAAATCAGATTCAAATAGCGATACCGATCGCGATACCGACACCGATAGCGATCACAATTGCCCATGCCGTCGCGTCACTTCGAGTGCACTGTTTAATAATTCAAATCAAGTTAATAATTATTAGAAACTCATGAACGTTGGCAAGATGCAAGCGCCTGGCCAGCATCAGCATCTGCTGCATCCGGCCACTTCCGCTGCCCCGCCCCCCACCCAACAGCATCACCTGCCCATCGATTACAGTTTGGGCAACTTTAAGCCCGCAATTGCAGCTGACTTTCCCGGCGGCCCCTTTGTCGCCAGTCCGCAGCAGCAGCACTCCTCATCCTCGTCGCCATCAACCTCCACGTCATCCGCCTCGCTGCAGGTGCGCGATCTCAGCGCCTTGACCACAATGGCCGCGATTCCCTCGCCCACGCAGCTGTTGCACCAACGCATGCAACCAGCCCAAATCACTGTGGATGCACATCATCATCATCAGCAACAAATGCCGACGGCGGCAACTTCTCCACACGATTACGCGCCCATGTCCGCCTTCAAGGCGGTGCTGCCCAAGAAGCGAAGTGCCGACGGTAAGCAAGATTCAACTTATTCAAAAATGAAAACAGCATGAAATCATTGAGATTTAAATTCAAGTTAAAGACGAAAGTGGAGTAAATTTTAATATAATTAGTAACTTTTATAACTTATTATTAGCTTACAAGTTAATTTATTTCATGGTCGAAAAATTATTAAATAAATACATACAGTTAGTCAAGCAACTTTTGTGAAGATTACAAAGTTCACATAGTTTATTTTGCATAATAAAAAAAACCATAAAAACTATTACGTTTATTTATTTTTTGTTTAAACAGTTGCTTGACATACTGTGTATAGAAATAAAGTGTGTGTATGAAAATTGTAAGCTTTTCCCTTATCTTAAAACTTAATCTCTTATTTATTGCGAATAAAAAAAACCTATAAACCAAGTTTGCAATATTCAATATTCAATATTCAATATTCAAAAATTACTCAAACTTTTTTTCAAAATTTTTTAAGACATCTACCATCAAATCTTAAAACACATTTTCAAGTATTTTCTGAATACACCATAAATCTGTACAAAAAATACTTTAAGCCACATTTAAAGAATGAGTTATTCATAGACTCCTACTTTAATTAAATTGCATAAATTGATTTTGCAACTGAAAATATAAACAACATTTTTCACATATGTAGTCAATATAATCAATATAACTCCAATAAAATTGGCTCTTAATATAATTTCTGAAGTATTAATCAGTACGCATCTGTTGATTAAAGATTTCTAATCTATGCACGATTTTTTTTCAATCTTGGTACATATACGTAAAAAAAATAAATTATTTAAAATGTTTACTCTGGGTTTTATTATCAGCTCGGGATCATAAATCAATCAATAATTTAAATTATTTTATGAATATTATTTATGTGATCACGAATTTAGTAAATCGCATAAATGTAATACTTGAATGTAATCATTTTAAAAATACCTAATAGTGAAAAATTTTAAAATATTTACAGTCATGGTGTCAAATAACAAAATTCAATCACGTAAAGTAGCTATCTTAATTGTCAAGGGTTAGAAAGGCTTAATTCCCTCCTAAAAATGTTAACATTTATATTATTATATTTATAATTTTAAAAAATTTTAGTTTCAATTAACTGAAATACTGACCCACTGTGACCCACCATGCCCACACAGCTGAGGACTCTGTTGAAGGGACACAGTTTTTGTTCCCCCAAATTCCACATTTCATATTCCCAAGTTAATTAAAAATATTGCCACATATCTCACATGGTAAAATGGGATGAATGATGAAATTTTTTAAAAATTATTTGAATAATGTGTGATTTTAAAATATGGCAATTCTGGCCATGGTCAACACCGAACAGCGAACAGCAAACAGACAACGGCCAATGGCCAAAAGCCACCAACAAGGCCCAGAACGCTGTCAGTTTAATTGAAAAAAATGTTGTGTGCTGGCCAAAAACGTGAAAGCCCGGAAAATGCTGCGACCAATATGCATATGGGAAGGGGTAGAGAACGGGTTGAGGGACGGTGTGGGGCAACGTGGGGAGTGCGGTGAAAATATTCATTATTCCGTTTGTATGTGGCGACGCTTAATGTGCAAATCTTCCGTGCGGACATGACCGACAGTTGGACAGAGACAGAGATGGAAAAATGGATATCGGGGATTGAAAAATCCATAGCGAACCACAGATACGGAAACGAATGCGAATGGACAACGGCAAGGCAAAGTCATAGATACAGATACACTGACAGCAGACAGCAGGCATATGGATGGATGTGGATATGAAATCTGTTTGAGTGCGAGTGTGTGTGTGCGAGTGTGTGCGAGTGTGTGTGTATCTGACAGTCGAGGTTGTCGTCGCCATCGCAGTTGAATTTCAACTAGGAACATTGAATGAATGAATGAATGAGTGTGTATGTGAGTGCGCACACCCAACACACACACACAGAGAGTGTCAGGCGACAAGCGGATATCATTTACCGGCATTACATGTATCCAACGGATATGTTTTTAGCTCTACAGCTTGAGCCAGGCACAGTCAGGACATGGATATGCCAGAAACAAAGATACACACACACGCACACAGATACACACTCACACACTTGTAGAGAATTTTCAATTCCGTTTGGCGCGCCACGTTTTTCTCTGCTTCCTTTTTTCTCTGCCATTTTCAGGTTTTCTCTCTTTTGGTGTTGTTGTGCTTTTCGCTTTTCCATTTTCATTTTTTCTGTCGCTTTTTGTTGTGCGAAAATGAATTTCGCTCTGTTTGTTGAAATATTTTTTGGTAAAATATTGGCGAAGCAACGCGATGATAGCTCGACTTTCCACCAGTTTCCTCACAGTTTTTTCCACAATTTTCCCGCTGCTGGCTGACTGATTGGCCGCTGCTGTCGAGTTGTCGCTGTTTTACAATCATCGCAAGGATTTTCCCCAAGCGAACTGAAAAAAGGGCGAGGAGAATAAGTATTACAAAAATCTCAACAAGTTCATAGTAAATGTGATTAAATTCTCTTAAAGTTTTTCGCACAGAAAAAAAAAAACAGTTCCGATATTATTAAAGTAAACAGTTTTAGATATTTTTTTTAACAGAATTGAGCTCTATAAATGCCTGTGTCTAACCTTGCGAAAAAGGTCAAACACAACTAATTTCCGTCTCGATTTCCAATTTTAATTGTCGCTTGCGCCAAATGGATCATCATCATCTCTGGGGTCTATTCCCCGTCCCTCTTTCCATATCTCAAATGGTTATCATTCAATTAATGTTGAAAACTTTGGGTTACGTTACCGTAGACACCGTAGAGCAAAGTATAACGTGGGTGAGTCACGAATTAAGTTAAATTGAAATTGCCCACGGTCCGTCTGAAAAATAGATACAGTGAGAGTGAGAGGGAGGGAGAATCGCCCCCGACAATGTACTTAAAAGAGAACCCCAACCTACAATACTAGACTATGAGTCGTTGCGAGTCATCTTGGTCAGAGATCAAATGGCCTAATCAGAAAACCTAAAGCACTGATTCATATAGTGTAATGATGTTCAGCTATGCATAGTTGTCAAATGATATCAGTTCCTTCAAAATGTGTACTCATATATACCCTATACTTAAATATATATAACGTTAAATTTGAGCGATATAAATTCAATAATAAATTCTTAAGCCATTTTCAATCACACCAAACAATTGAACAGCGATTCGAATCAATTAAATATCCTATCGAATATATAAATCGATCCATAGCACCCATCTACGTACCCACATCACCGAGTCAAGAGCTCTCTAATCAGCCAAGTGTTAGCAACTGGCAATAGGCCAACAATCTATAAAATTTACGAAGCCAAAATTGTTGTAAATTTATTTGGAAGTCAACTCTTGCTTATAGCCATTCTGAACATCGCAATTCCCTACACGTGTATACTTAACAATTTGTTTTGAAATTTGTAGAATTCTGATATTCTATAGTTTCCATAAGTTAGTCACGATGATTACTTTCTTTATGTTCGTAATCTAAATTGGGTTAGCAATTGAAACAATCGATTAGTAGCTCAAGCTGTGGAATATAGAGCATTCGTAGAACCACTCAAGCTCAACAACTTTTTTATATGCCACACGTAGTACTTATACACTCAGCAAAAAGAAAGATTAATATTCAAAAGAGCTGAAAACATAAGTATAAAAGAAAAATTTATTAAATCAATTAATAAATTAGGTAATCTTTATTACAATAAATTAAAATTTTTATTTGGAATATTTTCATTATTAACAACATAATTTGTATATTTTACTATTTCAAAAAAGCCATACTTAAATCATAAATATTAGCCGTTAATTAATATATGTTCTGTGTCGTCGTTCAGTAAATGTATTTTTTAATGTATTGATTTAAATAAAGTTTCTGCTAGCTAGTTCCAAAATCTCTCAGTATATTTGCTTGCAAGTTTCTACTAAAATAACAGATTAAATAGTTCTATTTATTTCTTTAGGCTTATTCTCTTTCTTAGTATTAATAATTGAATGAATTTAATTTTCAATTTCGCGCAGTGTAACTACCTCTGCCCCCTTTAATAATCGTATACATTATTGATCAATAACAAATTGTCGCAACGAAAATCAGAGCAATATTTATGAAATGTTTATGGCACACGTCGTAATCATTGGCAACTCATCGAATATGCGCTCAACGGCTGTCGTATATCTTTCAACTTCTCCCAAGTAGACGAAGAAATTGGGCATTGTAAATCTATAAAGATACCAAAAAATACAAAAAAAAAAAAAAAAACAAATATAAATAACAGTCAACCACATAATATACAACAACAGCATGTATAGGTGTATAAGTATGTATGTGTATCTGCAAGATACATTTATATCTACTTGGCCGCTAATAACTACGCACACACCGCACACGCGTTATGATTTACGATCCGAAGGTAAATACATAACGACATCTAAACATGTCAATATCCTCGCCCTGTTGTAAAGTTGAAAGAGTAAAAGTATCGTAAAACACGACCGATAAGTAAACAACAACCAACAACATCATGAAGTAGAAGTTGAGGTTGAAGTTGCGTTAACCGCAAAAATGTCTCGGATAGTAGATGCCACATTATAAAAATAATAAGAGTCCACCATTATTTACGATACGATTATTATTATTTTTCGGGATACGGTTTATCGTATTTACAATGTTTGACAAAGGTAAATCAATTTCGGGTGTGAAATCGAAACCCTTTAAGCCGTTGCAACAGTCCCAGGTCACGAATAAATATGTAAATAGCAGAAAATATTATCAATAGATCTATATAGTACTTATATCCATATAGAAGGTGTATATCTATCGCAATGTGAGGTACTGCGATTTCTACGATATCGACATTGATATCACACTTAACCCTCACAAAAGCTACCAGTCGATATCAGCTTATGACCCTGATATGAATTCACAATCCTAACCATAATTATACCATGAGCAATCTATAGCATGCCCCAAATTAATTTTCATTCAAATACACTTTGGACCTCGATTACAACTATAGATATTGATGAGATCATAAAAGGGAATTGTTCTTAAAATAATAATTTTCAGCTAGTTTCAGTGTATTCAGGAAATAGTGTGCCATATTATTATATAGACGCAATATAGCTATGGCTGTTATCAATAAGCTCTAGCGAAAAAAAGAAATCACAAAAATATTTAAGCAAATAAAGAAGCTTCTACCGAGTGCATCATAAAAATACCAAACGAAGCGAATAAACAGAAAGGCGATAGATATAATATATTATTAAAATAAAACCTGAGCAACAAGAACAAATACAACATATTTGTCGAATAAAAATTTTTGGTTTATGATCTTGAATTTTGGTAGGGGTACTCGAGTGAGTCTGACGATCGTTTTCTTCATTCTTAAAAAGTGAAAACGTGCACCAATTAAATGTCATTTATCAGGGCAAGAGTCTAAAGTTTAGATAGCCTTCTGATTTATAGCTCTGCGATAAGCGTCCAAACGGGGTGTGCAATATGGGATAGGGTAGCGGTGTAGGGGCAGGGGTAGGGGTAGGTGTAGGGGTAGGACCAGCTGCCTGGTTAGAGGGTGCTCTGGACAGTCACTGCATTGGCATTGGCATAAGCCAGAGTCTGTCCGTCTGAACTGATGATTGATTTGCAGTCTAAAAATAAATATGTAATTTGTAATTGCAATACTAGCTGTCGAGTGTCTTCAAAGCAAACCGACAGTACAGACAGCAACAATTGCTGATAACGTTGACAGCAACGACAACAGCAACACAACAGCAATGACAACAGCAACAGCAACTGTTGCTTGTTTGACAAACGCAATCCCCATCTAATGCCGATTGGAGTGGAGCATGAGTGGAGATTATGGTCAGGATTCGAACCCTCTTAAGACTGCCACTGTCACCACACATTACTTTGGCATGGCTCATAATCAGAATCGAAATCGAAACTCGAAATCTCAACGAATTCGTAAATCATGCATCCAAGCACACACACACACACATATGCACACTTGAGTCCAGTCAGCCAGTGACCAAATCATGGCCCTAATCTATCGGCCACAGTTTATGGTACCCACTTTTGGCATATCGGACCTCAGCTCAATATTTATTATATTGTTCTATATTATTATTCGCCTCCACGTTTCGATTCAACTCGATTTGCTTTCATATTTGCCGAAAGCGGCTATTTTTTATAGCCATATACTATGAACCAACTTATGCATTATGACCACTATTTCTATGAGTATAAATGGGACAGACGAGAGCCCCCTTCAACTACTGTTCTATCACCTTTTATTTGATAGGTTGACATTGATATCGTCAATGTACTCGCAACTAATCCACAACAATGTTGTAAATTATGCATAGATTGAATGTTTCCAAAAAAAAAAAAATCGATCAGGAATTTAATCATCTGATACAATGGAATTAAAATGAATCAAATACTATAATCAATGCGATTAGCATTATAGATTAATCATTTATCAATTTTTCAAATTGTGTGAATTTATAATTGTATCGACTCATTGTTAATCATAAAAATCAACTGAGTCACATTATTCACGAAAGTAATGAAATTGAAATTGTAGATCGGATGGAAAAGTTTTCTCAAAAAATATATATTTGTTTCCTTAGAAAAGAGGGTCTAAAAAAGTGATGCTAACTCGTATTTCTTAACTTTATACAAGTGTTGAAAGAAAATTACGCTAGTAATGATATTTTCATTTAAATACTAAAAGAAAGTAAGTAGATTGTATCGTATTGTAAAAGAGTAATGGAGAATCTTTATCAATTCTCTAAGAAACCAGCAAAGAAATTTTTTGGATAATAATTACAATTGTTGATTACGAGAAAGAATGATTCTAATCAGGAAATTCACAAAAACAGAAGAAATTTTATACAATTTTAGGGATAACTCAGATTAATTTTAAAGATAGGTAGCTTGTGTTTTATTCACGCTAGTGACGAAAGTAATTGCTCAACATTTAAATGATAATTTTAAGATTTCTATGAACAACACTCATTTTCAGACGCTCCAAATTATTATGAATTTGATTACAGTGAGCTTGAAATAATTATCACCTAACTGCCAAAAAGGCTCCCTCACCAAAATTGAGACAAAACAATTATAATCCTGCCATAAGCCCGTCAATTGATATGGGCGACGCACAAGAGGGGATATAATTGTGGAATGAGAGAGGGTGCATAAACAGGATAACAATGATTTCAATTACCATGCAGTGTCGAATAATTATTTTACCTTTTTGGCAAGTGCGTGGAGTGCGTGAATATTGCTCCCGGGCGTATAAAACCAGATGAACAACGGAATCACACGGCACATGGCAGGGTGGTCGAGCAACGTCCGGAGTTTAGAGAATCCCCCCTCGCAAGCATGGACCGTAGACGGGGACAGGGAACAGGGAGAGGGAAATGGAAATGGAAATGGAAAGGGAAGGTTGGACGACGGCTATGTCTAATGTGCACAAATTTATGACTTTACTGCCGGAAGACCGGGTATTTCCAGGGTCGTAGAACTGCCAAATGGGTGTATGCGAGTGGGCGGTTTGTTGTTGTAGCTGTTGTAGTATTAGTAGTTGTTGTTGTTGTTGTTACTCTTCTTTTCTGTTGTTGCTGCTGCGCGTGTCGTCTGTTTACACTGTCAGCTTCCAGCCCTGAAGTAACTGCCACCCTGCGGAGAAGGCATCGAGCACATGCTTAAGCTCATTATTATTATCATTTAAACAAGTCGGCCTACGTGAGCCACCAGAGCCACCAGAGCCATCAAAGCTGAGCCACTTGTCTCTTTGTCCCCCTGTTGTCTGTCTCCCTGTCTCCAGGGTTGGTTTTCGCACCAAGCCGGAAATTTTCAGCGTTCAAACGTTAAACGTTTCCAATTTTCGTTCATACAATTCTTATTCAATACTTGAAACTCGGCGACTTGCATTTCATCTCTCTTTCGCTCTCTTGCTCTTACTCTTCATCTCTCTCTTTCTCCCACAGAGCGACAATAATAATAACTGGTGACTCCAGCTGGTGGTTGTATTCACATTCGTATTGCAATTCGTTTTGGCCTATGGAGTATTCATTTTATTTTTGTGTGTTTCGGGTATTCACTGCTTTTTGGGTGTTGCGGACGAGCGAATGAAATGAGAATGCTCCCGGGACAATTGTGTGCATAATTAGAATAAAGGGTTTTGCAATTGACATTTGTTGTAATGGCGATGATTAAAATTTGCCTGCTCTAAAATGGAAACTGTAGTCAGGTTGTTGGGGTCAGATTTCCCCTTTTATAAGTCTGATTGTTTTCTGTCTAATGATTTCAACACGATAATATTTATGGGTGGCGAATTGCAATGAAACTCTTTTTACTGCTTAGCAGAGCTTGAGAAATTGAGAGAATGTTTGAAATAATTAAATTTAAAGAATGAACCTTTAATAATGTATAATTAATAAAATAAAATAAAATTATTTATATAATCTCTAAAATAAATAAATAATGGCATTTTAAGGGCAAAACATATTTAGACTTTATGCTTAATAAAAGCTTGATAAATGAAGAAAGCGTTTTGGAACATGTGATAAATATTCTTAATTAAATAAAATCAAATACTAAAGTAATCTTTGAAAATAATATAAATTTAAATGCTTGAGGAAACTAGTTACTATAAAAAATGGAAAGAGCATAATATAAATTGAGCGAAATAAAATAAATATATTTGTAATTTTTCTTTTCCAAAGAGAGGTTCTTTATGAAAACTGTTTTAAGAAATGTAAACAAATATATATTTGATTATTTTCTATGTTGTCCACGAAATTAAAATTTTAGATTGAATCCGATTAAAAACTAGTGACTGAACTACTGTCAAAACTAACCCTACCCAATATGTTTTATCGAAATTACCTTGTATACCATATTCTTGATGTGCCACAACCTTGCAACTTATTTCAGTTGCAGCCACAAGCGAATGTTGGCTTATGTATCCGCTCAGTTGTAGAGGGTGGGACGTAGGGGGGGTTGTGGGTTGTTGAGTCCCTTCGCTGAAGCACTTAAAAACACTAAGAAAAACTGAGCGAGCAACAATAAGGCACAACAACAAAAGCGACGCAGTAAAAACACTTGACACTCTGGCGCCAGAGAGAAAGAGCGTCATGTTTGTCCGTACCACACCCCAAAATGTATCTGTATCTGTGCTGTAGCCAGCGAGTATCTGTATCTGTTGGATGCGAACTTTCAACTTGTTCAGTGCCTGTTTTGTGTGGGTTTTGTTTATGTTTATTTGGCTTTGCGTTTGCCGCCTCACTGGCTGCAACAATCAAAGCCGCATCATCAAAATCCGCCCCCGTTTTCCCCCTTCCCTCTTTGCAGCTCACCGTTTTCTCTCCCGCCCCTGGGCTTTGCCTGCGCAGTTACTTTTATCTGCGTGGCGAATTAGAATGTTGTCAAATTGTTATTCTTTTGTTGCGATGCGTATTCATTCATTCGATTCGGAGTCGCTCATGCCTCTGCCTCTGTCCATGCCTCTGCCACTGCCATTGCCACAGATCTTACCCCTTTCCTTTGACACTTTTTTGCGCCTGCGTTGTTGTCGTCATCCTCATCGCTTCTTCTTCTTTCCGCCTGTTTGTGTGTTTTCTGTTTTGTCATGCTCCATTTAGCCGAGTGTGGACCGAACAGATGTTCTATTTAAACGCACATTATTATTATTCCATTTCGACAGTCGAATCTGAGAATGCCATGCGCCTTCTGACGCACACCACACACACTTGTCGATAACGTTTTCGTCAAGCAAAATTTAATGTCAGAAATCAGTATTCATGATTTTTTTTTGGCAGTTACCAATCAATTTCAAAACTGTTTAATGATTTTAATTAGTTGTACTATATCTACTTCTTATTTTAAGATTTTCAGATGAAATAAATGATATCTAGATAAATTTTTTTATCCAAAAACTAAGTACAACGTTTTTATTTTAATTTTTATCTATGTATCATTCCAGCATAGTTTACAATATTTGTAGCTTTTTAATTAAAGCCATAGTATAATTTTGATAGCTTATCATTTTAGATCATTAATTAAATTTTTTTCATTTATGTATTAAATTTTCAACTGTATTTGCAATTCATGATCATTTTTGTGAAATGCATTATAACAAATATCTAACAAAAATGATAAATTTATAAAAAGTCTAATATTTAAAAAAATATCATTTTTGAATTCTTTTGGAAATTTAATGTACATTTTTTTTTTTTAAATTTACATTTCCTTTATTTATTGAATCTTCGCCAAGGGAGACTTACAATAAGTATATCAAATCTTATATTTAAAGCTTAACTAACAGTTATGTCTACTTAATATTATATGAACTACTGTGTCAGAAGGGTTTATTGCTGTACAATTTTAAATAAATAAATTTTCTAATATCAGAGCATAAACATAAGCGAGTAGAACTGGATTATGAGTTAATTTGTCGGGTGGCAACAGGAGTTGCGCCCTGTATGCCTTACCGGGTGACATAGTTGCCTGTCCAATGCGAATGATGATGATGATGATGCTGATGGCGTTGATTTTAGATGCGGAACGGGAAGGGAATAGAAGGGGAGGACGGGGGAACGGGAACGGGAATGCTGCTTGATTAGGGTGAATTAATGGTCATGTAAGGTGGATTAGGCGATTGAATACGAAAATAATTACATTTGAAATTTGATATGCTGCCAACTGTTAAACTGTGAACGAGTGTGTGTGTGTGTGTGTGTGTGTGTGTGTGTGTGTGTATGTGCTGTGTGTAATACAGGTGCATCAGTGCTAGTGTGTGTGTGTGTGATTGATGATGTTTTTGCCGTTTTGCTCTGATTTCGCTCATAGCTGAATCTCTCCTTGTTTTTCAGATACAGCGCTACCCTTTAGCATAAGCAGATTGGTCAAGACTGAACAACTGACGGCGATTGCAGCCGCCGCAGGTTTGAAGCCGCCAGCGCTAGCCACACATGGTGTCACCTTGGCGGAGGACAACAACAACTCCATCTCGATGCTGAGCAAGAATCATCAACAGCTGCAACAGCAGCAGCAACAGCATTTACAGCGACCCAAACTGTTGCCCTACCTGAGTGCCAGCGAGCAACTGCGTCAATCCAGATCCAGATCGAGATCCAGATCCCGCAGTGCCTCGCATTGTTCCTCCCAGATCGACATGGATGATGCGGACAGCAGTCATGAGCGATATTCCCGACACTCCCGTCGTTCCCTGCACTCGCGTTCTCGCTCCCGTTCCCGCTCCCGTTCGAGGTCGCATTCGAGCAGCTCGTCCGTCGAACTGGAGGTGGATTCACCGCCTGGCAGTCCCAGCATTAGTTCGCCCAGTGCCGCCTCCTTGTCCGCCTCCGAACTCCTCATCACCGCCAACAGCAACAGCAGCGCCAAGAAGTCCGATCTCTTTTCAGTCTCTGCTCTGCTGCGTCGCGATGAGCCGACGTCGCGTCGTGCTCGGAGTCCTCCTCTTGGTCTAGCCGGCGCCTCGAGTGCGGCCCTGGCACTGCACACCAATTCGCTGGAGGCTATGCGACAGAGCTACCCGCCCAACTACGATCCTACCATGTTCCAGCGTCCCATCTTCTCCCCAGCGCTGCCCTTCTTCGCCGCCTTTGCCTTTCACCAGGGACAGCAGCAGCAACAACAACAATCCGGACTTGGAGCAAGGTGAGTGTCTGACGAAACTACACTGAGAGAAAGCGAAGAAGTAACAGTATTAATTTCATGATAATATTGAACATTTACTCATAAAAAATATAAAAATATAGTGGAATTAATAATTTTAAAAATGTAATTAATTATTGTAATGATACGATAATCAAAAAATAGTTTGGAATGATACGCATTATAACAAGAATAAATATAAAAATAGTCCTAATGTAAAGGATAATAATAACAATTATAATGATGATAATGATAACAATATTACTAATGTAAAAAAATTATTAGAATTAAAAATCAATGATGGATTGGCTATTGATCTCGTGTTATATTTCTTGTATATTATCGAACAATAATCGGATATAATCGAATAATAACAATGAAAATGATGTTGACAATGTAAATAAGAATTACAATGTCTAGCAAGTTTCAATGATTACAATAAATAATAAATGAAGATATTGAAAATTGTAATGTGAATGATTATGATATCGTTATAATTAAATAATACAATATTTGTTTCAATAATTATAAAAAGCAAATTACTAATTCGTATAAAAATTAATAACAATTATGATGATAATAATATTAATGTTAATGATAATTGTAATGATAATGATATTTATTGCAGAGTTGGCCTGCTTTTCTCTCCGTGTAAACGACACATACTTTTAACAACCTGTGCTAATTAAGCTGCCTTAATTAAGTGCTTAACTAATGCTTCCCTTGGCTTTTCCGCTTTTCCTTTCCGTGTGCAGTTATCATCCGGATTCACAGGAAAATCTCTTCCGGCTGCGCAGCCTGATGGTGCCACTCCAATCTGCTGGCCAGAATGGCAACACAGCGGCTGCAGCTGCGGCAGCGGCAGCAGCGGCCGTCGGTGTGGGCGTTGGAGTGGGCGTGGGCGTGCCACCCGGTGCCGGACATTTGGGTTTGCCGCATCCCCCGCATCTGCATTTTCATCACATGGCCGCCAAGTGGCCGGGCCTGCATCAATTTAGCGACCTGTACTCGTGCATGAAGTGCGAGAAAATGTTTTCCACGCCACACGGACTCGAGGTGCACTCCCGACGCACCCATCATGGAAAGAAGCCCTACGCCTGCGAGCTGTGCAACAAGACCTTTGGCCATGAGGTCAGCCTCAGTCAGCACAGGTATGCAAAGCACTCGCCACAAGCATTTTGGCCAGGTTCAGTCCAAGGGAGTTGAGGCGGGGGCGTGGCATACTTAATGAGTGTGCCTGGTCCTGGGACACTTTTGTGTTACTTAATTTAACTGAAATGTTGGATTTAGCCTGGCCAAATGTTTGCTTTGTGGTTGTATTTAACATTCAGTAGCCACAGCTCCAGGGAATTCCAGCTGGGCTTTAATTACACCAAATAGCCGCCAGCTTTAGTTGGTAATAGTTGGTATGTCCTCTAACGGTACTTTCCACTTGCTATTTTCCACTTCTTTTTCAGGGCCGTACACAATGTGGAAAAGGTCTTTGAGTGCAAACAGTGCGGCAAACGCTTCAAGCGCTCCAGCACCCTCTCCACCCATCTGCTCATCCACAGCGACACGAGGCCTTATCCCTGCAGCTACTGCGGCAAGCGATTCCATCAAAAGAGTGATATGAAGAAGCACACCTACATTCACACCGGTAAGTACAAACAACAGTGATCATCACTCGATAAAAGTTTTCTAATATCAATTGGGATTGAAGTTCTTTAATTGGAAAAGAAATATGGTATTCATAAGCATATATCATATTTTTGGGAAAGGAAAGGAAAAATATTATATATATGTCTAGAATTTTAGGAAATAATCTTTCTGGTGATTAATTTTTCCTTTCGTACTGGGTGTCTTAAATTAATATGTGATTATATTTAAAATTTCTTTTTTTTTTATATTAAAAAAAGTTGGATTTTTTCTATTTTTGATTGGATTCAATTAAAGATAAAACGAACTTTTTATGGACCCATAATTGATCATTTTGATCTTTTGAATATTATACACAATGTTGGTTGATATAATATCTTTTAAGTTGCTTTTAGAATGTTTTCACTGTGGTTTGGTTACCTTCAAGTACTGAGCCTAAATTCTGATTTGAGCTTCTACTTTAATGCGATAAACAACAGATTTTAAATCACATAGAGGAAGAGGAAGATATGGCATTATTGGGAATGGCAGTGGATATAATCAAAATGGGAAGCATTGGCAGGAAGTGGGCGCCATTAAAGAGACGAGCGAACCACGATAACCAGGCAAAGCCACAGTCGCAGTTTCAATTACAGTTTACCAGTTGACAGAAGACAGTGAGTAGAAGGGGGAAGAGTGAAGAGAGAGGGCGTAAAGAGGGTGATAGTAAGTAGAATGCTAGTGCAGAAATGGAGCTGATGGCGTTGATAGCAAAGCCCCAAACAGCTGAAAAGAGCGACAACTATAAAACGCGTGCTCACTCTCCGAGAAGCGCAAGAGAGCAGCACCCAATACGCTCACACACATACAAACAACACACACATATATAGAAGCGAAACATGTAACTGATAAAAGGCAAAAGTGAGGACCAACATTCAACGTTGAGGCTATGTACAAAAGCTTGGAGAAGCATTGGAAAGACAACGACAAAGCAACAACCGTAGACACACACACACACACATACATACACATTGCCGAAACGCCTTAACGCGCGCGCGAGTGAGTGAGTGAGCAGGCGAGCGCGAGAGAGCGATAGAAAGAAAGAGCGAGCTGGTGAGAGCGGACAGAGAAATCACAGCCGACCAATGAAAAATTTAGTCAAGAGATTTTGATTTTCTGTTTTATACGCGCGCACACACACGAATAACAAATACGACGCATACACTGACACGCCGACTGCGACTGCGACGGCGACAGCGATTCTGTATGTGTGTGTGTGTGTCTGTGTGAGTTGCGCATACACCCCTATATAGCTGCACAACTATAACAACAAAGCTCTGCCCAAAAAGTAGCAACTGCGCTGCCGCCGCACAGTAAGCGACGCCATTACGAACCAAAAACCATCGATTTCTACCGTTATTCCCTTCGATTCTCAATGGCCAAAGGTCGACGTGGTAGACTAATCTAATACTAAAGCTGATAATATATGACTACGATTTATATTTAAAGCAATGATTGAACTTTTCATTTAAAATGAAGGTTATTAGAATTCTTGGAATATTTATATTTATACTTATGATTATATAAATTATATAGATTATATTGTCATTTATAATTTTTTTATATTCGTAGACTCATTGACATAAATCTTTAGGTGAATCTTTTAAATGTTATACAAGCTTTTCAATAATAATAAAAATCGTTTATCCTTATGGTAAACCTTTATTCTATAATGTAATATTTCCATTCTTATAAATCTGATTTTATTTGCCACATTTCATAATTTTATGATATTATTTCATTTCTTTTTTTTTTATAAATGTTTCGCATTTTGTTGCCATGAAATCAGTTTTGCAAATTGCAAGGATAATAACCTCTAATAAGCCTTCCCCAACCCCCAAGTTCAGAATAACCAACAAGCCACACCCACCCGCCCACTTCGCAACCCCAACTCGAATTTAGCAATGCGTCTGGCCAAATCAGTGGAAGATGACTCTGCACACATACACACACACCAACACCTACACCAACATACAAAGACAGCGAGACAGAAAAATATTTCAGACATTTTTATCGCTTGGCGTCTTCGATTTAGGACGTGTGCCCCTACAGTCCCCCCATCCCCCCCTATAAAGAGGGATAGACAGGGCTCTCAGGATACGTCTCAGATTTGCGTTAGTGTTTTTGGCTTTAACTGTGGCTTAGTTCTCGTCCGATTTTTACTCCATTTTACGACTAGCCTTAATTTCTTCTGCTTTTATGCTTTGTTTTCCTATTTTCTTCGTTATTCTCTAACCATTTTTTCTGTTTGTTGCGTTTTATTTTGTGTTGCTTTTGTCCATTTCGTGTCTATTGCTAGCAATAACCAAAGGCAGCAGATTTTTCCACATTGATGTGATTTGCCTCAAACATTTTCCTTTTTTTCATCTGTTTTTTATTTTTTGTTGCTGTTTCACTTGTTGTTTTTGTACAGTTTCGACATTCACGTTTGGCTACGTTTTATTTGCTTTTTGTGTTTAGCTCGCATTTTCATTTTTTATTTTCCTGCCTCAGATTTTTTGTTTGTAAATTTATGCGCCATAAAAGCGGAAGCAAATAAATTTTTCGCATATTTGTATAGGTGTATGAGTAAGAGTGTGTAAGTACACGTGTGTGAGTGCATGCATTTTCCAGCTTGTTTATTCATTCATGACTTTTATTTCGAGTCCACTTTAAATCTCCACTTATTCTGCAAAAAGTTGCTACAAAAAATCAATAAGTTGAAGCTCGCTTAAAGCTATCACAAATTTTATTGATATATTTAAAATTCCCAGAAACATTCAGCTTTATAATTTTGGATAAAAATAAATTTGGAAAAAAAAACATTTGAATAATTGAAAACTCTCTTTAGGCGCTTTCATTATTTTAAACATTTAAGTCTCTACACATATCAGTAGTATATCAAACTAGATTTATAAATCTATTTAAATTTTAGTTCGGTTTTTTTTACTTTTTTTAATATTTACTTTTGTTACGACCACGCGGCGTATGCGTCATTTGATTAGAGTTAAAGATAACACAAATGGTAAAAGGCAAAGCAAAGCGAAATATAAAACGTGTTGAATTGAAAGGATTTGCCAAGTATTCTGCTTAGAAATACACACACAAACACACACATACACAGTCAGACAGACAGTTGAACAGACAGACTGACAGACAGGGAATCGTAAGATATTAGAAGAGTAAAAGAAAGCAGCGCAGAAGCAAGCAAAGATTTAAAAGAATTTCCACAATGTGATGCAATAAAAATCCTTGAAATCTGTACATACGAAAAACGGCAACCCCCAACCCTAAAGCAAACCTCCCCCGTTTCCCCAAAACCAAAATTTTCATACGCCCCAACTCACACTCACATAAACACACACACACATACACACAGGACCAAAGCCTTGACTATATATCGCAACTTGGGAGTTGAAACTTGGCAGTGTTAGTTAGCGCAGGCAGAAGAGAATTTCCTCACCCTCTCCCCCCTCCCCCATTCCGCTCCTTCATCGCTTGCTCCACTCTCAGTGTTGAGCAGCTGCCGTCGGCCGACGGGATTTGGATTTGGGTCTCGTTAGTGTTCGTTGTGCTCGTTTGCCGTGATAAATAATAAAAGCTGCTCTATAATCTCTGCGACTACGTGACGTTATTTGTGCCGATAGTGCACGAACGTGCCCCGAGCGTTCGAGCTCAAAGTTCGTATACCCTTCAGACATGTTGCAGAGAGGGGCATGCTCCGTGAGGCAGCAGCCGACGAGTCTTCTCCCTATCTGAGAGCTACAGCATGACTACTCAATTTTTTCATTCTTCTTTTATTTTTTGTTTTTTTTTTTTTGTGTGTGTTTTGCTTTTGTTTTACTGCTTTTCCTACAGTTTCCGCATTTTCCTACAGCTGCTACCGCTTCCTCCGCTCCCCTTTCCCCGCTTCCCCCTTTTCCACTGCTGCCACTTTCGACTCATGGCACAGGAGCTAAAGTTGAATCAGAGCACATCCCAACGGTCGAATGTTTCAGAATCACGTCGCTGCAATTCCATTATATACTTTTCCTTCACACACACACACACACATATATATATATATATATATATATTTACATTTACATTGATATACAAGTATATATGGTAACCCAACAGTTGTCTGTGTGTTTATATGCTAAAGTGGGCAACTTTTATTGTTTAGTGTGTGTCTGTGTGTGTGAGTATGTTTACTTTATATACACTTTTCACTCTTCCCTCGCAAAATTAAACTCAAGTTAACATTTTGTCGTTATTTTGTTGCCTGCCTGTGTGTGTGCGTATATATATATCTATATATACATAGAAAACTCTACCACATTATCTCTGCCATAGATAAGCGCATATGTGCTACTATGGGAACTGTCATAAAGACAAACTGATGGAATGATACGTGTCTATACTCATCGAATTTCAGCGATTTGTTTTGTTCAGGATTATTTTTTAAAGAATATCAAAACCAAATACTATACTCGAAGAAATATTGGTGCAGCTTAAAAAATTGTAGTTCAAGCATTGCTGATTTATTCATTATTATAAACGAATTACAGAAGAAAAACTAGTCAGAAAGGCTATAGACGAGATCTTGACCATAGAATACCCGTTAATCTAACTTCAAAATAAAATAAAGTACAAAAAGAAAAGTTTACATCTCCAGATGTAATAGAAGTTTCACTAGAATACACAATACAACTTTATTGATTTTTATTCATATAATTTACTTTTCTATACTTAAAATGGATTTAAATGATAACGTTACCTGAACATTATGATATCACAGCACAACAGGACTTGACAGCATTCCTTACACAAAAATAATTTTAATACCCTTCTAATAAAATCCAATAGCAAAGACTCTATACTACACAGATACTGATTATATATAAGAATTTCAGTTTCAAGTTTGAATTTCTACTCGTATTTGTATTGCACTCGAATCTCTGTAGAGCAGACGTCATTTTCAAATTGCCTTATGTCAGCTTTGATAACTGCGAATCAAATCAAATCTTAAATGAAAATTTGATAGCACTTGGCGCCGACGAGCCACAACAACAATAACAACAACCACATCAAAAATACTCGACATAAAAAAAGAAGAATATAAAATGTTAAATTAGGGCGAGAAGCAAAGCGAAATAATAACAGAGCAAATCTCTAATGAAAAATTTAACAGAATGAAAATGTGCTATAAATGAAATATAAAAGCAAGAATCGTTTGGAAATGGAAACGCTTTAAAACCTGCCAAGGAAAATTTCTTGTAGCATTTTGTAAATTTTTATGTGGTTGTCTTTAAGTGCTAAACCACAAAACACCACACAGATGAACCAAAAAGTTGAAATTTAAAAACTCCGCTCGTTGTGGGAATGTGAAAGATGAGGAGAGCGTAAGAGGGGAAGAGGGGGGAAGTGGAGCAGGATGTGGTTAGCAGAGGCGACGCCATTGCAGATGACGACGACGAGGACTTGGATGGAATGAAATGGGGAAGGTTGTCTGACTCAGAGCGCAGACATTTTTGGGGGTTGAAGGGCGATTTGTGAGCATGTGTGAGTGGGGGGTGAGGAGAGGAGGGGTTGCCAGCCATGAAAGCAAAGCTCGTCTCGTTTTAGCCTAAAATGGCGCGCACTGCTTTCCGTTTTTTTGGCCTTGTGAGGAGGCAGGACAATAAATGCAAATTGCGAAATGCAAAATGCACAACGCTTATCGATTTCAAGTTTTAACCCATCTGCCTTTCTCTTTCGATTGTTGCAGGTGAGAAACCACACAAGTGTCAGGTGTGCGGCAAGGCTTTTAGCCAGAGCTCCAACCTAATAACACACTCCCGCAAGCATACCGGCTACAAGCCCTTCTCCTGCAAGCTCTGCCACAAGTCCTTCCAACGCAAGGTGGATCTGCGACGCCACAAGGAGACACAACACACGGATCTGCGTGTCCACCTGGGAAAGGTGGACTTCATGTCTGCCGCAGCGGCAGCAGCAGCCGCTGCAGAGATGAGCGGGGGAGCAGGTGGTGCAGGGATGGGACTCCCCACTGGCAATGCGGCACCACAGGCGACAGCGGCACCACAAGCACCTGCCACGCCGGTGAATCCCCTGAATTGCCAGAAGGTATCACTGCTGGCATAACAACAGCAACTAGTTCCAGTTCCAGTCCCAATCCCATCCACTCGGAATCCATGTGCAATAGCAGTTGAGTCAAATTCTCGAACTGTACTTCCATTTGCCGCCTCACGTTGATATTGCAGTTGCAATTACAATTGTAATTGAAATAAATGCAATTTGAATAGTTTAAACTTTAAACCGAACAATTTCCATCGTTGCCAAAAAAAAAAAATATCAAGAAAAAAATCTTACAAAGAAATTTACTAAACTGCATAGGAAATACCAAAGAAAACAAATACTAAATGATACCAAAACTTAAAGAAATCCCTAATTCTCAGCAAACTAGCAACAACAATACACACGAAAAGAATTTGTTTAACTGTAAATTATTTAGTAATAATATTTGTATGTGTGTGTGTGAGTGTGTGTGTTTTTTGTATGATTGTATTTCTATTAAATATATACATATACATATATATATAACAGCTAAGATGCTACCACATTCAATACGTCTAAAAGTTATCAAACTCTATATATAAAGGCGCAAAAAAAATCAAATCAAAATCGAAACCCTGAATCATGCGTGTTCTACTTGTAAAATGTAATTAAATATTATACTAAAAAAAATATATAAATATAACGAAAAGCTAAAAAAGAAACGTTCCAAGTTTTCGCTTCTAGATAGTTGTGAAATTTTAAACGCTGTACTATGCAAATATTTTGATATTATATCATTCCAATGAATTTAGTCTAATTAATAAATTTTTAACTTATTTATACATATGTGTATGTATGTAAAAACTATAAAACCAAAAACAATTGCTAAATAAATATATTTTCTTTTAATGTTCCACAAATAAAAAATAAACAACGTAAAAAATCAAATGCAAAACAAAAACCTATCCGACATATATTCTAAGTATTTTTATGTTTTTCAATAAATTAAATTTATTAAGCAATTAAAAATTTAAACCAAAATCTGCATTTTTAATGAATTTTTAGGGATGTTAAGGAAACTTTGCTTAGATGTAGGAACATTCACAATTTTGAAGATCATTTCAGAATATATTTAGAAATATTATTTTTATTTATATTGTTATATTAAAGTGTAAACTTAGCTTAGTTTCTTATAATAATTTCTTATGAATGTGCTCTATAAAATTATAAAAAGGAAGAAAAAATTAATCTTGACCTGTAAATTGATAACAAAAATATTTTTAGTAAAAAGAGTAATTTTTTTAGAAATACTTTAACAGGTACCGAGTATCCACAAGTCGAGGAGTACTATATTTCTATATATCTATTTTATAAAACATTTTTTTTTTTCGTATGCAGCTCATTGATTTTTTGAATTTTAACACTATCGATAAAAAAAAAAGTATTTTTTAACTTATTCGGCTGTCTAAAAATACATCAAAGGCTGTTTGAGCACTATCGACTGAAAAAATTAATTTTTTAGATTATTTGAAATATTATTTCATACCAAAAAGTCAGAATTATCCTTAGGAGTAAGTAGGAGTCCTTCTTCACACTGGTATGACACCTGCCAAGGTGTGTGTCGAAGGATGTGATAGAATAGCGAATTGTGAATTGAAAACAAATTGAAAAGAAACGAATGTGAATACTCGTTGAATATGCAAACTCATATGAGAATACATATGATTAAAGAGTTACTGAGGGGCGAAGGTGAATGGCGAAGTGTCTTTGATATTCCCCAAAGTGTCCGGCGAAGGATGATATCGGATATCACGTACGAGACAAGGGTAAATGTTGGCCCCGTGTTGCAAGCGTTCTAAACAAAATTTGACAATAAAAAAATATAATAATCAAGTTGAATGCAGACAAGCTGGCATATTACGAATATGAGTACTCGAACACACTCGCAATCGCAATTCCCAGGTCTGCAATTTGAAGTAGCAACTTGTCTACTTTGCAAATGGAGTCCGAACCGAAAGCAATTTCATCAATAAAAAATATTTGTCTACCTTTTCATTTTATACATATTTTCTTTTTCGCTTTTTGCATATACGACTATTTACAGTTTTCGATTAGATGGGAAAATGTCTGGGAAACTATGGGAAAATGGAATGAGCTAATGCATATGAATATTTATGTTAACCAGCAGCATTTGTGAGTACTCGACTTGATGGATTTATGTCGACATGTCAAGGGGCAAATTCTAGAGTTGACTCAACTCATTACACAGTAGCTATAATAATAATAAAAATTGTAGTAAAAATTAATATTAGTAGCATGTGAAGCAAATCGAACGTTAATTTATGCAATGATCGATAACATCCTGCGATTTGATCAACAAATAGTTTGCCGATCACCCACAAAGCAAAGCAGAACGAGTCAAGTAGTCGATTATGTAGGTGATCGTAAAACATTGATCAATCAATCTTCAACGAACTGAAGTCATAAATATAACAAACAGAAATCAGCAACTTCCTGCCAATGACTGGAAGATCATCGAACCTCATCTAGAGAGTGGGTGAGCGAGGGCGATCTAGAAGATCCACATTATTGGATACATTTGACGAGTCAAAGTCCCCTCCAGGGTGTTGTTGGTATGCGGGCCCTTTGAACGAATTAAGCGCAATTAGCGAAGGTAGGGGATTGGGGTAGGGGCTGTAGGGTGTAGCCTAGCAGGATCAACGATCAATGCGGAACCTCGACACGCAACTTGCATGATTTAAGGTCATCTTATGGGTTTTTTTTTTTGTTTCTCATGTCATTCGACATCTGCACTCGCAAGGCGTTCTTAATGCGAATTTATTGCCGCCATCATTATGATCATCAAACATGAAGATCATTTCAAGAGATGACTAAAGACTTTTCAACAAATTTAACACCCCTTTTCGGTGGAAAATTCTGCTGGCGCTGCAATCCAGGGGAAACTACTTATAAGACAGATAAAAGAATGTATCTTAATTGCATTTTATTGTCTCAAATAAGTGTTAATAATCCCAAAATTGTTTATCAAGGTACGTGATGGAGTGGGAATGTGCGTGATGAAGATTTAACAGAGAGTTCAACCCATTCTGAAGTCGAACATAGCTGAAAATTAAATGATATTAATATTTGAGAAGAAGAAACAAAGAAGATATTAATTATATTTACAGATAGATTATACTTTATGTTTTCTATGACTTGTTGATCATTGGTTTATGTCCAATTGCAACTGTATTTTATTTTTCTATTTTTAAATTACCTTTTTTTCGAAAATTCAAAAAATCTGTATATACTATATATTTTTTTAAATCTTCCAAAGGGCTAACTACTTGTAAATGAACTAAAGTTGCCTTACAAATATAATAAGTGTCTAAAATTAATATATTGATTTCACAAAAGTCGGCATAAATCTTATTCGATTGATAAAAATTGTAAAAAAAAAAAAAAGTCAATAGAGGTTATAGCCTTTAATGATCTCGATCGTCAACATTCCAATCAACATCCACTCTAATGGCCCCATACGTATCCTGCATTCAATTCGGGGATTTTTAGTGCCTTTTCTGGATGTGGCAGCAACATCACAGTTGTGACACATTCGGACGGCACTTAATGACAATTGCATTTTTATTACACAAACAGTCGACGAAATGTTTATTAATGGCCCAAACATAAAGGCATCATGACCTGTGTCGCTCTCTCTCTCTTTCGGTCTTAGTATTGTCATGGCAATCAGCTGCAGCTTAAATTGATTTCGCTACATGTATCTGTATCTATGGCTGTACATTTGTAAATGTATCTGTATCTATATTTGTTTCTGTTGTTACAATGCATACGGTGCACCTGCTGACAATTTCAAGTGCAAGTGAAAGAACAACACACACAACTGGGGAGATTTGTTGCTGTTGTTGTTGTTTTTGCTGTGCCACCACTCTGCACCACCCTCCTGTGAGTGTAACCACATTGAACCGCAATAGTAATTTACGGATGCGCAACATCAGGCGGATTCCCAAACTAATCGCACGCTCAGCGGGCAGACAGAGACATCGAAATTGAGAAAAGTGTCAACCACTCGCGGGTGGTTGTTGTTTGTTCGGTGGTTCAAGCTTGTTGCCAATTGAACGTCTCAATTGTTGCCAATAGATGCATACAATGGCTATGCCGGAGTCGTGCTGCGTGATTACACAGTTCCAGGGGCAGTGGCAAACAAACAACTGCCCCTGCTCACCCCTCCCCGATTCAGCAATCCCACTGGACTAATTCAAGTGTAACCCATTGTTATCCCAACTCGCACCCTGCATCCCTCACCACTTGCCTAGCGACTGTGGAAAGCGCAACGCCCGAAAATTGAGCAGTTAAATATTTTGGTGTCATAAGTCGGCATTAGGTGGCCCTTTCCCTCATCCCTCTTGATTACTCTACATATTGCGGCATTTGATGAGAACTGAAAACTGATTTTAAGACAGCAATGCATATCCTTCGTTAAAAATAGCTGCTTGATTCCTTTATCAGAATGCTTGGAACGGAGAACTTAAATATATCTATGCATAACAGAATTACAATACTTAACTTATGTAACTTTTCTATTTAATAGTATAAACAATATTACTGTATTAATTTTTTTTGCTAATTTTTTGATATTTATACTAAGCAATTATACTGATACAAAAATATTTTCTCGATGCATTATTGCCTTAAAACATAATAATAAATTATAATAATAAATTATTAAGATTCTTAAAATAAGAAAAAACGTTTTACTTTGAACTTGAATATAAAAAAATCAAATCAATTTACTTAACGAAATTTGTAGACAACATTTAAATATATTAATGTCAAATGCCAAGACAAATTTCAGCTTATATTAAACTTGACTAAAATAATAATTGAGGCTTCATTTCGAATACAATTTTAATTTTTTGTCGTATACACACACATGTAGATAATACAAGTTAATTTGTATAAAATATATTTAATAATTTTGGGAGATAATATTGCACTTGGCCAAGACTTATTAACTGTAATTTAGCTGAGTTGGATGCTATATATTCAGGCTTTAATTAAAAAAGTGAATTAATTTAGTATTCGTGATTTATTTGTCTCTTGATTTGCGTTCTGCGTCCGATGAGTTATTGCCGTAAATCACGTAGTAGGTAAAAGCCCGTTGGAGTCAGAGACGGACAAAACTATGAATAAAAGACAACAAGATGATGCTGGTGAAAGAGGAACAAGAGCAGGACGAGCACTGCTGCGAACCTGTTTATTAGTCCTCTAATGCACAATAATGCTTAGTGCCAAGGGTAGGAAATTACTGGGCTCCTCAGGGGAATACTTATCGTGCTGGCTGCCAAATGTGACCTCTGTGCCACAGTCACAGTCACAGCAACAGCCACAGCCTACGAACTTCTCCCTACTCTGCTCTCTGCAGTTCTAGTCTGATATTGAATTACGAGACACGTCTCGACTTTCAGACTCTGGTCCAGATCCTTTGCCATCCATTGAAGTTAATTTGTGCCTCGTCGCTAGCAATTGGCGCTGACATTTTTACATAAAGCGAATCGTATAAATCACATTTGCCCATTGCCAAAGGAATCAGTTCAGTTTTATTCCTACAATTCTTTGGATTTGTGGAATTGAAAGTGTTGCTGAAATATGAAACACACAATGAGATTATAGACCAAAACTCCACTCATATTAACACAAATGTCCACAATTTGCTACAAATGCAAACACATGCCACCTCTACTTTTACATCCGACTCATTTGATAAGAGGCCTTATCAAATTACAAATCGCTTTTGCGGTCTTACAATTGACCTAAGGACAAGCTACTACGCAAAACAGCGTCAAATATTTCCCAGCGAATACTACAAGCAATTTGAAATATTTACTTAAAAATTAATTTGATTACAATAAAATATTTTATCTAAAAATAGTAAATATAAAATAAAAGAAGTACATTCAAAAATTATTCGAAAAATTTTATCTTTGTTTTCTGATACGTTCAAACATTTTTGAGGCATCAAAATAATTTGTATATAAATAAATTAAATGAAGAGAATGCAGAAAAGAATTTAATTTAATATATAAATTAAGCCTTACAATTTACTACATAGCTTTTTTAAATACCAAATTCATATACTTGTATTTAATTTTTTTATATATTAATTTTTATTTTATATGTATAAAGTTAAGACTATTTTTAAAACTTCAAGCTGCCATAGCTTCGTCAATACTTAACCGATTTTCTTTTGGAATGTCAATTTTATCATAGTTTGATATCGCATCAGAATTGGAAAATTCCAATTTTCGCGCATCTGTCCTATAGGGTGAAGTCAATTTGGGTTATTTTTTATAATCGAAATTGCTGTATCATCAATAGATGATACGATATATATGCAATATCTGGAATTTTGGAAAACTTATATTTATTTATAAATATATCGTGTCATCCATTGATGGTACAGCATTTTCGAAGAAAAAAAGTAATTTTCACTCCACGCTATTGCATACATTTTTTCAAAATCTTCAAAAAGCCAAACCCATGCCAAACCTCAACGGATTTTCTTAGGGCAACAAAAATTTTAACATTTTTTTACCTCTAACTTCGAATTCTGAATTTTATAATTTGTATTTACATTACTAGAAAAAATGGAATTTAGTTAAAATGTAGATACGAATATTTGTCAATATCGATATTTCTAAGTAAAACAATAAATCTATAAATATAACCCTTTTCAATAATGTTTAATATAATTATTACAATTTATATACCATACGTATCCTTCTGTTCTATAAATATTTCCCACATGAAAGTGCATTTTTTATTCTATTTTATTTGTTTTTTCACTTTTTGAATTAGAAATCTCGTTGATTTCGTTGATGGGTTGAACAAGTGAATGGCAAGTGCCTTCCATTAACGGCGTTACGCCAGACAGAAATCAAACAAAGTCATAAAAATTTGACACTCGCAAAGCTTCCCACAATCCGCACGCGTCAAGTGGCAGTACCAGTTCCAGGACCCACTCCCAGTGCCAAGTCGAGAATCCAATCGTAGTCCCTGAGTCACACCCTGTCCCTTAGTCAAGTGCAATCGGATATTGGTGCAACCAAGTGGCTGCTGTTTCTCCAGTCACCAGTTGCCAGTTGGCAGTTGTCTCTGGTGGTGGCTGGTGCCATTTGATGGGGGTGTTCTGTTGATAACCGGATGATTGCAATGCATATGGAATGGGTCAACTGTAACCGGGGTTAATCAAAGTGCGTGGATGGTCACGTGCCGCAGACAAAAAGCCAAAACGAATGCCCAAGATTCCCATGAAAATGATTGCAAAGATTTTTTTCATATATTTAACAATTATTTTGATTATGATTATGATTAGCTATGATTATTTGTGAGCAAGTGCAGCACAGTTTCCAGATTCTAGCTCCCAGGCTAAATGCCAATGAGATTTGGACAGAAACCCATTGGGATTTGTCTATATTCCTTGTCATACTCCCTTCGTATACCAATTAAATATAAACTCGAATGTGTTTCTTGACTCTAACTGAGTTTGCTGTCATAATTTGCCAAAAATTTAATTAAAACTATTGGCAATTCAAATAAACTCAGTAACAATTGTGGCTTGAAACTTTAAGAACGACTGCGACAATATTCGAAAACTTTTTACCTAATTGCTTTAAATTAGTTGTTAGTGTCCGTTCAGGCCACTTAACACGATAACCTTCCCAAGACTTCTGAAGACCCCAACCATTTTCTGAGTAACCGCAAGCTAAACAAATGTTAAGTGCTTGGAAACTGGGCAGACTGACAGACGAAAAGTTGTCAACCGAAAACAAACCATTAAGTGGGTCCAAAATACTCGACGCTTAACGCAAAACTCCTTAAATTAGCATCTGGGTTTGGGTTTGGAAGGCTTACTCTCAAATCCCATGTCATATTGTCAAGTGTTTATGTGTCGTCTCCTTTCAACTGTTAATCCAACAGTGCAGCAGATTATGTTCTATAAACAACCCTTAAGTCTACCCACCATAATGAGTACCCACTGTTACGACTCGACTATATTACGAATCTTAAGTTCACTTAAAAAATAAAAAGAATTTAACACATAAATGTACGTCATTTCTATGTAATATTATCATATGCAACTCATATACAAGTAAATATCGAATTTAATATTTGATAAATTAATTAGTATGTGTATTTATATTCCCAACATTAATCTTTAATAAATACATAAATACTATACTTATGCCAATTATTTTTTAATTATTTTATAACTTTACATAATTTTTTCATAGATTCATATATTACATAAATCTAGGATTTTTTGTATTTTACTACTTAATATTTCGTGGTTAATTTATTTCTTTAGTGCTTTAATGTATTACCGATTTTAAACTCTTTAAATGACTTGAAAAAAATGATAAGTATTCATTTGAATCTTCTTTAGATTTTGTATTACCTATTTAAAACTATGTAAATCACTTGAAAAAATAACAAGGATCCATTTGAATCTTCTTTAGATTCTGCAATGAACACTTTTTTTTCCAGAATATATTATGTTTATTTTGATAGTATTTGATATGCCTTAATAAATTAAATATTAAAGTCTAATGTATAACCTATTTTAAACTCCGTAAATAACTTTAGATTCTGCAATGAACTTTTTTTTTTAGAATCTATTAATTTTATTTTGATAGTATTTGATATGCCTAAATATATATACTAAGATAAATAGCTTAAAATTTGATATGAAAGAAAATGTTGATTATATCGTTCTCTGACGCTGATCAAGAATATCTGCATTTATATTTAAATTAAAGTTGCATTAATTTCACCCACTTTTTATTACTCTCCTGAGTACAGGGTGAAGAAGTAGTTTAGTTAAACTTCAACTTAACAGCAACTTAAATTAAAGTTCCTTCGTTGAGAGGCAACTTTGCAGCTTCAACTCTCAGTTTACATCTTGACTTGACAGGTGTTTAGAGAATATTCAGGTGAATGGGGTTGTAAAACTAATCCTAGTTGAAATCAATGTTAAATAAATTATGCTCAACTATTTAGCAATAAATTAATCTTCATAAATCACAAATCAACAACAACGACAACAAGTGGGATGAAGGCAGACACTTTGGAGATCGCCCCAAAGACTACATTAAATTAGAAACGAGGCGTCGTCAAGATTCCGTATAATGACAAAAGCAATTAATTTTCATGCCCAACCGAATGCCATTTACGGAGCGAAAGGTGTGAATTACACACACAGTATACACACACAAACACACACACCACACACACAGATGCAGGAAAGTTAAAGGGGTGTTCTTCCCCTTCTCGTGCTTATTCTCATCTCTGATTACGTTCACAAATCGCTACAAGCACAAGCTTGCTGCAGCTATATCAATGATATTCCCCTGCCCCCATCCCCACTCATAGAGGGGATTCCCCCTTTCTACATGCAGACAACACACAATCAAAATTCCAGAGCATGTCTATGCTCAGGTTGTAAGCTGTAAGCTCCAGAAAGCGTCTCCCCAAGCTTTGCAATTAATTATGCGAATCTGACGAATCTTCCTGAAGCGAACAACTCTTCGACTTGGCTAACACACACACACACACACACACTCTCACACACACTCTCACACACACACATAGCCACAGACACACACAACGAATGCTGTTTGCTGTCAACTGGCTGGCATCATGATTTACATGGAAGCTCTAACAAATATTCGGTGTGAGATGTGAAAGTTCAAATGTGTGTGCGATGCGATGTTCAAGTCGGTGTAGTTGGGGGAGTTGAGCTTGAGTTGGCAGGGTTGAGGGAGCTGCCAGGGTTGGGGTAAATGCAAATTTAAAGGCGTGAATAAGCCAAGGCTGACTCTAATTGTAGACAACCCTCGTAATTATCCGCAATGGAAATGCCATTAATGGAATTAAGGGATTCTGAACTAGACCAAAACATATGGGCATATATTTCTAAAGAGACAGACAAGAGCTTTCAACGATCTTTAAGAATTCAATAGAAAAACTCGATTAGTAACGAAGAAATATAACAAAAATAACAGCTTTCTAACAACAACACTTATAAAATAATATCAAAAAATATATACCTGGACTCAAAAATGGCGAAGATCAAGTAAATGTTCTTTAAAATCGTTTATACAAATTCTCAAAAGTATGCCAGAGAAATGAGATAGATAGTTCCTACGCCTTGTTTTCAACAACAAATTTTTCAAATTTGGTATCGGATTGGTATGAAGATAATTATATAATACAAGTATTTTAAGTATACCAAACAAATAAATATCTTTTCTGACATATTTCCAAAGAGCTTTTAACAACTTTTAAATACTGAGAAAAATACTCAAGAATGTTCCTAAAGAAACATTTAACGTGAATGACACCTTTCTTCGATGTAAACTATTTATTTGTTTAAATAAAATTAGTTTAAATAAGACAAAGCAATTATTCAATAAGAAAACACAATGTTTTTTCAATAAAATCAGCAGAGTTGAATTGTGGATTAGACACAAATAACAAAAACAATTAGTATTGACATACGTAGACAAGATCGACCTTACAATACCCTGTAGTGTGTAAAATCTATGAATATTCCCGTTTCTTAAAATATGAAGTAACTATTCTTGAACAAAAACTGTATCGTATTAGGGGAAAAAAATATAATTGGTTGAAGAAAAATCCCATCATTAAAAAAAAAAACTCTTTACGTTGAAAGACTATAGAAAGATACTCCTTACAACCATATTACAGGGCAAAACGACTTAAGATTTTGAGCTGCTCACTTGATCAGATTGTGGTCTACCCAAGGGAAAGTGTGTTGTAAACCTATCCTAGGTGAATGTCTGTTGTAATTGACACAAGGTTGTCAACTGCATTTGTTTTGCAACATGTTTATATGTGCATCTTGGGGTTACCAATAGATAGACACAAAAGGGGGGACTTATGCAAATGGGACCAAGTACGAGTAGTCGTAGTAAATTGAAAGCAAAACATTAAGAATTATGTCTAAATGGATTGCATTTGCCAGACATGCAAATAGAACAAACCCGGTGGCCATCTGGACACAGCACTTACATTGTACAATGTACATGGCAATTGAAATTAAAAGGGAATATTGAAAATTGAAAATTGCATACGAAATTGCAATTGAAAACTGAAAGAGCAGGCAACACTTGTGTCTTGTTGACTGTGTACACGTTTTGTTGTCAGTACACAGATTTCCAATTGTAAGCACAAATATACAAGTGAAAATTATGAAAACTGCCTTTGCGATTTTCGCCCAAAGTCATCAATTGTGGCAGAGACTTCAAAGTGTATTCCTCCTGTGGAGTCTTTGGCAAATTACTTCACAATTGACGCACCTACAAAACTTTTAATTGAAAAACCCATCCAAAGCCTTGTTGAAACCTCACACATTCCATTTAATCAGCAGTTTCCTCACCTGACAAGTCTGGCATTTAATTTATGACGCGCAATTAAATGAAAGGATTTTTCAGCTTAAAATACTTTCCAAGGCGTGAAATTTTCAGATTGGCCCCAGCTAAGATTCGTTGACTTTTATTCACATTTAATTTACTTAATTTGAATCTATGTAATTGTGACACACCTTAAAGTTTAGCTGTATGAAAATTTCTAAAATAATTTTACAAATTGCAAGGATATTTTCTTCAAAATACAAATTGGATAAGTTAATTAAACTTAAAGGAAATTTCCCTACCATGTTTATTATTTTCTATTTAGTTTTAAATTTATTATTAACTAGATTTTAAAAATATACTTTTGTCGAATAGTTAGATATGACTCATAAACGAACTCGTCACTTCTCCCTATCTTTCTGCTATCTCTTGAGAACTCAATTATTGTCAGTATTTTTTTACCAGCATAACCGTAACCAGATATCAAATAAGCAGTTATTAGATAAGTGTGATTGCCTCGTTGTATTGTCCTTGCGATGGGAATATTATTGTACTTGATTGTTTGCTTGTTTGATTGATAAACGCCCCGCACCACGACACGCCTTCAAGTAGATTCGGGTCTCACCTTAACGCCATCTAGGGGCCATTTCCCAGGGTCAGGGAACATCTGGAATGGTGGTGGTGGTACTTCTCTCTTTTTTATTCATTTCATTCAATCAATTAAGTCATCAGCTTGGTGTTTGTATTGTTTTTCATTCAAGTTTCTTGGTGGTGGCCCCTTATTGACTTCCCAGTGATAGTCGAACGATTGTCACATTATCTTTTCACTTCCCATCGCAATTCTTCTTGTTATTTTGGGTTACTTTTTTTCCGTGTATTTGCCGCACGTGTCGGTTAGCTCGGCTCTCTTCGCTGGGTGCCTTTACGAAATTTTAGCCTGGCTAAGCGCTTAATTAAGACGAAATGCCGCTGTTTTATTATTAGTACAGTAAATACTCCATAAATTCCCTAATGAAAACACTTAATGACACACGTCATACACACAAAAAACAATGCGGGAATTCAATTTTCATATTTACACAAAACTCAAGGGGAGATTTTTATAATTCAAATACTTATATAACTGTGTGATAGTTACCTACATATAATATAGATGAAATTATATTTATTACTGATAATAATTTTCGTCTGTTGATTAGCGCTATTTATATACAGAATGGTCCGACTGTATCTAAGGAAATAAAATTGGAACTGCTTGACAAGAAAAATGCTCAGAAAATCTAAAATTGTGAATATTAATATGTGTATATTTTTTTAATCAATTATATAAATTTGAACTCAATTTAAGAGAAAAAGTATGTATTAGAATTAAAATTTATGTGGTCAAAATATGCACGAAAGAGAGATACCCTGTAATTAGATCTGAAATAAATTATGTATTTAAATTATGTATTTATTAATTAAGTAAAAACGGTGGTAAAACATGGTTAAGTCAAATTTAAAAGCTTATGGTTTATTTATACAATCTACTTGGATTTTTGACTTAATTATGAATATGGGAAAATCATATAAAAATGAGAAACATTCAAATGATTTTAGGTAAACAGTGAGTAAACTAGAACACCAGTAATATCAACCACTTTATGGTTCGGAGCATTTGAAGCCACCATAATCAGCCAGAAGGCACCCGGACAAGGAACCCGAGGCACACTCGTATATCATTCGAATGAAAGCAACATATGTCCACAAAGTGGTAGCAGCAATCCATGAGGAGGGGAGAGAGGTGTCTGAGAGGGGGAGTGAGTGTAATATTTTGATCAAGCGAATGTGTAAGAGTCACCATGGAACAAATCGAGACTCGTTAATAGAAAACAATTACACAAAAAAAAAACCGAACGAAAAAAATGCCTGCGAGGGTTAAATAGCAAATAGTTTTTGGGTCAGACAAAAGGACAAATGTGAATAGACTGTGGCTCACGTATTTGCTAATATGTGAAATGAAAAGTCGAGTTTTAAATCATTTATCTTGTTTTTCCATTACTCCGCCACAGGAGCAAAAAATGACAGAGGCACGAGAAGAAATGATGCCGCTAAATGAAATTGGCAAGAACCGAGCATGTTCTGAATGCCAAATGAGCTGTGTGACAGCGACACCAACCGACAGACCAACCGACAGGCAGACAGACAGAGAAACGGTGAACCCTTTGACATCCTAACAAGGAGATACCCTTTCCATTTACCCTTTATTTAAATTGACGACTTGTCGCCGTTTTTAAGTGTACTTTTCGCATTTTTTAACTCAAAATTGCGGCCATGATTAATTCACACTCTTGGGACACACAGAATTGACCGAGAACCTTTCTCCTAGTTGACTTTCTAACTACTTAACTGTACATTATTCCTCTTCTTTTGACAAATTGTAGACAGTTCTCAAATTATAAACAAGACCTTTTTTTAATTTGTACTTTTTAAAATGAGCTGAAATTAGACTGCAATTGCAATATCACATTCAATTTGCTAATTGAAAATTTAAAATATTTTATATTTTACTTCCACATCTGAGCTACATCATATATCATTGTGTGCTGCACGTGTCGCAGTCTAAAATATAAATTGCATTGATTGATGTCTCAACGTTTTCGCAATTGCAAATCAATCAACTTTCGCGAATGCTCTATGAATATCGCTTTCATAATAATTTCGCAACATTTTATGTAGTCAACTTTACGGCGCAAGAAATTTATATTTTTAAAGAATTTCAAAAGTTCAATATTAAATTAAATTTTTACTTTTGAGTTTTATTAAAAAAAAAAAATTATAAAAAAGGAGACTTTTATGTAAATGAAATTAACTATTTTGGAACTAATTTGAGTACACTGTTATAAATATCAGATAACTACAAGCATTATATGTTTAAATCTAAAATTAACAAGGTAAGAACTGGGGAGGTATGGAACAAAAGTGCAATAAAATATTGAATCAAATATAAGTAAATAATAAGATATAAGTATCTAATAATATTTAACTTTTCTATAATGAAAACAACAAAATTTATTTACCAAATAGAGGAGATTGAAGTGTAAAAGGAATGCATTTTTGAAAAGCTGATTTGGTGAGTATGCCAGTCTGAACTTTATATAATATAAATTTTCTATATGTATTTTTAGAAAAATAAATTAAAATTGTTTCTCAAGAATTCGAGACCGTTTCTTTTTTAACCTAAACACAAGTCTCTTTCAGTGAACCTTTAGATATAAGCCATCTTAATTAAAATAATAACTTTGCCCATAACTCAACTTTCGCTAGTCGAAGCAATTTCTTTTTAACTAATTTCCGGCGATTAGAATAAGAATCGCATTAAATGGGAAACGATATCGCTGAGTCAAGACAGCCGCTAGACCTGTCTTGAGAGGAGTCAAAGAGGAAAAGGAATATAAAAAGTATAAAAATGATAAATGAGTGCGATTATATGCTTATTACCTTCAAATTAATATTGTGTCCGTAATCAGCTTGGCGCCGCGCCCAGGTGAAAACCAACGTTGGGTCAACGATTTATTGGCTAAAAGCGAAATATAAGTAAAGGGCAGCGGGGCATAAAGTACTCTGTCCGAAAATCAAACACAATCAAGCGAATTGGTAACAGTTCGAGTTACAGGCACACCCACCAGCTCCTGTTGACCAGTTGGTTAAAAATAATTCAAGCGTTTCAGGTTTCGTGTTTTCCCAAGGACAAGCGACACCCAAGTACATTGTCCAATGTACATACATATTATGACCAACGGGTAAACATCGTTTGTCAAGAGTTTTGACTGTCGTACCATCTCCCGCAGGGGGGAAAATAACTGGATACAAAATATTTGTTGACATTCCGCGGGAAATTACCATAATTAGTTGATTCGAAATAGACCAAGTTGGCCAGAATACAGGAACAGGAACTGCAATCGCCTTTGCCTGTTTGATCAGTGCCTTAGGCGGGTGTGTGTGTGTATGAGTGTGTGTATTTGACCTGGAGTCACAGGCGTCGATGTCAACATAATGCGGAACGGCACTGCCCACAGCTAAAAGGATAATAATTAGAGCATATGTACGGATTGTGTGCAAATATTGACACTCACTCCATCTCCCTTCTCCCCTTTCCCTTTCCTTTTCTCTCTTGCCTTGCTCTGGTCATTCATCAGTTTTGTGGGTGTGCATGTTAACTGAAATTAATCAGTTTCGTTTCAACTTCATTGGCTTACTCTATATGTTGACATATGTTTATAACATAAAGTCCTAATACCACATACGTGTACGCAAGCCGTTAAACACTAACTATTTTAGCCCATAAATAAACACCACAACACATACGCATAGAATCTAAATACTAGACAATTTATGTAAAAGTATTTTTTTATTTTCTCGCATTTATAAATTATATTCATATAATTTATTTAAAAAGTTTTTTTAATAATATTGTGGTAGTTATTTTATTTTGTTTTTTTTTTTTAACAAATAGTTTGAATATTAAATTCAAACTCAAGATTTTTAATTTTTATTTTCCTTATATACGTATAAAAGTTTATTAATAAATTACTTTAAGTTTTAGTTGGCTTTTTCTCAATAAAACACATTCATACTAACTTTGTTTAAATTGGACCAATTTTAAAACGAAATAAATTGAATGAATCTAAATTCATTCTGCATTCAAATCTAATTAATTTAATTAAAAAAATTTTTCTGTCTGGATCTTGGTTTTAATTGGATTTTTAAAAATCGAAAGTTTTAAATCTCAAGTTTTTTCTTATTATCGACTCCTAATATCGTAATTAGTAAAAAACAACACTTTAAATTTGATTCTGAGACGATCCATTTGTCGTACATAATTATGCCAAATTGGATAAAGTATTTGACTTATAAAGTTGCTTGGACCGATTTTCAGTACATGTTGTACCAATACGTACCGGTACCGATACCAGACTTAAAAGGACAAAACCGAAATAGAACCTTTTAGTTGTTCCGGGACG
The DNA here is from genome assembly GCF_004354385.1 of Drosophila innubila. Taxonomy (NCBI): domain Eukaryota; kingdom Metazoa; phylum Arthropoda; class Insecta; order Diptera; family Drosophilidae; genus Drosophila; species Drosophila innubila. Next base: position 5,608,013 of record NW_022995372.1, on the reverse strand, counting down.
TTCCGGAGCCGATATTCTTATAAATAGTATTCTTTAACGATTAAAAAGCTATTCAATAGACTATTAAATCAAAAACCACTAATTGATTTGGCAAATTTCTTGGCTATGAGCTACACGTAATTGACCCCGCCCATTAAACAGGGCCAAAACGAGGGATTAGAGCGTTGAAATGACTTTAAATGAAGCCGATGTGCGTCCTGTCGATTTAATTAAAATCAAAACAAAATCTTTGCCCATCTTCCTTCATTCTGGACAAGGGGATAATATTAAACGCATAAATAATGCAAAATAATAAATGAGCAAATATTCATAAATTATTAACGCAGGCGCCTGTGACTACTGTCCTGACTGCAAGGGGGATGAAGAAGGGGCGAGAATTGACAAAAGGCACTGCACAAATACCCTAAATATTTTGCCAAAGCATTTAAAAGGACAATGAAGCACGAACCGAGATGACAACAAATGGAAGAAAAGCAAATCCCCGCAACAAATAATTGAGACTCATAAAGAAATATCATTCATTGATTTTCCTTTTGCTGCCAGCTCTGTCTATCTCTATCTCCCTCTCTCGCGCTCGTCCTCGCTTTCTCTGTCTGTGGCAAGTGGATGAAGGTTGTCAGCACCAAAAAGGAAAAAAAAAGAAGTAAAGTTCATAAGGACAGCTGATGAAACTATCACGCCGTTGAGGGGATGTTTGCGGTGACCACCAAGATTTTCACATGAATTCGAAATCTATGCCTCGGCATGATTTGCACAAAACTTGAGTTGGCAAATTTGTCAGATGGGTGGGAAGCAATACGGATAGATACGAATAACACTCATATCCGTGCGAGACAGAAGATGAGATGAATGTTTGAACGGAGTCAAGTTTTGAAGGAAACCTGAAACAGAGCGAATGATAAATTATTAAGTGATTTTGTTAATTTGGTGACATTGATAGCATAGCCAGATTATCACGAGAACTTCTTTCTTAATCGTTCACAACGCGGAAGATTGCAGGAGAAGTTCATTTATAAATAAACTTTAAATATATATAAACGTATCTCAATTATTATTTCTTTTCAAAATTTAAATAATAATAAGAATCTGCGTCAAATTTATATCTGATAACAGAATTTTTGGCTACAAAACTAAAGCTTAACTTCCATTTATACAAAACAGCTTCCAATGCTGCACACAACGAGTGCTATAACAACGAGTTTATTCAGAGCCATTCTAATTAATCTATCGTCCGACCGCCACAATATTCAAGTGCGCGGACCACTGCTGCAACTTATCTATTTTTTAGCAGGTTTTTTTGGCTATATTCATGGTTTTATATTTAGAAAAATTTTAAAGCTGCTGTTGCCGTAAATCAGGCTATTTTATATTTATATTCAGCTTTGTTTTGCTGTTAGTATTTTTGTTTTTTTTTAAATCTATGAAAATAAAATGCTTTCCAGCCATTAAAAGCTCTTTTTCCTCTAAAAATTTGGAAACACTACCGGAGACATGGCTTTTTAAATTTTTATTTTATTTATTTAGTATACAATTTTTTTTGCAACAATCAAATGAAAATTTTGAATTCAAAGGTGATCATTTTTAAGAGATTAGAAGCTCGTCACACCTCGTGGGAAGAACTTGAATAGTTTACCTTTAATTAAATCCGAAAATTCAAAAAAAAAAAATTCAACAAAGATTCCGACAAAATTTTTAAAATTCTAGCTTCAAAAATGCGCAAAAGATAAGTTTTTCGAAAAAGATCCAAAAGTATCAAGGATCATTTTACAAATTACAAGGTCTGGCAACGTTTAAGCAAAGGGCAACTTTCTTTCTGCCAGGTGGCAACGTCTTGACCGATACAACTCTATAAATAATCGACGCCAATTGCGAAGCAAAAAAAAACAAGCGACAAAAAAGATAACAAATGTAATTATTAAACAACAAAAGTATATTTGGCATTTTCATTCAAATGAGTGCCTACAATCGAAAAGTGTTGATGAAAATGTGCTCGAGCAGAGGCACATTTGATGCGGACAGTGCGATGGACGAGTCGGGTTACGCGTCCTTTAAAGCGCTGCACAACTCAACCGTGGAGGCGCCATTTTTAATTGAACGTGATTGTGAGACTGAAAACTGTCGCAATGCATCAAATACAAATACAACACATGCAACTGCAACCAACCAACTGCATAAAACGACGACAACATTCAATTCCATGCAATTCCAAACGCCAAGTAGCAGCAATGAATTCAATTCCAATTCCAATACGAATACGACGCTATGGCACAAATCGTTAAGCCTTCCAACGGCAAACGACTTGCAGCTGGAAGATGACGATGGAATGTGCAAATCTCCATTGCCAATGTCGCTATCGCTCTCGTTTTCTAATCAGCTGCCGTGTGCCAACAAGAGACGCAAGACACATTTCCAGCCAATGGCACACCACAGCAGTCCCAAGAAGTCCAAGAAGAAGCTATTTCCACAGCCATCCCGCGAAATAAGCTGCCGCACACGATACTACAATAATATCGATAAGCTGGACATTATTGGAATGCTGATCAATACGTTGCCAGCATTGGAATGCATCTTCACCAAATTAAACTCCCACACGCTGGACGTCATGACAAAAGTTTCGGAGCGCTGGGCGCAGTCAGTATACAAGAGTCAACGGGCCGTGGAGCGACTGCAGAATCATCGCTTCAAGATGAGCCTCACCAAGGAGAATACACCAGGGTTGAAGCGAGTGGAATTGTTACCGAAATCGAAAAATCAAATTGTGCCATTACAAGCATCGAATGCCATACACAAACCAAACAGACATGATAGCTATAACTATAGGAATGCTCCCATGGAGGACAATTGTCTGCTGGTGGAGCAGATGCAGCGCATCAAGTGTCCCCGTTGTGGCAAGTGCAGCAAGGTCTTCTACAGCCAGGCACCCGAGATGCCCAGGTCTGCACTCGCACTTTCCCAGACATTACCATTCACACACACATATACATCCTGCTCCTTTAATGAGCGTAAGCCGAGCATGACGCGCTTCTTATCACTTGATGAGGTGAAGAGCTCGTCGAACGAGAATCCCATTCCCAGCATTAAATCCACATCCGTCACATTCGGCGAATGCACCAGCATCCAGTGCAAATTCCGTTTCTGTGTTCAGTGCTGCTGTCCGCCGCATCCTGGCGAGAAATGTCGCGTCACTGAGATGGGAACGCCTTCCAAGATCATGATGCCCAGTGAGACGGTGACTCCACCGAAACGAACACAGAAATACGACTCCAAACTCAGTCGCAAGAAGTCGCTGAAGCGACTTAATTTTTAACCACAGCCACAAAAGAACAAATTGTATCCTTAGTTTTAAATCGAATTCGAATCGAGAGAAGAAATAATGTACCAAGGTTTATACATGTTTAACTAGTATTATATCATAGTTGTCCACATCTCATTATGTATTTTAGTTACAACAAATGTCATTCAATTTTATCTGTATTGTTCCGTACTGCTCAACATTCTTGTACCTCTGTGAGATTAAATAGATTTAAGATACATTTTACACACGGAAATAAACGATTTTTTATAAGCAATGTTTAGCATTTATTTTACAAAATTGATTGATTGATTAATTTGTAGTGCTCTTAAAAAGTTGTATTCTATTGATCTTTGATTAAATCATTGTGCATAACTGTCACTTTTAATTGCATTTAAAGTCATAAACAAACTTTTAGCATAGCATAACTTATTTTCAAGCAGATGTCATTACACCATAGAGTTGCGTGCACAATTTGTGACGTCACAGCTGTTATCCGTTGTACGCAACGACTATCGATATTACAGTCGCACAAATCGATACATAACGCATGTTGTACGCGATGACTATCGATATGTTATGCATTCTGTGCGACTTATCGATTACAACATTTTAGTAGAGTTGGGACTCCTAGCTCATAGTGCTGAATAAGTTCACTTGTTCATGTTTCAGTGGTGATCTAACTCAGTGATTTAGTTCATTATTCAGTTGGTCAGTTGTCTGTCATGAACTAAGAACGATTTGTTTTCTATTCAGTTGTCATTTAATTCATTATTCATTTGGTCAGTTGTCATGAACGAAGATGAATAGGTCATTCTGATCAGTTGGTCAGTTGTTTATAAACGTCGAGATCGGTTAATTTGTTTAACTGAGATGATTTCAAAACCGTTCCTTATAGAAAAATTTATTTAAAGCTTATAATTAGAAAACAAAATGAATGTTTGTTAGTTTAAGGATACTTAAACTTAAACTGGCCTTGCAATATATTCAAAATTGCAAACAGAGCTGCGCTTTCTTTTGGACATTTTAAAAGAAAAAATGTTATTCTAAAATTCAAGTTATTTTTCGAATTTCAATGACTCCAGTGCTGAAAAAAAAAATATTTGCTTACATGCAACGGACCTGAAAGTTTGAATAAGTTCACTCGTTCATTTCAATGACCCGTTCATTTGAACTTTTTCAGAACGAAACGACCTAACTCTACATTTTATCCATTAGCGCCGAAACACGTGTGGAAAATAGTTGCTGCACATTTGACATATTTTCTCGGTGTTTAGAGCAATTTAAAATGACAACGTCATTGGCTCAACAACTACAAAAGTTAGCGGCACCCCAGACGTCGGGAGTGCTCGCGGATGCACGCAGTCGTGCCTCGATATTGTTTGATCCCAAGGAGGCGGCGACCAAGGACAGGCGAGCAATCTATGAAATTGGAGTCAGCGGATTGCAGGAGCTGACGGCATTCAATCCGACCTTCAAGGAATTCCAGCTGACGCTCTTCGACGAGGCGACACTCACCCTGGAACGGGCCGTCGAGGATGCGGAGGTCAATAAGCTGCTCGATGCATCGATATCGAAGTTCCTGCGTTTGCTATCGCCTTATTTCATGCTGCGTCCGGCGCACATGTGCTTCGAGTGGCTGCTGCGCCGCTTCCAGGTGCACGAGTACAACCGGGAGCAGGTGATGGCACTGATATTGCCCTACCATGAGACGAACACATTTGTCCAGGTGCTGCAAACGATGCGACTGCGTCAATCCGACGAGGATTGGTTCTGGCTACGCAAACTGCAGCGACCCGGAGTACCCCTATCGAAGACAGCTATCGTTAATCGCGCCGCCAGCGTGCCCTCCTTCCTTAGCTTCATATGCCGCAGCACCCATCGGGCGGTCAAGGAACTGGGTCCACGTGCTCATCAACTGCAGGCGCAGCTCAATTTCTATGCCACCGTCGTGGTTGGCGCCTTGCAGGCTGCGAAACCTGTACAGGATTGGCACATCTCCACCATTCTGGAGTCCCTGATCCGTGGCCTCGCCTCCGACACTGTGGACTTTGTGGCAGCTGCCTATGTGATCGTGGCACAGCTCGTCTCGCGCACCAAGCTCAAGGAGAAGGTCTGCAATGTGCTCCTGGAGCGTGTGGCCAACTGCACCTTCGAGCGCCTGCACAACACATCGCTCCTGCTGCTCTTCTGGATCCACGACAAGCAGCAGTCGGCTAATCCTCAGTTTACGGCCAAGACAATGTTGAATTTGGTCTGCCAGAAGTGGCTGATCACCGCTCTGGCGGATCTGGCCAAGGAGAATGTGGCTATCCAGGTCATTTGTATGCCACTGATGCGGGGCTCAGTTGCTGCCATTCGCGAGGGAGACGCCTCTTCAGTCTCACATCAGCAGTTCCTGGACAATCTTCTAGCCGATGTTCCCTTCTCAAAATCAAGCGCCCAGCAATTGATCAAGTAAATCTTACTCCCAATCTCTGTTTTTCCTTAAAACTCAATCTCTACTCACCTTCCCAGTTGTTTCCTGGACACGTTTGTGGCCTTGGAATCGGAGAGTTCTCCTTCGCCCATGGAAATCTCCACAAATGATGATGGCGAGGACACAATTGTCATCGATTCCGATGATGATGATGAAATGCAGCCTGCAAAAACGGATTTTCAATCCTGGTACACCGATTTCCTTGCGAAGCTGGAGCGTCGTTATCCCGAGGCTTTTGATCTGAGTGTCAAGGCGGCTTTGAGTGCCAAGTCCAATTCCAGCAATCGTCGCAAGGCATTAAAGTTGGCATTGGGTGAGTCTATAAGATATATCTCTATATGAAAAACCGAAATATTGCTGATTGAATGTGGAAGCTATGATCCACACAGAGTCCACAATGCACTGGCTTCGATGTGTGTGTGTGCCCGTGAGCGACTGTGGAAGCTAAGAGCGAGAGAGAGCATGCGCCACAGTTGAACAGCTGCTGCGAAAGCTATTTGAGTGAGCCTTTGTGGATGCTATGAGCAGGCCACTGTGGAACTTATGAGCAAGAAGTTGCGGAAGCTAAGAGAGTCACTATGAAAAGTGTGGGAGACAGTGCGTGGTTGTGCTTGTGTGTGTGTGCACGACGCAACGTACAGCCATGGACAAACAAATAAGCACTAATTAAATGCATGGATATAAAAATAAACATTTTTGTTTTTATAACAGTGCTGTCCAAAAGTTGGCTGTATTCTACTTGTTCCTATCACTTGTGTTAGTATTATAATGACAACGATAGCAGAAAATGTGAACGTAGAAATAAATTTAAAAATAATAGGCCACAAATTTATGCTACTACTATGAACTTAATCATAATTATTATATTATCTTAATTGCCTTTACATGCTTTCCTGAGTGCTATTCGTATGGCCAAGGCTGTAAATAATATAATTATTAAAAGTTCCATTAACTGTAATTATTTACAATGAAGTTAAGACAATGTTTACTCATTAAAAAATGCCCTTTTTCAGGTTTCCGACTGAATACAACCGATGAGAAGGCAAAGAAGGCTTATGAGAAACTCTATCACTACAGTGATGACTGGCGTTTGACAGCCGTGCAGCAGTTGCTGCAGAATCTGAAGATAGCGAAGAGACGGGAGCGTAGCAAGCAGCTGTTGCAGGAGTGCCTGTCGGATCGGCTCAAGGATGATAGCCCAGCTGTTGTCTCCGCACTCCTCACACTGCCCACCGCTGACTTTGTGGAGATGCTGGGTGCCACGCCCTTTGCCCAGACACTGTGCGAGTTGTTGCGACGGGCGCAGTCGCAGCGTCAGACCCAATGGGATGCGGTGGTGCCACAGGCCGTGCAACATCTGACAACAGCTGCTGTGAGCGACAGTTATGATGTGAACTTGATGTTGCTCGCCTTGATGCCATATCTATTTCCAAGTGATGCACTGAATGGCAGAGAACATGCCGCATTGTTGATCATACTCAGTAGCAACTTTGCCAACAAGCTGCCATTTCTGTTGCGCCTCCAAGTGACAACGGATCACAGTGCCTTCAATGTGTGTCAGCATCGTCAGCAGTTTCTGGACGTGATTGCCAGCGGCGGGGAGTCGGGACAGCCGGCCCAGCAGCAACAACAAGCGCTGCTCGACAGCGTGGAGCAGAACGGAGGCGTGAGCGAGGCGCCACAATTGACGCACTTGCTGCTGCTGCTCACGGCGTTTGCGAGACGGGAATTGACTTCGGCGGAGAGTCTCTACATGCTGCAACGCATTGGCGTCTACACTCGAGGCTTTCAGTTTAAGCTCTCAAAGGAGGGAAGTCTCAAGCACAACAAACATGTGTCGTTGCAGCTGTACGCGGACTTTCTGCAGACACTGTCAAGGAATACACAGTTCAAGGATCTAACCACAACATCCTGGACAGCTCTGACGGATGAGTTGCACCTTTGCTTGCTCTTGCTTGAAACTCTCTGCAGTCGTGTTTATGGGGAAAGTTGCAAGAATGCGGAGCGCACGGAATGGACACGTGCCCTCAAAGCTTGCCTCAATCACATGCTGCCGGAGGCACAACAGAAATTGGATTTCCTATGCAACTTCTATGTGTACGAGAGTCTGTCGGTTGTGGCAGATTATCCGGTGATGCGTGTGCACGCCTTTCGTCTGTTGCAAGCTGTGCTCCGTTCATGTGGCAAGCAGCTCAATTGCAGCTTGATGCATGTGCTGCGCATTGCGAATGCTTGCAACTCGCCGTTGCAGACGTTGCGGCAAGAGGCACTTGCCACACTGCAACAGTTGCCACTGAAGTCACTCGAGTCGCATGTGGCACATTTGGTTGAGTGCCTGCTGCAACGTCAGAGCGAACTGAGCATGGACAGCGAACAGTACGCATTGATACTGCACACCATCCTGCAGTCGAGCAAATCGAGTCCTCGCGAGCAACTGCTGCTCTCCAAGCTGAAGAGGAGTCTCCTATCCCTGATTTGCGATGTGGCACAGCCTGCCATTTGCACCGCCGCCTTGTTGCACGCACTGAAGCACATGAATAATGAGGAAATGCTGACGGCTTTGCTGCCACTTGGTCTATCAACGCTGACGAAGATTGTCAAGGGCGACACGGATCAGTTGGAGCAACTAACGTGGCCATATAGCGACATCTATTGTGCGGTCATTGAACGCTTTGAGGGCGTCGTGGGATTACGTGTGTTGACGGAGCAGCCGGAGGCGTGGCAACTGATTGAGGCAAGCTTCAAGCAGCACACAACCTACGTGCAACTGGAGCAGAAGCTGCAGCCGCTGCCTTGTGTGCTCCTCAACGCTGTGACGCCGGAGACCTTTGAACAGTTGCAGGGCAAGCATAAGGTGGCCTTGTTGCAACTAATTGTGGTGGCAGCCACTTCATCGGACAACGATAGCATCTTCCTTGCTGCACATCGTTTGCTCAAACGTTGCACCATCGAGTGCAAGGAGTTGACCACGATGCTGTCGCAGATGTGCAGCCGGAGCACGCGGAAGACTCCAGAACGTCGTCGTGGCGTGGTTAACAGCAAGTTGGACTTGACCTGCGATGCCTGGAAGCAGGGCATGACTCTGTTGGAACTGCTGGAGCACAAGAAGCAACTCGTGGGAGCTGAGCTCTTGATTCCCCCGCTCTTTGAGCTACTCCAGGTATGCCTGACGCTAGAGGAGCACAGCGCTGCCGAGTATCCCAAGCAGTTGATCCTCTCCAGTCTGCTGCACTGCTGCGATGTCTCTCAATCGACAGGAGTCGAGCTGTCCAAGGTGCTGCCTGAGAGCTGCTTCCGGATTGAGCAGGTGGTGCAATGTCTGCGCAATACACAGAATCCACAGACCCATCAACACGCTCTGCTCTTCCTCACACGCTGTGCTGCACTGTATCCACAGCAGGTGCTGCACAAGATCGTGGAGATATTCACATTTGTGGGCTCAACGGTGGCCAGACACGATGATGCCTTCAGTCTGCACATCATTAAGAATGTGGTGGAGACCATTATACCCACTTTGTTGCTGCAGTCAACGGGCATCCAAAGGGATCGTCTGGTTATTCCCGTGCTCAAGGTCTTTGCGGATATATGCACAGATGTTCCGGTTCACAGACGCTTAACCCTTTACGAGACACTATTCAGTGTACTGAGTCCTGGCGAGCATCTTTGGCAATTCCTCTGCATTGTCTTTGAATCCCAGATGCTGTTGGAGCAGGCACAACAGACGCCACAAGGCAAGGGAAAAGTGTTGAAGCAATTGGACAAAACGCGCTTGGAATTCGCTCGCGATTTGACATTGATGTTTAAGAAACCTTCAATTATATTGGACACGTGCATCAATCTTCTGGATTATCTGGCCAAATTGCCGCTGTCGAAGGAGGCACAAGCTGCTACATCTGGTGGCAACATCTCCCCGGAGCAGCAGCTCTTTGATGTGCGCACGCGAAGCTTTAAGCAGTTGCGTCATTTTAAATACCTGATCATGGATTTTCTATCCAGTCTGAGCAGCTCCGTGGAGCTCCAGGAGAAACTGGCCAATCCCAACGCCCAGCAATTGAAGCAACTGAAGCCGCTTTATCAGAACTTTATACTCAAGACCCTCTCGTATGTGGGCGTGGTCAACAATGTGCTGCAAGTGTCCTCCAATACGCCTTCTCTGGAGAAATACTGGCGTGTCCTGGCCAATCATGTCCATGATGTGCTGGACAGTGCAATTGGCTTGCTGTCGCCGGAGTATTTCCTCAGTGTGATCACGGAGTTGTTGCAACACGAACTCATCCATGTGCGCATCAAGGTGTTGGAGTTGTTGGTCACCAAACTGTTGCCACCCAGCGAATACTTTGCCCACTGCGAGGCCCTTCACTTTGGCATCCTGTTTGAGCCCTTGGGTGGCATCGTTGATGGCATCCTGGATGCCACGGGAGGCAGCTCGGCGCAGCAAGCGCAGCTGCAACAGACGGCGTTGCATGCCCTGCAACTGTTGGCCAATCGTCATGGCCGGGATTACCTTGTGGAATGTCGCGACTTGTTGGCCAAGCTAACGCGCATTGCCAAGCGAAGAGCGAATGTGCCCAAGGCTGTGGTTGGCAATGTGGTGCTCACTCTTGTCGAGATCTGTGGCAGCATCAAGGCTCACGCCTTGGCCCAGCTGCCCAAGTTTGCGCCACAGCTGACGGAGCTGCTCAAGGAGCAAGTGCAGCAGATGTTGACCCAGAAACAGACGCCAGATTATCTGTGCTCCGCTCTTGTGACGGGTGAGAAACGATTCTTAATTTTGTATTTCCTTAACCTCGTCTAACATTTAAGCTGCTCTGTGATTTCCATTTATATTTTTCTCTGTTTGTTTCCAATGCTTCTTAACATCTTATTCTTTAACAAATAACAATTGATTAGTATATTTTTCCTATTTTCGGCAGTATTTTTCTCTTAACCTCCATTTGTCCCTTGGTTTCGAATCAGAATTATTGGTTTTTATATTTCCTTTCATCTCCTTTGTTCTTACTTTCATTATCTGTTACTGTTCCTGATTTCCTTTTCTTTTTCTGCTTCCTTCTCAACTGCTACTTATTCCATTTTCCTATTTTCCTCATCCATTTCCATGATTTTCTTCCATTTTTCTATATATATATTTCACCCTAGTATATTTAAATGGTTTGTTGTTTCCCTTTTGGCCTTGCTCCATTATTTTTCCTGCTCCCAATGAAATAATTTTCTTTTTGAAATTAAACATTTTATTTCCCATATGTGTTGCCTCCTCCTGAGTTCCACTTTCTTCTACTCTTTTCTTTTTGTCACCCTTTGAAGATTACAGAAACTTAATCTTTCCTTTATTTCCTCCTCTTCTTTTCCTTTGCTTTCTTTACCTTTTTATCGATTTTCCGTTTCCTTTAATAATAACATTAAATAATCCTTTCCTTTCATTCAATTTCCTTTTACTTTAAAAATGAACTAAACTTGAACTTTCTCTCTTCCCATCCAGCCATGCACAAACTCTTCCTGACGCTGCCCCTTTTCCTGGGTCCATATCTGGTGGACATCATTGGCGCCCTCATCCGTCTCTCCGTGCAGCTGGAGAATCCACAGTTGGCGCTGGACAAGCGCACGCAGGCGTTGAAGCTGCGTCTGGTGGACGTGTGGTCGGCGGTGGCAAAGGGCGTGGAGGCGCGCATCCTGGTGCCGAGCTGTGCCAAGACCTATGCTAGTTTGCTGGAGGCACAAGCCTACGATGAGCTGGGCATGTTGATGCGACAGTTGCTCCTGCCCTGCATCAAACACAACGGAAATGCGGATCTGCAACCTGTGCAGGATGCGCTAAGTGAACTCTTCCTGCAGGCACTCGAGTTCCGTCTCCAGATGCGGGGAAGTGACCTGCAACGTGAGAGGACTGCGGCGATTGAGGCGGCAACGGGAGAGGCATTTGTTGCCTGGATACTGAAGCTATCGGAGACGAGTTTCCGTCCCATGTACGCCAAGGTGCACAAGTGGGCAATGGAGAGGAATGCCTTGGAAACGGAACTCACCTACTTCCTGCTGACCAATCGCATTGCCGGGGCCTTGAAGTCCTTATTTGTGCTGTTCGCCGGGGAATTTATAGAGGATGCCGCACGCTTGTTGCACGCCCACAACACGCAACGTCCGGAGTTTGTGGAGAGCGAGAATGTGGAGGATGCCGTGGAGTTGCTCTCGGCCATCATTAGCACCTTGCATCACGTGTTCCTCCATTGCAGCAGCGATTTTGTCAACGATCATCGTTTCAGCACATTGATGCCACCCATTGTCGATCAGCTGGAGAATCAATTGGTCTTGGCCACCGAACGTGATGCACTGCAGCAGGCACTGAGCGATTGCATTGCCCAAATGGCAGCTGCCACCAATGACGTGCTCTGGAAGCAGCTGAATCAACAGGTGCTGCTCAAGACTCGCACCAGCTCACCGGAAGTCCGCATCCTGGCATTCAACAGCAGCGTCGCCATCGCCCGCAAACTGGGCGAAAGCTTTGCCCCCCTTCTTCCCGAAACAATGCCCTTCATCGCCGAACTCCTGGAGGATGAACACGAGCGCGTGGAGAAAAATACTCGCAATGCTGTCCTGGAACTGGAGACAATTCTCGGTGAACCCGTGCAGAAATACCTGTAAAATCTATAATTATTATTATACAACAAAGTTCAAACCATTTATATGAATAAACAATCTAAAAATTACACAAGTCTATATTTTTGTTTGTAAAATCATAACTATTTAAGATCCACACACACATTTGACCAATTAGAGCAGCGCACGCTTTTGGCAGCCCTTAGCATCCACAAGATCCACAGGCGCTCAATCGTCTAGATCTTCGAACCAATCAGACCTTAGCGTGCTCTAAGCGGATCACAGCTTCCACAGCTGCTCTCCTGTGGTCAATCCTGTGAGCTCACACACACATATGTAACTTATCAGTGCACTAAGAGATTAATTTGTTTCTTTGCTTGCTGCTGATTCTGATTTCAGACGGAGCCGGAGATATTTTGATAGAGATTTTAGGGTGTTATATAAAGTATATATATATTATTTGGGAAGTAAATAATATTTGTATACAATTTAAATTTTTTAGAGGTAATTCATATTTAACATAACGTTATCTGATGTCAGTGTAAATATATATGTATTTAAGTACTACCGCTTACGAGTGCTACTGCTTCTAGGTTCTATTTAAAATAATTGATGTGTTCTTTAAATAGATTTACAGCCAAATTAAGACAGTTTGCTTGTCATCGAGGGGTATCATGTAATTCATGATCATTAACTTGATTTGTTGCCGGGCATAATTATAGTATCTTTTAAGTGCAGTTCGAAAGATCGTGACCAAAAGATTGTGACAAAAAATTAAATGGAATGAGATGGTAAAAGATCTTGGATACAAAAAATAAATACCAATATTATCGGGTAGAAAAGAAGTTTGAATATATTATCTTAGAAATGAATGAGTAGAAAAACATTTTAAATCAAAAAAAATTTTAATTTTCTTTATAAACATATACCTCTTTTGACTGATGATCAACAAACAGCCCAAAGCAAAAGAGCTGAAATTTTCACAGAAGTTTCCAAAATGTTCATAAAGATTTAATTAATCATGTCTAGAAGGGCAAATCTCCAAAATTTATTAATTTACAATTATTAAGGTATTAAACAATTCGATTGAATTCAGCAAATGTTGATTGTTTTCCTACTTGTTGTAGGTATAGGAGTAGCTTGGTATTTGAACATTGCTCTTGGTATTATCCTGCGTCTCTTTGTCCTTGGGTATCTCAGGATCCTCGCGTTCCTCCTCCTCATCGATGATGCTAATGTCGCGTATGGAAGGACGATGACTACGACGCCATCCAGTTAAGATTTGTGGTTGCTTCGTCTTGGTCAGCATCCTGGTGCCTGTAACGGATATCAGAATGGCACCCAATGGAGCTGTCAAGATGATGCTGAATATGCAAATGGTCTGGACAATCTTGGCCCACTTCCGCTCATCGTCTGAGGCATTAGGACCCAAATGCCTGAGGGCCACAGGTCCGAGGGCAGCCTGTACCGTCGCCTTGGCCATCCAGGAGAGACCCACAAAGAACTTCTCCTTGACATTGAGACGATCGCCAAAAGCAATGCCAGCTGTGACCAGGATTCGTATAATGACGCCCGTGAAGATGCAGAGAGCGCCAGTGTATATCAAACTGGAATCGATTTCACGTATCTTGATCGTGGCGCCAGTCAGACCAAAGAGAATCGGCTCGAAGATCATCCAGAAGATCTCGAAGCCAGTGGCCACCGGATTGTCATCGATCGTCCAGCCATCCTTGCACCAGAAATAGTTGGAAATGAAAGATGAGAAGACGACAGCCAAAGGGCCAGCGCCCTCGTAGCCCAGCTTATCACTGCCATAGATGGCCACCAGGTTGCCCACAAAGAGCAACATGGTTCGCAGCGGCACCACATAAGCATCTCCCTTCTCGGGAAAGATGCGCGCCAACAATCCCCAGATGATGCCGAAACCCAGACCTCCAATGATGCAGACAGGCACCTGGGAAATCAAATAGAGCTGTCCCTTGTCGGAGAACATAATTGTGCTGATGATGCCGAAAATAGCCACCGAGATGGCATCATCGACACCCGAGACAGCCACTACCAGAGTGGGAATCCCCTTGGCCACACCGTATCCCTTGGTGCGTAGCCGGAACAGGCAAGGTACAACGACAGCTGGAGCAATGGCCGCCATAATGGAGCCGAGTAGACAACCCCAGATCCAGGGCAGACCAAGCAGATAATGCGACATCACAGCCATCACACCAAACTCCACAGTCCAGGGCACAATGCCCAGTTTGAGGATGGTCTTGTACACCTTCTTGAAGGCTTCCGGCTCCATTTCGAGGCCAGCTCGAGTTAGGATTACAGTGAGCGCAAATTTTCGCAAATGTGCGGTCACTATAGAGAAGTCGCCATCGAGATTCACCCAGCCAACCGTCTACAAAATAGAGAAACTATTAAAGCATTCAGAATGGAAATGCATTCAAAACTCACCTGAAATAATAAGCCCACCAGGAGCATGCCAATGAGGCGTGGCAACGTGGTCAGCGACATCAGATAACCACCGAAATTGGCAGCCACTGTTAGCACCACTAGATTAAAGAGTTGCCCACCAGGGGCAGCAGAGTTTCCAATTATCACAAAGGATACAATCCATAGTAGAGCACCTGGAGTAAAATAGAAATTCAATACAGAACATTTATTTATAGAAGAACTATCTTTAACATCCGACCGGACTGTTCGAAATAGTAGCACAGCTTTTAGAAAAAGTGGCTTAGGATGTAGAGATATTTCAACAATCAACAATTTTATATTTTTCTTTTTAAGACAAGTATTCTTGATTTATAAAACTCTTCTACAGTTAAATAACTTTTAATATGTTGACTTATATCATATACTTACCAATTGCTGTAAGGGCAACCAAACGGGAAAAGGTCCGGAAAGTAGGACACAGGGGAAACGGAAAGACCTTTTGCCAGAAAGGTGGCTCCCAGGACTCCGAAGGCTCATCGCCGCGACATTTCAGACAGAAATTATAGATCCACGATTGCTCCACATAATTGGCATTACTGTCCTGTGATTCCTGCACGCCTTGAAGGCTATTATACTTGGCATTGAGCACGTCCAGCGCACTCTGTCTATAGTTCTCTAAACGATTAAATAGATATATATGTATTAGAAATTTATTAGTTATCAATATAGGCGCAACAAATTAAATCATAATTTTATATTCAACTCTAATTGGATGATTCGAGGCATATGGTATAAATTAATATATTTATACATGATCTACGGTCAACATATCTGTGGGGTAGGAACTGGATATTGAATTTGAGCTGTCAATTCCATGCTGTGTTAATTGATAGTGTCAATCTGTAGATATCAAATTCAATTGACATCAGACCCAAAAATGTTAATTCTTTCATTTGCTTTTGTATAGCCGAACCTCAGGCTTCTGGGTTTAACTAATTAGCAGTTCCAAAATAATTTTATTTTTACAAAAAATAATATTCAATTTTTCAAGTTAATATATTTGTTCGACTTGTAAGAATTTTGCAACATCTTTTGTTTTTCAGCTGTGCAAATGTTTTATACTTTAATGGTATATATGTAAATAATTATTATTCTTTTTACAGCTATCTTTCTGTTGATTGTGAGGTCATTAGCAAGCTAATTAAACATCTTACAGCTTTAATAATTTTGTTACTTAAATAATAAAAATAAAGATATAAAAATCCACTACACTTATTAGAAAACTGGTTTCTAAAGTAGGAATAAGGTCATTAAAATGTTTTTTAATAAAACCACTCTTCACTGATTTTCTAAATATGTATCATGCAAGTTATAAAATAATGCTATTGGCTATTTTTCGATACACCATATTTATTAAATCATTGTTATTAATGTATATCACAAAATATATTACATAGTGAAAATTACGAAGTATCCGGATTATTTTCCCTTATGCAAAATTAAGCTCCAGTGTACCATATTAAATAATATCAAATCACCATAATTATTCATGAGAAAAACGATATTGTACACATGAATCACACACATCGCTTAACCTATTAACAACATTGAGAGTCATGTGATACGCAACAAATGAAGAATAATTATAATTAATTACAATTACTATGGCATTGTGCTCTGTTCTGGAATTTAAATTAAACAAGAGTAAATAAACAAGTTTGCCTGCTACCTAAAAAATATTTATCACATTTTAATCTATAAATATCTGAGCACCTTTATTCAAATGTAAGCAAGTTTTTTTCTAATTTTGGGTACACTTAAAGTAATAGGATATAAAATTCCACTTAATGTAAAGAAACATAAATAAATAATGCAGAATAAATAAAGCTTAATCGAAAATTATATAAATATCGATCATTTTTTCTATACATGTATCAGAAACTATCATTTTATATTTTTCAGTCTGTAGGAAACCTATATACTTATATTGGTATCTAAATGGTACATCTATCTAAATGAAGTCAGATATATATATGACTATGAAAATCGATGCATATCTAGCTTTCAATTTCATTATGCACATTCGATTTAATAATTAAACTCCGAGTTTCAACATATTCTTTTACTGTGTAGCATATTACACATACGCTCTGATGTCTCAACTTACCGTAACTATGTGTCGAAACACGATCGCTTTCATTATCATGAGCCAAAGTGTCCTTAAGGATGCTTCTCCTGCGCCCAGGAGGTCCGATTTCTAACGGAGAATGTGCTGAGCTCTTAAATGAAAACCCAAATGATTTGCTAATTAATTTAAAGAAAAAAGAAAATTCCCCTGCAGCTGTGCGATCACTTGATTGCAACGATCAACACTTGAAACAATTACGGGCATCATTATGAATGCCGTCATTCAAAAATATATATAGTATACAAATACTCAAAACTGTTACGAGTACCCAAATACAACAGAGAGTAGGTCATAAAACCTAATTTACAAATGAAATCATTAAGTTGGCTGCTGTAGATCGTAAACGATCATTAAACACGTAACTCACTTGGGATATTTTACGCGCATGATTCTGATCAAAGGCGGGATTATCGTATCCTAACACTGGTTCCTCCGAGACAATGCTGACCCTACGTTTGGGTTGACTTTCAATCACAATGGTGCTTCTATGGTTGCCATTGGGGGAGGGAGTATGTGCCTCACCGGTCGACCCCACCACGGGCACATTAATGGGTATCGTTGTGGGTCGTGTGGCAGCTGTAGCTGCAGTTGTGGTTGCACTTGTGGTTGAGGTTGTTGTTGGGCTATCTGAGTTGCCCACTTCGCTCACGCTGGTCGTCATTTTGCAGGATTTGCTTTTATGGTAAGTTTATAGCTTAAATATTTGTTATGGCCTTTTGCTATAAACATAACACAGCGCGAAAAATTTAAATGAAAAATTGTTTCGTTGTGCGATTTTTACAACTATCTCGTTCGGCGTTTAGCGATCAAATAAATTCATCAGCGATCATCGGCAGCTCCCAAAGCTCAACTTTGATTAATTGTGAGTGTGTGTGTGTGTGTGTGTGTAAGGTGCGTGTGTGGAATCTTGTGAAGCGTTAATATTTAAAGCAAATATTCGTTATTTTATAATACAATTATTGGCTATAAAAAACTTTACAAAAATTAACAATAATTAGCTTTAACTAATTTCACACGCCAAAAAGGTGACAGTTACTTGGCATGGTCTATGCTCTGGATACTGGATACATACATAGTATCTAGATTCAGTAAAAGCAGCTGTCGGTTTGTCGTCTTTGATCGGTCTGCCGTTTTGTTTGTTTTTTTCGTTAATTGTGACGCTTTTATCTAAACAAATTCACGTGAGCTGCCTGTAGACAATCGTCTCATAATAACGAGGCTACATTAATTATTTAATGAAATTTGTTTTTGGTTATTTTCTGTGCTCCCCCTTTCTTCTTCGCTTAGTTGTTCATGCTGGTCTGCAACAAATTTCGTTTTTTAAGCACACTTTTTTAATATACCCTTGACAAATGGAGAGTAAGGTGGTATTAGGCGAAAGAATGTACATAAATATTTAAACATTTTTAATTACAGCAACAGTAAATCGTAACGTACTTTCCTTACTATGGTTATCATATTTATAATTTTTCGTTCTCTAAATCGAAGAACATTTTAGAGTTTACAAGCTTAAGCATCATTATGCAGAGTTATTATATTTAGAACTTATCCTTATTTTATTACAATATCAATAACATAGTCAAAGCTATTCAATTAATAGATATAAGACTCAGACCAATTTAAACCAAGGCTGCCAACCACACAAATGTGAATAAAGGTTCGGTTCGGCGGTTTGAACCATAGACCAAGACTTGGATTCGGTTCGCGAACCGGCTTATGTGCCCCCTGAACCCAAGGTTTGAGTTCGAACCTTCGTTCAATTCAAAAATATATTTTTATTGATTAAATTTTTTCTTGACCAATTAATTAAAAAAAAAAAATGATTTTACTAAGTTTCTAAATTTATTTGAAGGTTTTGATATGACTTATTTTTAGAAAATAATTATTATTAAAAAAGC
The DNA here is from genome assembly GCF_004354385.1 of Drosophila innubila. NCBI lineage: Eukaryota > Metazoa > Arthropoda > Insecta > Diptera > Drosophilidae > Drosophila > Drosophila innubila. Next base: position 5,589,138 of record NW_022995372.1, on the reverse strand, counting down.
ATGAAATGAATATAATTATTTTTATTTCGAACCAAACCTTTTAATAAGGAAGTGGTTCGGTTAAGGTTCGGGCTCGCACGGTAAATATATTTCGGGGTTTGGTTCATGATCCCGTTTAGGCTGCTTAAAGTCAAGAACCAATTTTTTTTGTTGGTTTTTAAAAACAATATTTAGAGGACTTCAGTTCTTTACAGAGTGTCTACTAGAAGCATATGTCCCCGGCTAGATTATTATTTTTTGTTATTTTTTTGGTTTTTTTTCTCACATTATTTTTCTGTTGTCATCAAGTCATGCGGTTCTTCGTATTCGATATATCTGCTTGACTGGTTCGACATTTTTTGCGCTATGTCATTTAAATCGTTAATTATACAATTTAATTATTTATCGCTCACTCGCTCGCAATTGTTAATCTCGATTATAAGCTCATACTATGCAATGCACAGACCGAAAATAGTCCCACTAATTACTTACGGGAAAGATTTGTAAAAATTTTCACAAATTACAAATCGAATGTTTAACTGTTAATTGAAATGTGTTTGGGAAAATATTGTATTATTGAATATTGCAATACTTTTCTTTTTTAGCAAATAAAATTGTAATGAGGGTGGACAAAATATTGATACAAATTTTTTAAGCATTAATATATTACTATTTGAACTCGTTATGCATTTATCTATCTGCCTGCAGGGTAACTCCAAGTCGAGTACACTCACCTAAAGCATGCGAAGGATTAAATTTAAAATTTTCAAATATTTAATTTTATTTGAATTTAATTAAAATTTTTCTATGCAATTATTAATTTGCATAAGTACATAAATCTCTTCTTTTGGCCCTAAGTGTAGAGATTTTCGGAACAGGCAATAAAAAATTTTAATATTTTACGTGCACTCTTAAAAGTATGCAACATAAAATGTTTCGAAAAATTCATTTATAAAGGGTCTTAGCAGAGACACAAACCTATGATGAAAACTCAAGTCTGCATCGAAATTAATTTCGATGTTTAATAGAAAGAGCGAAAGAGAAAGGTATTAGAAAATGAAATGAATTTATGACAAAACGGCCCTAACGATTTTTATTTATTTTGAATATGTTGTAGTACGTAAAATTTCGGGTGTTTTTGTATATGATACATCAATTTTGGCTGAGGGGCTTAGAAGATATAGCCTGTTAACTGTTAACATTTTAAATTGATTTGAAAGACAAAGCAGGCGTAGCAAGACAGAGCTTCAGAGTGTAGATGGCAGCTTTTCCGTTGCACAAATAACCAGTGTTGCCAGACAGTTATGTTTAGTTTTGCGTTTTTTTTTTGTTTTCTGACAATACGCATATTAAATTTATGTGTTCTTTTTATACCCTGAGCCCAAAAGTATATATATTCTTGATCGGAATCAACAGCCGAGTCGGTTGAGCCATGTCCGCCTGTATGTCTATCCGTCTGTTTGAACGCGTCGAAGTTTAAGTATGCTTTTAATAAAAATATAAAATAAAAAAAACCGAAAATTGGAAATTTGCACTGCGCAAAAAGTAATTTATATGTTCGTGGTAGCTCACCCTTATTGCGCACAGTGCAGAATACCAATTTTCGGGTTTTTTTTATTAATTTATATTTTTATTTTAAATTTTTATTATAAACTTTATTTTGTTCGTCACAAAATTGGATATCAGAAATTTAGGGGCTGGAATATGCTTTCGTCACTAGACTTTTACCTCGTGTATAAGTTTTTTGGTGTGGTTTGTATAAATCAAAGTTTTTTGACAATTTTAAAAATGGACTTCAATAATCATGTTCGAGAAACAAATATGTGCTTTTTAGAAAGATCTAGAACATCGAGCAGCAAAATTTCCCACTTCATAAAAATAAAGTTTTTGCTTTTATCAATTTACTAAGTTACTTTTACGCAAAGAATTAATTAAATGGGATTATTGACTTCCTATTTATATAGAAAATTGTTTAAATATATCATATAATAGACATTTTGTATATATTAAACTTATTAAAAAAATAAAAAAATTTTTTCCATAACAATTAAATGAAATTTTTTCAACTTAATATTTATTTGGAATGTAACTCCATTTATCTATTGTATAATAACATTCAACATTATATCTTAATCCAACAAAACTGGAAATGTGACGCAATGAAAACCGAGATTGGGGCTTTACTTATTTGCGGTATAAGTTAAGTTTGTTAAATGCGCATTACTTTGGGTATTATCATGGGTCTCCTTGTCAGTGGGTATCTCGGGATCATCACGTTCCTCCTCCTCATCGATGATACTAATGTCGCGAATGGAAGGACGATGACTGCGACGCCATCCAGTTAAGATTTGTGGCTGCTTCGTCTTGGTCAACATCCTGGTGCCTGTGACGGATATCAGAATGGCACCCAAAGGAGCTGTTAATACAATACTGAAGACACAAATTGTCTGAACAATTTCTGCCCAGTTGCGTTCTTCGGCGGTGGCATCACTGCCCAGATTCTTTAGGGCCACAGGCCCGAGAGCGGCCTGTACCGTCGCCTTGGCCATCCAGGAGAGACCCACAAAAAACTTTTCCTTGGTATTCAGGCGATCACCAACGGCAATTCCAGCTGTGACAAAGATGCGGATGATGACCCCAGTGAAGATACAGGCGGCGCCAATGGAGACGGTGTGCGAGTCCAGCTCGCTGATCTTGATCGTGGCGCCAGTGAGACCAAAGAGGATCGGCTCGAAGATCATCCAGAAGATCTCAAAGGCCGTGGACACGGGATTATCATCGACTTCCCAGCCATCCTTGCACCAGAACAGATTCGATACGAAGGATGAAAAGACCACGGCCAAGGGTCCAGCGCCCTCGAAGCCTAATTCCTCGCTGCCATAGATGGCAACCAGATTTCCCGCGAAGAGCATCAGAGTACGTAGTGGCACCACATAGGCATCTCCCTTCTCGGGAAAGATGCGTGCCAACGAGCCCCAGATGACGCCAAAACCAAGTCCACCCAGGATGCAGACAGGCGCCTGGGCAATCTGATATCCCAATCCCTTGTCCGAGAACATAATCGTGCTCACAATGCCAAAGATGGCAACAGAAAGAGCATCATCAACTCCAGCCACGGCGACCACCAGAGTGGGAATCCCCTTGGCCACACCATATCCCTTGGTGCGTAGCCGGAACAGACAAGGAACAACGACAGCTGGGGAAATGGCGGCAATGATGGCGCCCAGAAGACATCCCCACATCCAGGGCAAATCCAGCAGAAAATGCGACATAATCGTCATGACAGCTGCCTCCACAATCCAGGGCACAATGCCCAGTTTGAGAATGGTCTTGTACACCTTCTTGAAGGCTTCCGGTTCCATTTCGAGTCCAGCTCGAGTAAGGATTATGGTGAGCGCAAACTTTCGCAAATGTCCCGTCACTATGGAGAAGTCACCATCGAGATCCACCCAGCCAACATTCTAAAAATATAGGGAGAATATAAAACTACTCTTTCGAATCCATAGAATTCAATGTAACTAACCTGGAAAAGTATTCCCACCAGCAGCATGCCGATGAGGCGTGGCAAAGTGGTCAAGGATATAATATAGCCACCAAAATTAGCAGCCACTGTAAGGACCACCAGACTAAACAGTTGCCCGCCAGGAGCAGCTGTATTTCCAATAATCACATATGCTACAATCCAAAGGAGTACACCTATAAGAAGAATCAAATGTAGTAATCAAGGAAAAAATAATAAAAAAAAGTTATTTTGAGCACGCCGAAAACCTGATACCCTTGCCGACCATTATGGGTTTTTCAAATGATTTTATTAAAACAGTCACATTAAATAAAATTTAGCTTAAGCGACTTAAAATCAAAAAAAAATTGTTTCAAACAAAATCTAAATTTTCCATCCAATTTTAGTTAAAGAAGAACGTATAAAACATAATTTAATACGAAACTTGTAAGCTTAGTTAGGATTAAATCTAAAAAAAAAAAACAAGAGACTAAAAATAAATTCTAGATTTATTGTTGATTGTAAATTCTAATAGGATGTATTATATATCAGGAATATACGTATCCCTTAAGTTCAATAAGCATTTCTTGATTTAATTAACTAAATATTCCATACAAGTTAAAAGATTAAAGAGAAGATAGAATTTTCTTACCAATAAGAATAAGTACAATGAGACGAGAGAATGTCCTGAACGTAGGACAGAGTGGATAAGGGAAGATCTTCTGCCAGAAAGGTGGCTCCCAAGCCTCGGAAGGTTCTTCGCCGCGACATTTCAAACAGAATGAATACATCCACGATTGCTCCACATAATTTGTGCTATCATGTGAGCTCGGCAGAGTCTGCTGATGTCCGTGATACTTTCCATTAAGTCCATCCAACGCACCCTGTCTATAATTCTCTGCAAAGGAACAGGAAAAAAGAGAAGAAAAGATAGAAGTGATAAGAAATGACGCCGAGTGCAGTAGAACTTTGATTACGCAGTTCATAAGAAATTACATGTTTATCATCAATTAGCATGCAGTTCAAATTGTGTTTGGGTATATCGTCAATAAGAACATACAATAATCAAAACACGTGAGCAAACTGCGCAGCATTGATGGACTATAAGATTTCCTATAAGTATTGAGATGATTGATAAGCAAATTCGACAGCAAATTAGCTGAAATAAAAAATCGAATGATCTATAATTTCATGTCCCCACTTGTGAGTGAGTTTCCGAAATCCGAAAGATCAAATTTTTTTTAGTTATTATTAAAATGAGTGTAGACCGATCGAATACAGTTTAACCTTAATGAATTCACTCAAAATTATTATTTTTTTTTTAATGTTCATAAAATACAGAACCAAATCAAACTACAATTTCTTGATTACAAATTCAAAAAATTTTATGAAAATCTAAAAAAAATATAGACATTGATTGAAAAAACGTCAGTCAATCAGGCAGTTTATTATTACATCAGATATCCCATCCCCTTTTAAGAAATTCCAATATTTTTGACATATATACAACTTTTTCATTTCAAGGTTATTACGATTTTTTAAATATCTTAATATGAGATTAAATACAGTAGTTATAGAATCAGTCAGGTCAAAAACGATATACCCGCTATTAAATAAGTAATTGCTTGTTACAATTGTGTCTGTGTTTTCAAGTTTCGAATGGCAAACTGGGAGATTGGAAATCACTTTCCGGACTGCTAATTGATAATGTTAACGGTGTGATGGCAAATTAAATTGACAATAGGAGCACAAGTGCTCAAACAGAAAAAAAAATCGTACAACGTATTTGCTTTTTGCAACGTTTGGCCTTCGCAGGTTCTTTTGAAATTAGCGTCAGATAATATACTTTTCAGATTGCCCCTAAAGTCAATAAATAAATGATTAAATGCTCAACGAATATTCACACATATTTTTGGTATGGAAATTTTTTTGATATTACACTTTTAATGGGTTTTGGTAACATACCAAAACTGTGCGTAGATCCACGATCGCTTTCATTGTCAGGTGGTGAGACTTCTTTTAAAATACTTCTTCTTCTGGACGGACCAATTTCCGAGTGCGAATGTGTCGACGTCTGAGTTAAAAGAGATTTTGATGGAATTTTTATTGATAGACAGTCGTTAGATTAAAGTATTTTTTTTTTTTTTTATTAATTTTCATAAAATCCGAGCCGATTAAGGAGGCACTCATATCACCAAAGAAATAATCAATATATAAGCTTGATTATTGCTGTACTTAGATTGTCGGTTCACCGATTTATGGCTGGGCACTATAAAAACCTGGCCACAAATCCAAATTTACGACAGTCACATTAACTACATTTGATTCTAATCACAAGCGTTGCACATGCCGACAAATAGACGACGACAAATGACGACTCACCTGGGATATTTTACGTCTGGGATTTTGCTCAAATGCGGGATTGTCGTAACCCCCGGCCCCGATATTCATCGGCACATCGGAGATAATGCTGACCCGTCTTTTGGGTTGACTATCGACAATAATGTTGCTGGTCTTGTGACTTCCATTGCCGTTGGGCATCGGTGAGGTGCGGATATCCGGTGCGGATATAGTTATCACACCGATCTCATCACTTCCGGCGACTTCCCCAGTTGCCGTCATCTTTCTGTGTCTTTCTGCAGATCAAATTACAGTCGCTTTATCAATTTATACAGTTTTATGAATGGTTATAGCATATATTCGATTTATATTCATTTATCACGCCTTTTTGAGCGTTACGCGATCTTTACAACTATCTCGTTCAACGTTTCACGTCGAAATAAATTCATTATCATTCCGCATTTGCGATTCAGATCGACACTTGGTGGGAGTTTTGCAGGGCCAACAAGTGTGTAGGTGTGAGAGTGTGAAACTGTAGGTGTATGTGTGTGAAATCCACGCAAGCTTGTGAAAGGGTTAAAGATTAAAGTAAATACTAAATTATTTATTGCTATTGTTACATTAAGTTATATATTTACTAAATGTAACAATAGCAATAAATATTAACAACAATTAGCTCTTGTTACATTGTTTAGTTGCTTGATGTTCTGTTACATACATGAACATATGAACGCATATTATGTAAAAAATTAAAGTGCATCATCATTAATATTAAAATAATTCCATTTTAATTAAATTCGAAAAATTATTTTTTACAATTTTTATCTCATTTAAATATGTTCATAAAATACGTGTTTTAGGTGATACTCTGTCAATTAGTTAGAGTATGACAATTTTGCCATCAAAGATAGCTGATTATCTTTTAGACAATCAGTTTTCAATATTACTAATCAGAGTCAATATCAATCAAAATTTAGTATAAGTATCGTAATATGATTTTTAAAATAATATATTATATTATAAATACATATACACGTAGTTGTTATTATTATTTTTAATTATTAGTTAATTTCATTCATTAAAAACCTCAATTAATTTTGACAATTTGTTACAAGATTTGTCGAATTGCATTTCTTAATATAAATTTAAATTGATAACTAATTAAGGTGAGAAGTAGGGTATAACACAGCATTTTATGTATATTTTTACTATTCGAATTTAATATACGAACGAGTTATAAATAGTTTTTTAACTAAGCTAGAGAGATATGTCATCAAATCGCGAATAATGATACAATTGACGTACAAAATAATAGGCCTGATTTATTGGTTTTGTTATGGCCTCTCTAATTTCTAAAATGTTCGTCAAGTCATTAAAGTAAAATAAATAAACCAATTCATTTCAACAATGAGTAATGTTGGAGAGTGTATTTGATATTTAAAAGTATAAAAACAATCAATAAAATGTCTGTTCTTTCTATATTATTTATGAATTTAACAAAGTTCATGGCTTAAACTTTAAACCACTCTATAAAACTGTCTCATTGTAGCTTTAAAATCCATAATTTTAGTGACAAATTCATGAATAGGTACTCATAAAACAGTATTTATATTCATTTATTAGCTCTTCATTCATAAGGCACGCTGCCAATTATCAATATCGAGCAAAGCAAACACTGTTAATAAATCAGTTGATACTTCAATACAACAGTGGTCGAATGCAGCTTGTTTGTATTTTAATTATTCACGCTCTGATTAAGTCACTAAATATAGAGTATATATATAAATATATCATCTCAGGCAGGAGCAATCAGTCTCTATTTGCAAACGCATCTGCATAATTGACCCGACACGTTCAATGTTTTCAATTTTCACCTCTAATTAACGCTATTTTACAGTTGATACTATGAGAATTTGAGTAATTCGCAAAAATTGATACCGCCAATATTTATGATCACAACTGATTGTGAGCTCAAATCGTTTACTTTGGGACAACATTCGTGAAATTGATTTAATGTCGACCAAAATGTATTGGACTTTAGCAATTAGAGCTATCACATTCGTCTGGTAAATTTGCATAGAGTAAAAGCATTGAACTCTCATAGGGGATACCCTGTAATAATACTTGCTAAACTCTTGAAACTGAACGTGTGTTTTCAAGAGCACTTAATTAGTTAGCAATAAGATCACTTAAAGCTTTCATAGAATTTTAAAAATCTTTTATAGAACAAGCTTGAAACACTAAAACGACAGTTGCTTGGGCTTTTTAAGCTTTGATTTGAAATCGCTTAAATATTTTATAAGATGCGATTTATTAAAGTATCAAGAGCTTTTTAACATTTTATGACTGGCAGCTTCTTTTAAAGTAAAGTTGAAGTCTTGGAGATAAAGTAATATTGAACAAAAAATTAATTTATAAATTATACAAATAGTCTCAAAAGCTAAAACTATCTAAAAGTTTTCACGAGCTTTTAAATTGGTTTTAATGCGAATAAAAAATAGAAAAGCTTCAATAAATTCAAAATAGTATTTTAGTTCATATGACCCACTGTATGGGTATTATTGAATCGGGTCTAATTGACGATTGTCTGGCAAGTGCGTTGACAAATATTTCTAGTCAACCATCACGTGCAACTGCGCCGAGAATGACGAACAAAGTCGATTAATTAGCATGTCGGTGTCATTTGTAAAATTTGTAGCTTTTATAATAATACTGTCTTTTTTTTTTTTTTTTTGATGTTGAACAATTTGTTGACACCTCCACACAGAAAATGCCGCTTGTTAACTGGAGCATACACAATAATTGCATTTTTTCTCCATTTTAATTCTACTTATATTTTTTGCATGCTCGTAATACCTCTACCTAAATTCCCATTGTGTGCCCGAGCTTAACAGTGCCGACGACACTCGGCTGCCAGTGCCTGACCTTGTCGGAGGTGGCATACCAAAAGTGAAGAAAAGAGCGCGTCGCATTGGCACCGAAACGAAAAATCACTTTACGTGACATGTTTCTCAATATTGATATCGTGTATCCACCACTTGGCCAGTTCACCAAGTTGGCCAGTAGACCACTTGGCCCTTTGTCAATAAGCAAATTTGTAGGCTTAGTTAAAGTCGGGTCAACACTTTACTAGAAGCCTATCGTAGTTGCCCAAACTGTCATTATCGTTTTTGTATACCCTGCAGTACTTTTGGAAAATTAATACGATCTACTTAAATGAGTTTAAGAGTTCATGATAGACGATAGAAATCGGATTTAAAATATATAATTTCAATAGTTAATAGATGTGAATTGATTATGGTTCTCAAATGCATATTAACTATTAACTTAACGTTTTCAAGTTTGATACTTAAAACAGCAAACAGCGTATCTTATAGTCGATCTCATACATAAGCCAGGCATTTTATTATTGTCCCAGCTATATTTCACAATTTTAAAACGCACTTTAGGAGCGAATACTCGTGCAGGGTATCAATTAGTCAATCACACATGTTTGCGCCACACTTTCCTAATTTTCGATTTGTTTCTCAACTGAGTAGACACCTGCCATTAGCCATTAACCTGTTTCACGTAGCTTGTCTTAATTTCCCAACTTTTGTTGACAAATTTTAAGAGGAGTTTTTTGTGTTAATCTTATCGATGAATGTCTAGAAATGTTATTTGCTTATACAGCAAATCGGAATAGATAATAATACTTCAAATCAAAATGAAAATGAAGAAATTCGTGCCATTCTTGATAAATGTCCCACGCTTTCCACTTTAAATCAACTTTAACAATTACAATGATAAAGGGTTTATAGAGAAATTACTATCTCATTTAAAATGTATACTAGTTAAAATTCCATTCATTAGTTATCGAAATGTTTAAAGTAGACCTGTGTTCTATAAATGATAAGATTCATAGTATGAAACGGTACTATGTATACCCTGTAAATTTAAATTAAAGTAAAATAAGAATAACATAGTTTGAAGATGAGCTTAACTCTATAGTACATGAAATTTCAGACAATTTACAAAACGTGTATCTATATACGAGTATGTCAAATTCTTTGTTCTGACTGACTGACCCACTGATCATTGCACAGCCCAAATCATAAGACCTAGGAATCCGAACTTTTCACACAACTAAGCAGAGACAATTTTATCGTGCAATAAGACATTATTTTGCGGGATTCGAATTGCCAGGTCAAACTCGGGGTCAAAGTTCACACTTTGAAAAAATTGCTCAGTATGAAATATTGTTAATTTTAGAGCTATCTCAACCAAACTCACAGAATATGTCACACCCTCACCAAATGGTTGAAATCTGATGACTATATCATATAGCTGCCTTAGGAACAATCGGGTTCAAATTAATATACCCTGTAATTTAAAAGGAAGTTACTGTAAAACGAATTGTATCGATTAATTGATCAATTGAAGTTTATTGGAGTTATAATCAGTGGAAAGTTTGTGTTGACGTTAAGGGGAAAACTCCTCAATTGATTCTGATCAATAAAAAGCATTTTAGCCCCCACAGAGATTCTGATACAACGAGGGTCATAATTTCAGGGCAATTGCATGGAACAGAAACGCATCGCGTTTTTATAGAGGCTTTCAGAAATTTATCAGAAGTCATATATTGCCAATTGTTTATAACAACTATAAAAGACTTTTAATGATTGATGGCACCTCACAAGAAATACCCTTTATATGTTTAACTATTTATTGCGGCTAAGTAGGCACTCAGCTTATCTCACAGTCAATATTATTAATAATATACTATATTCCCGAAGATAAGAACTTGAGCCATTTTCATTAGTAGATTTAAAAAAAATGAGAGAGATCCATAAAAAAAAGTAAGGTGTTTGAAAACCTTAGAAATTTAAAAATTTTACTTATCTTTTATTGACTGAATTGCACTTCTGTCGTTTGTTTTTATTACACGCGAATTGTGATTGATTCGGATTTGGAATGCTGATTGACCGATCGGATCGATCTCATATATTTGATTTCCCCACTTACTGGTGTTTGATTAAAAAGACCACTCTCTCACCCCACTTGAAAATAAATCAACCATGAACGAACAATACCCAATAATCGTCTGGCATAAAGACTTATGTATTGTATTATTTTTTATGAGTCTATCGTCTGTCCGGATGTATGGAATTGATTGAAAGCGGAGTATACAGGTAGCTGCGTCGAGTATAACATAAATAGTAAAGTGGTTATCTTTGCTCGGTAAACACGTCAAAGTGCGTGACAACCATAATTAAGTGCTCTATATAACCCAATCAATTTATTCAATCCTCATTTCATTTATACTTCCAAGTGCTTTGGAAGAGATCTTTTTTCAGTCAGTAGGTATGTTAACATGGCTAATGGGTGTTGTTTTGGGGTATAAGTATATCTAATGATAAGATTTTTTAATTATTTATTATCTGCGTTTTTTTTTTTGTCATCGAAAACAGCTAAGAAAAACGCACTTTATCAATGCATTGAGCAATATCTCATGCTCATGGATCTCTTGAACTTAGAACTATACATTTGCCAAGGTGGAGTAACGTTGTGGGCGTACCTGTCTGGTAAATACCCGATAACAAGCTATGATTGTTTTTTTTCTTCACTTGATTATAGATTTTACATTTCTTTGTTATTAAATCATTATAGCATGTTTAAAATACTAAAATTTATGAAAATATGATAATTTATAAAAACGCATTAATAATTTGCATAATTATACTATACATGGTTAAGGTTATCCGACTAAGTCTGCGCCTTTTTATCGCTCTCTTTTACGAGTATAAAAAAGTAACTAAATAAAACCAAACTTTTACAAAAATTTACATATTAATAGTTTAACAGTTTAATATGTAGGTGGGTATATGATACTTTAGCTCACGTACACAGCACACGTACACCAAAGCGACACAAGCTTAAAGCTCCTCTTAAAGCCAAAAGCTTATCAGGCAAAGACGTGCACTTATACAGGCACCTTTAAAGCAAAATAAAGAAATAAGAGAAGTGACTTCCAGTTTGTGTTAATAACCCCTTTTGCTTTTGTTAATGGGTATGTAATAAATTAAGATTGTTTTCTCTCTCTTATCGAACTGTGTCAAGTTCAACGAACGGCACTTAAATATGATAACAGAATTCGAGCTACAGGTATTAAGAGATCACAAACCGGTTTAAGGCTTAAGTCATATTAAAGTCGTTCAACTGGCTTCCGTTACAAGTAATTAGTATTTAGAATTCACATAAGATTGAAGACGTGTTGATATCACACTCGTTATTAAGTCGATTTGTAATTGCACATGTTTACAAGGGTACAAACAACTTGTTAGAATCTTTAAGAGTAATTTTCGTAAATTAATAATTTGTTAAATTATCACGTATAACAAATTTAAGTCAACGAATTTATTAATTTTATTTAATTAATATTTTTTTTATACTTCATGAGAACTTTTGACAATTGAGCAATTAAATTTAACTTTTACATTAAGTCTATTATTAAATATTTGTTATTTACACTAGAGAGAACTTTCGAAACTCTTATTATTTTTACTATTATTTATTATTTAAAATAATAAAAATGACACTATTTTAAATTGTTTTAAAAGAGAAAAATATTTGTTAAGCTCTTTTTTTCGTTCGACAAGTGTCTTTGACTAGTAAAAAATAATTGGAACTTTAATTGTTATTTATTATATTTGATCGTGATTGCCTTACATAGTTTAATCTACGTTTAAGTTGTTTCCAAGCAGGAAATAAGTTGTAAAACTTTTGTTTTCAGTGTCTGGAAATGTTGCATTTAACTTTTACTTTTTTTGTTATTTATATGAGACCGTCTTCCTACAATCGAACGTACTTTTAAGATAGTTTCAAACAGGAAATTGGACAATCGACTTTATTCTTTTAGATGCAATTAACTTTTATATTTGACAAACACGCGAAGCAATCGTTCTATGAGGACGAATACGATCCACACAGCGACTCACGATCCACGGACTTCAGAGCGTAGCTCCGTATTTAATAAGACTAAACCGCTTCAAATTCTTGTCAACGCTTTATAGGCACACATACACAAGCAAACAGATTACATATGTACGCATGTATGTGTGAGTGAGTGTTCTCGTACTCGTTGTACAAGAATCGAAACGCAGCGATTACCGCAATTGCGTACTGCACTCTCCCTCCCACAGCGCCCTTTCTCTCTCTTGCTGATCGGTCGAACGAATGATCGAAACAAAAAGATACGAAGAAGAGCCGAAGAACTGTCTGCTTCGGGTTTAATATCTTTGATAAGCGTGCGAGCCACGTTCTCCACAGTGTACATAAATCTATTCGAAAAGTGCTTAGAGACAGTTACAAATCTACTACAATAAATAGCACATGTTTAATTTATGTTTTACTTTACAGCAAAGGCATTTCTGTTAACTTAAATTTAATCCGTCACATACCTATCAATCAAATTCTCTGGCTACTCGAGTCGAGAGTGTACTAAAAGCATTCTCGTAAAACGATTATCACACTCGTTTTTTTTTTTTTTGTAGTAGTCAAAGTTAAAGTCGGGTTAATATTTGCCCAGTAATAACTTAACTTTAGTTAACTGTTTGCGAACATGATACTCGAAAGTATGCAATAAAAATGATTGATGGCTTGGATTGTTATACCCATTGTTGACTTTGCTCAATTAGTTTGAGTTAAAACATTTCATCACCAAATCATACAACAACAGACTTGATGATTTTATTGCATACCATATAATATTCTTATACCTGTAAATGCATTCTGAATTCAGTAAATTGAACATAAAGAGCTGTATATTAGAGATAGAAAACAACCGCGTGTACTAATTTTTTTATTATCCTAAATTTTTAATATATAAATTATATAAATAATAACGCCGCCTAGAAACTAAAAGTTAATAACCTTTAATTCGATTAAAACCCATGAATAAGTGTTACTGCTTCAATTACATTTAATTATGGTTACCGATGTTTGACAGATTTATTGTCGATTGCCTGCTGCAATTGTGATCTAAAATTCTTGATGAAATCAATAGAGTTTTTAAAAACCTCATAAGAACCAAATAAAATGATAAAATCTTTAAAATCATATCATAGAAAGCATCTATTTTGTTTTTGTTGTTAACTCATATTTAAAGTGGTAAGGCACTTTCAATTCCCCTGATTATGATATTTTATATCAACCTTTATTATATGTGGTAAAAAAAAGTCAAGTTGTGTATGTATTTTCCTAAATTTCTGGCCTGCCGTCTAGTTCTTAAAAACTTCCATTTAAGACCAAAATGATCGATGATATCTTAGTACATGCTGTATCTAACTAATGAGTTTAATATATATAAATCTATAATAAATTTAAATATTTAAATATTCATTTGTTCTGGCAGACAGCGTGTCTACAACATGTATTTAGTAATTTGCAACCAAATTTGTTATTAATTTATGTATTACTAAGCTGATTTGCTATTTATTTACCTTATCATCATATTGACAAATTGTTGATGATTCTATTCTTATCTACAAGCTATTGTCGAAAATATTCAAATATTGGATGAAACCTTTGATAAAAGCGATTCTTGATAGTAAACAAAAGTAACAAGAATTTAGTCGGTAGATAAACAAAATGTGAATTGTGTACATAACTTTTGGAAAATTTTTTATATTTGTGCAATGACGTTCAGAAACCATACAATTTAATTTGGGTAGGTAAACAAATTATTTTGTATGATTATCTGTAGATATAAAACCATGTATCGTATCTATTAACTGGGTGTGAATGATTCTAAAGTTTTGAGGCACACAAAAAAATGAAAAAGAAAATAATAAGGAATATAAAACTCGTTGCAAAGATATTAACTATATAGCATACTTACTAAATTACTGTTTAGTACATTTCGTTAATAGCATAGAAGTTAGTTAAATATAATGTAATTAAAATACAACATCATCAATCAGAAATCTGCAACGAGAGCCAAAGTAAATAAAAAGACTCAGTTACATTTGTTTAATTGGGTTTCCTCTAATCATTTCAATGTAAAGTGAAAATCAAATTCACTTAAAATGAAAAAACTAAAGTGAATAGCGCCAAAGCTAATGGTTGGAAAAGTTTGCTAAGGGGGGAGGGAAAAGTGGGCGTGGGAAGATAGCAAAGTTAGCCATAAATTAACTTTGACAAAATTACACACACATTTTGCACATTAAAACTCAAATCACGAAGCTGGTGAATGGCAAAGGAGCAATTTCAATTAAAGCTAATTACAACCAATATCGAATGCCAACGATGTCAAGCGTCAAACCCAACGTTGGTGACGGTGACTGTGACGGTGAAGGTGATGACGATGAGGATGACGATGGCTACAATGCCACCAGTGTGCACAACAATTCTCCAACACGAATAGAAGCGGTCGAGGGTGGAGGGTAGAAGCGGTCAGTGGTCGGGGGTGGACGTCCGTCAATGGCACAGTTACGGATGCGAATAGTTACACTGAGAAAATGATAATAAGGCGCTAGCAAGTGAAAAAATACACTGTGCGATTTTTAACAAAATGCAAATTCATACAGTATACTAATTATTTTGTGCTGATAGATCAAGATGGGTTATGTTATATCTTATGATATTTAAATTTAAATTTTATTTGAGCACTTGCAAGTAATATTTAATAACAATTCAGCTAAGTACAATAAGAATAAAGCCAAAGTATTTTTTTTGCGTACAGGTTATTTAAATTATTAATGGCTTATTTATTTATAATTGTTTTTATACAAATCAGTCTACTTACAAAAATCTTTAATAAAGACGCAAAATATCTAAACTATCAGTCTGGAGAGTTCGAAAATTTTTTATGATTATGACTTTTATACAGGGGTACCACAGAAACCGAAACCAAC